>NC_090443.1:505453470-506053470 GCF_031143425.1 Pleurodeles waltl
CGATCTCTGTTTAACTCTCCATCACTCAAATCTTCTTTCCTTGTTGTGTCTATTTCCTCCTCAATTGTTGTCACTGTAGTTACTTCCTTTCTCTTTTCTTGTGACTTCGCCCACTTGTCTCCTTTCAGTGAACCATTTGTCAAATCTCTTTTCAGTGCTGGATTTGCAATTTCTCTTTGTTCCTCAGGATTGTCTCTTGATGTACCTGTGACTGGTTCAGGAGGAGTCAGAACAGGTTGGCTTTGATCTGCCTCAACTCCTTCCCCCCTTGGGATTTGTCATTTGCTCTGTCTGACTTTCACAATCATCTGCTTCTTGGAGAGCTCTGCTCTGTCTAGACTCTCCTGCTACCTCGGTTGAGGTTGGTTCGCTGTCACTTTCCTGTGGGTCTTCGCCTCCGTCTCTCACAGGAGTATTTGCACTGGCTTCAGTTTCTTCAGATTCAGTCTCTGACTCTCCATCTCCCCTCTCCAATTCTGGAGCTGGCCTGGACGTTGTTGGTACTCACAACAACTCCTCTTCATTGTCCAATAGACATGGTACTCTCCGAATATGGCTAGCATGGATCCAGTTCGGAACTCAAGTGCACTACACAGCTGTAGTAGTAATCAATACTACTTGGTAAGGTCTCTTCCTTCGAGGCTCCAGACACATCTTCCTCACATGCTTTCTGATCACAATCCAATCACCCGCACCTAGGTTTTGGCCTTGGCCTTGAGTGGGTTGCAGTGTGGTGGCTTCCACCTGATGAGGGAAAGAGCGAACCACATCAGCCAGACCTTTGCAGTAGTCCAACACCATATCATCGGTAATTTTCACAAGAGCATTGGCAGGGACTGCTGGCAACCTCATTGCTCCGCCCATGGGGATTTTATGCAGCAACAATCCTGTTTTCCTGTTGAGCATGTTTCTCATTCTCATCAGAACTAACGGTAGGGCGTCGGCCATTTCAGATTCTTGAACGCACACATTTTCTTCATTCTTGATTTCAAGGTACCATTCATCTGTTCCACAAGTCTTGAGGCTTCAGGGTGGTAACTACAATGCATTTTCTGCTCAATGTTTAAAGCTGTACATAGCAATTTGATTACTTCATTGTTGAAGTGACTTCCTCGAACTGATTCTTAAGAAACTGGAAACCCCAAATGTGGTACCAGTTCCCGAAGTAGTAACTTCGCTACTGTGAGGCTGTCATTCCTTCGTGTAGGGTAAGCTTCAATCCAATGATTAAAACTGCAAACAATCACCAACACATATCTCAAACCTCCACACACAGGCATCTCAATGAAATCCATCTGCATTCTGCTGAATGGACCACCCGCTCTTCCAATGCGGCTCATGTTCACCACTGTTCCTTTACCCACTTTCATCAGTTGGCAGATGACGCAACAATGGCAAACTGCTTCGGCAACCTGTTAAAACTTTGGATTGAACCAGGTTTGTTTGAAGGTACGGACCATTGCATCCCTCCCAACATGTGCTTCACCATGATAATATCTAGCCATTTGTGTTAACAGGCTAATAGGCAGAGCCACTTGTCCCTCCCCAGACACCCAGATGTCATCATCACATTGAACACATTTTAGTTTTACCCAATTCCTTTTTTCATCTTTGTCAACATTATCCTGTAATGCTTTCAACTCTTTAGGGTCTCTACAACATGCAATGCATAATTTGGGCACATATCATGCTCAATCTTGCAACTTGATCTGCACATCCATTTCCATTTGAAACAAAATCTTGTGATTTCAGGTGTGTACTGTGAGAAAGTAGCCTCTTTCTAGCATGGTTACCCCCATTTTTTGCCTGTTTACCATTGTGTTTTACTGTGCCACTGGGATCCTGCTAGTCCGGACCCCAGTGCTTGTGGTTTGTGGCCTACTTGTCAGCATGTTTCACTGTTTTTGTCAGTATGCTTGACTGTGCCACTGGGATCCTGCTAACCAGGACCCCGGTGCTTATGCTCTCTCTGTTCCCAAGTTTGTCACTACATACAGGTAAGCCAGTATTTCACTCCAGATTGGCATACTGGTGCCTCCTTATAAGTCCCTAGTATGTGGTACCTAGGTACCCATGGCATTGAGGTTTTAGGGGATCCCTATGGGCTGCAGCATTACTTTTGCCACCCATAGAGAGCCCATGTAAAGGCTTCTACAGGACTGCCATTGCAGCCAGTGTGAAATGGTGCATGCACCCTTTCACAGCCATTTTCACTGCACCAGGTCCCTTATAAGTCACCTATATGTCAGGCCTTCCAACCCTGAAGGCTGGATGCAAAGTACCTGTGTGTGAGGGCACTCCTGCACTAGCAGAGATGCCCCCATATCGTCCAGGACCATTTTCCCAGACTTCGTGAGTGTGGGGATACCATTGCACTCTGGGGGCTCCACAGTGGACCCCCTGTACTGCCGTACGAGCCTTCTGAGGTTTTCCAGGCAGCCCCAGCTGCTGCCACCTCACAGACAGGTTTCTGCCCTCCTGTTGCTTGAGCAGCTCAAGCCCAGGAAGGCAGAACAAAGGATTCCCTTTGGGAGATGGGTGTTATACACTATCCCTTTCGAAATAGGTGTTACAGGCATGGGAGGGGTAGCCACCCTGAGCCTCTGGAAATGCTTTGAAGGGCACAGATGGTGCCCTCCTTGCATAATCCAGTCTACACCAGTTCAGGGACCCCCAGGCCCTGCTCAGGCATGAAACTGGACAAAGGAAAAGGGAATGACCACTTCTCTGTCCCTCACCACTCCAGGGGTGGTACCCAGAACTCCTCCAGAGTGTCCCTGGGTTTTGCCATCTTGTATTCCAATGTGATGGGGCACTCTGGGAGCATCTGAGTGGCCAGTGCCAGCAGGTGATGTCAGAGCCCTCCCCTGATAGGTGCTTACCTGGTTAGGTCACCAATCCCCCTTTCAGGGTCTCTTCTCTGGGTGTTTCTTCAGATTCGGATTGCAAGACTTCAGCAGGAATCCTCTGCATCCTTTACTTCATCTTCTACCGATGGAACCGCAGCTGAACCCTCCAGGAAATCTACAAACTTCAACAAAGAAGAAAAGAAGACTTCTGGAACATTGTATCTTCAGCTCCTGCCAACAACTGCAACTGTTTCCAGGTAGTGCATTCTCCGAGGACTGCCTTTCTTCAGCCTGCACCAGAAGAACCAAAGGAATCTCCCGTGGAGTGACAGGCAACTCTCTGCAGCAACGACCGGTGGCGTGGGTCCCCTCTCCAGATGAAGAGCATGGATCTAGCAACACAGGTGGTGGACTAAAGTGACCCCGACAGCACCAAGATCCAGCTATCCAACTTTGGTTGAGGTAAGGGCTTGCCTCCCCACACAAGACAGTACCCTCATGCACTGCGTGACTTTTAGTTGCCAAGTCTTGTGTGCAACCTTCCAAGAAGTTCTTCATGCAGAGCACAGCTTAGGCCCTCAGCACTCCATCCTGCGACACACAACTTTCTGAGTGATTCTTCGGCAGCGTGGGATCCCTTTGTGTCGTGCTGCATGGACCTCCATTTGCACCTTCTTTTCCCCATGCTGTGGGACCCCTGTGCATGCTGCCTGGTCTTCTAAGGGCTCTCTGAGATGCTGAGAGCCCTTCCTGTCTCCTCCTCTTGTGTAGAGGCCGCCAGGTCCCTCCTGGTCCAGGGCAGTGCAATTTTCCCCAAACCACGAGCTTTGTGTGTGCCAAGGCTTGTTGGCAGAATCCCGCAATGCAAACCAGACTGCAATCATCCATCGGGCGTGGGACATCCTTCTGCACCAACCAGGAACCCGCATCTGTCTTCTTTGGTGCATAACTGACTTTGTCTTCTTACTGGTGGTTCTTCTTTTGCACCTTCATCCGGGATAGCAGGGGCTCCTGTTCTCCCTGGACTCTTCAGTGCTTCTTGGACTTCGTGCCCTTCTTCCACAGGTTCAGGTCCAGGAATCCATCGTTGGTGTCTTGCAGTCTCTTCTGGTTCTTGCATAATCTTCTATCATGACTTCTTGTGTGTTTCAGGAATCTTACTGTGATTTACTTCTATTTTCCTGGGCTTTGGGGTGGGTTCCATTACTTACCTTTTGTGTTTTCTTACTCTCCCAGCGCCCCCCTACACACTACACTTGCCTATGTGGGAAACCGACTTTCGCATTCCACTATTTTAGTATATGGTGTGTGTTCCCCCAAGACCCATTGCAAACTATTGTGATTTTCACTATTTGCACTGTTTTCTAACTGTTTACTTACCTGTTTTTGGATACAAGTGTATATATTGTGTATATTACTTACCTCCTAAGGGAATATAGTCTTTAAGGTATTTTTGCCATTTGTGTCACCAAAATAAAGTACCTTTATTTTTGTAACACTGAGTATTTTCGTTCATGTGTGTGAGTACTGTGTGACTACAGTGGTATTACATGAGCTTTGCATGTCTCCTAGATCAGCCTTGGCTACTCAGCTACAGCTACCCCTAGACAGCCTGGCTTCTAGACACTGACTACATTTCACCAATAACGGATAAATGGACCCAGTATAAGGTGTAAGAACCTTTGGCACCCACTACAAACCAGGCCAGCCTCCTACATACACTGCATGTCACCACAGCAATCTTTTCAGGTGATTGAATCGCTTGTAACAACTTGTGGATTCTTTCACCATTTCTCACTGGTGAACCAGAAGAGGTCAGAACCTCTCTGTGACCACAGCTGGCCAAAATCGTGGACTATTCCAAATCCATTCTGGCTGCCAGTATAAATGGTAACTTTAAGCTATGCAGAAACATGGCATGCTCTTTTAAGGCCTACCAATTCCGCCACTTGCTCAGAATACACTCCTCGAAGCCAGGACTCTTCGAGCATACCAGAAATTGTGCACACAGCATATCCTGCTCTCATTGTTCTTGTGTTTTCTCAGGTCACATCATCATAAATAATTTGGTCTTTTTCCTGCAATTGAGTATCTCTGATATCAGGCTTTGGTTGTATGCACAATATGGTTACCTCCAGACAATCATGTTCAACTTCATCCAATTTTTCAATTTCAACATTCTCCTTTGGAAGTAAAGTTACTGGGTTAAGCACTGTACACCTTTTGATGGATACATTAGGGGACTCCAGGATGACCGTCTCATAACGCGTCAGCCTGGCACTGGTGAGATGCTGAGTTTTGGTTCTGGTGAGTAAAACTTAAATCGAGTGAGGGACCATGACAGTTAAAGGATGTCCCATCACAATGCTCTCACTCTGAGTGAGGCTCAGTTCAACCGCTGCAACGAACTGCAGATAGCCTGGTAAAGCTGCTGAAACTGGGTCCAAAGTAACTGAAAAATATGCTACTGGGCAGTGTACACCAACATGGACTTGAGTCACAACAGACAAAGAACATGCACAACTCTCATGACAGAATAATATAAAGGGTTTTGTGTAGTCAGGCATTCCCAAAGCTGTGGCTTTGCACTGACTTTCTCTCAGCTCAGTGAAGGCTTTCATACAGGCCTGGTCTAACACTAGGGGATCAGTAAATTATTTGTGTGTCAACTTTTGTAAGGTCTTTGAAATGACTGAAAAGTTGGGAATCCATTGGTGGCTGTAGCTCACCATTCTAAAAACATCCTGACATCTCTCTGTGTTGCTGGGGAATTCATCTGCAATATGGCTGTTACCCTTTCTCTGGATATTTTCCTAATTTCCTTCTTGATTAGGTGACCCAAATATTTCACTTTTTTCTGACAGTACTGCAGTTTAGCTGCAGACACTTAGGGGGTCATTCTGACTTTGACGGGCGGCGGAGGCCGCCCGCCAAAGTCCCGCCGGCAGAATACCGCTGCGCGGTCAAAAGACCGCCGCAGTAATTCTGAGTTTCCCGCTGGGCTGGCGGGCGACCGCCAGAAGGCCGCCCGCCAGCCCAGCAGGAAACCCCCTTCCATGAGGATGCCGGCTCCGAATGGAGCCGGCGGAGTGGAAGGGGTGCGACGGGTGCAGTTGCACCCGTCGCGATTTTCAGTGTCTGCTTGGCAGACACTGAAAATCTTGGTGGGCCTCTGTTAGGGCGCCCCTGCAGTGCCCCCAGGGGCCCCACGACACCCGTTACCGCCAGCCAGGTTCTGGCGGTCAAAACCGCCAGAACCAGGCTGGCGGTAAGGGGGTCGGAATCCCCATGGCGGCGCTGCTTGCAGCGCCGCCATGGAGGATTCCCTTGGGCAGCGGGAAACCGGCGGGACACCGCCGGTTTCCCGTATCTGACCGTGGCTGTACCGCCGAGGTCAGAATGCCCATGGGGGCACCGCCAGCCTGTTGGCGGTGCTCCCGCGGTCGTTGGCCCTGGCGGTCCATGACCGCCAGGGTCAGAATGACCCCCTTTATGTCCGTTCTTCCCTAAATGGTTCAATAAGGCAATAGTATCATACTTACATGCCTCTTTTGTCTTGGATGCAAGTAACAGGTCATCAATGTACTGTACCAATGTGATTGGAAAGGAATTTCCAATAACTCCAGGTTATTTTTCAAAGTCTGATTGAAAATGGATGGTGACTCTGAAAACCCTTGAGGAATTCTACACCAACAGTAAACTTGAATTAGGAATATGAAAGAGAAATTGACTATCCTCGTGAAGAGGTATGGAAAACAATGCTTGTGGCATGTCCTCTATGGTGAACCATTCAGCGTCGCATAGGATCTGAAACAAAATCACCGCTGGATTTGACACCACGGGACAAAATTTAATCATAATGTCATTTACTTCCCACATGGCTTCCGCAATCCCAATAGCGGTGAATTACATGGGCTGCCCAATACCTCTTTTAAAACACCTTGGTTTACAATTTATGCAATTATGGGTGCAATTCCTTCAACCGTTTCTTGTGTCATGTGGTATTGAGGAATCTGGGGGAAAACTGCATTTGGCTTGACTAGGTCCTTAACTGGCTCAACTCCCTTTATTAGACCAATGTCTTTTCCTGTAAAATCCCACAATGAAAGCATTTTGGGGACTGTTCCTTGTAAGCCAGAAGGAAGATCTCTCACTGTGAAAACTAGAAACAAGCTAATCAAAGGGTACTCCTCATTCACTGTGTCAAAATTGGTTTCTGTGGGCAAGTCATCTTCATCATCACTATTTGTCTGGATTGGAATTCCATCATTCGAGCAAGTGATTGAACATCTCCTTTTGCACATGTCCCTTCCCAGTAAGGATACGGAAGTCGAGTCACAAACGACAAATTTGTATAATCCTTTAAATTTAACCTGAACCAGTCCTGTAATTGGTTTTGTCAAATACTGATTAGCAACTCCAGACTATTTTCCCTGAAACGGGCAGGTTTGGAACTTCTGTAGTTCTCACTGTAGAGCGTGTAGCTCCTGTGTCAACTAGAAATGAGACTTTGTGACCCATTACCTCTCCCTTGACATATGGACCTTTCTGATATACCTCTATTGAAGCTGCCAACATGCATTCTTCCTCATCTGAACTGTCGCTCACCCAATCATAGTTTGTTCCATCCTCACAGTGTAAGGGGAATTGGTGTACTGTGTTATTACTCTGATTATACCTTTGACCTGTGACCTGCTGAGAAAGCATCACCTGCTGCTGCTCCATTGGGGCTTGAGGTATTTGATTTGCTGTCTAGGCACCATTTGAACTTGCGGTTGCATTTGTTGTGACTGGGGTATCTGTAAACGTGGCAATTGCAACTATTGCATGGGCTAGAAACCTTGCATCTGATTCACATTATTTTGAAAATTTGGATTGTGACCTCTCATTCTCTGTCCTCTCATGTTTTGAACAGAATTGATATTGCTCGTTTGCTGAACAGTACCTTCCTTACTTACCACTGGACATTCCCATTTTCAATGTCCGAGGCCTCCACAAGCTTGACATGGCAGCAGTCTCCTCATTCCTTGTACATCACCTTGAACTACTACAGTACTCAAATCAGGACCACGGTTCACATTTCCAATTCCTCCACGACTTCTACCTCTCGCTTGATTCTGAAACTACACGTTTCCCTGCTGCTGCTGTTGTGGAAAAACTTCCCTGCATTCCTGTTTGTGACGCTTTAATCTGCATCACCATTACCTTCTCTTTCAACTTTCTCTGCTTCAACTCAGTCTCGTCACTACAGTACTTTGCATACTGCAAAACTTCATCAATCGTCTTCGCTTGCCAGCAAATCAAATAACTCTTAATCATCTGACTAATCTCAGGTCTCAATCCTTCAACAAATCCGGACACAAAATGTATCATGTCTTTCGGCTCAATTGTCTCTGTACCACAGTGCTTGAATGCCTGCAACAATCTCTCATAATAGGCACGTATGGATTCTTTTGTTTCCTGGACTGTCCTATCTATTCTCTGCCAGTCAGTATTCTTGGGTGAAATTCTCATTTTCAAAAATTCGATCACTTTATAGTAATATTTCATTACGTCAGGAGATGGTGCACCTGTAACTAGATCTCTCTGAGGCTCTCTTGTCGGCCAATCTACGCTCCTCTTACATTCGACCCATATGTCTGCTGGAACTGCTATCTCTTACAGAGTGTTCAGGTCTTACAGTAAGCATTTTGTGAGCTTTACAAACCTATCTGTTTGCTTGTACCATTCTACTGGCTTCTCTCTCATTCCGGGGTAATCATTGGTGAATGAAAGAATGTCACTTCTGGTCTAGGGGACACGGACAAAATTCCCTCCTGGAATCTCTCTCATTGGTAGAATTTTCACTGGGTCCTCGGCCTGCGGAATATTGGCCATTAGACTCGTAGAATACTTTTCCTCTTTTCTCTTTTCATCACCCATTTGCCTTCACACTTGTCTAAAGCTCCAAATCAATTCCCTATGGTGAATTTTCATTCCCGGAACTCTCAAGTTTTCAAAATCTTTTGAGTCCAAATCTAACCTGTAACTCGTTTTCAAGTGCTTTGTTTTCTCAATTTCTATATCATATTTCTCTGCTAGGTCCGCTAATTTCTGATGTGCTATTTCCGCTTTGTTAATGACCAACTTGCACAAGTACCGCAACTCATCCTATTTGAATGTGCCAGTCCTGTCTAACCCCATCGTTCCCTCAATCAGGCCTTCTGCCTCTGGTCTAAGCCTGTTCAAATTCATGGCACTTCCTCCGCTGGAATCCCATCGAGCGCTGCTCAGTTTTTCTAACCACTTGGTTAATTGCTGTGCTGTCAAACCCTGTAATGAAACAGGGGTGTTCGCCAGGGTTGTGTATTGGCACCATTTTTATTTTCTATTTTTATTAACGAGGTTGTACAGGTTTTAATGACGTGCCAGAGAATGCCCCCACCCTATGCGCTCAAAAAGTTCCAATCCTTCTCTTTGCCGATGACTCTCTCCTTATTTCTAAATCCCCCATGGGCCTTCAAATTCTTATCAACAGATTTAACTCCTTCTGTTGTGACTACGGCCTAGAGCTAAACCATAAAAAGACCAAGCTAATGGCGTTCCGCTCAGGAGTGCGGAAGAAATGCACTATCCACCTAGAAGGGAACCTCCTGGATAAAGTATCCTCCATCGATTACCTGGGTGTAAGGATTGCTGACAATTTAAATTGGGGAGAACAGATTAATAAAAGTGAGGGTCGTTTGCAGCATGGTGCGGCTTCAATCCTGCGCTTTTACAGGGGCACGACAGCAAAAACCGTCTCCCCGGCAATTAAGATCTACATCGCCAGAGCACAGGGCGCTGCCGCATACGGAGCAGAGGTTTGGGGTTTTTCTGACTGTAACAGGCTCACTATTAGTGAGAATAGTTTTGCGAGGTCTCTGTGTGCTTGTCCTCCTAGTACTCCACTGCTACCTCTTTTCTTAGACTTAGGCCTGAGACGCATAGCCGATCTGATCATCCTAAGACCATTATTATATTGGATACGACTATGGACCAACCCCGAACTAGACGTTTATAAGTCCTCACTCCACGACCTGCTTATGTGCCCCAATTCAACTTCTATTCCCTGGGTCAAACATGTATCCAGTTGGTTTAACAAACTCGGCCTAAGCCACTTTTGGGAGGAACCCCATAAATTAGAAAAGGCTCATTCTATTGCGCTAAAACGCATATATTGGTCCCATGTATATAACGATCATATTACTCATAGAACTCATGGCACTTTAACAAATCATTTTACAGATTTTAAATGGTATCCACAATTTGAACCCTATCTAGACAATATACCTGACATTCTTGGCAAAAGCTTATATGCCAGATTCCGTTTCGGGTCGCTGCCATTGAAGACATTGATGTGCAGATGGGGTACAAAAACAGATACAAGTACATGCCCAGCCTGTGACGCAAAACCAGAAACGATTGAGCATTTCATGTTTTTTTGCCCTGCTTATTCTCTTCCCAGGTCTAAGTGGATCTGTCATATCTGCCGCGATATGGGGATAAGAGATTGTGCCTCTGCTTTGAGGATTTTAAAAAGTCATCATTCCACGGTTTTAATACTTGCTGTCAGTAAATATTTATTAGTAGCATGGCGAATACGAAATTCCATTGCAAAGACTGTGTCTTAATTAGAGCCTTACTTTTATTCTTTATTCTCTTACTCTTACAAGGATTATAGGAAAGGGGCTGAAATCGTATTATGTGTATTATGTGTCCTGAGAATTCTTTTAATTATAGTATGCTCAGTAACCTATGTTCCACAATTTCTATTTATGTTTTATAATATAATATTTTTATTATTACTGGTTTTATCCTTATTTATTATTATTGTATTTTTGCTTTGATGATTGACTGATCGAATAAAGCATGTGTCAAACTGAAAACGTTGTTATGTCTTGCGCCTGGCACCTGCTGTAAGGTTAGGTTTGGAGTCTCTGGTGTCACCATGCTTGGGTTAGGACCTATGTATGATCTCAGCTCATTATTTTGGAGGAGTCCTGGAAGGACTTAAATTAATGGACCTGTTCCATCAAAAGTTGGTCTCAGGGGGTTGTCATTCTTGCATCTTCTTTGAGTCTTTCCCTCGCTATGCTTGGGTTCAGGATTTTCCTCTCCTTGTTTCCGTTATTTCCCTGGGCGAACAATGGTATTACTGGACCTATGGTGACAGGTACTGCCACTGCATCTGGACATGGTCTGACATTTGGGTCTCTCTGGTGCATTATTCCTGTATTCTGGCTTGTCAAAGCGGACATCTCTGTCTGTGATCCTGCTATGTGAGTGTATCTCGGGATCGTCTGTGTCTGTATCGGGGACATCAAATTCGGGGTAGACTCCATCTGGACCAATGTCGGCTTCTGGTAAGTTTGTCCTGTTGGCACTACTAGGTTTGTTGCAGTATCTACAATAGGCACATCAGGGTAAATTCTGGGAGTATTCCAGTTCTGGTTTAGGCTTTTCGATTACTGAAGTAGTGGATCCACTATGGCTAACCTGTATCTGGCTTTGGGTCGACTGAACTGGTATCGGAGCTTCTCAGCTTTTCTCATTCTTCTCTCAAATTTCAGTTGCTGTTGCTGTCTAGCTACTAGTTTCCAAATTGCTAAGGCTTCGAACTGTGCTGGTCTCGGAGGAGGTTTCAAATCGTACAGCACCCTCCTCAAATTCTGTAATTTTCAGATTAAAGGTTCCATGGGCAGGAAATGCTAAGCTCCCATCTTTCTCTGTCTCTTTGCACCATTTCAACCAAAGACATGCTCAGCACCCTGCTCTTCGAATACAATATCCTCATTGAAATAAACGTATCTTCCCTTAGAGTACTCTTTAAAGCTTTGAAAATTTTCATTTCTGTAATTTACGCTACTTTCAATCAAATCAGGAAGTGACTTTCAATCCCAAAACCCTTTTCGCTGATCTTCTCAACCAATTGCACTTCACGGTTTTCCGTGCGTGACTTTTCTCACTAACCAACCTATCCCAGAGTGACTCACATGTACAGCAGCTGACAAAGTCTTTCGGCTTGATCTCCTCAACTCGATTTCACACAAAACTAATGCAAAATATTGCGAGCACTAAATAAAATCAAACCCAATTTGCTGTTTCGCTTCAGAAACCTTACTGATTTTTCACTGACGGCCTTTTTCGCTCTAACAGCTACTCTTTATTTCCCAGTTTCCCTGATTCACACGCAACATTTGACCCTTAAATTTCACTCTCAACTGGTCATTGGGTCTGTCCTGGTGCACTTAGGACTCGCCAAATCTCAGTCGAAAAACCTTTCATTCACCTTAAAACAGACTCTTGAGTTGTCAAGCACGCCCGATTGACCTATTAAACCAGATAAATTACAACCAAAACCAAGTGTCTCATACACTTTTCAATACTCCGGAGTCTTAGACCATGCAGGCTCCGTATACCACCAACCACATGGACAATTTCTGAGCACAAAGCGCCACACACATGTGAAGTTCAATGACTTGCCTACTCTCACACTTCGGAGTACGCAAACTCCTTTAACAACTTCATTTGGAGTACGCAAACTCCCTAAATCCTCACAAACATCACAATTCACCTGCAATTTGCTTTAAGCTGTGCAAGCACAAAACCTACTCCATTCGCACTGTCACTAGAGTGCTGAGAACATTCGTAAACAAGTACTGGCAAGATCCAAGGTTCTGGGAAAGTCACTGTAGGTTCTTCGGGCAACATTTTCTTTCCAATTTGCATCATCAAATCAAAAAAATTTTACATTTACCAATCTCTCTCACCTAATCCACAAATTATTTGATCTCTTTAGGAGGCTAACTGTACTACTCTCACATCATTTCTAAAGCAAAAGGGACCATACAATGGGTTCTCGAGGAGACCAACCATCCTATCCCGCTATCATCTCTGGTGTGGTGGGCTCTTAAGGAGACAAACCGTCAAATCCTCTTACCACTTCTAGAGAGCAAAAAAAAGGATCTTATGATGGGCTCTTAAGGAGACTATCCATGTACCAGGCCTTATGGTGAGCTCTTAAGGAGACAAACCATCCTACTCTGTTAGCGCATCTGACCTTATTTGGTTTCTTATCTTTAATTTATGAGGGGACGCGTTTGAGGTTCCATGGACCTTTTGACTGCACTTAGAGAAATTCCCACCATAAACTCCAATACAAACACGGTTCATCAATAAACAGCAGTAAATACCTTTGGAGTCAGTAACTCATTACACACCATAGCCCATTTGGTCATGAATAACCACACCTTTTAGTAAGAGTTAGAAAGTTTATTTCCCTAGATTAACAATGCTAATATCAGATAAATTAATCTCAAAACCATCTGATACACACATAAGAATAACACTGGTTGACCAAATCTTCTAAAGAATCTCAATTTAATTAATGCATTGATCACTCAACCTTCTAGAGTCACAGTACAAATTGGCAATAAAATAACTTCACAATGGAAATAGCATACATCTAGGTTCAGCAACTGAGCAATATCAAGTAATTAGCTAATAGCAACTTGTTAACTTGTGAGGGTATCCCTTACTAACCTTCGGATTAGACTAGCCTGTTTGGGGTTCATGCAAACAATTTTAGTCAACATAAATTTGGAAAAACGTCTAGCTATGGCTCTGTCAAAACAGCAGTTGGTACCTAGAAACAAAGGACAAAATTTGCAACAAGAACATTAGCATTTGTTTTACCTCTCCTCATATGGATCAGCAAGCTGCACTTATCATCGTCTGTTGGACATCTTTTCGGTCAGCATCAGCAACGGGCCATGAAAGGGAATGGTTTGGGAATCGGGGACTCTAAAGGTCTAATTTATGTAAAGTTTGCGCCGCTTTGCGTCATTTTTTGACTTAAAAGTGGTGCAATTTGACTAAATATAATTGTACTTTGTCAATTTGCACCACTTTTACGTAAAAAAATTATGCAAAGGTGGCGCACACTTTTCATAAATCAGGCCCTAAGTTCTCCAAACCATCAGAAAGCAATGTCGAAGGGATCAGAATTCAGCATCAGAAGTCCAAGCAATGAAGTTAAGTAGGATTCCCTCAGGAGAAATCGAAATAGCAATGAGCATACCTCTACGGAGGTACAATAAAAGTGAGCACAAGTGAAGGTTTCTCTCTGTGCAGTCGGGTTAAGTTAAAATCATCTAGGGAATTTCCCACGTTGCCATTGGTCAAAGAATCGTGTGTTTGTAGTTAGTCTAATAGAAATAAAAGTTTAAATCTAAGATATAACTAAACTGTCTTTCACACGTCGATGATTGGCTCCTCTTCTCGTGTTCCCACCGACAGGCAACATTTTTGAATCCATCCATACTCAAGTCAGTGCATCCATTGTTAGCTCCTGGGAACATCGCTGTCTCACTCATCAACTATACATTGTTTCAATAACTAACAATTCTAACAAGCAGTTCTCATGAGAAAGTTAAAGACATCTCCTAATGTTTGGTCAACACAGTGGAAAAACAATAAATTAATTAATTTCTTAAGACATACATTTCCCACAGTTTATTAGATCGATACAGTTTAACATGAGGCAGTCAAACTAGACCCTGACCTCTCTAATTTAAGGCCTACAATTTGTAAAGCAAATACATAACGCATATTCATTAATACATCCTACTAATCCATTCTCTTAGAATAAATACTTCAAATAATATTAAAAAACGTTTAATAAAGACACTTCGTGATGAATGACGGCCTCTCAAGTGGGCACATTTTCCAAGACCCACATTATTCTGATATGTTAAGCCAAATTCTATGCAGATTCATATTTAAAAATACACAAATATTTATTAGTAAAAATTCAGTGCTCACAAAGGTAACCTCATTGTAAGAGGTGAGAAACTGGTGACTCATGGGTGCTGTGGGATTTAGATGGAGACTGACATATGGCAGGCATGTGGGAATTAATGTAAAACATAAGTGATTAGAGTAAGCATACTTGTGACTTGCAGTCGATTGGAATATGGAGGTGTATGTGAACGAGTGTCAGCTATGTAGAATATAGGAGAAGATGTGGAAGGTGAGTATGAATCCCATGACACATATTGACTTACCTGAAGGGCTGAAACAGAGTACAGTTCTGGGTATCAAAAGGGACAAAGAAAGTCTTGCCTACTAGCGAAATTGTTGTAATTGATTATTTTAGCAAGTAGTTTGAGTTAAAATGTGTGTGCAGACCAGCACAGAAGAGTTAATTGATTTTCTAAGACATGTGCTCTTGGGAGAGGGATTCCCTTAGCACTTAGTCACAGATAATGGTGCCCTTTCCTCTCTTTAGCTATAGTGAACTAGCTAGTTCACATTGAATCCTCACTGAACCATCCCCAGAACAATGTGCTGGTGGAATTGACCAATATGACGCGGTAATGAAAGACTGGCCATGTTTGTTTAAATTCAGGCTACAATTGAGTTGTGGTTGTGGGCCTGCTGCGCTTCCCCATGGAAAAAGCTGTTCTAATTAGTAAGGGGAAGATTTGCTGTGTCTAAATTGCATCCTCACCACTGGATACACCTGTGAGGGAAGCAAGAAGAATATTAAAATGGAGGCAAGAGATACTGTGTGGTCTTGGGATGTGGTTGTCATCAAGTATCTGTGTTATGTATAATGTAAATGTAATTATATAGCAAACCATATAGATCAGGGACAATGTGAAAGAAAGGTTAGTACAATACATAAGGTGGAGAGGATGAATAGCTGTAGAACAGTGGAAGTAGGCAGCACTCATTGTGAACTTTGGAAGGACGATGAGAGCAAGTAGCGAGTCAGGTTTTGGTGTGAATTGTAGGGTACCCCAAAATGAAAGTGCTGTGTGAGATCATTGTCCCAGAAGTGTTCTTGCATGGAGTGAGAATCTACATGGCACGGTTAGTTGAAATGGAATAGAGAGATGAAGATTTGGGAGTTTACAAAGGAAGATTGTAGTGGGAAAAGTTTAGGAATGTTAGGTGGCTGCCAAGATTCACAAATTATGGTGGTCATTGTGAACCTGGTGGGAAAACCCGCAGAGTTTGGCGCTGGTGGTCAACAAAAGACCGCCAGCGCGCAGAACACCCCGCCGGCCACATAATGTACATTCAGCTGAATGCAGGGCCTGAACATTGATGCCGGCTCCACATGGAGCCGGCAGCAATGTAGCAGTGGAGCGGGTGCAGCAGCACCCGTAGCACATTTCACTGGCCGTAAATCGGGCAGTGAAATGCGTGACAGGGCTGTGAATGGGGGCCCCTGCACTACTCATGCCAAGTGCATGGGCAGTGCAGGGCCCGCCCGAGGCACCATTCCGTCAGCCTTTCCCTGGTGGGGTAAACCTCCAGGGAAAGGCTGGTGGAACCTGGAACATTATCCGGCTGGCAGCGCTGCTTGCAGTGCTGCCCTGTCGGATATGTAACTCCTCCATCGCCAGGCTGCCTGGTGGCGGAAGCCTGGCAGTGGTGGAGTTACAAAAGTGGCGGTTCTGCCACATTCATTATATGGCGGTCTGGACTGCCCAGACCGCCATGTTGGTAAGGAGGGCCTAAGTCACGAATTAGATTTCTTTGAAGGGAAGAAAGGTGTAATGTTTTGTTTATTGTGCTCATCCCTCTCTTTTGTTTTTGCCTCATGTTGTTTAATGTGTGTGAAGACGGTTGTTCAGAATGTAGCAGTTAAGAGCGTTCATGGATGGTGGCTGGGAATCTGTGGTGATTGGTCCCTTGAAAAAAACCTGTTCCACCACAGCTTTCTTGTAGTCAGTATTACAAGAATGCCAACAATGGATTCACTAAGCCCCTCAAAAATGAAAAAGTCAAATTGTCACATCAAATGTATGTTATTTTGTTTCTATCCATCAGATGTGCATGTGCGTAGCTGTTAATTATATAAAGTTATGTGTGACACTTACAGCCATTTGTGCCTGGCGGGGAACAGACCTTTGCATTCTTGACTTTTCAGTTGACTGTTGTGAGTATTGGATTAAAAGTTCCAGTATGCAAAATGATTTTAACCAAATAACAGGACTGGTTGAAGGTGGTGTTAAAGAAAATCAAATCACACATGTAATGGCTTAGTAACAAAGGAAAAACAAGCATGGGCAGAGCAAATAGCTCTAGCATTTGCTGGCAATTTGGGTTTGTTAATGGTTGTGAATATTTTTGTGGAACTATACAAGGTGACCATCTGCATGTAAGGGTGCTTTGTGCATGAGCTATATGCTGTCACTGAAAGAGACATAAGCCAATGGCTGAAGAGGCCTGATCCACTGTCCCAAGTGTTATGCTGTAGCCAGTGGAAGAAAAATGTTAATGACACAATAATAGACCAGGGGGTGAAGAAAGCTGGCTGAAATCCCCAATAAGTATGTATATTATACACATAAATTTAGTAAAATCAAAAGGTGATGGTTAATTTATTGCATGTGCGTCAGGGTCCAGCCACCGTATCCCTTGGAAAGCTGGGATGGAGATTGGGATGCCATACAATTAGTTAGAAAATGGGTTTCTGGTTGGCAGAGGTATGCACCCTATCCAAGCAGGAATCACAATCCTAGTCAGGGTAAGTCACCAATGCACCCTAGGTTTACCTGTAATCACCGTCTGGTAGCTTGGCGCAGAGCAGTCAGGCTTAACTTTGGATGCAATGTGTAAAGTATCTGTGCAACTCTTCAAACAGTAAAACAGTGAAAACATCACACTAAAAAATACTACACCTGGTAAGAATATTAGAACTTCATTTAATACATAAAATAAGACCAAAAACAACAAAAATCCAATAAGTAGAACTTGAAAAAGTCAAGAGTTCAGGCTGACTGCCATGGAGTGCAGGCCGAATACAGGGACCCACTTAGGCCCGCTGAACAAATGTACCTTCACCCTGGTTGTGTCGACATCAAGGAAGATACAGGGTGCCGTCGCAGCAATGCGTTGGTTCCTATCCTGCAACAGAAGGATATGCGTCGGTTTTCTCCACACAATGTCTGCAATGCGCCAGTTCTGAGGGCGGTGCGCTGGTTCCAAAGGCAATGCACCGGGCCCGGTAACACGGTGATGAGGATGTGCCGGTTCCGATTCATTCAAAGGAGAAGATGCACTGGTTCTGGTCGCACAACATGGAAGATGCACCAGTTCCAATGAGGATGCTACTGAAGAAGTAGCTTAGATCTCACTTCCAAAAGTCCATAACTGAGGTGGCACCACTTAGAAGGGAAGACTCACAGCTGGCAGAGTCAAGGTGCAGATGCATGTAAGCTGAAAGTCTTCTTTGTCTCTGAGACTTCAGAAATCAGGAGAGCAGTAAGCTGGCCCTTGGAGTCACTATGGGTTCCAGGGTGGAGAGATGCAGGTCCAGTCCTTCTCATGGCAAGAGGCAGCTGGTCAACACAGCAAATCAGGGGTCCAGCAGTATAACAGTCTAGCAGAGTAGAGTGGCAGTCCTTGTAGCACCACAGCAGTTCTTGTTCCGGGCAGAGAGGTCCAGTACTTATACCCATGATAACGCGTCGCTTTTTGACTAATTTACTCACTTTGGGTCTCGTTTTAGGCCAATGAATCTTTTGACCCTGATTAAAGACACCTTAGGACGAGATAACTAATCAGCATGTCAATCAATAAGTCAATAACGTCATCAAGGTTTACTGTAATAAGACAATTCATATTAGTCAAAGACATTAATAAAACTCAGAAACCACCATGACCTTTCAGTCATGAATAACCACACCAGTTTAGTACTATTATATGAAGTTTATTCCCTATTGATTACAATTCTAATAGTAAGTTTATTAGTCTCAAAACCAAGAAACACATTAGCATAGTCACAATATGGCAACTTTGATAAGATTTCATCAAAGCAAGAATCACGAATATTAGAATATAGCACAATGTCAACATAAGTTATCCTTAGCAGAGTATCATCATCACGTTATTCAACAAAGCATAGATTCAGTCATATGTCTATTTGCGTCTGTTTAGTGAACCCCTCTTCTAATCTCGAATTAGCATTGGCATGTTGAGCTTCATGCAAAACAATTTAGTAACACCAATTTGGAAAACATCTAACTATGGTCTCTTTCAAAAGAAGCAGTTGGTACCTAGAAAGGAAAAGCAAACAGACAATTACAATTTCATTGTCATATAGTTACCCTCCGTATTGGGTCAGCACTCAGATTCAGTCTTCGTCCTCAGGACATCAGTTGATTTGCCATCAGCCAGGAATTCAGCAGTTGGGTAAAGGGGCACTTCCCTCATAAGGAGGTAAAGTGTAAACGGGCAAAATAAGGCAAGGATGGTTTTAAGAACCAAACAGCAAAGTCTCTATGCAGAGTGACAAAGTGTCTGGGTCATAGCAAATCCCAATAGCATCTCCCTAACTAACTAATTTCCTTGTGTCAAGGGTTTTTATCCCTTTTTCGTTGTACGGTCCCCTAATTCTTCATTGGTTGAGGGGTTGCACCCCACTATCTCCATCCAATATGTTTTCAATTAGCTCATCAAATTTGTCACTCCATAACTGTTCTCACGTAGTTTATTGGTCCTTATCATTGACGTCTTCAGCGGGTAGAATGTCCAGTATGATTTCATACTCTTGTGGTCCTCTTTGCATTTTTAGTCAGTGGTTCCATTGTCTGTACCGGTTCGGGCGACCTTGTACCTGCGAGTAGTCTACACTGTTGCATTCAGCAAGAATGTTTCACTAAGCAAGTCGAATTTCATGAGAACGGATCTACTACGGTTACATTCATCTTCTAGCTTTGGAAAAACAAGAGTTCATGTCCTTCAGCAAGTCAGCACACTGCACGTTAGAAAAACACATTTAATATGAAACCGGACAGCTAGGCCTCGACTCATGCTAACTAAGGTCTAATGATTTATTAGCAGAACTTTAACATATAACCTTTTAATATTAGTTGAAAATCATATTTTATCATAACATTTTATCATTATTAGTCAGTTTCATTAGTCCCCGTATATATTGGCGGCCACTCCCCGTGGGCACATTTCAAGCACATGTTTTAGCAAAAATATATGAATACATTTTCTATGCAGCATTATTACACATTAGTTCATAAACATTTCATGTTAATATTGAGAATAAAAGCTATGCTCTCCCAGTCCCTCCTCTGATGACACTTGTCATCACACAAAACCTTTCCCTTCACAACCTTTCATTTTCTTTAAATTACGCATCTCCATTTCTTCCTCCTTATGTGATCTTTCCCAAATTTCTTTGAACATTTTCTCTTTTTCTTTCTCTTCTTTTCTTTTATTACGTTTTTCCAAATCTCTTTTAATTCTTTTATTAATTTAGCATGATAACCATAGTCCAAATAGACAAATCAGGACAATCAATATACCCCTTAATATTTTTGCAAGAACCCCGTTCCAAATACTACTAAACCAATTCCCTACTTTGGTAATTCCTTTCCCAACTTTTTCCCAAACTCCAGGGTCCTTCAGCTCCTCCAAAACCTGCACTATCTCTTGTTAGGTTAGTAAGCATACCTCTAATCTTTTTACTATTATCAGGAATGAATGCACAATAATGGCGCTCATTAAGCATCTTACAGACTCCGCCACTCTTTGCTAAAAGAATGTCTAAAGCAAGCCAGTTTTGAAGAGTCATAGCTCTTTCCGCAGCAATTCAGTATAGCCCCTGTGAAGTTTGCCAGCATGTTATCCACAATAGTAGACAACTTTCGAATCTTTAGGGAGTTTAAAATAACCCCTACTGAAGGAATTATGGCTCCAAATAAGTCACCAACGACAGCAGCCGCTGTCTCTCTTTTTTGTCTAGTATGTTGTAATTCAGACAATTTAGAAATTTGCTTTAAGTCATCAATCTGATAGATCGTTGGGAAAACTATTCCCAAATAACATGTCCCATACCATCCCTTTGGAAGACGGTAATAAGCATTAAGCCCACATATATAATAGATCCCAGGGATCGCCGGATCCTGTCCATTTAACATGAATGTCCATTTACTCTGAAACAAAAACACATGCCTGCATTCACTAGTTCCCAGAAATAAAGTGTCATGCTCAGATTTCGGCCTATATATACAAAGCCTACCTACATGCAGTGCGTCTATAGCTAATTTGCCTTGTGTCTTTATTGCAGTGTAAGCATAATCATTTGCAAGCGTGTGTTTTTCTAATCCCTTTTCCAGCCTTTCCTTCAATGCCTTTCGTCAGTGTGATCTAAGAAGCTCTTTTCTACAGGTGTTAGTAAGCAGGTTAGATTATTGCGGTGCGCAAAAGCTGTCCCAAATGTCAGTGTCGGCTCAAAGAAACCCTTAAGTAATTTTATGCTGTGTTCTTTAGCTAATTTATTTAGAAACTCAATCACAGGTACAAAGGAAAACACTACATCTAAGTTAGAATAGAAGTATTGAACATGTTCTTGATCATAGAATCTTGTTAACAGCAAACTACAGCTTATTCCGTAGGTTAGTGGCAGACTATGATAAGTAACCCCTTCTTGTACTGATGAAGGAATCTTTGTGCACACAGCAATTCTTCGCATACATTGTGTCAACATACTCATTCAGTAAGCGATAGAAGACATTAGTAGATAGTTCCCCTTTTGAATTAGTTCCCTCATGCAAGTATTTTGTATCCTGCTCAAACTTCTCCCATGGTGTTAGTGTAGCAGTCTCAGGATTTGAAACATTATTAGTCACTTTTTTTATCCACCAATGGCATTCCCACAATCACACCTATAATTATTATTGCACACAGAATACCCAGAATAGCACTCAACCAACCACACATCCTACCCTTATTACTATTATCTCTAGTGTAACTCATGATCTATAAAGAATCAGAAAACAGAATAATGCAAAGCAAACAATCAACTTGAGGACGATATAAAAGCTCTTTTTTTTTTTTTTCTGTGCAAAGTCTCTTTTCTCTGCTAGTATTTACAGCGTTTCACTCACTCCAGGACCCCTTTGTCAAATCAGGTTAGCAGCTTATCATAATCGGTTTTTCAGAGTCAATTTAGGTTAACAGTGTCACATCCGGTAATTTATCAGTCTCTTTTCTCAGCTTTTCAGCTTTCAATTTCAATTTCAATTTAACACAGTCTCTTTCTAAGGTTGAGTTCAGGTGCCGTAGTATTGACCTGGAACCTCTTGATCAAAACAGAACGCCAAGAATTCTTGTTGCCATTCAGCTGATGTTGCATATGCCCATTCAGGACCTGCATACCTTCTGTTTGCAACTCTCTATCTTTTCAGTTTGCGTTCACCCTGCAACTCTCCTTCACTAAGATCCTCTTTCCTGGTTGTATCAACTTCTTCCTCTTTTGTTTCATTTGGGATCACTTTCTCTCCTGCAGCTTGTGGCTCCGGCCAATTATCTCCTTTAAGTGTTTTCTTTCTGTTCGGCCTTTCAGGACGTTGAACAGTGCCCTCCTCTTGTACTATGTTGTTTTCTCTTGATGGCTCTGCAAGCGGCTCAGGAGGAGTCAGAACACCTTGACCCCCTGCCACCTCACCTTCTTCGCCTTCAGGGTCTGTTATGGGCTCAACTTCAAACCCATATCCGTCTGCTTCTGGGAGAACCTCTCTTTGTGTCGGTCCCCCTGTTACTCAGCTGAGATAGGCTCACCGTCACCCTTCTTAAACTCGTTTTGAGTGACTAAGCAGTCCTCAGCGGGTTCTCCTTCAGTCTCAGTTCCCCTTTGAATACTCTCCGGCCCTGAGACTTCCTTCTCTGCAGCTGTTGTTTTAGACAATTCAAGTTCCTCATCAGTCGGACACGTCACCTTCTTTGTGTGACTGGCATGTATCCAATTCGGAAGGCCTGCACATTTCACAGCTGTGGTAGTTGTCAGTATTACTTGATATGGCCCCTTCCAACGTGGCTCCAAGCACGACATCCTCACGTGTTTCTTGACAACAACCCAGTCACCGGCTTTCAGGTTGTGACCTGGATCACTTATCGGTGGCAATGTGGTAGCCTCCACCTGGTGAGAAAAAGAGCAGACCATGTCAGCCAGGCCATTGCAGAAGTCCAACACCATATAATCCGTGATATTCACAAGAGCATTTGCAGGTACTGCGGGCAATCTCATAGCTCGGCCCATTAGAATTTCATGAGGAGACAGTCCTGTTTTCTTGTCAGGTGTGTTTCTCATTGACATCAGTAGTAAGGGCAATGCATCTGGCCACTTCATATTGGTAGCTGCAAACATTTTTGCCATTCTCGACTTCAAGGTACCATTCACCTGCTCCACTAGTCCTGATG
Source organism: Pleurodeles waltl (assembly GCF_031143425.1). Lineage (NCBI taxonomy): Eukaryota > Metazoa > Chordata > Amphibia > Caudata > Salamandridae > Pleurodeles > Pleurodeles waltl. Next base: position 505,476,573 of record NC_090443.1, read on the forward strand.
CTTCAGGGAGATAGCTACAGTGCAACTTCTGTTCAATGTTTAATGCAGCACACAAGAGCTTAATCACCTCATTGTCGAAGTGTCTGCCCCTATCTGATTCTAAAGAGATCGGGAATCCGAAACGTGGTATTAACTCCCTAAGCAGCAGCTTTGCTACTGTGAGACTCTCATTCCTACTTGTAGGGTAAGCTTCAATCCAGTGACTGAAAATGCACACAATCACCAACACGTACCTCAATCCTCCACACACAGGCATTTCAATAAAATCCATCTGCATCCTACTAAATGGACCTCCAGCTCTCCCAACGTGGCTCATATTCACCACAGTCCCTTTTCCTGCATTCATCTGCTGACAGATGATGCACCTGTGACAAATGACCTCTGCAGCTTGTCTGAATTTTGGATTGAACCAATCGATTTTGAATAACCTGATCATTGCGTCTCTCCCAACATGTGCTTGACCATGGTAAAACCTCGTAAACTGTGACAAAAGACTGTTTGGCAAAACCATTTTCCCCTCTTCTGAAACCTATAAGTCATCAGACCTCTGTACACATTGCATTCTCTGCCAGGAACGTTTCTCCTCTTTGCTAGCACGTCCCTGCAATGATTTCAACTCATCTAATGTGTCAACCACCCTTAATGCAAAGTTTAAGCATGTTTCATTTTCAGTTTCAGGTAACAATTCCCACTGATCTCAAAACGATATACAGTTCACTGCACAAAACCTTGCGACTTGATCTGCATATCCGTTTCCCATTGACACAAAATCTTGTGACTTAACATGAGCATTGCATTTCACCACGGCAATTTCAAGAGGTAACTGAATCGCGTGCAACAAATCCTTAATCTTTTCACCATTTTTCACTGGAGAACCAGAAGAGGTCATGAAACCCCTCTGTGACCATAACTGGCCAAAATCATGTACAATTCCAAATCCGTATCTGCTGTCAGTATAGATAGTGACTTTCAGGTTTTCAGCTGCGTGGCATGCCCTGGTAAGAGCACTTTATTCAGCCACTTGAGCAGAGTACACTCTTTCGAGCCAGGAAGCTTCGAAGATACCAGTGATTGTACACACGGCATATCCAGCTCTCAGTACTCCTACTGCATCTCTCAGGCATGAGCCATCAACAAAAATTATGTAATCATTTTCGTCCAGTTGGGTCTCTTTAATATCAGGTCTTGGTTTGGTGCACAGATCTGTTACCTCAATACAATCATGTTCTACCTCCTTGGCATCATCAATGTCTGCATTTTCAATAGGAAGTAAGGTTGCCGGGTTCAATACAGTACATCTCTTAAGGGACACATTCGGAGACCCCAGTATAATTGTCTCATATTTTGTAAGGCATGCATTCGTCATATGCTGCGTCTTGGTTCGGGTCAACATGATTTCAACTGAATGAGGGACCATTACTGTTACGGGATGTTCCATCACTATACCTTCACACTGAGTGAGGCTTTGACCAACTGCTGCAACTGCACGCAAACAACCTGGTAAGGCTGCTGCGACTGGGTCCAAAGTAGCTGAAAAATATGCTACTGGGCGGTTTGCACCTCCATAGCCCTGTATCAGGACAGACAAAGAACAAGCATCACGTTCATGACAAAACAGTACAAAAGGCTTTGTGTAATCAGGCATACCTAAAGCTGGTGCCCTGCACATACTTTCCCTCAATTCCATGAATGCCTTCATCTCTTTCTCGGACATGGTTATGGCACCTGGGCCATCCTGAACTTCCTTAACAGTCAATCTCACCAAAGGTTTAGAGATAATCGAGAAGTTGGGAATCCACTGATGACAGTAGCCCACCATTCCCAAAAACATCCTAACGTCTCTTTTAGTTGTCGGGGGATTCATCTGCAGTATGGCTGTTACGCTTTCCTTGGATATTTTTCTCGACCCTTTCTCAATCAGGTGACCTAAGTACTTCACCTCTTTCTGACACCAACTGTAAACCTTATCCAGGAATTTGAAACTGAAGAGAAATTGGTTATCCTCATGAAGAGGCACCGAAAAGAATGCTTGAGACAGGTCCACAACCGTGAGCCGCTCTGCATCACATGGAACCTGAAACGTGATCACAGCTGGGTTTGGCACTATGGGGCAACATTTTACCACAATCTCATTTATTTTCCTCAAGTCTTGCATAATTTGAACTTTCCCACAAGGCTTTTTCTGACCCATTATTGGTGACACGGGCTAATCAGCACTTCTTTCAAAACCCCTTGCTTCACAAAGTCCACAATTATTTGCGCTACTTGAATGAGGACATCTTGTGCCATGTGGTACCGCGGTACCTGGGGAAACACTGCATTCGGCTTTACCTCTACTTTAATCGGTTCTACTCCTTTTATTAGTCCCACTTCCTTTCCTGTCAGGTCCCACACTTTCTCTGTCACTGTTCCCTGCAAATCAGCTGGTAAGTCATTCACTGTGACCATTGAGAATAATGTTATCAAAGGGTATTCCTCTTTTGTGGTCTCCGTCTCTAACTCTGGAAACTGGCCATCATCTCCTTCGTCATCACTGTTTGTCTGCACCTCAATCCCTTCATTGGAACAGGTAATTGAACACCTCGTTTTGCACAATAAGTCTCTTCCCAGTAGGGATACGGGACTAGAATCACAGACTACAAATGTATGTAATCCCTGAAAGTTACCAATCTCAACTTGGACCGGATCTGTAATCGGATTTGTCAGGAATTGATTTGCTACTCCTACCACTCTTGTGGTACGCCCCCAAAGTGGCAATTTCGGAACTTCGGCACTTCTGACTGTAGAGTGTGTAGCTCCTGTGTCAACTAAGAACGATACCTTATGGCCCATCACTTTTCGCTCTACATAGGGACCCCTCTGATCTACCTCTAGGGACGCTGCAAGCCTGTACTCCTCACTGTCTGAACAATCATCCGACCATTCATCGTTTATTCCATCCTCACCACGCAATGGGAACTGCTGTACTGTGTTATTTTGACTCATTGTTTGACCTGTGACCTGTTGAGGAAGCATCACCTGTTGCTGTCCCATTGGAGCTAATGGTATCTGCATTTGCTGTCTAGGTACCATGGGAATCTGCTGCTGTGCCTGCTGTACTTGTGCTGGTTGAACACGCTGCATTTGTATCTGCTGCATCTGAACCATGTTATTCTGGAAGATCTGATTTTGTCCCCTCACTTTTGGACCCCTCATATTTTGAAATGCACTGACATAACTGCTTTGTTGAACAACACAATCCTGCACCCCCATTGGGCATTCCCGCTTCCAATGCCCCACGCCCCCGCACGCGTGACATGGTGACATCTTGTTCATCCCTTGCACATCATTTTGAACCACGACAGTATTCAAGTCTGGACCACGGTTCAGAAAACCTCCTCGTCCTCGACCTCTTGGTCGTGCCTGAAACATTCCAGTTCCCTGCGGTTGCTGCTGTACCACCTGCTGTATTCCATTTCCCTGCATCCCTGCTTGCACTGCCTTAATCTGCATCACCATCACCTTCTCTTTCAAATTTCTTTGTTTCAACTCAATCTTGTCACTACAGTATTTCGCATACTGCAACACCTCATCAATTGGCTTTGCTTGCCAACAGATCAATTGATTCTTAATCATCTGGCTAATCTCTGGTCTCAGCCCTTCAACAAACCTGAACCCAAGGTGATTCATGTCCTTCGGCTCAATGACCTCAGTGCCACTGTAATGTTTGAATGCTTTCAACAATCTCTCATAGTAAGCATGAGTCGACTCTTTGGCCTCCTGTGATGTTCGATCGATTTTCTGCCAATCAGTCACTTTCGGCGACACTTTCTGCTTCAAAAACTCAATCACTTTATGATGATACCTCATCACTTCTGCAGATGGTGCTCCTGTCACCTTATCCCTTGCCGGCTTCTCTGTCGGCCAATCTACACCCCTCTTGCACTCAAGCCATAAGTCAGGTGGAACTATTATTTCAAACAGGGTATTCAAGTTCTCCCAGAGACATTTCGCAAGTTTCACAAATCTGTCCGTCTGCTGTTACCATTCTATTGGCTTCTCCCTCAGCCTGGGATAATCATTTGTGAATGACAGGATGTCACCCCTAGAACATGGTACATGGACTAGAACCCCTCCGGCTGTTTCTCTCATTGGTAACACTTTTATTGTACCTGTATCCGGTGCAGCTTTAGCCTGCTTTGGTTCCGGACCATCACCTTTTTCTTTATCTCTCTTCTTCGCCCATCTGCCTTCCCATTTCTCTAAGGCCCCCCAAATTTGAGCACTCTGCAGTATTTCTTTAAGATGTGCTTTCATCCCGATAGATCTCATGTGCTCAAAATCTTTAGGCTCAAAGTCTAATCTGTAGCTTCTTTTCAAATGTTTAGTACTCTCAATGTCTATGCTGTATTTATCTGCCACGTTTGCCAACCTCTGATGCACCTTGCTCACTTCCTTAGTTATTTTGGGGCACAGATACCTCAATTCTGCCTCCGTGTATGACTCTAGTCTGTTCAGCCCCATTGTTCCTTCCACTAGTTCCATGGCTTCTACACCTAGTCTCACAAAATTCAGATATTCCTCCCTTTCTGACCTCTCTGCAGTCACTGTAGTAGTAGTCTGCGAAGTGTTGAGTTTGTCTAACCACTCGTTCAATTGTTGCGCTGTTAAGCCTTGCAACAAAATATTTCCAGACTGCACCATTGGTGTCTGTGTCATATTTTTACTCATTACCTGTGGGGTTAGCGTTCCCAACCCTGCTTGCCTCATTGTCTCCAAAGGAACCCCAATCGGACTAAAGTCTAACAAGGATCTAGACCTTTCGACTGTCTGTTCTTCCTGCAGGTGTCCTATGGACCCTCCTCTTATTGCCTCTTGGGTCATTACTCCCTGATCACGTATGCCAGGTTTACCTTGCGCATACAGCGGTACTGGTGGACCAACAGTAATTGGCAATGATATAGCAGCTGGGGTCTGACCAAGTCCCAAACCCTGTGGAGCATTAACTCCAATAGCTTGATTCATCATGGGTGCTGTAGCTACTGACTGCGGTCCTGCAACTGGAGTGTAACTTGGAACCACCTGTTGCTGCGGCTGGGGCAGCAATTGCAGAGTTGGCTCAATCTGCACTAACTTTGATCTTGTGTATACCGGATCAGACCGCACCATCAGACTCGTAGTTGTCTCTAATACTGGGATATCTGGATAGAGCCTCTGAATCGGTGGTGATTGCAACTGTATCTGTGTGTCTGGCGCTGTGGGTACACTGACACCATTCTGTATCAAAACAGTATCACTAGTCTGCACTGTACTTGAGATGCCCTTATTTTGTGCTGTGTCTTCAGAACTCACACTAGTGCTCTGTACGTTATCATTTATGGCATATGATGGCGGGCAATCATGTAACAACTGATTAAGAAACTCTTCATCATCTGAATCATCTGCGTCTTCCCAAGACCTCTGAGTCTCCTTTGGTTTATTAGGGCCCCTTTCTGTCTTACAATTAGCCTTCTTTCCCGGTGTCTCGTCTTCTTGTGTTATTGCTGTAAACATTTTAAGTCCGTCAATTACTCCCCTTCTCCACATCTTGCTCTCATTATCCCATCTAGCCTCAGCTAGAGTCTTTTCTGCTCTTTTCATTCTCCTTTCAAATTTCTGCTGTCTCTGTCGTATGGCCATCAAATCCCAGATTGATAATGTCTCATACTGAGCTGGTCTTGGAGGCGGTTTTTGCACACTTAACATCATTCGCAAATTCTCAAAAATTCTTACATTAAACGTTCCGTATTCCAGAAATGCTAAAAATCCTTCCTTCTCTGTCAATTTGCACCACTCTTTTAACCAAAGACATGGCGCGACTCCCTTCTCCTCCATTACGATATAAGATGGAGTACCCTCAGGCGGTGTAGGCTCCCCCACACTCGCAGTAATGTATGTATCTCCCCTCAAAGCACTCTTTAGAGCTTTGAAAAACTTCATTTTTGCATCTTTTATTTTGTTTAGAATCTAATCAGGAAGTGACCTTAATTTCCAGAACACTCTTCACCCACCTTTCTCAACCAATTTCCTCTTCACGGACGGCTGCCAATCCGTGCGCGACCCCTCTCAGCAACTGACCTATCCCAGCGCGGCTCAAATGACGTCACACTCACACACACTGCAGCTGACAAAGTCTTGCGGCTTGTCCTCCTCACACAAAACTAATGCAAAATATATTGCGAGCACCTTTAACAACAAAACCCCAAATTTGCCGGTTTGCTACAGGAAGGGTAACACAATTGCTTCAGAACTTTACAGAGATTTCACTTGAAGCCTCGGCCGCTACTCTCTCCTTCTCAGTTCCCACATTCGCAAGCAGAATTCGACCCACAAATCCTACTCTCGACTTGTCAATGGTTTGTTCTAGTGCACTTTAGAACTTGCCAAATCTCCATCGAAGGTTTCACTCGCACAATTTGATTGAAACTCGACTTGTCAACCACGCCCGATTGACCTATTAAACCACACAAATTACAACATAAACCCACGTGTCTCCTACACTTGTCAATATACTCCAGAGTCGTAGACCACAACGGGTCCGTACATCACCAACAACCATGTGGATAATTTTTGAGCACAAAGTACCACACTCACATGAAGGTCGCTGATTTCCCTACTCTGATACTGCGGAGTGCGCCCACTCCTACTAAAACAACATTACCTGACCTAAATTCACACAAACTTCACAAATCACCTGCAATATGCATAAGCTGAGCAAGCGCAAATTCTACACCACACATGCTAAAACGCCGAGAACATACCCAACTCACTTAGGCGAGCTCCAAGATTCCGGGAAAAGTCATGGGGAATTTAGAAACACATCATACCTCCAATTTGCATTATCTCGAAAAACACTTTTAAACAATGGTCCTTCGTCCTAGGGCCCCAAAGGGCCTAAACCGTCGCTCTACTACCAGAACTGATAACGCGTCCCTTTTTGATTAATTTACTCACTTTGGGACTCGTTTTAGGCCAATGAATCTTTTGACCCTGATTGAAGACACCTTAGGACGAGATAACTAATCAGCATGTCAATCAATAAGTCAATAACGTCATCAAGGTTTACTATAATAAGACAATTCAGATTAGTCAAAGACATTAATAAAACTCAGAAACCACCATGACCTTTCAGTCATGAATAACCACACCAGTTTAGTACTATTATATGAAGTTCATTCCCTATTGATTACAATTCTAATAGTAAGTTTATTAGTCTCAAAACTAAGAAACACATTAGCATAGTCACAATATGGCAACTCTGATAAGATTTCATCAAAGCAAGAATCACGAATATTAGAATATAGCATAACGTCAACATAAGTTATCCTTAGCAGAGTATCAGGTTATTCAACAAAGCATAGATTCAGTCATTTGTCTATTTGCGTCTGTTTAGTGAACCCCTCATCTAACCTCCAATTAGCATTGGCATGTTGGGCTTCATGCAAAACAATTTAGTAACACCAATTTGGAAAACATCTAACTATGGTCTCTGTCAAAAGAAGCAGTTGGTACCTAGAAAGGAAAAGCAAACAGACAATTACAATTTCATTGTCATATAGTTACCCTCCGTATTGGGTCAGCACTCAGATTCAGTCTTCGTCCTCAGGACATCACTTGATTCGCCATCAGCCAGGAATTCAGCAGTCGGGTAAAAGGGCACTTCCCTCATAAGGAGGTAAAGTGTAAACGGGCAAAATAAGGCAAGGATGGTTTTAAGAACCAAACAGCAAAGTCTCTATGCAGAGTGACAAAGGGGGTCATTCTGACCCTGGCGGTCATGGACTGCCAGGGCCAACGACCGCGGAAGCACCGCCAACAGGCTGGCGGTGCTTCCGGGGGCATTCTGACCGCAGCGGTAAAGCCGCGGTCAGAAAAGGGAAGCCGGCGGTTTCCCGCCGGCTTCCCGCTGCCCCAGGGAATCCTCCACGGCGGCGCTGCAAGCAGCGCCGCCATGGGGATTCCGACCCCCTTCCCGCCATCCTGTTTCTGGCCGTTTTCACCGCCAGAAACAGGATGGCGGGAATGGGTGTTGTGGGGCCCCTGGGGGCCCCTGCAGTGCCCATGCCACTGGAATGGGCACTGCAGGGGCCCCCTAACAGGGCCCCATTGAGATTTTCAGTGTCTGCTTAGCAGACACTGAAAATCGCGACGGGTGCAACTGCACCCGTCGCACACCAGCAACTCCGCCGGCTCCATTCGGAGCCGGCATCCTCGTTGCTGGTGCTTTCCCGCTGGGCGGGCGGGCGGCCTTTTGGCGGTCGCCCGCCAGCCCAGCAGGAAAGTCAGAATGACCGCCGCGGTCTTTTGACCGTGGTACGGTCTTCTGGCGGTCAGAATGACCCCCAAAGTGTCTGTGTCATAGCAAATCGCAATAGCATCTCCCTAACTAACTAATTTCCTTGTGTCAAGGGTTTTGATCTCTTTTTCGTTGTACAGTCCCCTAATTCTTAATTGGTTGAGGGGTTGCACCCCACTATCTCCATCCAATAGGTTTTCAATTAGCTCATCAAATTTGTCACCCCATAACTGTTCTCACGTAGTTTATTGGTCCTTATGATTGACATCTTCAGCGGGTAGAATGTCCGGTACGATTTCATACTCTTGTGGTCCTCTTTGCATCTTTAGTCAGTGGTTCCATTGTCTGTACCGGTTCAGGCGACCTTATACCTGTGAGTAGTCTACCCTGTTGCATTCAGCAAGTATGTTTCACTAAGCAAGTCGAATTTCATGAGAACGGATCTACTACGGTTACATTCATCTTCTAGCTTTGGAAAAACAAGAGTTCCTGTCCTTCAGCAAGTCAGCACACCGCACATTAGAAAAACACATTTAATATGAAACCGGGCAGCTAATCCTCGACTCATGCTAACTAAGGCCTAATGATTTATTAGCTGAACTTTAACATATAACCTTTTAATATTAGTGCAAAATCATATTTTAACATAACATTTTATTATTATTAGTCAATTTCATTAGTCCCCGTATATATTGGCAGCCACTCCCCGTGGGCACTTTTCAAGCACATGTTTTAGCAAAAGTATATTAATACATTTTCTATACGGCATTATTACACATTAGTTCATAAACATTTCATGTTAATATTGAGTATAAAAGCTACGCTCTCCCACCCAGATGTGCCTTTGAAGTGGTGGAGACCTCAAAAAAAGGTATTTTAAGTGCACAGAGATCCTTCCTTCCTGCCCTGGCTCCAGGATCACTATGGGGGGTTATGCAGCCCTTAGTGTGGGGATAAGACAGAACCTATTCAGGTGTATGTGGAAGGCTGTGCCCAACTCCTCCCTCCCATCCTGCAGAGGATGTCCGGTCAGGATGTGGATGGCCCATCAAGTCACAACTAAGCTCCCTTTGTGTGTGGCTATCTAAAGGGAATGCACAAAGCTCAGCTGTCACCCACCCCAGACATGTATTGAGAGACAGGCAGCAGGCACCAAATGGCTAAATTTAGAAAATGCCAACTTTTTAAAGTGGCACATTCAGAACAGCAATTTAAAATGTGACTTTACCCTAAGTTGTAATTGTGAATTGTGAGGCCAGAGACACCAGACTCGAAAAACTCATCTCTTCTAGACTGTGAATTACACACATAAAACATAGCAGGCTAATCCCAATTTTATCCTATGGGAGAGATAGGCCATGCTGTAGTGAAAAACGATTTTTGGAGTTTTTCACTACCAGGACATGTATAACTTAAAATTACATGTCCTGCCTTTTAAATACATTGCATTCTGCCCTCTAGGTTGTCCAGGGCCTACTGTATGGGTGACTAATATGTAGAAAAATGGAAGGTTTGGGCTGGGAAAAGGTTTATTTTGCCAGGTCGACATGGGAGTATAAATCTACACACACACGCTCTGCAATGGCAGGACTCTAGACATGGTTAGAGGGCTACTTAAGTGGTTGGCACAATCAGTGCTGCAGGCCCACTAGTAGCAGTTAATTTGCAGGCCCTGAGCATCATCAGTGCACTTCACTAGGGACTTATTAGTACATTAAATATGGCAATTTGGGTTAAGCCAATGTTACCATGTATTGGGGGAGAGAGCCCACGCACTTTAGCACTGATTAGTAGTGGTAAGGTGCGCAGAGTCCTAAAGCCAGCAAAAACGAGGTCAGAAATGTGGAAGAGGAAAGCAAAATGTTTAGGGATTACCCTGCAGAAAGGGTCATTTCCAACACATTTATACTATGTTTTAAATAGTTCTGCATTGGAGACCAGGTGGGAGAGTTAAACACTAAAAGGATATGAGTGTCCAACCACTGAAATCATGAGAAAGAAAGAATACGACCTTCAAATTGTAGCAAGAACGTAAACATTATGGCTGAACAAGCTAATCAAACTACGGTCTTGTGTGCGTATGCATACCATCGTACTCATGCGCAGTAGGCAGTTTCTTCATTTTTTGGACGAAGCGGGTGCGGGTGCGAGGATGATGCAGAGGCAGGGTCCTGGACAGGATCCTCCACCAATGCAGAAGCCCCCTCTTACCCCAGGATGCTCTCCTCTGTGACATCCTCCCCTCGCACCCGCTGCTAGGGCACAAACAGACGGACAGGGTGAGAACGACAGAGCAGTTATGCTCCCGCCCACACCCACGGCTCCAGCTGCTAGGGCACAAACAGGGGATGGGTGAGAATGACGGAGCAGTGGGAGGATGCTGCAGAGGAGAGCCTTCTGGGGCGGAAAGGGGCCTGCCAGCGTTCGGCCTCCATTTCTGGCAGATCCTGACCAGGACCCGGCCGGGGTGCCCGGTTGGGGCGGCCCACTGCCCAGGCTCGCCCGCCTTTGCTTTCAGTGTGAGCAGCAGCAGCCGAAGACCTCCCGATTCCGAGCAAGAGACAGCACCATCTCTTTTGGTAAGACCGACGTCTTGGGGCTTTCCATTTTCATGAGGGGAGAACGTGACTGTACTGAAATGTTCATTAATACAGTACATATGTTGTGATGAAGCTGAAATGAAGGTTTTACATTTATTAGCGCATAAACGTAGTGTAGCAATAATCAAGTGTGACATTAATCGAACTAAATAAGATTGTACGGGGACAAATGTGCCCTTAGAGTAGTTTGCCAACATTTATAAGCGTGCTTTACATAACGTGATGTATTAGAATTGTACTAGTTTGACATAATCGTAAACGTGTGCCATGATTTGCTTGTTAGAAATGCTTTAGCTTAGCATAACTTTAGTGGAGGCTTTGGCCTAGCCGCCTTGTCTCACGGTTTAGATGCCCGTATTTTTCCAATGTGCTAGTAAACGTGTATTCTTGCTTGAAGCTGTATTTTTCCAGTGGGATCGTTCACATGCTTATCTTAAGGTTTCGTGCCAGCCTGGCATCTTTTTTTCTTCACTCCAAGGTCAATCTGCAGGTGCAGACAATGGACGCTCTGAAAGTGAGTTAATTGGTAAAATATGTTGCAACTTACGTTCCCAACTCCAAGGATAATGTATGCTTAAGTAAAAGCTTGAGAACTGTCGTTTTTGATTGGACAATTTGAAGCTAACCTATGAACCCTCCAATGGAAGACCCTACTGGATTTGAACTGTTGTCTATTTAAACCAGGTGCACAAGGAGAAAGTAGCCATTACGAGCCCATCGCGAACTTTACCGACCATTACCTACGATGCCAATTGATGTTCGACGCCATTTTGAGAGACTTTGATGCTTTCTCTAATCGAGAGAAAGAGACTTTTAAGTAATTCTCGCCCTAGAGACTTTAACTTTGATTCGTCCCTTTGCATGAAGTAGTAGTTTTTGTCCTTTTATCTTGCCGCCGTGAGGCAATTGCCCCCGTCCACCCTGCCCCTTTGCCCCGTCCCATGCTGATCGAGAAACGGTACCTGTGAGACGAAGACTTCCTTGAATGCTGACTGAATTTGGTAAATATGAAAGGAAAATTGTACAATTGCATTGTGTTTTCTTTTTAGGTAACCAACTGCTGATTTTTGATAAGCGCCTTAGTTAGGAGTTTTTCTAAATTAATGTTGCTAAATTGTTTTGCATGAAGTCCCACATGCTGATGCTAATTTGAGGTTAGATGAGGATTTATTTGATGCACGATGCAATTTGAGACCTTGTTATGCTGACTAAATGTATGCAATTAGCCCATTACAGATTGTAGTTTTAGTGGTTTGCGTTGCCATCATAGAAGGCATTGTCATTCAAATGCTGCATAGATTGCATCTGTTTCGCCGTTATGGACAGCTATTAATGTTCATTTACATATATCATTTGGTGTTGAGACACATCTACATTGTGCTAGCTTTGTTAATATAGGGAAATAAATTCATTAACCTTGCATAAAACTGGTGTGGTTATTCATGACCGAAAGGTCATGGTTTCGTCGAAATGTATTCTGGATTAATTGTGAAGTGTTATGTTGATCATGGTATCGCCTATGTTCGTTATTGATTATCGATTATTGATTTGATTGATTACTCCCGAGTAAAGAGAGTCCCACTTGGTCAAAAGATTCATCGACCTTAAGAGCGTCCAACTACAGGTAAATTATTAGTCTGGAAACGCTCTATCAGTTGCTACAACTTGAACTTCCATTCAACCGCCTTAGGCTGCATACATACAATGGAGAGACACCAATCACACAAGGAACCTTGCTGTTTTCACTAAAAATTAGGGTCTTTCCTAACAAATAAGAGGCGCCTAAGCAGCAATGTGCATTCTTATGGTACTGTGGGAGTTTTAAAAGTGATAGAGAAAAAGCTGTTCACTGTACTGGACGTCAGGAGAAGGCGATGGCATTAAAACTAGTAAAAGGCATTGCATGTAAAAGAGTGCATCAAATTTCCAAAGGAGACTTTACAGCCCCTGTTGCTACTTGACAACTAGTATAAAGAGAGCTACAGATAGCATTTTCAGAGGCTGCCAGTATTTCCCGATACCATGTTTGCTTTATCCATTTCAGTCTGCAGGTGGTCGATGCAAGGTGACAGCACTGGGACTGGTACCTCCTGTTCATGCACGTGATGCTTCCCTCTAACACTTTGAGTCTGATCCATGAGCTCATTATGTTCGCATTGAACCAAACATCATGCGTTTGCAGGACATTAAACCTCCCCTGGGGCAGTAGCACCTGGCAGCCACCAGAATGCCCTTTCCCATCGAGACCAGGCAAAAATGTCAGTCCAGGTGTTCAGCACATTGCTACCATATGCTGTAACTGTAGACACTCTGAACCCTCTCACCAGCCCTAAACAAACGTCCGCGCACCTTTTGTATAATTAAGACAGCACTTTAATTAATATGCTGTCTGCTGGGGTGTTCTGGTATAACCAAGGCCACGGGAGATATGTGGCAGTGGAAGGCCAAAAAATGCTGCATGGCTGATTAAATTATAAGGGAAAAAAAGGAAAAGTATGTGGTGTAATGCGGTTAATTTTATGATTGTGTTACCTTTTTTTAATTTCACACTTGTGAACAGTGTCTGGGCCTTGGTTGCACCTCATATCAGTTTAGCACTTATATAGAAATAAGCAACTGAAAGATGAGCAGCCAAGCATTAAAAGGGCAATCTACTGTGCAGCAAGACGTGTTGCTGCTTTTTAGGTAATTTGCTAATCGTTTTTGTTAGAAGCTTTAATGACATCTGCTGATTATGCAGCTGATGATGGATTATGTGGCAAATACAGCAAATCTATATGCAAAAGCACACCACAGCTGCACAATCGCATTATTCATTGCCATGGATGTAACCTACATTCTTCATTCTGAATAGTACCAACCCAGCTGTTCTGTTTTCTGAGAAAAATGGAGCATGGTATTAAAACACCTGTTAGGAATACAGCTCCAAAATGGCAGAAAAGTCTGTGAATACACTGTAGGTAGTAAATTCAGTGAATACATTGTAGGCAGGTCCTAGGTCACCTCTCCTCTGCTGCTGCATTGCTTGCTTCTGTTTGTTGCTTAGTTCTCACTACCTTCTTCACCTCTCCCCGAGTTTCTTATGCTTTCTATGTCTCGTTTTCACTGCTTTTTGCCCTCCTTTACCCCCATTTTTCTCAATGCTTTCTGCCTTGTTTTCACTGCTTTCTCCCTCCTTTCCAATTGTTTTCTGAATGCTTTCTGCCTCGTTTTCACTGCTCCTCCTTTCCCTTCGTTTTTCCTTCGAGCCTAGGCAGCAAATGCACTGTCTCTCCGACAGCTAATCAGCCATTTTTTACAAATATTCTATTAAGTGTGCAATGTTTAAATATGTCTAGATTTATTTGAACATTGCAGTTAAGTTCTGTTACCTTTTTAAGTCTGCAATACATGTTTTTCTGCTTTTATAAAAAACACTGTTATCTGCATAATGCCAGGACTGCTTTAATCGTTTGCATCTCAACTGAGATGTCCTGTTGTTTACCGTGTCCATCAATTCTGTATTGTTTTACCCTATTGCTCATGGCAGTTTATGTTAGACCCGTGTGTGAGCCCACCCCCTGCAAGTTCCTCTCACTGGATTACCAGAGAACAGCAAGCCAGCAATTCATTTAACCAGCTACCAGTGTGAGTAAAGTTAGAGGCATTCAGGGTGTGTTCTCTCTTTTTCTTCTCTGCCCCCCCCCAAAAAAAAACACACACAGATTAAACAGCTAGTGCTGGACAACTGTTGCTCAGATGACAGAAAGATCACAGGGATCACTTCAAACTTTGAAAACTTGGAGTTCCTCAGCATGATCAACAGCGGCGAACCTCTCCATACTCCCCAACCATCAAAAGGTAAATACAGGAGTATAATGGACATTAGGTTTTCGGTGATGGGTGGTGCAGCGCCTGTAATGGCATATGGGTTCTGCAATGTAACCTGCATAATTTTCGTTGAAATGTTGGATTATCCTGATTGGCAATTTACAAGTACCTGCAACTTTGTTTCTGAAATGCGGATATAGCAAGGCTGTTACACTGTCGTGTATTTATATTTACTAATTGGAACTAAGTAAGAACAGGATCTCCAGGGGTCTTGAAGTCTTGGCAGAGCAGACGGCATGCCTTGCACATTTTAACCTGAGTGGCAACAAAATAAAGGACATCAACACATTGGAGCCTCTGGTAAGTGCAAGACTGCATATCCGTCCCAGGATTGAGCTGAGTATGACATATGGGCATGCTATGACTTTAGCTATTTGTCTACCCGTCAACAGACCAGTTAATAAAGTAGAAACGTTCTCTGTGTGCAGGCATACAATGGTTTGGATAGGCCCTTGCCTATGAAACTGAATTAGCTCAGCGACAATCCAAAACAATCTGCTCTACTTCTATCCAAAATAACCTGCCCAAATCCAATCCCAAATAATATGCCCCAATCCAAAACAATCTTCCCCGCTCCAATCCAAACCAATCTGACCAAATCCACTCCACTTTAGTCCACTTCACCTCAATCCACTCCAGCCCACTTAGTTCACACTACCCAATCCAATCAACTGCAGTTTAGACCACCCCACTGCAGTTTAGTCCAACCTACCCCAGTCCAGTCCACCTCACTCAGTCCATTCACCCCTATCAAATTCAACACATTTCAATCAACCCCAATCTAATCCACTTCAGTCCAGTCCACCCCAATTCACTGCAGTCCAGTCTAACACACTCTAGTTCCCCAGACCCCATTCTACCTCAATCCACTCGACTCCAGACCAATCCACCCCACCTCAGTTCAACCCAGTCCAGTCCACACCAACCCAACCCAGTACAATCCAATCCACCCAACCCCGTTCCACTCTAATTGACTCCATTCCAAGCCACCCTACATGAATTCAGTCCACCCCACCCAAATCCACCCTACCCCAGTCCTCAGTCCATTTCAACACACCCTAATCTACTCCAATCCAGCCCATTACCTCACCCCACGCCACCCTATTATACACCCTCGACCATATTCCACCTTACTGCACTCTACACCACTACACTGTATGAGACTCTGCCACTGAAATCTACCCCCCTCTGCTCAACTCTGACACTCTTCTCTCCCACTCCACTGAATGCCACTCCAAGCCACTAACTTGTAGCCATGCTGAACAGCAGCCACACTGGTGTGCAACACTGCCAAAGCCAATAGCTCTGGTATAGGCAAGACCTATTGGCTTTGCCAATGCATACATTACATTTGTTTTATGCTCCACATAATTAGACTCCATGACACACAATCCTACTCCACGACACACAATCCCACTCCACATAATTCCAGTACACTCAATGCCACATAATTACTATCCACATAATTCCACTCCACACCATTCCTCAACTAACAATTCCAATCCAACCCACGTAATTCCAGTCCACACCACATACATCCACTCCACAGGGTAAAAGACATTGGCCCTCATTATGACATTGGCGGTAAATCCTGCTTACCGCCACGGTGACGGTTGCCAACATATCGTCGCTGAGGCGAACATCCGTTCGCCATATTATGACACTCACACACTAAACCGACAGAATACTGCCACAAACACATTTCCGCCAGACCAAAGGTTAGTGGTAAACTGTCGGTATGAACACCCATACCGTCATGGCAACAAAACAAATGCCCACCACATAATGATCCACGAATCACCACAGCGGACATTCAACGGTGGTAAACCATTGGCGGTACACACCGGCGCAGTCACAATGGCCACCCAAATATGTCAGCACAACATTGGCCAAAACCAAAATCAAACACCTGACACTGATACACACACCACACCAACCCACCCACAGCACTATAAAACACCCACCCACATTAACCACAACCCTTTACGGACACGAAAAATAGCGAAGAGATAAGCATGCAAATCACAGCAATGACTACACGCACCCCACACCCCACCACATTATTCAACACCCACTGCACAACACACACCACACAACACCATGTCCCCACAAAGGCACCCCTGTTTCACAGATGATGAGCTGCGGTTCATGGTGGAGGAAATAGTCAGAGTAGAGCTACAGCTGTTTGGAACACATGTACAGCAAATCTCCATTGCCAGGAAGATGGAGCTATGTCGGAGAATCGTAGGCAGGGTGAGCACCGTGGGACAGCATCCAAGAACAAGGGGCGACATCAGGAAGAGGTGGAACGACCTACGGGGGAAGGTACGTTCCATAGCAGCAAGGCACCAGCTCACTAATCAGAGGACTGGCAGTGGACCCCCACCTCCTCCCCACATCTGACAGCATGAGAGGAGAAAGTCTTGACAATACTGGATCCTGAGGGACTCACTGGAGTAGCCGGAGGACTGGACACTGGTGAGTCAGTATTTACCACCTATCCCCCACATACCTGCATGCCACCACCACCCATCACCCTGACACCGATCAGTCTACTCCATTCCCCCCACAGCACACCACCACAATACACTAACCTGAATGCCAAGCCCTGCATGCCATACCCACTGTATGAACATCCCTACCAGCCCTGCATGTACATCCCCCACCAATACATGTACAGCATGGAGAACTAACAATCCCACAATATATCACCATACACAAACAAAGGTGGCAGGGCAACAGCAGGGATATAGAGGAAGCCAGGGATGTAGAAAATGTCACAGACATGTAGCATAATGCACCACTTACATCCCCACAGGTGCCCCAGCCAATCCCAGCGGCGTAGAGGTGCCACGGCTACCCAGTCCCCCACCAGAGGATGCCCCCAGAGATGACAGCAACTCTGGACTTCTGGATCTGGAGGAACTCCCTGGCCCATCGGGGACCACTGGCCAGTCGAATACCCCAGGCCACACCCAGTCCACCACAGAACCTCCCCCCCCCTCAGTAGCCAACACCACAGCAGCCACCCAACGTCCCCACACCTCTGTCCCCAGGACACGTCAATCAGCAGTATGCCCACCTGTACAGGGACCCCAGTCCACACTTCACAGCCACGACAATTAGGGTCCTGGGGTCAGTGCCAGTGGGCACACCATTCAGGGGACACAGGCACAGGGAGACAGGGACACTTGGATGACAGCTGTGCGCCAGGGGGAAGACAGGCCCAGGAAACCGACTGGCCAGGAGGCACTCACTAATGTCCTGGGGGCTTACCAACAATCCCAGGACAAGATGGGTCAGGTGATAGACATCATGCAGGAGAACCAGCGGCTACAGGAGGAACTCCACCAGGAGATCAGGAAAGAATTGCAGGCCCCCAATACCACAATGGTCTTCATAACAGGGGTGCTGGGTGATATGGCTAACATCATGAGGGACTACACATCACACCAGCGGGCCCCTTCCACTAGCCATTCATCTGAACAGCCTTCCACATCTGCTGCAGCTGGTGGACAGGTGGCCCTGCCACAGGACCCACAGGCCACCAGCACCCCTCCCCCTGCAGAAGGTGAACCACCCCACAAATATTCCCTGTGACACAGACAGACGCAGAAACACTTGCCAAGACCAAGACCACCGCTAGGAAATGAGACCCTCCTGAATGTCCCCCTTGTGTCCCACTGTGTCACCTTGTCCACTTTGAACTGCCATTGCTCCCCTTCCTATGGCTCCTTGGACACTGGACCTGTGCTACAAACAGACCGGACCAATACCCTGGACTTTCCTCTAACATCACCCCATTCCATTGCACTATTCCTTCTATATTTTTCGCTTCAATAAACACCCTTGAACACAACTTGAGTGAAAGTGCTTTATGTGACAAAAATGTGCAATAATTTTCACTGTTTCATCTTGTGTAATTGTCCTGAACTTTGTGATTTCATGCAAAAAATGGCCTGCAGCTGTCTGTAGTCATCACATCAGTACATAGTTGTAACCACACCAACATCTGCAAAATGAGAAGGCATAGGTGACAGTCAGTTGAGATGGTGAGGCAGTGACTGCCAGCAAGCTACCACCACACTGAAAAGATAAATAATCAGGGGAATGGTTAGTTCTACTGTCTTACCTGTGTGTTATTGGAAGTACTGCCGTATGACTGATGTCCTGTTGTCCACATCCTCGTCCTCTGCCTCCTCATCCGCTCTGCCCTGAGGGTCCACTGCTGCCACAGGAGCATTTTCACCCTCCTCCTCCTACAGATAGGGCACATGTCTCTGATGGCCAGGTTGTGCAAAATGCAGCATAAAACAACTATCTGGCAGACCTTCTCAGGGGAGCAGCAGAGGGATCCACTTGTCAGATGGAGGCATCTGAACCTGGCCTTCAGAAGGTTGAAGGTCCGCTTAATTATTTTCCTGGTCCGCCCATGAGCATCAATATACCTATTCTCAGCCCCTGTCCTGGCAATCCTTACAGGGGTCAAGAGGCATGACAGGTTTGGGTAGCTAGAGTCACCTGCCAGAATTGAGGAACAAACATTAGCCTTGCACAATGGTATGAAGGATGACTCCTGAAGGCATACACTGACATGCATGGCGGGGGACTCAGGCTCACCTATTAGTCACACCCTGTGCATCTTTAGTTGTGCCATCACATTTGAGATGCTGCTATTCCTCAAAACAAAGGCGTCATACACCGACCCAGGATACTTGACAGTGACGTGGGAGATGTACTGGTCAGCCAGGCATACCATTTGCACACTGAGTGAGTGGAAACTCTTCAGATTCCTGAACACCTGTTAATTGTGCCAGGGAGGGGGAACAAATGCTATATGTGTTCCGTCAATGGCCCCAATAATATTTGGAATATGTCCCATTGCATACAATCCAGCCTTCACAGTGGCCAAATCTTCCACTCGGGGGAAAGTGATGTAGCTGCACATGTGTTTGAGCAAGACAAACAAAACCCTTGCCAGCACTATTGAGAACATTGGCTGTGACATTCCTGCTGCCAAGCCCAATGTCACTTGAAAAGAGCCAGTGCCAGGAAATGGAGCACTGATAGGACTTGCACAAGAATGCGGATCTCAGTGGGATGACGGGTAGCTGATATCAGTTCAGGCTCCAATTGAGCACACAGCTCTGTGATTGTGGCCCTGTCCAGTTTATAGGTGAATATTATGTGCCTGTCCTCCAGTGTAGCCAACGCAATTCCACAAGGGTTCTGTACACGGGGGCTTGCCTCCTCCAACTATTCCTCCGCAGTGGTAGGTACCTAGGGGACCAAAGAGTCAGAAGGGATTGACAAACTGAACCACCACCTCAGTATAACTGAGCTTGTATGTAATTGGATAAAGTAAATGGCAATGTATGTACAATTGACAGCAATGACACAGTTTTCAATTTAATATTGTTGACCACCACCATAAAATGGTGACCGCCGTCCTGTATGTAGGGACAGGTGGAAGTGATGTAACTCCGCCGGCATTGGGCATCATGGCGGAAGGCGGTCTTGCAAAGCTGTGCAATTCCTCATTGGCTTACATTGGTCCCTAAACAAACGTCTGCGCTCCTTTTGTATAATTAAGACAGCACTTTAATTAATATGGTGTCTGCTGGGGTGTTCTGGTATAAGCAGGGCCACGGGAGATATGTGGCAGTGGAGGGCCAAAAAATGCTGCATTGCTGATTAAATTATAAGGGAAGAAAAGGAAAATTATGTGGTGTAATGCGGTTAATTTTATGATTGTTTTACCTTTTTTTAATTTCACACTTGTGAACAGTGTCTGGGCCTTGGTTGCACCTCATATCAGTTTAGCACTTATATAGAAATAAGCAACTGAAAGATGAGCAGCCAAGCATTAAAAGGGCAATCTACTGTGCAGCAAGACGTGTTGCTGCTTTTTAGATACTTTGCGAATCGTTTTTGTTAGAAGCAAAACATTTTTAATGACATCTGCTGATTATGCAGCTGATGATGGATTATGTGGCAAATAAGAGCAAATCTATATGCAAAAGCACACCACAGCTGCACAATCACATTATTCATTGCTATGGATGTAACCTACATTCTTCATTCTGAATAGTACCAACCCAGCTGTTCTGTTTTCTGAGAAAAATGGAGCATGGTATTAAAACACCTGTTAGGAATACAGCTCCAAAATGGCAGAAAAGTCTGTGAATACACTGTAGGTAGTAAATTCAGTGAATACATTGTAGGCAGGTCCTAGGCCACCTCTCCTCTGCTGCTGCATTGCTTGCTTCTGTTTGTTGCTTAGTTCTCACTACCTTCTTCACCTCTCCCCGAGTTTCTTATGCTTTCTACGTCTCGTTTTCACTGCTTTTTGCCCTCCTTTACCCCCATTTTTTTCAATGCTTTCTGCCTTGTTTTCACTGCTTTCTCCCTCCTTTCCCATTGTTTTCTGAATGCTTTCTGCCTCGTTTTCACTGCTCCTCCTTTCCCTTCGTTTTTCCTTCGAGCCTAGGCAGCACATGCACTGTCTCTCCGACAGCTAATCAGCCATTTTTTACAAATATTCTATTAAGTGTGCAATGTTTAAATATGTCTAGACTTATTTGAACATTGCAGTTAAGTTCTGTTACCTTTTTAAGTCTGCAATACATGTTTTTCTGTTTTTATAAAAAACACTGTTATCTGCATAATGCCAGGACTGCTTTAATCGTTTGCATCTCAACTGAGATGTCCTGTTGTTTACCGTGTCCATCAATTCTGTATTGTTTTACCCTATTGCTCATGGCAGTTTATGTTAGACCCGTGTGTGAGCCCACCCCCTGCAAGTTCCTCTCACTGGATTACCAGAGAACAGCAAGCCAGCAATTCATTTAACCAGCTACCAGTGTGAGTAAAGTTATGGGCATTCAGGGTGTGTTCTCTCTTTTTCTTCTCTGCCCCCCCAAAAAAAACACACACAGGTTAAACAGCTAGTGCTGGACAACTGTTGCTCAGATGACAGAAAGATCACAGGGATCACTTCAAACTTTGAAAACTTGGAGTTCCTCAGCATGATCAACAGCGGCGAACCTCTCCATACTCCCCAACCATCAAAAGGTAAATACAGGAGTATAATGGACATTAGGTTTTCGGTGATGGGTGGTGCAGCGCCTGTAATGGCATATGGGTTCTGCAATGTAACCTGCATAATTTTCGTTGAAATATTGGATTATCCTGATTGGCAATTTACAAGTACCTGCAACTTTGTTTCTGAAATGCAGATATAGCAAGGCTGTTACACTGTCGTGTATTTATATTTATAATTGGAACTAAGTAAGAACAGGATCTCCGGGGGTCTTGAAGTCTTGGCAGAGCAGACGGCATGCCTTGCACATTTTAACCTGAGTGGCAACAAAATAAAGGACATCAACACATTGGAGCCTCTGGTAAGTGCAAGACTGCATATCCGTCCCAGGATTGAGCTGAGTATGACATATGGGCATGCTATGACTTTAGCTATTTGTCTACCCGTCAACAGACCAGTTAATAAAGTAGAAACGTTCTCTGTGTGCAGGCATACAATAGTTTGGATAGGCCCTCGCCTATGAAACTGAATTAGCTCAGCGACAATCCAAAACAATCTGCTCTACTTCTATCCAAAATAACCTGCCCAAATCCAATCCCAAATAATCTGCCCCAATCCAAAACAATCTTCCCCGCTCCAATCCAAACCAATCTGACCAAATCCACTCCAATTTAGTCCACTTCACCTCAATCCACTCCAGCCTACTTAGTTCACACTACCCAATCCAATCAACTCCAGTTTAGACCACCCCACTGCAGTTTAGTCCAACCTACCCCAGTCCAGTCCACCACACTCAGTCCATTCACCCCTATCAAATTCAACACATTTCAATCAACCCCAATCTAATCCACTTCAGTCCAGTCCACCCCAATTCACTGCAGTCCAGTCTAACACACTCTAGTTCTCTAGACCCCATTCTACCTCAATCCACTCGACTCCAGACCAATCCACCCCACCTCAGTCCAACCCAGTCCAGTCCACACCAACCCAACCCAGTACAATCCAATCCACCCAACCCCGTTCCACTCTAATTGACTCCATTCCAAGCCACCCTACATGAATTCAGTCCACCCCACCCAAATCCACCCTACCCCAGTCCTCAGTCCATTTCAACACACCCTAATCTACTCCAATCCAGTCCATTACCTCACCCCACGCCACCCTATTATACACCCTCAACCATATTCCACCTTACTGCACTCTACACCACTACACTGTATGAGACTCTGCCACTGAAATCTACCCCCCTCTGCTCAACTCTGACACTCTTCTCTCCCACTACACTGAATGCCACTCCAAGCCACTAACTTTTAGCCATGCTGAACAGCAGCCACACTGGTGTGCAACACTGCCAAAGCCAATAGCTCTGGTATAGGCAAGACCTATTGGCTTTGCCAATGCTTAAATTACATTTGTTTTATGCTCCACATAATTACACTCCATGACACACAATCCTACTCCACGACACACAATCCCACTCCACATAATTCCAGTACACTCAATGCCACATAATTACTATCCACATAATTCCACTCCACACCATTCCTCAACTAACAATTCCAATCCAACCCACGTAATTCCAGTCCACACCACATACATCCACTCCACAGGGTAAAAGACATTGGCCCTCATTATGACATTGGCGGTAAATCCCGCTTACCGCCACGGTGACGGCTGCCAACATATCGTCGCTGAGGCGAACATCCGTTCGCCATATTATGACACTCACACACTAAACGACAGAATACTGCCACAAACACATTTCCGCCAGACCAAAGGTTAGTGGTAAACTGTCGGTATGAACACCCATACCGTTATGGCAACAAAACAAATGCCCACCACATAATGATCCACGAATCACCACAGCGGACATTCAACGGTGGTAAACCATTGGCGGTACACACCGGCGCAGTCAGAATGGCCACCCAATTATGTCAGCACAACATTGGCCAAAACCAAAATCAAACACCTGACACTGATACACACACCACACCAACCCCCCCACAGCACTATAAAACACCCACATTAACCACAACCCTTTACGGACACGAAAAATAGCGAAGAGATAAGCATGCAAATCACAGCAAGGACTACACGCACCCCACACCCCACCACATTATTCAACACCCACTGCACAACACACACCACACAACACCATGTCCCCACAAAGGCACCCCCGTTTCACAGATGATGAGCTGCGGTTCATGGTGGAGGAAATAGTCAGAGTAGAGCTACAGCTGTTTGGAGCACATGTACAGCAAATCTCCATTGCCAGGAAAATGGAGCTATGTCGGAGAATCGTGGGCAGGGTGAGCACCGTGGGACAGCATCCAAGAACAAGGGGCGACATCAGGAAGAGGTGGAACGACCTACGGGGGAAGGTACGTTCCATAGCAGCAAGGCACCAGCTCACTAATCAGAGGACTGTCAGTGGACCCCCACCTCCTCCCCACAGCTGACAGCATGAGAGGAGAAAGTCTTGACAGTACTGGATCCTTATGGACTCACTGGAGTAGCCGGAGGACTGGACACTGGTGAGTCAGTATTTACCACCTATCCCCCACATACCTGCATGCCACCACCACCCATCACCCTGACACCGATCAGTCCACTCTATTCCCCCCACAGCACACCACCACAATACACTAACCTGAATGCCAAGCCCTGCATGCCATACCCACTGTATGAACATCCCTACCAGCCCTGCATGTACATCCCCCACCAATACATGCACAGCATGGAGAACTAACAATCCCACAATATATCACCATACACAAACAAAGGTGGCAGGGCAACAGCAGGGATATAGAGGAAGCCAGGGATGTAGAAAATGTCACAGACATGTAGCATAATGCACCACTTACATCCCCACAGGTGCCCCAGCCAATCCCAGCGGCGTAGAGGTGCCACGGCTACCCAGTCCCCCACCAGAGGATGCCCCCAGAGATGACAGCAACTCTGGACTTCTGGATCTGGATGAACTCCCTGGCCCATCGGGGACCACTGGCCAGTCGAATACCCCAGGCCACACCCAGTCCACCACAGAACCTCCCCCCCTCAGTATCCAACACCACAGCAGCCACCCAACATCCCCACACCTCTGTCCCCAGGACACGTCAATCAGCAGTATGCCCACCTGTACAGGGACCCCAGTCCACACTTCACAGCCACGACAATTAGGGTCCTGGGGTCAGTGCCAGTGGGCACACCATTCAGGGGACACAGGCACAGGGAGACAGGGACACTTGGATGACAGCTGTGCGCCAGGGGGAAGACAGGCCCAGGAAACCGACTGGCCAGGAGGCACTCACTAATGTCCTGGGGGCTTACCAACAATCCCAGGACAAGATGGGTCAGGTGATAGACATCATGCAGGAGAACCAGCGGCTACAGGAGGAACTCCACCAGGAGATCAGGAAAGAATTGCAGGCCCCCAATACCACAATGGTCTTCATAACAGGGGTGCTGGGTGATATGGCTAACATCATGAGGGACTACACATCACACCAGCGGGCCCCTTCCACTAGCCATTCATCTGAACAGCCTTCCACATCTGATGCAGCTGGTGGACAGGTGGCCCTGCCACAGGACCCACAGGCCACCAGCACCCCTCCCCCAGCAGAAGGTGAACCACCCCACAAATATTCCCTGTGACACAGACAGACACAGAGACACTTGCCAAGACCAAGACCACCGCTAGGAAATGAGACCCTCCTGAATGTCCCCCTTGTGTCCCACTGTGTCACCTTGTCCACTTTGAACTGCCATTGCTCCCCTTCCTATGGCTCCTTGGACACTGGACCTGTGCTACAAACAGACCTGACCAATACCCTGGACTTTCCTCTAACATCACCCCATTCCATTGCACTATTCCTTCTATATTTTTCACTTCAATAAACACCCTTGAACACAACTTGAGTGAAAGTGCTTTATGTGACAAAAATGTGCAATCATTTTCACTGTTTCGTCTTGTGTAATTGTCCTGAACTTTGTGATTTCATGCAAAAAATGGCCTGCAGCTGTCTTTAGTCATCAGATCAGTACACAGTTGTAACCTCACCAACATCTGCAAAATGAGAAGGCATAGGTGTCAGTCAGTTGAGATGGTGAGGCAGTGACTGCCAGCAAGCTACCACCACACTGAAAAGATAAATAATCAGGGGAATGGTTAGTTCTACTGTCTTACCTGTGTGTTATTGGAAGTACTGCCGTATGACTGATGTCCTGTTGTCCACATCCTCGTCCTCTGCCTCCTCATCTGCTCTGGCCTGAGGGTCCACTGCTGCCAGAGGAGCATTTTCACCCTCCTCCTCCTACAGATAGGGCACATGTCTCTGATGGCCAGGTTGTGCAACATGCAGCATAAAACAACTATCTGGCAGACCTTCTCAGGGGAGCAGCAGAGGGATCCACTTGTCAAATGGAGGCATCTGAACCTGGCCTTCAGAAGGTTGAAGGTCCGCTTAATTATTTTCCTGGTCCGCCCATGAGCATCAATATACCTATTCTCAGCCCCTGTCCTGGCAATCCTTACAGGGGTCAAGAGGCATGACAGGTTTGGGTAGCTAGAGTCACCTGCCAGAATTGAGGAACAAACATTAGCCTTGCACAATGGTATGAGGGATGACTCCTGAAGGCATACACTGACATGCATGGCGGGGGACTCAGGCTCACCTATTAGTCACACCCTGTGCATCTTTAGTTGTGCCATCACATTTGATATGCTGCTATTCCTCAAAACAAAGGCGTCATACACCGACCCAGGATACTTGACAGTGACGTGGGAGATGTACTGGTCAGCCAGGCATACCATTTGCACACTGAGTGAGTGGAAACTCTTCAGATTCCTGAACACCTGTTAATTGTGCCAGGGAGGGGGAACAAATGCTATATGTGTTCCGTCAATGGCCCCAATAATATTTGGAATATGTCCCATTGCATACAATCCAGCCTTCACAGTGGCCAAATCTTCCACTCGGGGGAAAGCGATGTAGCTGCACATGTGTTTGAGCAAGACAAACAAAACCCTTGCCAGCACTATTGAGAACCTTGGCTGTGACATTCCTGCTGCCAAGCCCAATGTCACTTGAAAAGAGCCAGTGCCAGGAAATGGAGCACTGATAGGACTTGCACAAGAATGCGGATCTCAGTGGGATGACGGATAGCTGATATCAGTTCAGGCTCCAATTGAGCACACAGCTCTGTGATTGTGGCCCTGTCCAGTTTATAGGTGAATATTATGTGCCTGTCCTCCAGTGTAGCCAACGCAATTCCACAAGGGTTCTGTACACAGGGGCTTGCCTCCTCCAACTATTCCTCCGCAGTGGTAGGTACCTAGGGGACCAAAGAGTGAGAAGGGATTGACAAACTGGACCACCACCTCAGTGTAACTGAGCTTGTATGTAATTGGATAAAGTAAATGGCAATGTATGTACAATTGACAGCAATGACACAGTTTTCAATTTAATATTGTTGACCACCACCATAAAATGGTGACCGCCGTCCTGTATGTAGGGACAGGTGGAAGTGATGTAACTCCGCCGGCATTGGGCATCATGGCGGAAGGCGGTCTTGCAACGCTCTGCAATTCCCGATTGGCTTACATTGGTCCCTAAACAAAAGTCTGCGCTCCTTTTGTATAATTAAGACAGCACTTTAATTAATATGGTCTCTGCTGGGGTGTTCTGGTATAAGCAGGGCCACGGGAGATATGTGGCAGTGGAGGGCCAAAAAATTCTGCATTGCTGATTAAATTATAAGGGAAGAAAAGGAAAATTATGTGGTGTAATGCGGTTAATTTTATCATTGTTTTACCTTTTTTTAATTTCACACTTGTGAACAGTGTCTGGGCCTTGGTTGCACCTCATATCAGTTTAGCACTTATATAGAAATAAGCAACTGAAAGATGAGCAGCCAAGCATTAAAAGGGCAATCTACTGTGCAGCAAGACGTGTTGCTGCTTTTTAGATACTTTGCGAATTTCTTTTTGTTAGAAGCAAAACATTTTTAATGACATCTGCTGATTATGCAGCTGATGATGGATTATGTGGCAAATAAGAGCAAATCTATATGCAAAAGCACACCACAGCTGCACAACCGCATTATTCATTGCTATGGATGTAACCTACATTCTTCATTCTGAATAGTACCAACCCAGCTGTTCTGTTTTCTGAGAAAAATGGAGCATGGTATTAAAACACCTGTTAGGAATACAGCTCCAAAATGGCAGAAAAGTCTGTGAATACAATGTAGGTAGTAAATTCAGTGAATACATTGTAGGCAGGTCCTAGGCCACCTCTCCTCTGCTGCTGCATTGCTTGCTTCTGTTTGTTGCTTAGTTCTCACTACCTTCTTCACCTCTCCCCGAGTTTCTTATGCTTTCTACGTCTCGTTTTCACTGCTTTTTGCCCTCCTTTACCCCCATTTTTTTCAATGCTTTCTGCCTTGTTTTCACTGCTTTCTCCCTCCTTTCCCATTGTTTTCTGAATGCTTTCTGCCTCGTTTTCACTGCTCCTCCTTTCCCTTTGTTTTTCCTTCGAGCCTAGGCAGCACATGCACTGTCTCTCCGACAGCTAATCAGCCATTTTTTACAAATATTCTATTAAGTGTGCAATGTTTAAATATGTCTAGACTTATTTGAACATTGCAGTTAAGTTCTGTTACCTTTTTAAGTCTGCAATACATGTTTTTCTGCTTTTATAAAAAACAGTGTTATCTGCATAATGCCAGGACTGCTTTAATCGTTTGCATCTCAACTGAGATGTCCTGTTGTTTACCGTGTCCATCAATTCTGTATTGTTTTACCCTATTGCTCATGGCAGTTTATGTTAGACCCGTGTGTGAGCCCACCCCCGGCAAGTTCCTCTCACTGGATTACCAGAGAACAGCAAGCCAGCAATTCATTTAACCAGCTACCAGTGTGAGTAAAGTTAGGGGCATTCAGGGTGTGTTCTCTCTTTTTCTTCTCTGCCCCCCCCAAAAAAACACACACAGGTTAAACAACTAGTGTTGGACAACTGTTTCTCAGATGACAGAAAGATCACAGGGATCACTTCAAACTTTGAAAACTTGGAGTTCCTCAGCATGATCAACAGCGGCGAACCTCTCCATACTCCCCAACCATCAAAAGGTAAATACAGGAGTAGAATGGACTTTAGGTTTTCGGTGATGGGTGGTGCAGCGCCTGTAATGGCATATGGGTTCTGCAATGTAACCTGCATAATTTTCGTTGAAATGTTGGATTATCCTGATTGGCAATTTACAAGTACCTGCAACTTTGTTTCTGAAATACGGATATAGCAAGGCTGTTACACTGTAGTGTATTTATATTTACTAATTGGAACTAAGTAAGAACAGGATCTCCAGGGGTCTTGAAGTCTTGGCAGAGCAGACGGCATGCCTTGCACATTTTAACCTGAGTGGCAACAAAATAAAGGACATCAACACATTGGAGCCTCTGGTAAGTGCAAGACTGCATATCCGTCCCAGGATTGAGCTGAGTATGACATATGGGCATGCTATGACTTTAGCTATTTGTCTACCCGTCAACAGACCAGTTAATAAAGTAGAAACGTTCTCTGTGTGCAGGCATACAATGGTTTGGATAGGTCCTCGCCTATGAAACTGAACTAGCTCAGCGACAATCCAAAACAATCTGCTCTACTTCTATCCAAAATAACCTGCCCAAATCCTATCCCAAATAATCTGCCCCAATCCAAAACAATCTTCCCCGCTCCAATCCAAACCAATCTGACCAAATCCACTCCACTTTAGTCCACTTCACCTCAATCCACTCCAGCCCACTTAGTTCACACTACCCAATCCAATCAACTCCAGTTTAGACCACCCCACTGCAGTTTAGTCCAACCTACCCCAGCCCAGTCCACCTCACTCAGTCCATTCACCCCTATCAAATTCAACACATTTCAATCAACCCCAATCTAATCCACTTCAGTCCAGTCCACCCCAATTCACTGCAGTCCAGTCTAACACACTCTAGTTCCCTAGACCCCATTCTACCTCAATCCACTCGACTCCAGACCAATCCACCCCACCTCAGTCCAACCCAGTCCAGTCCACACCAACCCAACCCAGTACAATCCAATCCACCCAGCCCCGTTCCACTCTAATTGACTCCATTCCAAGCCACCCTACATGAATTCAGTCCACCCCACCCAAATCCACCCTACCCCAGTCCTCAGTCCATTTCAACACACCCTAATCTACTCCAATCCAGCCCATTACCTCACCCCACGCCACCCTATTATACACCCTCGACCATATTCCACCTTACTGCACTCTACACCACTACACTGTATGAGACTCTGCCACTGAAATCTACCCCCCTCTGCTCAACTCTGACACTCTTCTCTCCCACTTCACTGAATGCCACTCCAAGCCACTAACTTTTAGCCATGCTGAACAGCAGCCACACTGGTGTGCAACACTGCCAAAGCCAATAGCTCTGGTATAGGCAAGACCTATTGGCTTTGCCAATGCTTACATTACATTTGTTTTATGCTCCACATAATTACACTCCATGACACACAATCCTACTCCACGACACACAATCCCACTCCACATAATTCCAGTACACTCAATGCCACATAATTACTATCCACATAATTCCACTCCACACCATTCCTCAACTAACAATTCCAATCCAACCCACGTAATTCCAGTCCACACCACATACATCCACTCCACAGGGTAAAAGACATTGGCCCTCATTATGACATTGGCGGTAAATCCCGCTTACCGCCACGGTGACGGCTGACAACATACCGTCGCTGAGGCGAACATCCGTTCGCCATATTATGACACTCACACACTAAACCGACAGAATACTGCCACAAACACATGTCCGCCAGACCAAAGGTTAGTGGTAAACTGTCGGTATGAACACCCATACCGTTATGGCAACAAAACAAATGCCCACCACATAATGATCCATGAATCACCACAGCGGACATTCAACTGTGGTAAACCATTGGCGGTACACACCGGCGCAGTCACAATGGCCACCCAAATATGTCAGCACAACATTGGCCAAAACCAAAATCAAACACCTGACACTGATACACACACCACACCAACCCACCCACAGCACTATAAAACACCCACCCACATTAACCACAACCCTTTACGGACACGAAAAATATCGAAGAGATAAGCATGCAAATCACAGCAATGACTACACGCACCCCACACCCCACCACATTATTCAACACCCACTGCACAACACACACCACACAACACCATGTCCCCACAAAGGCACCCCCGTTTCACAGATGATGAGCTGCGGTTCATGGTGGAGGACAGGTACAGCAAATCTCCATTGCCAGGAAGATGGAGCTATGGCGGAGAATCGTGGGCAGGGTGAGCACCGTGGGACAGCATCCAAGAACAAGGGGCGACAACAGGAAGAGGTGGAACGACCTACGGGGGAAGGTACATTCCATAGCAGCAAGGCACCAGCTCACTAACCAGAGGACTGGCAGTGGACCCCCACCTCCTCCCCACAGCTGACAGCATGAGAGGAGAAAGTCTTGACAATACTGGATCCTGAGGGACTCACTGGCCAGTCGAATACCCCAGGCAACACCCAGTCCACCACAGAACCTCCCCCCCTCAGTATCCAACACCACAGCAGCCACCCAACGTCCCTACACCTCTGTCCCCAGGACATGTCAATCAGCAGTATGCCCACCTGTACAGGGACCCCAGTCCACACTTCACAGCCACGACAATTAGGGTCCTGGGGTCAGTGCCAGTGGGCACACCATTCAGGGGACACAGGCACAGGGAGACAGGGACACTTGGATGACAGCTGTGCGCCAGGGGGAAGACAGGCCCAGGAAACCGACTGGCCAGGAGGCACTCACTAATGTCCTGGGGGCTTACCAACAATCCCAGGACAAGATGGGTCAGGTGATAGACATCATGCAGGAGAACCAGCGGCTACAGGAGGAACACCACAAGGAGATCAGGAAAGAATTGCAGGCCCTCAATACCACAATGGTCTTCATAACAGGGGTGCTGGGTGATATGGCTAACACCATGAGGGACTACACATCACACCAGCGGGCCCCTTCCACTAGCCATTCATCTGAACAGCCTTCCACATCTGCTGCAGCTGGTGGACAGGTGGCCCTGCCACAGGACCCACAGGCCACCAGCACCCCTCCCCCTGCAGAAGGTGAACCACCCCACAAATATTCCCTGTGACACAGACAGACGCAGAGACACTTGCCAAGACCAAGACCTCTGCTAGGAAATGAGACCCTCCTGAATGTCCCCCTTGTGTCCCACTGTGTCACCTTCTCCACTTTGAACTGCTATTGCTCCCCTTCCCATGGCTCCTTGGACACTGGACCTGTGCTACAAACAGACCGGACCAATACCCTGGACTTTCCTCTACCATCACCCCATTCCATTGCACTATTCCTTCTATATTTTTCACTTCAATAAACACCCTTGAACACAACTTGAGTGAAAGTGCTTTATGTGACAAAAATGTGCAATAATTTTCACTGTTTCATCTTGTGTAATTGTCCTGAACTTTGTGATTTCATGCAAAAAATGGCCTGCAGCTGTCTGTAGTCATCACATCAGTACACAGTTGTAACCACACCAACATCTGCAAAATGAGAAGGCATAGGTGACAGTCAGTTGAGATGGTGAGGCAGTGACTGCCAGCAAGCTACCACCACACTGAAAAGATAAATAATCAGGGGAATGGTTAGTTCTACTGTCTTACCTGTGTGTTATTGGAAGTACTGGCGTATGACTGATGTCCTGTTGTCCACATCCTCGTCCTCTGCCTCCTCATCCGCTCTGTCCTGAGGGTCCACTGCTGCCACAGGAGCATTTTCACCCTCCTCCTCCTACAGATAGGGCACATGTCTCTGATGGCCAGATTGTGCAACATGCAGCATAAAACAGCTATCTGGCAGACCTTCTCAGGGGAGCAGCAGAGGGATCCACTTGTCAGATGGAGGCATCTGAACCTGGCCTTCAGAAGGTTGAAGGTCCGCTTAATTATTTTCCTGGTCCGCCCATGAGCATCAATATACCTATTCTCAGCCCCTGTCCTGGCAATCCTTACAGGGGTCAAGAGGCATGACAGGTTTGGGTAGCTAGAGTCACCTGCCAGAATTGAGGAACAAACATTAGCCTTGCACAATGGTATGAGGGATGACTCCTGAAGGCATACACTGACATGCATGGCGGGGGACTCAGGCTCACCTAGTACTCACACCCTGTGCATCTGTAGTTGTGCCATCACATTTGAGATGCTGCTATTCCTCAAAACAAAGGCATCATACACCGACCCAGGATACTTGACAGTGACGTGGGAGATGTACTGGTCAGCCAGGCATACCATTTGCACACTGAGTGAGTGGAAACTCTTCAGATTCCTGAACACCTGTTAATTGTGCCAGGGAGGGGGAACAAATGCTATATGTGTTCCGTCAATGGCCCCAATAATATTTGGAATATGTCCCATTGCATACAATACAGCCTTCACAGTGGCCAAATCTTCCACTCGGGGGAAAGCGATGTAGCTGCACATGTGTATGAGCAATACAAACAAAACCCTTGCCAGCACAATTGAGAACATTGGCTGTGACATTCCTGCTGCCAAGCCCAATGTCACTTGAAAAGAGCCAGTGCCAGGAAATGGAGCACTGATAGGACTTGCACAAGAATGCGGATCTCAATGGGATGACGGATAGCTGATATCAGTTCAGGCTCCAATTGAGCACACAGCTCTGTGATTGTGGCCCTGTCCAGTTTATAGGTGAATATTACGTGCCTGTCCTCCAGTGTAGCCAACGCAATTCCACAAGGGTTCTGTACACGGGGGCTTGCCTCCTCCAACTATTCCTCCGCAGTGGTAGGTACCTAGGGGACCAAAGAGGGAGAAGGGATTGACAAACTGAACCACCACCTCAGTGTAACTGAGCTTGTATGTAATTGGATAAAGTAAATGGCAATGTATGTACAATTGACAGCAATGACACAGTTTTCAATTTAATATTGTTGACCACCACCATAAAATGGTGACCGCCTGTCCTGTATGTAGGGACAGGTGGAAGTGATGTAACTCCGCCGGCATTGGGCATCATGGCGGAAGGCGGTCTTGCAACGCTGTGCAATTCCTCATTGGCTTACATTGGTCCCTATGGAGTACAGTGTCCAATGAGGATCACCGGCGGCGGTGACGGTGTACACCGCCACTGACATGACCGCCATTTTCTGTCTATAACCTCACTTGATTCCTGACTTTTCACAGAACAATACCTCCACTGCGTGTGCTGCTGTGACCTGAGTCTGGAACCTACCATGGCCCATGTGACAGGGGAAAGGGCCCCTGCCTTCACTTCAGAGGAGTTGGAGCGCCTGGTGGATGGGGCTCTACCCCTGTATGAACAGCTGTATGGGCCTCCAGGCCAACAGATGAGTACAGCATGGGGACGATGCATGCAACAAGGTTCCATGGAGATGTGTGTGCTGGCAGTGTGTATTTTGGGTGGGGGGTATGTCGGGTGGTGGTGAACATGTAGGGTTCTGGGTGATGTGTGTGCCTGATGAGGGGAACTGGGCCATATGTGTGACAGGCTGGACTGTATGGTTAATGGTGTCCTCCTGTGTATTTCCTCTGCAGGTCAGCGCCCATCAGAAGAAGGGATTGTGGCGTACAATCACTAAGGACATGCGGACCTTGGGGGTCTATAGCAGGCGAAGCACCCACTGCAGGAAAAGGTGGGAGGACCTGAGACGCTGGTCCCGGAAGACCACAGAGGCCCAGCTGGGGATGGCCTTCCAACGAGGAAGGGGTGCCCGTTTGAACCTGACTCCCCTGATGGCCTGCATAATGGCAGTGGCCTACCCAGAGCTGGATGGGTGCTTGAGGGCAGCACAGCAGCCACAAGCAGGCGAGTACAGTGTGTGTAACAACTATCTTTGTTGCCTGACATGGGATCCTGGTGGTGGGTTTCAGTTAGTGGGTGCCCCTTCATGCCAGCTCAGACATTGCTGTGTGGTCCAGCTCAGGGTTAATGGGTGTATGGCAAAATCTAGTTAACTAGCTAGGTGGCTTTCCATGTCAGACAGGGCTTAGTAGGTCCCAGGAGGGGTACAGATGGCGGTGTTTGGCTCTCATCTTGCTATGGTACCTAGCCAATGGAATGCCAGTGCGGTGCACAGTGCTCAATCTTGTTCCCTGTGTGTTATGGTAATGTGTATGCCATCTGTGATGTGGGTGCTGTAATTGACCCAGTGCTCCCTTTCTCTCTCCCTTCCTAGTTTCTTCTGTCATCCTGTCCATGTGTGCATTAGCATCATCTGGCAGAGGAGCAGGGGCACCAACGACTGAGGAAGCTGCATCCCACGGGACCCAGGAGTCAGAGTCCACTGATGCTGCGGGGGCCAGTGGGACAGAGGGCGAGGGGAGCACCACGGCAGGTACAGGAGGTGACAACACTGACTCTGATTCCTCCTCCGATGGAAGATTCCTGGTGGTGGCGGGCACCTCTGGTACAACCCCAGCTACAGGCACAGCCACCACTCCCGTACCAGCACTGCCCTCCCAGTGGCTCCCACCGAGTTGCCAGTGCCCACTCACCCAGGAGGGTGGGCATCTCCGTCGCCCCAGGCACCTCAGGCCCTGCCCCAGTGAGCCCTGCTGCCCTGAGTGAGAGGCTATTGACCTCCTGAGATCCATCTCTGTAGGTCAGTCAACCATTGTGAATGCCATCCAGAGCCTTGCATCCCTGTGTGTGAGGGTGCTGTGTACGTCAACGGTGGTGTTGGTGCAGTCATTGACCAAGAGTATCCTTTGTCTCTCTCCCCCCCCCTTTCATGTTTTGTCATCCTGTCCTTATGTGCATTAGCATTATCTGGCGGAGGAGCTGAGACACCGGCGACAGAGGGAGCTGCATCCCACAGGACCCTGTAGGCAGAGTCCACCGACGCCGAGGGAACCAGTGGGATGGAGGGCGAGGGGAGCACCACAGCAGAGACTGGAGAGAACAACACAGACTCTGATACCTCCTCCGATGGGATCTTCCTGGTAGTGGCGGACTCCTCTGTGACCACCCTAGCTGCAGGTACAGCCGCCACCCCCGTACCAGCACTGACCTCCCAGTAGCTCATCCGCGGGATTCCCGTGCCCGCTCACCCAGGAGGGTGGGCATCTCCTTCGCCCCAGGCACCTCAGGCCCTGTCCCAGTGAGCCCTGCTGCCTTGAGTGAGGAGCCTGTTGACCTCCTGAGATCCATCTCTGTAGGGCAGTCAACCATTGTGAATGCCATCCAGGAGCTGGCATCCCAGATGCAGCAATGCAATGCCTACCTGGAGGGCATCCACAGTGGGTTGGCGGCCCTACAGATATAATTTCAGGCTCTGGCCTCCTCTCTGAGGGCAGCCAGTGTCCCTGTTCCTACCATCCCTCCACCAGCTACCACTTCCCAGTCCCATTCTCCTCAACCTCAACCCATCCCATGCACACATAAAGACAAGCATGCACACAAAACATCACACAAGAGTGGCACAGACAAACACAGGCAGCACACTTTAGGCCACAAGCACTCACACAAACAACAGACAGTTGCACACACAACAACATCCACTGCCTCCACTGTCTCTCCCTCCTCCTCCTCCTCCCTCACAGTCACATCCGCACTCACACTGCCATGCACTGCATCAACAGCCACCACCACCATCACCACATTATGCAGCACACACGCATCACTTGTAGACATCTACACCACATCCATCCACGTGTCCTGTTTGTCCTCTCCCACCCTTTCCGCTCCCCCTCCTAAGAGAGACAAACACTCCCACTCAGACACCCAACAGCCACCCACCTCACACACGCACACTGTCCATGCACCTGCACCCAAGTCCAGCAGACGTACACCTCCTACAACCACTCCCTCTACCTCCATTCCAATCCCTCTTCCCGCATCCCGCACCAATGTCCCTAAGAAGCTTTTCCTTGCCCAGCTTGACCCATTCTCTCCCCCTCCACCTGCCGTCCTGCCCGTAAGTGCAGGGTCCTAACGACCCAGCCCAGCACCTCAGCCAAACAGTCTGCCACTGCTCCCACCAAAAAATCAGCTGCTGGCACAAAGGGGCCCCTGAGTGTGACAGCAGCCACTCCTAGTAGGAGCACACCTCTGCCTCAGAAAGGGAGGACTAGGGTGGCGAATTCCAAGGGACAGAGAACGGGGACAGTGGATGCACCTCCTAGTGCTGGAGGCAAAGCCACAAGTCACATGTTAAAGGCCAAGGGGACCCGTCACAAGAGGGGAAACATAGATCCCCCTCCACCACCAAAGAAAGGCAAGGGGCCCTCTCCACCAGCAGAGGGCAAGGATCCCTCTCCTCCAGCAGAGGCAGTCAAGGAGCCCCTCTTCCAGCAGAGGGCAGGGAGCCCTCTCCTCCAACAGAGGCAGCCAAGGAGCCCCCTCTACCAGCAGAGGGCATGTAGGCCACCCTCCAGGGACTGTTGGGCAAGGAGCCCCCTCCAGAACCAGTAGATGTGTTACCGACTCCAGAGACTGTGGCCTTTCACTCCTCTCCAGAGACATTTGGGCAAGGAGCTCCCTCCAGAATCAGTGGACATGTTACCCACTTCAGCTGAGGTGCTCCCCACCCCCCTTTCTCCTGAAGTGCCTGCCCATTTCCAACATGATACCCCTGAACAGTGGAGTCTGGTTTGTGTCAAGAGTCAAGTTGGGCATTGGAATGTGCCCTGTGGCCATGTGGCCCTTTTGTACTTTGGACTGGCCATAGGCCCAATCTGGACATTGACCCCTGCATTTACTTTTACTTTTACATTATGGTGGCTGTTTGCAGCAAATTACAGTGTTCGTACATTCTAATTGTTGTCCTTGCATTAATTTAGCGTGGGTTGCGTGACATTCGTTTTACTCTGAAGCTGGTTCTGTGCATGGTGTGTGTGTGTGAATGGTGTGCATTGTGTGTGTGTGTGTCACTCTCCTTTTCCTCCCTCCCTCCCTTGTGTGATAGGCGGCAGAACTCATCGTCATCGTCTTCGTCGGCGTTGGTGTTCAGGACGGCCATGGCATGGTAGAACATCGGGAAGAATTGGAGTTCCGGTTCCATGATGGCGGCGGAATCCTCTGTGTCCCTGATGGTGAGGCTTTCGTCTTCTGTGAAGTGTTTCCGCCAGGTTTTAGATGGCGTTGGTACCGCCGCGGAAATCCTGGTGGTTTGCTATGTCATAATATGGTGGACGGTACCTTGACTTCCGTCTGGCTGTTGGTGGCTACCGCCGTAGTCAGTAGTGTTACACTGGTGTGATACATTGGCTGTCTATGAGTGATATCATCACCATAGTCATAATTTGGAGGCAATTACCACCAGCCTGTTGGCGGTATTACCACCACTTTAATAGTAACCGCCAATGTCATAATGATCACCTTTGCCATTTGCAATGCTAATACCTCTAATCCCCACAAATGTGAGACCTATCGCATTGCAAATGCTTGTTCTGAGTGCTTTATCCTTTTTTTGTCTCATTTGTTTTTGCTCCCCGTTATTTTGAGTACTTCCTCCTTTCTTTCTGTTTATTCCTTTTGTCCCCCATTCTTGCTTGCTTTCTCACCTCCTGTCTAGCCCCGTCCACTGCCTCCTAGCACTCCTCCTAGGACTTACTTAATGGAGGCCGCACAGCGGATGTGTAGAGCTGGTGCACCACTGGCGTGCTGAAGATGCCCCAAAGGAAAGCCTGTCCATGCCTGGACAAGGGCCAACACTAGGACCCCTGGCTCTTCCACTCCATGAAGTTACACTACTGCTGACCTCCTAGCCCTGGACCCTGGATGTACCTACCACCACTACTGCCGCTCATCCCCGCGTACCACCTGGCCGCCTCACCTACAGCACTGAAGCAACCAACGCACCTGACACATCGACCAAGACGTAAAACAACACGGCTCCAATGTATCCTACTCAATGCACGTTCAATAGTTAAACACCCCACCAAGGTCTGGGAATTGATCTTCATCCCTCACTCCGGGTTTCATCTTCCTCACAGAAACCTGTCTCAACCCCGCCTCTGCATCAGACATAGCCACTGCCATCCCCAAAGGTAACAAGGTAACACACCGTGACTGAATCGTCAAGCATGGGGGAGGAATTGCCATTATCTACAGGAAGACCATCTGCTGCACAACATACCCTGACGACCCAACATCGGTAACCAAACACCTCAACTTCCAACTCCACACAGACAGAAAAAGCAACATCAGACGCACCCCTGCTTACAGACCACCAGGACCACGCCCCAGCTTCTGCAACGCCATCCCGGAACTCATCACCCTGCAAACACTCTACACCGAGCACTACATATTTCTAGGGGACCTCGGCTTCCACCTCAACTACGCCAGCTCCGGCGTACTCCTGGAAAGCTTGACCAACATTGGCCTTAAGCAGCTCGTTACCAACCCTACCCACATAGCAGGGCACATGCTCAAAACCATCTTCACCAAAAGGCATCAGAAAACCAGTGGAACAACACTCTCAGCTCTCACCAACCAGACTCTAAATACAACCATGAACAAGCAGCAAAGAGCTTCTCCCAGTGGATCACAGAATGCGCCTACACCATCGCACCCACCAAGACAGCCAAAGAGAAAGCATACAGCAAAAGAGCAAGGTGGTTCACAGAGGACCTGCGCTCCTCCAAATGTAACTGCTGACAACTTGAAAGGAAGTGGCGAATCAGCGGGGAAAAGAAAAGAAGCCTGCACCGCCTTCAGGACCACCCTTAACCAATACCACTGCCTCATGAAAGAAACCAATAAGAACACACTAGCATACCGCATCAAAGACAGCACAAACCACAGCAAAGAACTCTTCCCCATTGTCAGAGTCACCAGATCCTCAGGGTCTGCGCACGTTCCCAACATGTCCACCACTGAACAGCTCCAAGACTCTGATAGATAAATCACAGAGGCTAAGAAAGTTCAAGAGGGGAAGAGGGGATTAGGAAGGGAATAGCTGGTAAGGAGACCTGTAGTAAGAAAAAGGTTAAAACACACAATATGAAAATTACATCTCATGAAATCAATACTAGACTATGACTCTAAGCCTAGTCATTCTGAAAACATGAACAACCTAAGAATTAGGCTTAAAATGACTAAGTTTCAAGATGGCCTGATACCTGTAAGGGAATCAAGATGGATTAAATGAAACTTTCAAATTCAAGTACTTTCCATTACATGAGAATCAGGAAAACATTCTGAATAAGTTCTCAACCAGTCATATGAATCCTTTTTTAAAAATGCATACTAGGACCATGCAATATTGCATCTTGAAACTCTGGCCTTCTGTGTTCTCTTGAAATGTTCCAACACAAATTGCGCACATTGCAGATTTTCATATATATATAGTAAACACCATAAAAGGATTGTGCACCATGAATAACACAATGTGGATTCAGGAAACAAATCACACAACTTGTCAACTCGAATATTACCTAATAAATGTCTTAGAATAGTGGCATACAATGAACAACATTAATTAAGCTCGAGGAGAGAATCGTGCGTCTTGCCGATTCGAGTGCCACCATGTAAAATGTCAAGAAATGGTAGCACGCAATGAATAACAAGATCAAATCAGCATGAAACAAATTGCGCGTCTTGCCGATTCGTAAGCCACCGTACAAATGTCAAGAAATGGTAGCGCGCAAAGTAATCTGTTAATCATTAAAGAATTAGGCCAAGAATATGAAAGTTCTCGATAACGGCGTTGGGAGGCTAGCCCAACCACCGTCTTACCGCCCAGAACAAGGATCACCAATGAAGAATGAAGGGCAGAGGCCTGGAAGATCAAATAGGCCACCGGGACAGGGGATCAGGAAGTAGCTGCTTCTCTGCACCGGGACCTCTGAATAGTGAGCACTTGGAGCTGGGCTGGCTCCCTTTATAGAGTCTTGGCCCAGCCCACAACCACACCCAGGCATGCTGCAGGGAAAGTCTCTGGAAGGCCCTGGAAAGGGACCACACCCTAACACACTCTGAAAGCCTGCAGCAATACATTGCAAATGAACAGTATTTGTAAACACATTAAAAATAAGTCTTCAGGATTAAACTCTGCAATGCAAAAGGTTAAACAACAACATATCAGCACAATGCATAAATTACGTTGTTTTGAGAGTGCTGGGTTTTTGAATTCTAGTCGCCAATAGAGCACGCACTGCCCTGGTGTTGACAGTACTCCCCTCTCCCAGACACGCTCTAGGGCCTGGTTTGCCTGGATTAAGACGATGAAAGCATCTCACAAGTACTGGAGCATGAACATCAGATGCGGAAACCCATGAGTTACTGCCTTCTTCAAGAGGGAAGTGTGGAACACTGGATGAATCCGTAAGGATCTGGGCAATTGTAGTTTATAGGTCACCGGATTGATTTGCTGGAGGACAGTGTAAGGACCTATGAATTTGGGGGTTAAACATGTGCTTCTTCTTGAAATCTATATGTTTTGTGGAAAGCCACACTTTGTCACCTGTTTGATATTGCGGTCCCTCACAATGTTTCTTGTCATAATGCCTTTTGTATTTTTGTTTGGCTTTTTCTAAATGCTGTTGAATCAGTTTCTGGGTTTGAAGCAAATGCTGAATGGTTTCTGACACAGCTGGAGTAAGAGAACTTTCTTGAGGAATTGTGATGGGCAAGGTGTCAGGATGATAGCCAAATAAACCAAAAAATGGTGTAACGCCAATAGAAGTGTGGAATGAGTTATTGTAGGCTAACTCAGCTAACCAGAGCATAGATGTCCAAGAATGAAGTGCCTTTTCAGCGTAGGCACGTAGGTATTGTTTCAAAGTCTGATTTAGTCTCTCCGTTTGACCATCTGTTTGAGGATGGTGACTAGTAGATAGTGTAGATGTCACATGGAGTGTTTTACACCATGTCTTCCAGAAATTGGAGGCAAATTGCGACACCCGATCGGAGAGGATAACTTTTGGCAGTCCATGATAACGAACCACTCTGTTCAGTAAAATAGTTGCCAATTCACTAGAAGTGGGCAATTTCTTACAGGCAATGAAATGTCCATATTTTGTGAGACTATCTACTACCACCAGAATTACTGAATGCTGTTGAACCACTGGCAGACCGGTAATAAAGTCTAAAGAAATGTGTTCCCATGGACGACTTGGGGTTGGAAGTGGATGTAACAACCCTTTTGGTTTTGAATGACTTGTTTTAGTGCGAGCACAGACTTCGCAATTGTTTACCATTGCTTTTACATCTTTTGTTAGGGTAGGCCACCAAAAATAGCGTTGGATCAGTTCAAGAGCTTTAGGAGTACCTGGGTGACCTGCTGTAGGTATAACATGCAACCAATGAAACACTATCTTGCGAAGTTTGGTAGTGGGTACAAACAAACGAGCATCGTGAAAGGGTAGTCCTTGCTTGATTGACCTTTTGGGGTCTGCTTGGGCCCATGTTTGCCATTTCTCAACAGTGAAAGAGTTGCAAATTTCTTCAAATAAATCTTCAGTTTTTATGATACATAGAACCTTGTCAGGAGCAATGATAGCTCTGGAGGCTTGAAATGCAGGCAACGTGGTAGACTCTTGGTGGGACAAGACGTCAGCTTTGCGATTATCTTTACCAGGCCAGAAGGTTACTACAAAATCAAATTCGGCAAAAAACAGCATCCAGCATAATTGCCGAGGAGTCAAAAGTCTGGCGGAACTCATGAATTGAAGATTACGATGATCAGTATATACTGTGACAGTGTATTTGGCACCCAACAAATGATGTCTTCATTCTTTAAAGGCGTCACGAATCGCCAGAAGCTCTTTTTCAGCAATGACATAGGGCCAGATGTAGGAAGGCATTAGCACCTCGCAAACGGCGAAAAACGCCGTTTGCGAGGCGCTAATGCCCTCACGCGATGCAGAAACACATATTGCGAGTCGGTACCGACTCGCAAAATGTGTTTCAGACTCGCAAATAGGAAGGGGTGTTCCCTACCTATTTGCGAGTCGCACCGCAATGTAAGTTGATTTGTGACCGCGAAAGCGGTCGCAAATCAACTCGCAGTTACCATCCACTTGAAGTGGATGGTAACTCATTCGCAAATGGGAAGGGGTCCCCATGGGACCCCTTCCCCATTGTGAATGCTCACAAGAATATTTTTTCAGAGCAGGCAGTGGTCCTATGGACCACTGCCTACTCTGAAAAAAACCGAAACTAAAAGGTTTCGGTATTTTTTCTATTTGCAGCTCGTTTTCCTTTAAGGAAAACGGGCTGCAAAGAGAAAAAAAAAACTGCTTTATTGCAAAGCAGTCACGGACATGGAGGTCTGCTGTCTCCAGCAGGCCACCATCCCCGTGAGTGCCTAGACTCGCTATGGGGTCGCAAACTGCGACCCACCTCATAAATATTTATGAGGTGGGTCTTTGCGACCCCATAGCGAGTCGCAGAAGGTGTCTGAGACACCTTTCTGCATTCGCTTTTGCGAGGTGCAAATTGCAAGTCGCAGGGACTTGCAATTTGCACCTCACAAAAGGGAACCTTCCTACATCTGGCCCATAGTTCTGTTCGGCTGCGTTCAACTTCCGAGACATATAAGCTACAAGTTGGAGTTTACCAGTGTCTTTATTTCGTTGTGATAAGACGGCTCCTATTGCTACATCTGAAGCATCAGCTTCCACTATGAAAAGTCGATTCGCATCAGGATGAGTCAAGACTGGGGCAGTGGAGAAAGTTTCCTTCAAAGTAGAGAAGGCTTGTTCAGCTTCTGGGGACCATACAAACTTTTCTTTCTTTCTTAATAGCTTAGTGATTGGAGCCACTGTCTGGGAGAAATGATTTATGAACCTCCGGTAAAAATTTCCAAACCCCAGGAAACATTGTACATCACGAACAGTCTTTGGAGTGGGCCAATCAGATACGGCTTTTACTTTCTTTTCTGCCATCACCGTACCTTGGGGGGTAAGAATAACCCCTAAAAACTCAACTGTGGTAACATGAAACTCACACTTGGTTAGTTTGCAATATAAATGGTGTTTTCGAAGGGCTGCAAGAATTTTCTTGACATGTTGGACATGTTCGTTTTCATTGTCTGAGTAGATCAAAATGTCATCGATGTATACTATGCCAAATATGTCGAGGTACTCTCTAAGAACGTCATTCAAGAATAATTGAAATGCTGCTGGAGCATTACACAGACCAAAAGGCATGACGGTATATTAAAAAAGGCCATATTTTGTCTTGAACGCTGTTTTTCCATTCGTCACCCTCTCTCATTCTGACCAAATGATAAGCACCTCAAAGGTCAAGCTTCGTGTAGATTTTTGCTTTCTTTACTTGTTCCAATAAAACCGGAATTAGGGGTAAAGGATATTTATTCTTGATGGTGACTTTGTTCAATCCCCTATAGTCGATACAAGGTCGAAGTTCTCCATTAGATTTGAAACAAAAAACAAAGGCGAAGCTGCAGGAGACTTAGAGGGGCGAATGAAACCATTCTCCAAAAATTGATCTAGGGATTTTCGTAAATGTT
Organism: Pleurodeles waltl; assembly: GCF_031143425.1. Classification (NCBI taxonomy): domain Eukaryota; kingdom Metazoa; phylum Chordata; class Amphibia; order Caudata; family Salamandridae; genus Pleurodeles; species Pleurodeles waltl. Next base: position 505,520,953 of record NC_090443.1, read on the forward strand.
GATTTTCATGTTCTGACAGGGCATACACACGACAGGTGGGAAGTATTGCACCTGGGGCTAGATCAATTTGACAGTCATAAGATCTATGAGGAGGTAGGGTCTCTGCTCCTTTCTCATCAAATACATCTTTGTAAGATGAATACTGTTTGGGCAGCTGAATTTCTTTCTCCGCTGCAGTAGCTATGTAAGAGTTGCAGACTTTTGGTACTTGAATCTTTTGGAGACATTGTTCTTTACATAGCGTAGATGAGAACATGATTTTTCGTTCTACCCAATTGATCTCTGGATTGTGATGAGTTAACCATGGCAAGCCAAGGATAATCCCATATTGGGGAGCATGGATCACGTCAAGGATGATTTTCTCTTTATGTTTCTTTCTTTGATTCTTATCTTCACAAATCATCGACAAGGGAATAGTCTGAGGAGTTACTGGACCTCCAGTCAAGAGTTTTCCATCGACTGCCTGGATGATTTCTGGGATCTTCTTTTCAATACATGGGATCCCCCATGCACGAACCAATTGGGCATCAACAAAGTTCCCAGTAGCCCCAGAATCGACTAGAGCTTTTTTTAAATAGATCTTTTTCTTCACCTGAACTCTTATTTCCAGTTTAAGATGTCTAGATTGTGAAGGGTCCACGGTGACACCCAAGAGCAACCCTTCTCTGCATCTCGGGTGTTTTAGTTTTTCAACTCGACTGGTGCATTCGCTGTGACCTTCTGAACTGGACCTTGCTTGCTGTTTGGTTTGATTGGACAATCTTTGGCAAAATGACCCTTCCGCCCACAATAAAGACATTGTCCATTTTTTCTGCGTAGGTCCTTTTCATCTTTGGTCAAAGGTCTTCTGATGGTTCCAATTTCCATCGGTTCCGGAGTTCTTTCTTTCGGACTTCTTGAGTCTCTGTTATCATGAACACGCCATTAATATTTTTCAGTCTTTTTGCACATTCCTTTACGTTCTATTAAACGATGATCAAGCCTCAGGACAAGGTTTATTAATTCTTGACAGTCTGTAGGTTGTGGGTCGATTTGCGCTAAGATATCTTTTAGTTCCTCTTTGAGTCCCTTGTAAAACAAGACCGCTTGTTTTTCTTCAGGCCAGGATGTCTCGGCAACCAGCTGGTTAAAGTTGGCTAAATACGACACTAGGTCCTGATTCCCTTGGCGTAAATCTAATAATTCACGATCTGCTGACTGTATTACAGTTCTACGATCAAAAACTCTCTCAAACTCACGAACAAAATTTCTCCAGTTGTACAACAAGGGACTATCTTTACGCACAAGAGGAATTGCCCAGGTAACTGCATCCCCAGACAGATATGGTAACAAGAAAGCTACTTTGGACTGGGCATCTGGGAAAGTATGTGGTCTACAGGTGAAGTGTAGTTCCACTTGAACCAGGAAAGATTGCACTTTCAAAGGGTCACCTGAGAAACATTCTGGGGGAGCTAAAGGAATTGCGGAAGGGATATTGAGGGAAATGCTCGTCGGATTTTTTCCAGAAGTCTGAGAAGAAGTACCTGGCCAAGACACACCTGTGGGACTTTGTTCTTTCTTCTCTACCTTATCTTGTAACTGACTCACTCTCTCAGCTAGGCTAGTAGTCAATTCTTTGGATGATACCACCTCTGCCTGGAGCTGGGTGATAGCCTTAACTAACTCGGCCAGCGTGGCCATGCTGAGAACATCCACAAACCAGGAGGATAATAATTTGTGGGCTCACTATTCTGTCAGAGTCACCAGATCCTCGGGGTCTGCGCATGTTCCCAACACGTCCACCACTGAACAGCTCCAAGACTCTGATAGATAAATCACAGAGGCTAAGAGAGTTCAAGAGGGGAAGAGGGGATTAAGAAGGGGACAGCTGGGAAGGAGACCTGTAGTAAGAAAAAGGTTAAAACACACAATATGAAAATTACATCTCATGAAATCAATACTAGACTATGACTCTAAGCCTAGTCATTCTGAAAACATGAACAACCTAAGAATTAGGCTTAAAATGACTAAGTTTCAAGATGGCCTGATACCTGTAAGGGAATCAAGATGGATTAAATGAAACTTTCAAATTCAAGTATTTTCCTTTACATGAGAATCAGGAAAACATTCTGAATAAGTTCTCAACCAGTCATATGAATCCTTTTTTTAAAATGCATACTAGGACCATGCAATATTGCATCTAGAAACTCTGGCCTTCTGTGTTCTCTTGAAATGTTCCAACACGAATTGCGCACATTGCAGATTTTCATATATATATAGTAAACACCATAAAAGGATTGTGCACCATGAATAACACAATATGGTTTCAGAAAACAAATCACACAACTTGTCAACTCAAATATTACCTAATAAATGTCTTAGAATAGTGGCATACAATGAACAACATTAATTAAGCTCGAGGAGAGAATCGTGCGTCTTGCCGATTCGAATGGCACCATGTAAAATGTCAAGAAATGGTAGCACGCAATGAATAACAAGATCAAATCAGCATGAAACAAATTGTGCGTCTTGCTGATTCGTAAGCCACCATACAAATGTCAGGAAATGGTAGCACGCAAAGTAATCTGTTAATCATTAAAGAATTAGGCCAAGAATATGAAAGTTCTCGATAACGGCGTCGGGAGGCTAGCCCAACCACCGTCTTACCGCCCAGAACAAGGATCACCAATGAAGAATGAAGGGCAGAGGCCTGGAAGATCAAATAGGCCACGGGACAGGAGATCAGGAAGTAGCTGCTGCTCTGCATCGGGTCCTCTGAATAGTGAGCACTTGGAGCTGGGCTGGCTCCCTTTTATAGAGTCTTGGCCCAGCCCACAACCACACCCAGGCATGCTGCAGGGAAAGTCTTTGGAAGGCCCTGGAAAGGGACCACACCCTAACACACTCTGAAAGCCTGCAGCAATACATTGCAAATGAACAGTATTTGTAAACACATTAAAAATAAGTCTTCAGGATTAAACTCTGCAATGCAAAAGGTTAAACAACAACATATCAGCACAATGCATAAATTACGTTGTTTTGAGAGTGCTGGGTTTTTGCATTCTAGTCGCCAATAGAGCGCGCACTGCCCTGGTGTTGACACCCATCATGAAGGAGTTCACCAATCCAGCAGCCACCGAGAACTACATTACTCCCTCCCAGGAACTGTGAGACAACCTCGCAGACTTCTTCCATGGCAAGATCTCTGCTATCTACAAAAACTTCGAATGCCAACCCTCCACTGCATACAGCAGACTGCATCAACCAGCTCACATGCACAAACACCAACCTAGAACACCTTCTCACTCACTGGGAACTCCTCACCATGCAAGAAACTATCTTCATCATGAACTCTGTCCACTTGGGAGCCCCAACAGGCCCTTGCCCCCACAATGCCCTCAACCTTGGAAGCAACACCATCGGCTATGGGGTCAGGAAGATCCTGACTACCTTCATCACTGTTGCCTCCTTCCCGGAGGCCTGGAAACATGCTAAAATATGGCATGGATATTGCACTAACTACAGAACCGAGATAGCCCTGATTGCAGCCACAGATGACTTTAGATCGCTCCTGGACCGTGGGAAAACAACAGTACTCATCCTCCTGGACCTGTCTGCTGCGTTTTCCCACCGTCTCCCACCACATCCTGATCAACATACTCCACCACCTGAGGATTCAAGGAAACACCCTCAAATGGACTGCCTCGTACATCACCAGCAGAACCCAAAGGATCAGTCTCCCACTGTTCACTCAGAGCCCAAGAGGATCATCTGTGGAGTCCTCCAAGGATTTTCCCTGAGCCCGACCCTTTTCAACACCTGCATGACCCCCCTGGCCATCACCTTCAGAGCACACAGTCTCAACATAATCTTCTATGCTGATGACACACAACTCATCCTGTCACTGTCTGAAGATCTCTTCACCACAGAAGCTAACTTCCACAGATGCATGATGCACGTAGCAGGCTGGAAGAAGGACAACTGTCTCAAACTCAACATTGAGAAAATGGAACTCCTCATTTTTGGGAACTACACCTCTCCAAGGACTGACAAATGGTGGTCCGTAGAGCTCGGCAGTCTGCGTGACAAGGTGCTCCCTAAAAGTGAAAAGGACTGTGTGCCATGTCCCCAAAACACTGCATGTAATATTTGTAAGTCTCCCCTCCAGCAGACCTTATAGCCCTAAGGCAGGGTGCATAATATTATATGCATGGGCATATCTGCAAGAGCAGATATGCCCCAGCTATGTCTGTCGTTTCTTAGACATACTAAGTGAACTGGGAATCTATTTTCAATACATGTGTTGGACACTGGTTAATACGAGTTGCCCAGCTACATGATGGCTTCACTGAAAATAGAGATGTTTGGTGTCAAACATCTCTTGTTTATAAGCCCTGACTGATTCCAGTGATGGATTTATTAATAAAGCATCCAGAGCACACCTTAGAGTTGCCCCCTGAAAACCTACCAACTGCTGCTGAGCTAACTGACCAGTTCTAGCCAGCTTGCCACCAACAGACTAGAGTCTGACCTCCAGGGGTGAGAGACTTTGCTCTTTGGAGGTCAGAAACAAAGGTTCTCAGGGTGAGGTGTTGGACACATCTTCCCATGGGATGATCTGCATTCCAAGAGAGATCTGGTCTCTCTCAGAGGGAGATGCCGACCCTCCCATCCCAGAGCCCATCTGGCACCTGGATATTCAGGAAAATTAGCTATGCAGGAGGCATTTTGCATTTCTAGGCTGGACACACCCCTAGGGTGACCAGCCTGAAATGGACACAGCCTAGGAAATTCTGCTTGAGTGTGGTGAAATTTAGGACCTCTGGACATGGTGTTGCCCACTACCCACAGAAAGTGGTCATCAACGGGGTGTAGTGACTCCAGGGCTGTAGGAAAGTATCCTCTTTTTGGCATGGTTACCCCCACTTTGTGCCTCATGTTAGTATGTTTTTGACTGTTCACTGAGATCCTGCTAACCAGAACCCCAGTTACTGTCCACTCTCCCTGTAAATTTGTTTGCTGTGACTTCACACATTTGGCATACTGGTGCCCCCATGTAAGTCCCTAGTATATAGTACCCAGGGCATTGGGACACCAGGGTTCCCCATGGTTTGCAGCATGTATTATGCCATCCATGGGGACCCATGTAAAATGTGTTTGCAGGACTGCCATTGCAGCCTGCATGAAAAAGTGCATGCACCCTTTCGCTACAGATCATTGCACCAGGTCACTGTAAGTCACTCCTATGGCTGGACCTACTAGCCCAAAGGGCAGGGTGCAAGTATCTGTGTGTGAGGGCACCCCTGCGTGAGCAGAGATGCCCCCACAAACTCAGCTCCATTTTCCTGGACTTTGTGAGTGCGGGGATGCCATTTCACGTGTGTACTGGACATAGTTCACTACCTTTGTCCAGTTACATAATGGTAACTCCGAACCGGGCATGTTTGTTTTCAAACATGTTGGACTCGTATGTATGATTCAGTGCACTCTGGGTGCTCCTTAGAGGACCCCAAGCTTTGCTCCTACCAGTCTGCAGGGTTTTTCCGGGCAGCCTGCACTGCTGCCATCCTACATACGGCTTTCTGCCCCCGTGCTGCTTGAGCAGCTCAAGCCTAGGAAGGCAGAACCCTCTCCCTTTGGAAAAAAGTGTTATGTGGCTTGGGAGGGGTAGCCTCGCCAAGCCACCGGTATGCTTTGATGGCCACATTTGGTGCTATCCTTGCATAAACCAATCTGCACCAGTTCAGGGACCCCAATCCCTGCTCTGTCGCAAAACTGTCCATCACCACCCAGGGGTGGTGCCCAGAGCTCCTCCAGCTGGCCCTTTGATTCTGCCAACCTGAATCCAAGGTGGGCAGAGGCCTCTGGGAGCATCTGAGTGGCCAGGTGAGGCAGGTGACGTCACAGCCCCCTCCTGATAGGTGGTCACGTTGCTAGGTGACCAGTCCCCCTTCCAAAGCTATATAGGGTCTCCCTCTTGGGTGGGTTCCCAGATTCAGCATGCAAGACTCCAGCAGGAATGCTCTGCATCGTTTACTTAAACTTCTGGCCACTCAAACCACAACAGGACTCCACAGGGACCTACAATCTGCATTTACAGCAATGCCTTTGGTCTGCAACATTGTTTCTCTGGCTCCTTTCAGCAACTGCAACATTTCCCCGGCTGTGCATCGTCTGTGGGCAGCAAGTCTTCAGACTGCACCAACAAGCAAGAAGGAAACTTCCCTTGGAATGAAGGAGTCACTCCCCTTCATCTGCGGGCATCCTGCTGCAATGACGACCGGCTGTATGGATCTCCTTGCCTCTGGAACTGTGTGGATCCTGCATCACTGGTGGTGGTCTGGAGTAGTCCCCTGCATCCTCTCTACCAGCTGTCCAACTTGGGTGAAGGTAGGACCTTGCCTTCCCCATGCATAGCGTCTCTTGCAGCTGACAAGGTTTGATCGTATCTCCTCCAGGGGAACTTCAGGTTTTGTGTAGCTCCAGCCCACATCACTCTTCTGTGAGATGCTCGGCCCTCTGCATGGTTCTTAAGCGATGTGGGACTCCTTTCACACGCCACACCCACACGCCCACACCACAATAAAACACACACCCACAGTACCCACAACGCTTTACAAACAACAATTGGCACCAGGAGACCTGGAAGAAGAGCACAGAGACAACTAGACACACACACCGCTTACACCCATTCACCCCTCACGCACTCCACATCACACACCCCACCACATCACCCAACACACCCTCACCAACACACATCACACAACACCCATGACACCACAAAGGCACCCCTGTTTCACTGAGGACGAGTTAAGGGTCATGGTGGAGGAAATTGTCAGGGTAGAGCCACAGCTCTTTGGAGCACAGGTACAGCAGATATCCATTGCAAGGAAGATGGAGCTATGGCAGAGAATCGTGGTCAGGGTCAATGCCGTGGCACAGCACCCAAGAACAAGGGACGACATCAGGAAGAGGTGGAACGACCTATGGGATAAAGTACATTCCACTGCAGCAAGGCACCAGCTTGCCATACAGAGGACTGGCTGTGGACCTCCACCTCCTCACCCACAGCTCACAGCATGGGAGGAGCAGGTACTGGCAATTCTACATCCTGAGGAACTCGCTGGAGTAGCCGGCAGACTGGACACTGGTAAGTCAACATTTACTAATCATCACCCCCATACCTGCATGCCATCACACCCCCTCACCCTCACTCCCGTCACTCCACTCCACACACTGCACCTACACATATGACTAACCACAATGCCAAGCCCTGCATACCAATGCATGGACACCCCTCTCAGCCCTGCATGGACACCCATCACAAAAGCATGCACAGCATAGAGAACTAACAATCACACAATACATCACCATACACAAGCAAAAGCTGTCAGGGTAACACCAACCATAGAGGGGAAGCTAGGGAAGGACAAATGTCATACACTTGAAGCATAATACATCATTTACATCCTCACAGGTACCCCAGCCAAAGTTAGTGGAGAGGAGGTGCCATCACTATTCAGTCCCTCAACTGAAGATTCCCCCAGTGATGACAATTACTCTGGACTTCAGGATTTGGAGGACCTACCTGGCCCATCAGGGACCACTGGACAGTCTGTCACCTAACCCCAATCACAGACCACCACAGAGCCTCCCCCATCAGAAACCAACACCACAGCACCCATCCAGCGTACCCACACCTCTTTCCCCAGGACATATCAATCAGCAGTGTGCCCACCTGTACAGGGACTCCAGTCCACACCTCGCCCACAAGACAATCAGGGACCTGGGGTCAGTGGCAGTGGGCACACAGTTCAGGGGACAGAGGCACAGGCCAACAGGGACACTGGGAGGACTGCTGTGCCCCAGGGGGAGGACAGGAGCAGGGAACTGACTCTCCAGGAGGCACCCTCCGAGATCCTGGGAGCCTACCAACATTCCCAGGACATGATGGGCCAGATCCTTGACAACGTGCAGGAGAACTGGTGGCTGCAGGAGGGACAGTATCAGGGGATTAGGGAGGACTTGCAGGCCATTAACACCACCCTGATCTCCATAGCAGGGGTGCTGGCAGACTTGGCCAACATCATGAGAGAGGCAACAGCACACCAGCGGGCCCCTACCACTAGCCAGTCCATTGACCAGCCCTCCACTTCCGCTGCAGCTATTGGGCAAGAAGCCCCACCACAGTACCCACAGGACCCACAGGCCACCAGCACTCCTCCCCCTGCAGAAGGTAAACCACCCCGCAAACATTCCCTGCAACCCAAACAGAAGCCAGAGACAATTGCCAAGACCACCGCCAAGAAATAAGAGTCTCCTGATTGTCCCCCTTGTGTCCCACTCAGTCACCGTGAACTGCCATTGCTCCCCTTCCTATGTCCCCTTTGGACACTGCACCTGTGCTACAAACAGACTGGAACAATACCCTGGACTTTCCTCCATCATCACCCCATTCCATTGCACTTTCCTCTCAATATCTTAGTACTACAATAAACACCCTTGGACAAACTTCATCAACTAGTATTTCATGTATTGCAAATTTGTATTCATTGAAAATACATCCATTGCAAATGAATTGTACATAGTGAAAGCATAGAATGAATGACCTGTTGCTGGCTGTTGTGATCACATCAGGACATTGTTGTCATATTACCAACATCTGTAAAATGACAATCCATAGGTGACAGTAAGTAGAGGAAAGAAGTGGGTAATGCCAGCATGCCAATGGCACACAGAATACAGTAGTCATAGAAATGTGAAGTTTCACTGTCTCACCTGTGTATTATTGGAAGTACTGACGGATCACTAATATTCTGTTGTCCACATCCTCATCCTCTGCCTCCTCATCCTCAATGTCTTTAGGGTCCACTGCTGCCACAGGGGCATCTCCAGTCTCCTCCTCCTGCAGAAAAGGTACATGGCATCTGAGGGCCAGGTTGTGCAACATGCAGCATGACACTACTATGTGGCAGACCTTCTCGTGAGTAGCACAGGGATCTACCTGTCAGGTGGAGGCACCTAAACCTGGCCTTCAGGAGGCCAGAGGTCCTCTGGTTCGCCCATGTGCCTCATTATAACGTTCTTCAGCCCTTTTCCTGGTATTCTTCACAGGGGTCAGCAGCCACGATAGGTTTGGGTAACCAGAGTCACCTGCAAATATTGAGGGAAAACATTTAGCCACACACTACCCTATTTGGCCAACAGCAGAGGCATACACCAACATACACTGTGTGGGGAACAAGGCTCACCTATAAGCCACACCCTGTGCCTCTGTAGTTGGGCCATCACATTTGGGATGCTGCTATTCTTCAGGACAAAGGCATTATGCACTGACCCTGGATATTTAGCATTGACGTGGGAGATGTACTGGTCTGCCAGGCACACCATCTGCACATTCATGGAGTGGAAACTCTTATGATTCCTGTTCACCTATTCATTCTGCCGGGGGAGCCAAAACTCAATATGTGTACCGTCAATCGCCCCAATTATATTGGGGATATATCCCATTGCATTAAATCCGGCCTTCACAGTGGCCAAATCTTCCACCTAGGGGAAATTAATGTAGCTGCAAATGTGTTTTACCAGGGCGGACAAGACTCTTGCCAGCACGATTGAGAACATTGGCTGAGACATTCCTGCTGCCAAGCCCACTGTCACTTGGAAAGAACCAGTTGCCAGAAAATGGAGCACTGATAGAACCTGCACAATAGGGGGCATCCCAGTGGGATGACGGATAGCTGAGACTAGGTCAGGCTCCAAATGGACACACAGCTCTGTGATTGTGGCCCTGTCCATTCTAGAGGTCAGTAGTATGTGCTTGTCCTCCAGTGTAGCTAAGTCCACCAGGGGTCTGTACACAGGGGTATGTCTCTATCTCCTATTCATCTGCAGCTGTAGGTATCTAAGGGATACAAGAGTGAGTAAGCTGTCACAATTTGAACAACTATACCACAACAGCAGTACACATTGTGCAATCATGTTTTGGGACAGTGGAATTTAAAAGTATGAGTCTATTTATACCGTGACGCAGCAATTATTAATAGGCCTGCCACCCTGCCCGAAATGACGACCGCCTGTCCTGTGTGTAGGGACAGGTGGAAGTGAGGTAATTCCGCTGATGTTGTGCGCCGTGGCAGTAGGCGGTCGTGAACCATGGTGCAATTCCTCATTAGATAATATTGGGCCCTATGGAGTACAGTGGCCAATGGGGATGTACACCGGCGGTGATGGTATACACCGCCAGGGACGTAACTGCCATTTTTATATCTCAATCGTCACTTGTTTCCTGACCTTCCACAGGAGAAGACCTACACTGCATGTGCTGCTGTGACCTGTGTCTGGAACCTACCATGGCCCGTGTGACTGGGGTAAGGGCCCCAGCCTTCACTTCTGAGGAGTTGGAGCGACTGGTGGATGGGGTCTTACCCCAGTACGGACTGCTGTATGGGCCTCCAGACCAACAGGTGAGTACACTGTGGGTACGATGCATTTGACATGAATGCATGGAGATGTGTGTGAAGGCATCGTGTAAGGGTGGGTGGGGGGATTTTATCTTTGCAATGGTGATTGGATCTGGTATGGTGGGCGACAGGCTGGACTGTTCGTTTAATGGGATTCTCCTGTTTGTATTACCTCTGCAGGTCAGCGCCCATCAAAAGAAGGGATTATGGCGTGCCATCACCAAGGAAGTGCCTGACCATGGGGGTCTATGGCAGGCGGAGCACCCACTGTCACAAACGGTGGAGGACCTAAGACGCTGGGCACGGAAGACGGCAGAGGCCCAACTGGGGATGGCCTCCCAACGATGAAGAGGTGCTCGTCAGATCCTTAACCCTCTGATGGCCCGCATACTGGCGGTGGCCTACCCTGAGCTGGATGGGTGCTTGAGAGCATCACAGCAGCCACAAGGGGGTGAGTACAGTGGGTATAATTACAATTCATGGCTGGTGGGATGGTATCCGGGTGTGGTTGTGTGTTAGTGGGCCAGACATAGCAGCGTAGGTCCTCTGAAGGGTAATGGTTGCATGGCAAATACAGGTAACCTAGCTTGTTAGGATTCACTTCTAGGCAGGGCTGCGTGGGTCCCAGGTGTGATGCAGTTGGCAGTGTGTGCTCCTCCTTGTGCCTTGGTGACTAGCCATTTCACTGGTAGTGCAATGCATATTGCGTATGCCTGTTCCCTGTGTGTGAAGGTGCTGTGTACACTAACTGTGGTGTTGGTGCACTCATTGACTCGGTCAGTGTATCCTTTGTCTCTCTCTCCCCCCTTTCATGTTTTGTCATCCTGTCCTTATGTGCATTAGCATCATCTGGCAGAGGAGCTGAAACACCGGCGACAGAGGGAGCTGCATCCCACAGGACCCTGTAGGCAGAGTCCACCGACGCCGAGGGAACCAGTGGGATTGAGGGCAAGGGGAGCACCACGGGGGAGACTGGAGAGGACAACACAGACTCTGATACCTCCTCCAATGGGATCTCCCTGATGGTGGCGGACTCCTCTGTGACCACCCCAGCTGCAGGTACAGCCACCACCCCTGTACCAGCACCACCCTCCCAGTAGCTCCTCAGCGAGTTTCCCGTGCCCCCTCACCAAGGAGGGTGGGCATCTCCTTCACCCCAGGGACCTCAGGCCCTGCCTCAGTGAGCCTGCTGCCCTGAGTGAAGAGGCTATTGACCTCCTGAGATCCATCTCTGTAGGGCAGTCAACCATTGTGAATGCCTTCCAGGGGCTGGCATCCCAGATGCAGCAATGCAATACATTCCTGGAGGGCATTCACGGCAGATTGGTGGCCCGAAAGAGATTGATTCAGGCTCTGACCTCCTCTCTGATGGCCACCATTGTCCCTGTTTCAACCGTCCCCTCTCTAACTACCACTTCCCAGTTCCATTCTCCTCAACCCCAACCCATCCCAAGCACACAAACAGATGAGCATGCATACAAGGCAACACCCAAGAGTGGCACAGGCAAACACAAGCACCACTCTTCCTCCCACAGGCACTCACACAAACACCATACAGTTGCAGACACGACAACAACATCCACAGCCTCCACTGTCTCCCCCTCCTCCTCTTCCTCCACCTCCCTCCCAGTTACGTCCACACTCACACCTGCATGCACTACATCAACATCCGCTACCAGCATCACCACACCAAGCAGACGACACACCTCACTGTCAGACACCTCCACAACAGCCATGCACGTATCCCCTGTGCCCTCTCCCACCGTGTCTGTCCCCCCCTCCTAAAGGACACAAACGCAAGCACTCAGACACCCAACAGCCATCCACCTCACATCATCATACAGCCCATGCACCTGCACCCAAATCCAGCAAACATACACCTCCAACAACCACTCCCTCATCCTCCACTCCCATTACTCCTCCCCCTCCCACCCCAACGTCCCTAAAAAGCTTTTCCTTTCCCAACTTGACCTCTTCCCTACCCCTCACCTCCGTCCTGCATATATTGGCAGGGTACCAAGGACACAGCCCAGCACCTCAGCCAAACAGTCCAGGGGGACAGCAGTAGCACCACCCACTCGTGGTGGTAAGGATACAAGACCTACGACACTGAAGGGGAAGGAACCAGCACCACCAGGGATGAAAGGATAGAGTTCTGCACCAGCTGTGAGGAAGGGGAAGGAGCCTGGACCAGCTGTGAGGAAGCGGAAGGAGCCTGCACCAGCTGTGAGGAAGGGGAAAGAGCCTGCACCAGCTGTGGAGAAGGGGAATGAGCCTGCACCAGCTGTGAGGAAGGGAAAGGAGCCTGCACCACCAGGCAGAGAGGGGAAGAGCCCATCCACCCCTGCCAGGAAGGGTAAGGGATCCCCGACCCATGAACAGGAGGAGACAGGGCACTCTACGCCAGTGAAAGCTGTCAGGCTAACACCACCACCAGCTGTCACGGGGTCCCCACCGCCAGTTGTGGATGTATATCCATCAGTGAGTGCAGGGGCTGCCCAGGAGCCTCCCCCACCACCACCACCATGCAGCCAGCAGGGGCTGCCCAGGAGCCTCCTCCAACCACCACCAACATGCAGCCATCAGTGAGTGCAGGGGCTGCCCAGGAGCCTCCCCTAACCACCACCACCATGCAGCCATGTAGTCCACCCTCCAGGGGTTACTGTGCGGGCTGCCCCCTCCAGAACCAGTGGGCAAGTCACCCACTTGAGAGACTGTGGCCTTGCACTCCCCAGGACAAAGCAATGGGCATGTTGCCCCCTCCACAACCAGTGGGAAAGACACCCACTACAGAGACTGTAGCCTTGCACTCCCCAGGACAAAGCAATGGGCATATTGCCCCCTCCAGAACCAGTGGGAAAAATACCCCCTCCAGAGACTGTGGCCTTGCACTCCCCAGGACAAAACAATAAGCATGTTGCCCCCTCCAGAACCAGTGGGAAAGACACCCATTCCAGAGACTGTGGGCCAGATGTAGCAAGTTCCGATTTGCAAAATCAGATGCAGAACGGTGTCTTAGACACCATCTGCGATTCGCTATGGGGTCGCAAAGACCCATCTCATTAATATTAATGAGGTGGGTCGTATTTTGTGACCCCATAGCGAGTCCCTGCACTCACAGGGATGGTGGCCTGCTGAAGACAGCAGACCTCCATGTCTGTGACTGCTTTTTAAAAAAACAGTTTTTATTTTTTATTTTGCAGCCCGTTTTCCTTAAAGGAAAACGAGTTGCAAAATAAAAAAAATAATGAAACCATTTGGTTTCGTTTTTTCAGAGCAGGCAGTGGTCCATTGGACCACTGCCTGCTCTGAAAAAACCTTTTTTGGCAACATTCACAAAGGGGAAGGGGTGGCATGGGGACCCCTTCCCTTTTTGCGAATGAGTTACCACCAGGGTGACTGGTGGTACCTGGTGTAACTGCGAATTGCTTTTCGACCGCGTTGGCGGTCAAAAAGCAATTTGGCATTGCGATGCGAGTCACAAATAGGAAGGGGACACCCCTTCCTATTTGCGAGTCGCATTCACAATTTGTGAGTCGGTACCGACTCGCAAATTGTGAATGAGCATCGCGATGAGCATTTTGCATGGCGCAAACTGCGATTTGCGCAGTTTGCACCATGCAAAATGCTTCCTACATCTGGCCCTATGTTCTTGCACTTCCCAGGACAAACCAATGGGCATGTTGCCCCCTCCAGAACCAGTGGGCAAGCCAACCACTCGAGAGACTGTGGCCTTGCACTCCCCAGGACAAAGCAACGGGCACGGAGCCCCCTCTAGAACCAGTGGGTTTGTTCCCGCATCCGGCTGAGGTGCCCCTTCCCCTAAGGTTCCTGCCTAACTGATGCCCCTGCAGTGTTCTATCCGGATGTGCTCAGGGTTCTAGTTGGACTTTTGACTGTGCCCTGTGGTCATGTGGGCCCTTTGAACTTTGGACTGGGCAGTGTCCCTTTGTCTACATGTGTACATATATATTTCATTGCCAAATCGAATTATTAATTGTGATGTTGATCTGATTACAATCACTTTATTCAATTCCTGTTGTCATTGCATTGCATTATTCTGGCGATTTTTGGGGATAAATTGTTTTTCTTGTGCAGCTGGTTGTGTGTATGGTGTGTGTTGGGTGTGTGTTGTGCGTGTGTGTGTCACTGTCGTTTTCCTCCCACCCTCCCTTGTGTGCTAGGCGGCTGTACTCACCGTCATCGTCTTCGTCGGCGTTGGTGTTCCAGGTGGAGCATTTCGTAGAAGATCCTCGGGAAAACTTGCAGTTCGGGTTCCATGGCGGCGTGGTTCTTCCCTGTGTCTCCAATGGTGAGTCCTTTCACTTCTGAGCTCTGTTTCCGCCAGGCTTTTGTTGGCGTTAGTACCACCCCGGAAAAGGCGGCAGTTTGCAGTGTCTTAATATGGTGGGCATTACTTTGTCTTCCGCCTGACTGTTGGCGGCTGCCGCCGTGGTGGCTATTCTTTCCGCGCTGGCGGCTGGTGTGGTACATTGGCTGTCTATGGGAGTTATCACCGCCATGGTCATAATTTGGTGGTACTTACCGCCAGCCTGTTGGCGGTATTACTCCCACTTTATCACCCACCGCCAGGGTCAGAATGTGGGCCATAGGCGGTCATTACAACATTGGCGGTAAAAGCCGCTTACCATAGTGCAGAAGACCGCTAACACACCGCCGCGGACACGGAATTCCGCCACAGCTATTATGACCCACATTTCGGAATCTGCCAAAATTCAGACACCCACACAACTCCGCCACACCAAAGGTCAGCGATAAACTGGCGAAAACAAAACCGACACCGTCACCCCAACAGAAATACGCCACACTATCACAACACATGAATCCACGTGGCGGTCTTTCAACCGCGTTATTCCATTGGCGGTATACACCGCCGCGCTCAAAATACACACACATTTCCAAAACACAGCCACATTGGACAATTCAAAATACACACACCTGATACACATACACACACCACTCCCACACACCCATTACAATATAAAACACACACCCACATCACCCACAAACCCCCATGACCAGAATCACTGAGAGAAGGCCAGAGAGAGACACCACCATCAACAAACTAGCATCCACAGGCAGGCACACAACACCATCACCCACACAACTTCCACGCACCTCACACAACACACGACTACATATCACCACACTTATCACCACACACTCCATCCCACACATCACCTACACCACCCCATGGCACAGCAAAGACACCCCAGGTTCTCGGAGGAGGAGCTCAGGGTCATGGTGGAGGAAATCGTCCTGGTAGAGCCACAGCTATTCGGATCACAGGTGCAGCACACCTCCATTGCAAGGAAGATGGAGCTATGGCGAAGAATAGTGGACAGGGTCAACGCAGTGGGACAGCACCCAAGAAATCGGGAGGACATCAGGAAGAGGTGGAACGACCTACGGGGGAAGGTGCGTTCCATGGTCTCAAGACACCACCTGGCGGTTCAGCGGACTGGCGGTGGACCCCCACCTCCTCCCCCAGAACTAACAACATGGGAGGAGCAGGTCTTGGTGATTCTGCATCCTGAGGGCATCGCAGGAGTAGGTGGAGGAATGGACTCTGGTAAGTCAAAGCTTTACTATTACATCCCCCACCCTACCTGCATGCTATCACATACCCCCACCCTCACCCCCAGCACCCCAACTCCTCACATATGTCCCAACATCACAAACCACCCATCCCAACACCAAGCCCTGCATGCAACAACAAAGCATGGACACCCATCACCAAAGCATGCCCACTGCACATACCCATACACCCCCCTAAACCATCATCACACAAGGTCCCACACAGGAATGCTAGCACTGGGGTACACGGTCACCCACCCATTGCACACCATTACACACACAGATTTAATAAACATCCTTTTATACCCCTGCAGGACCCCTACCCAACATCACAGGACAGGAGGGTCCACACATGTCCACACCACCAACAGAATAGGTCCACAGTGATGACAGCACCTCTGTCCAACTGGATCTAGATGACCAGCCCGGACCATCGGGGACCTCGGGACAGTCGGTTCCCCTCACACAGGCACAGGCCACCACAGACCTTCCCCCCTCTGGAAACACCAGCACAGCACCCACCCAGCGGGCCCATACCTACGTCCCCAGGACACGTCAATCAGCTGTGTGTCCACCACTACAGGGAACCCAGGATAACCCACCACCCCAACAACAACAGGGACCTGGGGGCAGTGGGCACACGGTCCAGGGGACAGAGGCCCAGGAACACAGGGGAACTGGGAGGGCTGCTGTGCGACAGGGGGCGGACAGGCCAAGGGAACCCACTCTCCACGAGGCCCTCTCCTCCATCATGGGAGCCTACCATCACTCCCAGGAGACGATGGCAACGGTACTGGTCAAGTTTCAGGAGACCCAGCGCATGCAGGAGGAACAGTATATGGGCTTCAGGGAGGAACTCAGAACCATCAGCTCCACCCTGGGCACCATCGTAGGGGTGCTGAAGGAAGAACTCAACACCAGGAGGGACACTGTGGCACTACAAGGGGCCCCTGACACTAGCATGGACGATGAACTGCCCACTACCTCCGCCGGCGCTAGTGGACAGGACACCCCGCCACAGGACCACCACACCAGCACCCCACCCCCTGCAGAGGGAGAACCACCCCGCAAACGGTCCCTGAGATCCAGGACAAAGACAGAGCACGATGCCAAGACCCCCGCCAAGAAATGAGACCACCCTGATTGTCATCCTACTGTCCCACTTTGTCACCCTGTCCATACTTAAACTGCCCCAGCTCCACTTCCTATCCCCATATGGGCAATGCACCTGTGAGACTAATAGACTGGACTCTGCCATGGACACTCCTCCACCATCACGTCTCACCATTTCACTACCCCCTCCAATATTGAGCACTTAAATAAACACACCTAAAGCACAAAATGATCTGGAGACTCTGTGATTTGA
This sequence comes from Pleurodeles waltl, assembly GCF_031143425.1. NCBI lineage: Eukaryota > Metazoa > Chordata > Amphibia > Caudata > Salamandridae > Pleurodeles > Pleurodeles waltl. Next base: position 505,538,359 of record NC_090443.1, read on the forward strand.
AATAGTGTATTAGCAATTACAGTGACAAAATGCTTTTTAACCCCTTCGCTGCCAGGCCTTTTCCCCCTCCTGTGCCGAGCCTTTTTTTGGCTATTTGGAGCAGTTCGCGCTTAGGCCCTCATAACTTTTTGTTCACATAAGCTACCCACGCCAAATTTGCGTCCTTTTTTTCCAACATCCTAGGGATTCTAGAGGTACCCAGACTTTGTGGGTTCCCCAGAAGGAGGCCAAGAAATTAGCCAAAAAACAGTGAAAATTTCGTTTTTTTTAAAAAAATTGGAAAAATGGGCTGCAGAAGAAGGCTTGTGGTTTTTCCCCTGAAAAGGGCATCAACAAAGGGTTTGCGGTGCTGAAATCACCAGCTTCCCAGCTTTCAGGAACAGGCAGACTTGAATCAGAAAACCCAATTTTTCAACACAATTTGGGCATTTTACTGGGACATACCCCATTTTTATGATTTTTTGTGCTTTCAGCCTCCTTCCAGTCAGTGACAGAAATGGGCATGAAACCAACGCTGGATCCCAGAAACCGCAACATTTTTGAAAAGTAGACAAAAATCGGAATTCAGCAAGGGGTCATTTGTGTAGATCCTACAAGGGTTTCCTACAGAAAATAACAACTGAAAAAGAAAAATATTGAAATTGAGGTGAAAAAAACATCAATTTTTCTCTACGTTTTACTCTGTAACTTTTTCCAGCAATGTCAGATTTTCGAAAGCAATATACCGTTACGTCTGCTGGACTCTTCTGGTTGCGGGGATATATAGGGCTTATAGGTTCATCAAGAACTCTAGGTACCCAGAGCCAATAAATGACCTGCACCCTGCAGTGGGTTTTCAATCTATGCCGGGTATACAGCAATTCATTTGCTGAAATATAAAGAGTAAGAAATAGCTATCAAGAAAACCTTTGTATTTCCAAAATGGGCACAAGATAAGGTGTTGAGAAGCAGTGGTTATTTGCACATCTCTGAATTCCGGGGTGCCCATACTAGCATGTGAATTACAGGGCATTTCTCAAATAGACGTCTTTTTTACACACTGTCTTACATTTGGAAGGAAAAAATGTAGAGAAAGACAAGGGGCAATAACACTTGTTTTGCTATTCTATGTTCCCCCAAGTCTCCCGATAAAAATGATACCTCACTTGTGTGGGTAGGCCTAGCGCCCGCGACAGGATATGCCCCAAAACACAACGTGGACACATCACAGAAAACAGAGGTGTTTTTTGCAAAGTGCCTACCTGTAGATTTTGGCCTGTAGCTCAGCCGCCACCTAGGGAAACCTACCAAACCTGTGCATTTCTGAAAACTAGAGACCTAGGGGAATCCAAGATGGGGTGACTTGTGTGGCTCGGACCAGGTTCTGTTACCCAGAATCCTTTGCAAACCTCAAAATGTGGCTAAAAAAACACATGTTCCTCACATTTCTGTGGCAGAAAGTTCTGGAATCTGAGAGGAGCCACGAATTTCCTTCCACCCAGCGTTCCCCCACGTCTCCCGATAAAAATGATACCTCACTTGTGTGGGTAGGCCTAACGCCCGCGACAGGAAATGCCCCAAAGCGCAACGTGGACACAGCCAAATTGGTGAAGGAAAACAGAGGTGTTTTTTGCAAAGTGCCTACCTGTAGATTTTGGCCTGTAGCTCAGCCGCCACATAGGGAAACCTACCAAACCTGTGCATTTCTGAAAACTAGAGACCTAGGGGAATCCAAGATGGGGTGACTTGTGTGGCTCGGACCAGGTTCTGTTACCCAGAATCCTTTGCAAACCTCAAAATTTGGCTAAAAAAACACATGTTCCTCACATTTCTGTGGCAGAAAGTTCTGGAATCTGAGAGGAGCCACATATTTCCTTCCACCCAGCGTTCCCCCATGTCTCCCGATAAAAATGATACCTCACTTGTGTGGGTAGGCCTAGCGCCCGCGACAGGAAAAGCCCCAAAGCGCAACGTGGACACAGCCAAATTGGTGAAGGAAAACAGAGGTGTTTTTTGCAAAGTGCCTACCTGTAGATTTTGGCCTGTAGCTCAGCCGCCACCTAGGGAAACCTACCAAACCTGTGCATTTCTGAAAACTAGAGACCTAGGGGAATTCAAGATGGGGTGACTTGTGTGGCTCGGACCAGGTTCTGTTACCCAGAATCCTTTGCAAACCTCAAAATTTTGCTAAAAAAACACATGTTTCTCACATTTCTGTGGCAGAAAGTTCTGGAATCTGAGAGGAGCCACGAATTTCCTTCCACCCAGCGTTCCCCCACGTCTCCCGATAAAAATGATACCTCACTTGTGTGGGTAGGCCTAGCGCCCGCGACAGGAAACGCCCCAAAGCGCAACGTGGACACAGCCAAATTGGTGAAGGAAAACAGAGGTGTTTTTTGCAAAGTGCCTACCTGTAGATTTTGGCCTGTAGCTCAGCCGCCACCTAGGGAAACCTACCAAACCTGTGCATTTCTGAAAACTAGAGACCTAGGGGAATCCAAGATGGGGTGACTTGTGTGGCTCGGACCAGGTTCTGTTACCCAGAATCCTTTGCAAACCTCAAAATTTGGCTAAAAAAACACATGTTTCTCACATTTCTGTGGCAGAAAGTTCTGGAATCTGAGAGGAGCCACGAATTTCCTTCCACCCAGCGTTCCCCCACGTCTCCCGATAAAAATGATACCTCACTTGTGTGGGTAGGCCTAGCGCCCGCGACAGGAAATGCCCCAAAGCGCAACGTGGACACAGCCAAATTGGTGAAGGAAAACAGAGGTGTTTTTTGCAAAGTGCCTACCTGTAGATTTTGGCCTGTAGCTCAGCCGCCACCTAGGGAAACCTACCAAACCTGTGCATTTCTGAAAACTAGAGACCTAGGGGAATCCAAGATGGGGTGACTTGTGTGGCTCGGACCAGGTTCTGTTACCCAGAATCCTTTGCAAACCTCAAAATTTGGCTAAAAAAACACATGTTCCTCACATTTCTGTGGCAGAAAGTTCTGGAATCTGAGAGGAGCCACGAATTTCCTTCCACCCAGCGTTCCCCCACGTCTCCCGATAAAAATGATACCTCACTTGTGTGGGTAGGCCTAGCGCCCGCGACAGGAAACGCCCCAAAGCGCAACGTGGACACAGCCAAATTGGTGAAGGAAAACAGAGGTGTTTTTTGCAAAGTACCTACCTGTAGATTTTGGCCTGTAGCTCAGCCGCCACCTAGGGAAACCTACCAAACCTGTGCATTTCTGAAAACTAGAGACCTAGGGGAATCCAAGATGGGGTGACTTGTGTGGCCCGGACCAGGTTCTGTTACCCAGAATCCTTTGCAAACCTCAAAATTTGGCTAAAAAAACACATGTTCCTCACATTTCTGTGGCAGAAAGTTCTGGAATCTGAGAGGAGCCACGAATTTCCTTCCACCCAACGTTCCCCCACGTCTCCCGATAAAAATGATACCTCACTTGTGTGGGTAGGCCTAGCGCCCGCGACAGGAAACGCCCCAAAGCGCAACGTGGACACAGCCACATTGGTGAAGGAAAACAGAGGTGTTTTTTGCAAAGTGCCTACCTGTAGATTTTGGCCTGTAGCTCAGCCGCCACCTAGGGAAACCTACCAAACCTGTGCATTTCTGAAAACTAGAGACCTAGGGGAATCCAAGATGGGGTGACTTGTATGGCTCGGACCAGGTTCTGTTACCCAGAATCCTTTGCAAACCTCAAAATTTGGCTAAAAAAACACATGTTTCTCACATTTCTGTGGCAGAAAGTTCTGGAATCTGAGAGGAGCCACGAATTTCCTTCCACCCAGCGTTCCCCCACGTCTCCCGATAAAAATGATACCTCACTTGTGTGGGTAGGCCTAGCGCCCGCGACAGAAAATGCCCCAAAGCGCAACGTGGACACAGCCAAATTGGTGAAGGAAAACAGAGGTGTTTTTTGCAAAGTGCCTACCTGTAGATTTTGGCCTGTAGCTCAGCCGCCACCTAGGGAAACCTACCAAACCTGTGCATTTCTGAAAACTAGAGACCTAGGGGAATCCAAGATGGGGTGACTTGTGTGGCCCGGACCAGGTTCTGTTACCCAGAATCCTTTGCAAACCTCAAAATTTGGCTAAAAAAACACATGTTCCTCACATTTCTGTGGCAGAAAGTTCTGGAATCTGAGAGGAGCCACGAATTTCCTTCCACCCAGCGTTCCCCCACGTCTCCCGATAAAAATGATACCTCACTTGTGTGGGTAGGCCTAGCGCCCGTGACAGGAAATGCCCCAAAGCGCAACGTGGACACAGCCAAATTGGTGAAGGAAAACAGAGGTGTTTTTTGCAAAGTGCCTACCTGTAGATTTTGGCCTGTAGCTCAGCCGCCACCTAGGGAAACCTACCAAACCTGTGCATTTCTGAAAACTAGAGACCTAGGGGAATCCAAGATGGGGTGACTTGTGTGGCTCGGACCAGGTTCTGTTACCCAGAATCCTTTGCAAACCTCAAAATTTGGCTAAAAATACACATGTTCCTCACATTTCTGTGGCAGAAAGTTCTGGAATCTGAGAGGAGCCACGAATTTCCTTCCACCCAGCGTTCCCCCACGTCTCCCGATAAAAATGATACCTCACTTGTGTGGGTAGGCCTAGCGCCCGCGACAGGAAATGCCCCAAAGCGCAACGTGGACACAGCCAAATTGGTGAAGGAAAACAGAGGTGTTTTTTGCAAAGTGCCTACCTGTAGATTTTGGCCTGTAGCTCAGCCGCCACCTAGGGAAACCTACCAAACCTGTGCATTTCTGAAAACTAGAGACCTAGGGGAATCCAAGATGGGGTGACTTGTGTGGCCCGGACCAGGTTCTGTTACCCAGAATCCTTTGCAAACCTCAAAATTTGGCTAAAAAAACACATGTTCCTCACATTTCTGTGGCAGAAAGTTCTGGAATCTGAGAGGAGCCACGAATTTCCTTCCACCCAGCGGTCCCCCACGTCTCCCGATAAAAATGATACCTCACTTGTGTGGGTAGGCCTAGCGCCTGCAACAGGAAATGCCCCAAAGCGCAACGTGGACACAGCCAAATTGGTGAAGGAAAACAGAGGTGTTTTTTGCAAAGTGCCTACCTGTAGATTTTGGCCTGTAGCTCAGCCGCCACCTAGGGAAACCTACCAAACCTGTGCATTTCTGAAAACTAGAGACCTAGGGGAATCCAAGATGGGGTGACTTGTGTGGCTCGGACCAGGTTCTGTTACCCAGAATCCTTTGCAAACCTCAAAATTTGGCTAAAAATACACATGTTCCTCACATTTCTGTGGCAGAAAGTTCTGGAATCTGAGAGGAGCCACGAATTTCCTTCCACCCAGCGTTCCCCCACGTCTCCCGATAAAAATGATACCTCACTTGTGTGGGTAGGCCTAGCGCCCGCGACAGGAAATGCCCCAAAGCGCAACGTGGACACAGCCAAATTGGTGAAGGAAAACAGAGGTGTTTTTTGCAAAGTGCCTACCTGTAGATTTTGGCCTGTAGCTCAGCCGCCACCTAGGGAAACCTACCAAACCTGTGCATTTCTGAAAACTAGAGACCTAGGGGAATCCAAGATGGGGTGACTTGTGTGGCTCGGACCAGGTTCTGTTACCCAGAATCCTTTGCAAACCTCAAAATTTGGCTAAAAATACACATGTTCCTCACATTTCTGTGGCAGAAAGTTCTGGAATCTGAGAGGAGCCACGAATTTCCTTCCACCCAGCGTTCCCCCACGTCTCCCGATAAAAATGATACCTCACTTGTGTGGGTAGGCCTAGCGCCCGCGACAGGAAATGCCCCAAAGCGCAACGTGGACACAGCCAAATTGGTGAAGGAAAACAGAGGTGTTTTTTGCAAAGTGCCTACCTGTAGATTTTGGCCTGTAGCTCAGCCGCCACCTAGGGAAACCTACCAAACCTGTGCATTTCTGAAAACTAGAGACCTAGGGGAATCCAAGATGGGGTGACTTGTGTGGCTCGGACCAGGTTCTGTTACCCAGAATCCTTTGCAAACCTCAAAATTTGGCTAAAAAAACACATGTTCCTCACATTTCTGTGGCAGAAAGTTCTGGAATCTGAGAGGAGCCACGAATTTCCTTCCACCCAGCGTTCCCCCACGTCTCCCGATAAAAATGATACCTCACTTGTGTGGGTAGGCCTAGCGCCCGCGACAGGAAATGCCCCAAAGCTCAACGTGGACACAGCCAAATTGGTGAAGGAAAACAGAGGTGTTTTTTGCAAAGTGCCTACCTGTAGATTTTGGCCTGTAGCTCAGCCGCCACCTAGGGAAACCTACCAAACCTGTGCATTTCTGAAAACTAGAGACCTAGGGGAATCCAAGATGGGGTGACTTGTGTGGCTCGGACCAGGTTCTGTTACCCAGAATCCTTTGCAAACCTCAAAATTTGGCTAAAAAAACACATGTTCCTCACATTTCTGTGGCAGAAAGTTCTGGAATCTGAGAGGAGCCACGAATTTCCTTCCACCCAGCGTTCCCCCACGTCTCCCGATAAAAATGATACCTCACTTGTGTGGGTAGGCATAGCGCCCGCGACAGGAAACGCCCCAAAGCGCAACGTGGACACATCACATTTTTTCATTGAAAACAGTGCCTAACTGTAGATTTTGGCCTCTAGCTCAGCCGGCACCTAGGGAAACCTACCAAACCTGTGCATTTCTGAAAAACTAGAGACCTAGGGGAATCCAAGATGGGGTGACTTGTGTGGCTCGGACCAGGTTCTGTTACCCAGAATCCTTTGCAAACCTCAAATTCTGTCTAAAAAAAAACATTCTCCACACATTTCGGTGACAGAAAGTTCTGGAATCTGAGTGGAGCCACAAATTTCCTTCCACCCAGCGTTCCCCCAAGTCTCCTGATAAAAATGATACCTCACTTGTGTGGGTGGGCCAGGTGCCTGCAACAGAATAAGGCCCAAAACTTGTAGAGATAGAGGGGATAGCACAGCAAGTTTATAAGGACATATTCTTTTATACATCTTTAGACTGACTCTGCTTTGGGGACCCACATAAGTGAGGTGTCATTTTACTTGGGAGGCTGAGGGGAACACTGGGGAGTAGGAATTTTGTGCTGAAGTGGTGATCCTACGAAGAAAAGTCAGGAAAATATGCTTTTTTTAAGCACATTGAGGTTTACAGAGGAGTCTGGGTAAGAAAATGTTGGGGGATCCACGCAAGCCACACCTCCCTGGACTCCTTGGGGTGTCTAGTTTTATAAAATGCCTGGGTTTGGTAGGTTTCCCTAGATGAAGGCCGCACACAGGACCAAAAACATAGGTGCCCTCTCCCCCCCAAACACAGGTAGTTTTGTAATATATCGTTTTGATGTGCCCACATACGTCCGTGATGTGCCAAACACTAAAATTTTGAAAAGAAACAGTTAGGTTATGTGAAAAAGACCCCTCACCCACCAACCAAGTTTGTGGCATGCTTCATCATCGGGGTCCCACCTGAGGCACCTAGCGTGTCACAGGTGTGCTGCGACGCCTGATTACAGCGGAGCAGGTTTTGTCATTTTTACCACACATACTGGTTGGATTTGGCACGAGGGTGAGTGATGGTTCAGTGGATCAAATTTTACTAACAAGAGCTTTCACAAAAATGAAATGCACTGTTAGTAACTGAAAGGCAAAAAACTGAACCAATGACTCACAGCTCGTGAGCTGTAAAGCCGCGACAAGGCACCAACCGCTTTACAGTCCATTCACACAACTTTCATACATGACACACACAAGGCCATTCACACCGCCAGCCACGGGCCCAGCACATTACAACACTCACATCGACAGACAGCGCCACTCAAGGGCCCATCACTTACATACGCCCACATGCCTGATACAACAATCACACCAGCTGATGGGAGTGTGTGGACTGGTGTTTGGCTGGCAGTGTGTTGCAGTAGCCAACAGCAAGTCAATATGTACACTCTCAGCCAAGCCCCACTCCACCCACAATTGCATCATTTTTTTTTTTTTTTTTTAACAGAGGAACCCCTGACTAAGTAGAAAGAATTACAAAACTACAAACACAAAAGCTCTAACTAAGAACATGACAGAAATGCTAACCATGAAACTAAACAAATGAAAATACAAAACAGACATGAGTTTACACTCATGGTTGTTCCCAGAAATTCTTCTGGGTGTGGTAATTCTTAAAACAAGCACCGACACACAGCCCAGGCTTTGAAGGACAATCTGGGCAGTACATTCGAGACTCCCTCCGGATACCTCTTCGAAAACACACTCTACATTTCTTAGCTGGAAAGTCTTTTTTGGGTGTGGGAGGAATGTGCTCAGCAAAGTGGCGATCTTTCAATCTTGCCACATCCTCCACCACTGCTTCTCTAGGAACTCTGGCCTGTTCCACCACAATAAGGCTCTCTATCACTGACTCCTGAAATTTCACAAATGTCATCTTTGACTCTGGAGACCTATCCCTAAACACAATAAAAGCATTGAAGGTTGCTAAGTGGAAGAGGTGAAGTGCTAACTTCTTATACCAAACGTAAGACTTACGAATAGCAGTATAAGGTTCCAACCTCTGGTCAACTCTATCTACACCTCCCATGTGCTTATTATAATCTAAAATGCACACAGGTTTGCGCACTTCAGCAACCTGGCCCCAAACAGTCACAGGGGAAGTACTCTCATCATGGATGGTACTTAGCATATAGACATCCCTCTTATCTGAAAATTTCAAAGCTAGCAGCTCCTCGTTCCGCAAGGCACAGCACTGTCCTCTCTCAAGTTTTTTACAGACAAGCTCCCTTGGATAGCCTTTCCGGTTAGAACGGATTGTGCCACAAGCAACTGTGTCCACTCTAAACAATTCCTTGAACAATTGCACACCACTGTAGAAGTTATCTACATACAAATGGTGACCTTTGTTGAACAGTCGTCTACCAAGATCCCACACAATTTTTTCAGTAACTCCAAAAGTGGGAGGACAACCAGGGGGGTCAATATTGGAATCCATACCAGTGTACACACGGAAACTATACACATATCCTGTCCTACTTTCAGACAGCATATACAATTTAATTCCATATCGTGCCCTTTTGCTAGGAATGTACTGCCTAAAAACCAAACGACCCTTGAAGAGGACCAAAGACTCGTCCACACTTAACTCTTTGCCTGGAACATAGACCTCCGAAAACCGATCTACAAAATGATCAAGGACAGGCCTAATCTTAAAAAGACGGTCAGAATCTGGGTGATCTCGTGGCAAGGCTAATGCATTGTCAACAAAATGCAGCATCCTAAGAAGAAGCAAATACCGATTACGACTCATGGTCGCTGGAAATATAGCTGTTGCCATCAAGGGACTAGTAGACCAATAAGAAGCCAGTGACGGCTTCCTTATCAACCCCATAAAAAAAGTCAAACCCAAAAACTTTTTTAACTCCTCCAAATTTGTGGGAATCCACTGGGCAGCTCTAGAGTGTGGCCTAAGTCTAGCAGCGTTGTCCCTCAAATGCTGCTCCGCATACAAATTAGTCTGCTCAACAATCTCTTCCAAAAACACATCATCCATGAATAACTCAAAGAAATTGATAGGCATAAAGTTCTCTGTATTGGCGTTACACCCCGGGAGACCAGTAAAGGCAGGCAACTCTGGCTGCTCCATGTTTGGGGCAACCCAGACATCAGGTCTTATAACGGGAAACCTTTCAGCCCCAGGTTGCTGCACTATTGGCACATCAATGTCCTCCTCTAAAACAGGCCCTTCATCTGCACTGAGTGTGGCTTCATCATCAGAAGATTCCCCTCCAAGAGAAACATCACTGCCAGAATCTCTGACTTCCTCCTCTGCCTCAGATGCAGAGTCTGTCTCATAGTCATGATCAGACTGTGACTCAAAAAGCATACCAACCACCTGCTGAGCGGTCATCCTGCGGCTAGCCATGATCTCTCCTGCTAAAATTAACTGGACAAATTCACCACCAACAACCAGCACTGTGTAAGACAAGTGACAAAGTGTAGCTTTGTTAGTAAGAGTTATAAACTCAAAAACTATACCGCTCACTTGCCTGAAAAAGCTTGATTCACCAGCAACTACACAGCAATCACCAATGATATCCCACTAAAAATAAAGAAAGAAAGGCAAATTAGAAATAAGACAAAACAAATATCATTGTGCACAAACCTAAGGAAAATTTCACACACAATCCTGCATTTAGTACACCCCCTACAAACATGTCATTCATGCATGGCAACAGTACTCCTTTGGAGTAAATTGTTTTTACTTACCTAAAACATGCAACTGTGCAAACTGCAGGTCAACCACCGCCAAAACCGCAAGGAGCCACAGCAAATAAAGCAAAAGCTTTGAACTAGAACAAAAAGGAGGAAAACATTTTTTTATCACAAATGCAAAGACTTCTTCAGTTGACAAACACCCCACCATCAAACATTTAGAAATTGGTGCCTAAGTGGATTCTGCCATAGGGGCAGATGGGCCTACTAATAAAATAGACCTGTCTATCCCAAGGAAGCCAGAAAATACCTTTAGTAGTGTGTCCCCATGGAGAGCAACCCTTGCCAAAGGGGACAGCCCTCAAAAAGAAAAAAAAAAAAAAAAAAAAACACACACAACACTATCCCTGGTGCCTAAGTGGCTTCTGCCCCCCTTGGGGGCAGGTGGGCCTAAGAAAATAGGCCCATCTGCCCCCAGCGGGTGTAGAAATGGGCAACAGGTCAATGCCCCCCTTGGGGGGGCACCCCGTGACCAAGGGGACGCCCCCCCACAAAAATAAACAAATAAAAATAAATCCCTGGCGTTCTAGTAGTTTCTGCCCCCCTTGGGGGCAGACCAGCCTAAAAATAATAGGCTGATCTGTCTCCAAGGGGTGCAGAAATGGCCTGGGTACATGTGCCCCCAAAGTGGGGGGCGACCCTTGCCCAAGGCCCCCCCATCCACTAACACACACACACACACACACACACTATCCCTGGTGTCTAAGTGGCTTCTGCCCCCCTTGGGGCAGGTGGGCCTAAGAAAATAGGCCCATCTGCCCCCAGGGGGTGTAGAAATGGGCAACAGGTCAATGCCCCCCTTGGGGGGACGCCCCGTGACCAAGGGGACGCCCCCCCACAAAAATAAACACATTAAAAAAAATCCCTGGCGTTCTAGTGGTTTCTGCCCCCCTTGGGGCAGATCAGCCTAAAAATAATAGGCTGATCTGCCCTAAAGGGGGGCAGAAATGGCCCTAAAAGACATGCCCCCCAAAGGGGAGTGACCCTTCCCCAAGGGGGCGCCCCCCCATCCACTACACACACAATCCCTGGTGCCTAAGTGGCTTCTGCCCCCCTTGGGGGCAGATAGACCTAAAAAAAATAGGCTGATTTGCCCCCAAGGGGGGCAGGAAAGGCCAACAGTTCTCTGCCCCCTTGGGGGGGGCGCCCCTTGCCCAAGGGGGCACCCCCCCCACATAAATACACATAAAAATAAAAAACCCTGGTGATCTAGTGTTTTCTGCCCCCCTTGGGGGCAGATCTGGCTAAAAAGTAGCCAATCTGCCCTCAAGGGGGGCAGAAATGGCCCGAAAAGACATGCCCCCCAAAGGGGAGCGACCCTTGCCCAAGGGGGCGCCCCCCCATCCACTACACACACAATCCATGGTGCCTTAGTGGCTTCTGCCCCCCTTGGGGGCAGATGGACCTAAAAAAATAGGCCGATCTGCCCCCAAGGGGGGCAGAAAAGGCCAACAGTTCTCTGCCCCCTTGGGGGGGGCGCCCCTTGCCCAAGGGGGCACCCCCCTCCACATAAATGCACATAAAAATATAAAACCCTGGTGATCTAGTGTTTTCTGCCCCCCTTGGGGGCAGATCTGCCTAAAAAGTAGGCCAATTTGCCCCCAAGGGGGGCAGAAATGGCCGTAAGTAATTGCCCCCAAAAGGGGAGCGACCCTTGCCCAAGGGGCCGCTCCCCGCATGCCAGAAACACAGAAGTAAACCAAAAAAAACAAATCCCTGGTGTCTAGTGGGCATTCCTGCTGCCCGATCGCAATGCGATCGGGCAGCAGGAATGCTCAAAGAGACACCGGGGAAAAGGAAAAGCCTTTCCTTTTCCCCGGTGCCTCTTTAGCCCCAACCCCCCACCCACCGGGAAGAGGAACTCACCTCTTCTCTCGTCGCCACACAGGAAGCAAATGGCTTCCTGTGCGGCAAAGAACCCATAATGAAGTCAGCGCGCGATCGCGCGCTGACATCATTATGGGGGGGTCGGGGGTGGAAGGGGAAGGGCTTCCCCTTCCATCCCCGACTTTGGGGGGGTGGGAGGGAAGCACACAGAGGGAGCGAGAGCGCTCCCTCTGGGCTGTGTGCCGAGGACGTAGTGGTTACGTCCTCGGCACAGCAGCACTGTGCCGCGGGACATAACCACTATGTCCGCGGCACAGAAGGGGTTAAATAGTAATGTCAACATACCTATGTCACACAGATCTAGTCCATGAGGAATCTAATCAGATGTCACACAGTGGGACCCATATCTGTGAAATCGTAAGGGAAAGTGACAACTCAGTGACCATACACTGGGTGAAAATGACAGACAGTAGAGAGGTAGTAGTGTTAAAGTACATGTAGTAGGCAGGTTTGTATTCTTACCTGTGTCTCACTGGAAATATTGCAGGATCACTGAGTCCCTGTTGTGCATGTCTTCTTCCTCTGCTTCCTCCTCTTCACTGTCCACAGGCTCCACAGCTGCCACAACACCGCCATCTGGACCATCCTCCTGCAGAAAAGGCACCAGTCGTCGCAAAGCCAAGTTGTGAAGCATACAGCAGGTCACGATGATCTGGCACACCTTCTTTGGTGAGTAGAATAGGGATCCACCTGTCATATGGAGGCACCTGAACCTGGCCTTCAGGAGCCCGAAGGTCCACTCGATCACCCTCCTAGTTCGCCCATGGGCCTCATTGTAGCGTTCCTCTGCCCTTGTCCTGGGATTCCTCACTGGGGTCAGTAGCCATGACAGGTTGGGGTAACCAGAGTCACCTGCAAATGGCGAGGGACAACTGTTAGACACACACTAACCTGTAGGGATAACCCCAAACCCAGACAACCATTCCCAATGACTTGCTTCCAGGTGCTCACCTAATAGCCACACACGGTGCCTCTGGAGTTGACCCATCACATAGGGGATGCTGCTATTCCGCAGGATGTAGGCGTCATGCACTGAGCCAGGGAACATGGCATTCACATGGGAGATGTACTGGTCTGCCAAACATACCATCTGTACATTCATCGCAATTATAACTCTTCTGGTTTCTGTACACCTGTTCACTCCTGTGGGGGGGGCAAAGCCACATGGGTCCCATTAATGGCACCTATGATGTTGGGGATATGTCCCAGGGCATTGAAGTCACCTTTCACTGTAGGCAAATCCTCCACCTGAGGGAAAACGATGTAGCTCCGCATGTGTTTCAGAAGGGCAGACAACACTCTGGACAATACGTTGGAAAAGATAGGCTGGGACATCCCTGATGCCATGGCCACAGTTGTTTGAAATGAACCACTTGCAAGGAAATGGAGCACTGACAGCACCTGCACTTGAGGGGGGATTCCTGTGGGATGGCGGATTGCTGACATCAGGTCTGGCTCCTACTGGGTACACAGTTCCTGGATTGTGGCACGGTCACGCCTGTAGGTGATAATCAAATGTCGCTCCTCCATTGTCGACAGATCCACCAACGGTCGGTACACCGGAGGATGCCACCATCTCCTCACATGTCCCAGCGGACGGTGCCTATGAAGGACAACAGCGAGCACAGAGTCAACCAACTCAGAGGTACGTACGCACAGTTTACACAGAACACCATTCATATACAAAAGGTGGCCTGTATGTGTGTTGAGTCCAGGCCTAGGTCTGTGTGACGCAGTTGAAAATGAAGCCATGTGGGCCCCTGAAATGGCGGCTGCCTGACCTGTAAAGTGGGACAATGGGATGTGAGGTAACTGCGCTGGCGCTGTACACCGTCGGGGTAGGGGGACGAAGAACGCGGCGCAATGCTGCATTGGTGAACATTGGATCTTATGGGTCCCAGGAGCCAATGACGATGTACGCCGGCGGTGACGGTACGCACTGCCGCGGACGTGACCGCCATTTTCTATCTGTGCAATCACTCGATACCTGATCTTCGACAGGAGAGGACCTACACTGCAAGTGCTGCTGTGACCTCGGTCTAGAAGAGACAATGGCTCGAGTGTCTGGGGAAAGGGCCCCTGCCTTCACATTGGAGGAGTTGGAGAAACTCGTTGATGGGGTCCTCCCCCAGTACAAGCTACTCTACGGTCCTCCAGACAAACAGGTAAGTACACAGGGACAATGTTGTATGGGCTATGCCTGTGTGGAGAGGGCTGGATGTAAGAAGGAAGGGGGCAGAGTGCTGCGTGCATGAAAGACGGTGAATGCATGTGCCACATGGCAAGGGTAGGGATGGGGGCCAATCACTTTGACGGTGCAGTTGGTAATGACTTCTCTTTTTCCCCTGTACATTTCATGTAGGTCAGCGCCCACCAGAAGAAAGATATTTGGCGTGCCATCGCCAAGGACGTCCGGACCCTGGGGGTCTACCACAGATGGAGCACCCACTGCCGTAAAAGATGGGAGGACATTCGCCGCTGGAGCAAGAAGACGGCGGAGGCTCAGCTGGGGATGGCCTCCCAACGTGGGAGGAGTGCCCGTCGCACCATGACCCCTCTGATGTTCAGGATCCTGGCGGTGGCCTACCCGGAGTTGGATGGGCCCTTGAGGGCATCACAGCAGACACAAGGGGGTGAGTACACTCTCATTCAGCTGACTTTGCGCGCATTACGAGGTGTCTGGGTGGGGGATGTGGGCTGTGGGTTCCCCTAGGCCAGGGTGAGTTCCGTAGGCAAGGCCCCTCCGTAAGGCAGGCCATGTGGCACCCCACCCCACCTCTGTAGAGTGCCAAGTACAGCTATTCATGCCCCTGTGTCATCTATGTGTGCAGATGTCGTCCATAGCCTCGTAGGCCATTTCCCAGGAATTGAACAGTGGAGCCCAAGAGCGCGGCGTAGTGCAGGGGGCTTCTGTGTCTGTCGTGTCCGCCAACAGTAGCGGTAATGCATGCACTCAACATGTCTTTCTTCTGTTCCCCCCCCTTTTTGTGGTCTCCCTGTTCTTGTGTGCATTAGCATCATCAGGCAGAGGAGCAGTGGCACCGGAGCACGAGGGAGCTGCATCCCACATGGCCCTGGAGGGCGGCACTACGGAGTCTGAATTCACCAGTGGGACGGAGGGCGAGGGGAGCTCCACGGCGGGGACAGGAGCTGAGACCAGCGACACAGACTCGTCCTCTGATGGGAGCTCCCTTGTGGTGGCGGCAACATCTGTGCCCCCGCATCTACAGGTACAGCCGCCACCCCCCCCTACCAGCACCGCGCTCCCAGCAGCCCCTCAGCCTTTGTCCCATGCCCTCTCACCCAGGAGGGTGGGCATCACCTTCGCCCCAGGCACCTCAGGCCCTGCCCCAGTCACCCTTGCTGCCCTCAGTGAGGAGGCCATTGACCTCCTCAGGTCCCTCACTGTTGGGCAGTCTACCATTTTGAATGCCATCCAGGGTGTAGAGAGGCAGTTGCAACAAACCAATGCATTCCTGGAGGGCATTCATTCTGGTCAGGCGGCCCTTCACCGAGCTTTTCAGACTCTGGCCTCAGCACTGATGGCAGCCATAGTTCCCGTCTCTAGCCTCCCCCCTCCAACTTCCTCGACCCCGACCCAATCCCCTGTACCTCTGCCTATCCCAAGCACACCATCAGACCAGCCTGCACACACGTCAACACACAAGAGAAGCTCAGGCAAACATAAGCACCACACATCCCACAGGCACTCACGCAAGCAACACACACATGCATACACACCAACATCCACTGCCTCCACTGTGTCCCCCTCCTCCTCATCTCCCTCCTCCCTCCCAGTCTCGTCTACACTCACACCTGCATGCACTACCTCTACAGCCACTAACCACGTCCCTCTTCAGCACACCCACCACCACACCCCGCTTACGTGCAGTCACCACCCCTACTACCATTCACACGTCCCCTGTGCCCTCTCCCAGTGTGTCTGTGACGCCCCCTCCGAAGATACACAAACGCAGGCACACACCCACCCAACAGCCATCCACCTCACGACAGCCTCCAGCGCATGCACCTTCACCCAAAGTCACCAAACGTACACCTCCTACAGCCACCACTTCTTCCTCCACTCCCAAATCCCCTCCAGCTACCCGTCCCAGTGTGTCCAAAAAACTTTTCCTATCCACCCTTGACCTCTTTCCCACACCTCCCCCACCCATTCCATCTCATAGGTCCCGAACTAGCACCTCAGCCACAACATCTCTGGGACCAGTGGTGCCTGTAGTCACCAGAATGTGGAGTGCACCGGCCACCAGGACAGCCAGTGTGGCACGGAGCCACAGCACAGACAGTCCCCCACCTGTGAAGCATCAGAAGTTGGCCAGTGCCTGGCGGGAGAGGGGGAAGACTCCAGCCACCAAAGCCGCTCCCAGGGGTCCCGTTGGGAGTGTGGAGTCAGCTGTGACACCTTCCAAGGTGAGGAAGGGCCACAAGAAACCTGGCAAGTCTGGGAAGAGGAGCACGGTGGAGAAGACCGCCATCATCCCCACTGCCCAGGAGGCCACCGCCAGCCCCAGCCCAGCTGCTCAGGAGGCCACCGCCAGCCCCAGCCCAGCTGCCCAGGATGCCACCGCCAGCCTCAGCCCGGCTGCCCAGGATGCCACCGCCAGCCCCAGCCCAGCTGCCCAGGAGGCCACTGACAGCCCCAGCCCGGCTGCCCAGGAGGCCACCGCCAGCCCCAGCCCAGCTGCCCAGGAGGCCACCGCCAGACCCAGCCCGGCTGCCCAGGAGGCCACCGCCAGCACCAGCCCAGCTGGGCCATGAAGGACCGCCAGCAAAAGGCCTGTTGGGCCATGAAGGACTGCCAGCAGCTGAGACCCTGCAATGTATACCGCCATCTCAAGCACCGCTGAACAGGGCACCGCCATCTGAAGCACCGCTGAACAGGGCACCGCCATCTGAAGCACCGCTGAACAGGGCACCGCCATCTCAAGCACCGCTGCACAGGGCACTGCCATCTCAAGCACCACTAGCCCATGAGCGGCAGGGGCACTGACGCAACTGGGTCCGTCACGTGGTGAATGATGCACTCTGGGCACCAGTCCCCCTCCAGAACCAGTGGAGAGATCCATCCACTACCTCTGTCCTTACAGGATGAAGCACTCTGGGCACCAGTCCCCCTCCAGAACCAGTGGAGACTGTCATCCACTTGAGAGACTGTGGCTTTGCACTCCCCAGGATTGAACAGTGGGCAACCCACCCACTGTAGAGACTTGAGACTGTGGTTTTGCACTCCCCAGGATTGAACAGTGGGCAACCCACCCACTGTAGACACTTGAGAGACTGTGGCTTTGCACTCCCCAGGATTCAACAGTGGGCAACCCACCCACTGTTGAGACTTGAGAGACTGTGGCTTTGCACTCCCCAGGATTGAACAGTGGGCAACCCACGCACTGTTGAGACTTGAGAGACTGTGGCTTTGCACTCCCCAGGATGCAGCAGTGGGCAACCCACCCACTGTAGAGACTTGTGAGACTGTGGCTTTGCACTCCCCAGGATGGAACAGTGGGCAGTGGCGTGGCGGTCTGAGTGTTAAAGTGGCTGTCTTTGTTGGCGGTTTCTGCCACGGCCGTAATTGCAATTATTTTTACCGCCAGTCGGTTGTAATGACCACCATAGTGTGCACAGAGTCCAGGGGTTCCCCAGAGGCTAAAGTAGATAATAATAATGCTCTGTGTGGTCAAGCAGTTAGGCTTATCAGATGGTAGTGCAAAGCATTTGTTCTACACACACAGATAGTAGAAGAAGCACACACTCAATGACTCCAGACCAATAGGTTTTTATATAGAAAAATATATTTTGTTAATTTATTTCTAGAACCACAAGATTCAGTTTGTAAGTACATCAATAGATAGGTATTTCACATATATATCAATAATACTTCATAAAGCATACAGTTTTTGAATAAATGGCAGTAAGCTATTTTAAAAGTTGACACTGCAATTTTCAGAACAATTCCTGGGGGAAGAAAATAAAGCACAGTTTTAGAGGTAAGTACTTGACTTACAGTTTCAGTCTCTGAGGCTTAGGAAGTCCACCGCTGGGGGTTCAAGTTAACCCTAAGCACCCACCACCAGCAACAGGGGGCCAATCTGGGGCAGAGGTCAAAGTTGAGCAATTTCAAAGTGGGCTCCCATGGAGACGGGGGACACTCTGAATCAGATCTGCCAGCAGGTAATTACCCGTGGCTTCGGCGGGTAGACCTGGGGCATTTAGAGGGGCACTGGAGGGGCAACAAGTAGGCACCAAACAGACATCCTCGGTGGCACTAGGGCAGCCGGGTGCAGGGTGCAAACAAGGTGCTGGGTTCGCTGGGTTTCCAATGGCTCTCTATGAGGAGACCCCGGGGGGGTCACTCAGATGCTGCATGCGAGGTCCAGGGGGTTGACAGAGGAGAAGACGCTGACACACGGACGGACTGCAGCATACTTACTTACGAGACATACGTTTGGACCTACCGGGGTTCTTTTTGATGGACAGCTTCGCACGCCTTTTGGACTATCTATGTTACACATTGACGATGATAATTAAGAGATTACTAAGTATTGTTTGGACTGTTTATTATCTCTGAGACGTATCTGACTTTACTTGCTTGGAACCTTCCCGTCAATCTCGGCCTTGAAAAAGTCACTGGTGTGACAAAACACGTGTTGGCTGTTTGCTTTGGAAAAATTGTTCTCTGTTCTATGGAATATCACTTCGTTCAGAATAAATGAACTCTTCTCTGGAGACAAGATTTGAACACCGATGTGCTCGATTTCTTCATTCATTTCTACCTCACAATGACTAGATGCTCTGATCCTTTTTTGTCTTACTTTGCATACTGTGTGCTGTGATCTTTGTTTGCATAATACTATTTGTGTATTTATATTACACATTACTGTTGCCTAAGGGTAGTAGGGCATATGATCATGTGCACCATTTCTTGCTCATCAGATTATACAACATTTATGTACTAATCCCTTTGAGTGCGGCCAACTCTCACCCTTACTACCCGCTATAGCTACTACTGAGGTCCAGGGGGTTGACTGGAGCAAACACATGCTGGACAGGGAGGAGGGCCGCCTGCTGAACGTAGCTGCGCTGGAGGTCGGGTTCTCCAAGGCCTGTGGGCTGCGGGTGCAGTGGTCTTTTAGGCATCTGTAGGAGGCTGGCCCTTTATGCAGTGTGCAAAACTAGGTACATTATGCAGGGGGTCCAGGCGACCACACATTGGTTTTCAGAGGCACTAATTAAATGACCTAATGCTCTAATTTCTAAGGTAGCTGGTTGAGGACTAAGGCTAATCCAGGAGATGTACTAAGCATTTGTTTTACTCGCAAATGTAATCATGCAGCACACACACTCAATGAATAACTTGAGACCAGAATTTATAAAAATACTTCAGAGTTTTATATAATTTTTAAGACCAAGATCTTTAAAATACGTTAAGTACTTTTTGAGATATGACTTATCAAAGTTTTAATAAAGTTAGTCTTTCTGTGCGTAATTACGCACTATTGGAATCAATGCACAGTCACCTTTAAAAATGCTTTCAAAATCATGCAATTTAGTTACCAGTCTATTCTTTTGCAGCATGGTCACAGCAGTCAATGGGCATCTTGTGCCAGCTGAAGAGCCTCATGCGGCTCCCAGTTCCGGTGAGAGTAGCGTTAGAAAGTCTTTTGCCACAGGCACAGGGCCACCTGGATGGGCAATTTGTAAAAGGAGCTGGTTTACAAATTTAAAGATGGTGCCTGGGGTCCCCTTGGGCTGTAGAGTTTGCAAGGAATTGGGGACCCGTGGAGAACAGCTGGTTCCTCTTTGCAGGGCGCAGAGCGGCCGGATGCAGGGTGAGTTGGAGATCCAGGAGGTGTGCGTAACCGAGTCCTTTGGAGCTGGAGGTGAGTCTCTTTGAGGGCTGCTCACTGGACAATGAGGCACTCTGGCGGGAGGTCCAGGGTGTTCCTGAAGTCCCTTTACTGGGGCTTCCTTCTTATCCTTTTTCAGCTCTGAGGGAGCTGGTTTTCTGGTTGTCAGATGTCAGCTGACCAGTACCCAGTGAATTGGCTTTAACTCGGCCACTGGAGGGCGCAGTGCCACCATACTTGGCACACTTGTAGGTCAGATCCGTGCGGTCGTTGGTGTGTCTTCTGGTCTGGCTGCAACTTCTGGTTGAATAGATATCAGCCAGTCAGTGAAGTGACCCTCACTGGCTTATTGGTTCTTGCTTGGTTTTTGAGTGGTGCCTCCAATCAGAATGGAGATCTGGGATGATTCTTGAAGCCTGGAGGTCCCCTGGGTTTCTTGGGGTCAGTTCAATGTCCAGCTCCTCCATAGTGTTGATTTTCGGGTCCTGGGTGCAGCAGGCAGGGCTTGGCACCTTTTGTTGTGCACATGGTCCACAGTTCTCTTGCTTTGGATCTTCTTTGGTGCTAGTCCTCTTTGTCTTTTCAAATCTGATTTCTTGGTCTAGACTTGCCCTCTAAATACTGAATTTAGTGGTCGTTTTAGGGGAAACCTGGTAGTGTCAATGGGACACTTACCTATGGGTGGCTCCACCCACTTTAGTGACCACTTCCTGTGGGAAGGGTCCTTTCCCTAAACTTGATTGGCTATTTTCCTCCATTCCAAGATGGAGGAAGCTAAATTTGAGGGTCCACTTGGCAGACAACACCTTAGAGGTGGTGCATGCTAGATGAGGCCACTCCTCCTACCCTTTGTGTGGTTTCCCACCTTTGCTCCCTCCAAAGGTGGGGGTTTGCAAAGGGGGAGGCCATCTGCTGCTAGCAGCAGGCCTGGGGATTGAGTTTGAAGGGCAGCAGCCCTTTGAAGCTCACTGCCAGGGCAGTGCACATTCCTGAGGGACGAGGTGTTAGCTCCTCCACCCAGGAAGGGCATTGTTTTACAAACCAGAGCGACGAGGCTCTCCCCCAAGGTTTGTATATTGGCTGCCTGGATGTGGCAGGCTGGCTGTAACCAGTCAGAAACCATGCCAGGATAGTTAGCTTGTGCAAGGGGCACCTCTAAGGTGGCCCCCTGGGTACATTTTATAATAAATCCAGTACTGGCACTAGTTTGAATTTATCATTCTGAGTTGTTTGATACCAAACAACCCAGGGTTCAGAGTAGCCATTATGTAGCTGGGAAACTCGTGTTGACCAGTGTCCAGCACATGCATTAAAATGGCTGCCCAGGTTTGGCAGGGACACAGTGGGGGCATACTGCTCATGCAGCTATATCTTCACATATAATTATGGATCACCCTGCCTTAGGTTTGTAAGGCCTGCTAGCGGGGTGTCTTACCCATAGTTAATGCAGTGTATGGTGGACAGGGCACACAGGTAGTGTGCCAAGTTGAGTTTGTATATTAGGTTTGCACCATGAGACTCAGCCTGCTATGGCAGTGCTGGGTGCATCTGGATGCATGGCCCCTGAGGTTGGCACAATCAGTGCTGCTGCCCTCAGGGGCTTACCCATAGTACTCCATGCCCTGGGTACCTAAGTACCTTTTACTAGGGACTTATAGTGGTAGCTAAAGGTGTATCCAATTACTTTTACAATGTTTTAGGGAAAGAACCATGGCACTCTCACAGCGTTGAATATCTTCGTCCAGGCCTTTCGCAGTCAGGGGGGATCCTCGTTATTCCCTTTGCAGGCGTCGACGTGGAGGGGTGGAAAGGTCGACCCAGGGAGGGCACTTGTTCACAATCGCCTGGGGACTCTCTCTAGTTGGTTGGGCCATGTGGTCACCGGCCGTAGGCGTTGGGTGCAGGGTGGTCAGGACTCACGCATCTGGAGGGGTGCAGGAGTCCCTGGGTGTTGTTTCCTTCTTGGACAGGGCCGCTGTCCACAGCGTTTTTTGGTCCTTTTGGGTGCAGGACAGCCCTCTGTAGCTTGGCAGAGGTGGCTGGTCCTGCTGGATGCGTCACTGTTTTTGTGCAGGTTTTTTGAGGCAGGAGACAGGCCGGCAGGGCTGGGGACAAGTCAGTTGTCGTCTTCTTTCTTCTCTGCTGGGGGTTTAGCTTAGCAGTCCTTCTTTTTTCTTGTCAGGTCACCAGGAATCTGATGAGCTGGGTTCAGGGAAGCCCTTAAATCCTGGATTTAGGGGAGTTACAGGGGTCGGAGAGCAGTAGCCAATGGCTACTGTCCCTGAGGGTGGCTACACCCTTCTTGTGTCCACTCCCTTTGGGGATGGGGACGCAAACCAAACTCTCTTGGTCCCTGTCCTCCAAACCAAGATGGAGGATTCTGCAGGGTGGAGGTCACCTCAGCTCTGGACACCTTAGGGGTGGTCCTAGCTGGGGGGGGGTGGTTACTCCTCCCTTCTTTCCCTAATTTTCCCACTGGACTTGCTGCCAAAAGTGGGGCGGGCAACTCCACTAGCTGGAGTGCCCTGGGGCCCTGTAACAAGAGGGTTGAGCCTTTGAGGCTCACTGCCAGGTGTCACAGTTCCTGCAGGGGGGCGGTGTGAAGCACCTCCACCCAGTGTCAGCTTTGTTTCTGGCCTCCGAGTGCACAAAGGCTCTCACCCCATGGAGTTAGAAACTTGTCTGTTAGTGGTAGGCTAGCACAGACTGGTCAGTCCTGCACTAGTATTTTGCTAAACAAGCAAGGAGCATCTCTGAGATACCCTCTGGGTGCATTTTTCAATAAATTCCACACTGACATCAGTGTGGGTTTATTGGGCTGAGAAGTTTGATACCAAACTTCACAGTATTCGGGGCATGGTCTCCGGGGGCTGCAAGATGGCCCCTCTTTAGAGGGGCTCCGCAGGCCAGAGATGATAATCCTGTATAAATCCAAATAATCTTATGATATTGTGACTGCTGAGTGCGGGTCACAAAGCACAGAGACTGTTACAGACAATGTGAGGAGCCGTAGAGGCCCGCTGAAGATCCAGGGGCTGCTCTGCCGGTCTTGGGCTTGGCGCAGCCTGGTTGGGCTCTCAGGCGCCAGCCCAGTGAGCGATGCACAGTAGCGTACTGAGGTGGGCCGTGTGTGCAGCCCGGAGCGAGGTAGGGCTCTTTCAATGTAGAAGCGTAAGTATACGAGGAGCTAAGTGGCTGGATACAGTTTGCCCAATATGTGCGCCCGACAGCGTTCAGACGCACCAGCGGAGGTGGCGTGATCTGGTAGAAGTCAGAGTCGGGGCTCCAGGTCTCTGAAGTCAGAGCAAGCCGTACGCTGGAGGGTCTCTTCCCCCTTGCTTAACTGCAATGCAAGACCCCACTGTACACGGGGCAGAGAGTCTTCGGCACTCCAGGCTTTGCAGCGCTCCATCAGTTTGCTGCACGAAGCGACCTAGGGCGGTGAGGAAGTTCGGAAGCTGTCTGAAGACGGAAGAGGCCGTGCTGGCCTGCTCGTGAGCTGCAGTGAAATACGACACTAGGTGCAGGCTGACGGCGCTTACTGGCTGAAATCATGGGTAAAACAGACACCAAGAAAGCAAAGCTCACCTTCGAGGGCAAGAAACAAAATCGTACCACAGAAGTCGAAAGGTTCCATTGCGCAACTATGAACCCTCTGTCGGAAGAAGACCTAGATGATCTCAGTCTTAAAGGAATACTCATGGATGTGAAAACCAGCCTAAGGACCATAGACTGCACGATGGATCTTCTCACTGCTCGCCTAGACCAGATCAAGCAAGGTGTGAACACGCATGAATCCAGGTTGGATGGTCTGGAGAATTGTATATCTGGCATTGACGACCAACAAACTGAATCAAAGGAGTACCAGGTAAAAATGGACAAGATACTAGACGTCATTAAGGCCAAAAACGAAGATTTGGAGGCTAGCTCTCGGAGCAGCAATATTTGCATCAAGGAAATCATGGAGTCCACTGCAATGTCAAAAATCGAAGACTTTGTTGAGGTACTGCTGCGCAACTTGTTTGCCACAGATCTATCACCAGTGTTCATTGTTGAACGAGCCCACCGATCGCTGGGCCCTTGACTACCACCTGGGGCGCCAGCCCGGCCCATAATCACCAAACTCCTGAACTATTGGGACAGAGACATGATCTTAAAAATGGCCAGAGAAAGAGGCCAGATACAGCACGATGGCCATGGCATATCCTTTTTCCCTGACTTTTCTCAGAACGTGCAGGTCGCCCATCGCAAATTCATATCAGTAAAAAGCTCTTGCAAAACGCTAAAATCCCGTACACCATGCTGTACCCAGCCAAGCTTCGAGTCACCACTAAGGGTACACCACACTTTTTTTATGGATGCCAAGTCGGCAATGAAGTTTGCTAAAAGTGTAACTAAAAAATGAGGTATGGTGGGAGGAGAGAGTGAACACGCCCCCTTCAGCGACAATGACTGAGAAACGCATGAGGCCCTCAATTCCCCAGTAGCTGTTTGTGTACTGTGCCCTCACTGCTCCTGAACACTATCTCTAACTGGAAAAGAATGCATCTCCGGCCACCCAGCCATTTGGCAGGGCTTACACCTGAAAGCACTTCGCACCCAGGGAGGTTTCCCATGTTACTCTCCTTTCCAGGGTGCGGGGTATTTGGAGGGGGAGGTACTGCATCTCGACCAAGTTGGGTAGGCTGGAGTGGGTGAGGGTGGGATGGCATGCTTGTTATGAAGTTTTGTTACCAATTTGTCTGTTTTCATATCTTCCAGCGAGGTACACAACTAGAAATTCTGACACTGCACGAACCCTTCGAATAGCACAGACCACACTAATATGACAACCTTAAAGGGTTTAACGTGGAATGTACGCACCCTTACTGACACCAGAAAAGAACACCTCATATATTCCTACCTCAATAGGCACAATATCGACATCTGTTTCCTACAAGGAACACACTTGACTGACCCACGGCCCCCCGCCTAAGAGCCAGGGGCTGGGATGCTACTTTCTCATCCACATATTCGAACTACACCAGGGGGTAGCGATAATCCTACACAGTGGTCTTGCATGGCAAGTAAGTGATAAGGTGTTCTTCTTGTGCTTCAACTTCTGCAATCCACATCCAAACCCTTCTCTTGGCACCTACCATTGGGTGCCTTACGTGACACCGTATTCCGGGAAGAGATCTGGAAGGGGATCGTAGAGTTTTTTGCCCATAACATACACACTGTTGACTCGCCCTCCATGCTATGGGAGGCCTTCAAGGTGTGCATAAGAGGCACATGCACAGCACATCAGGCGGGTATTTTGGAGTCTATCTGTAAGACGCTTGCTAATCTTGAAAGCGAGATCCGCGCTCTAGAAATGCAATACTTTCACCTTAAAAGGGAGGCCCTTCTGGGAGATATTAATGCCAAAAGAACTCCAGGAGGAAGCCATCCGGGAAACTCGTTACCTGAATAGGGATACGCAAGCACATGGATATGGTGAAGGCGACCGATCAGGCAGAACACTAGAGGGATTATTACGCCCCAACTCAATCTCCCCTCATTTTGCCGAGATCTTAGATTCTGCAGAGAACAACTTAGTAACCACCACACCGGAGCTAGCACAGGTCTTTTCAGCATTTTATGCTAAATTATACCAGGGGACCTCAGTGTTGGATGGCCCGTATCTCACAGAATACCTAGATACTATACAGCTGGCGTGGCTGGACCATGCCCATCAAGCCTACATGGAGGCTTCTATTACAACTGAAGAGATTGCACGGGTGATAGCTGAATTCCCAGGCGACAAAGCGCCTGGCGGGGATGGCCTTACTACTGCATTCTACAAAAATTATGCTTCCCTGCTGACCCCACATCTCCTGGAAATTTATCAAGAATCGTTAGAAGCAGGTAAGCTCCCTGCCACGTTACAGGAAGTCACGATAGTTACCTTGCTCAAACAGGGCAAGCCTGCTTCACAATGTGACTCCTACGGACCTTTATCCCTAATTAACGTTGACAATAAAATATATGCCAAAGTACTAGCTAACTGATTACTACCTCTCTTACCTAAACTAATCAGGCCAGACCAGGCTGATTTTATACTGGGCCACTCCACCTCTCACAACTTACGCACTATTTTCGCCATTATGCATCATCCCACTCCCTATGTACAGGATACTGCAGGCCCTGCTGGATGCCACTGAGGCGTTTAATACATTGGAGTGGTCCTACCTCTTCCTCCTTCTGGCCAGAATCGGCCTTAGCCCACTATTCATAAAACAGATACGCTTACTGTACACAAACCCCTAGCCCGAGTGCGCACAAACAGATTGGTTTCCGATTCCTTCCCAATAACTCGGGGGACGAGGCAGAGTTGTTCGCTATGCGATGGAGCCACTAGCCGCATGTCTTCGGCAGCACCAATCCCACAGAGGCATAGGACTTGCCACTAGAGCCTTGGTGGGCTCCATGCACACTGATGATGTGGTGCTTTACACCTGTAACCCAAAAGACAACCTAGACCCAATGATACGTGAGGTGATTAGATTCTTTTGCTTCTTGGGGATACAGATAAATTGGGGGAAATCTACGTTATTCCCACTCACAGACGACACCCAGCCTTTTACATCTGAGTTCCCACTCCAGTGGCCCGTTGAGCCAGTACGGTATCTTGGCGTATGGCTCAGCTGTGATATCGACACTATATGGTAGGCAAACTATGGAAGGGCTATGACCTGGCTGGAGGACAGAACACCTCTCTGGACCCGCCTGCCCCTGTCCCTAACAGCCCGTATTGCTATAGCAAAAATGGTGGTCATCCCCAAATTCTTTTATCTCTTCATTAATATCCCTGTCCCTCTGACAGCTGCTTTTTTTAAACGCTTAAAATCAAACTTAAGCAATCTGACCTAGGCGGGCAAACAAACTTGGGCATCCTGGGAACTCCTACCTCACCTCTAGACAGGGGAGGATTAGGCGCTCCAGACATGACTCTATATGCCTACTGCGCTCAAGCTTAATACCTGCGTTTTTGGGTACATCCTACCCCGTTTCAGCCACATACTACCATCGGGCAGACAGGGCTGCCCCATGCCCTTTTGAAACAGCACTGTTCAGCCCCTATAAGAAGCCTAGAGCTGAGATAGATACTGTTGCCTGTGTCTGCTGGGCATGGGAAGGGCTGCATAAACTTACTGAACAACCCCTGTTATACATGCCATCTATATCCCTGTTTAATAACCCTATGCTCTTGCCCCTTCAAGAACCAGGTATTAAAGCACGAGCCCTCAAGCACAAGGTATCAAAATTTACAGATGTATATCCCAGCGGGCATTTCATTACACAAGTACTAGAGGGGGAGGGTACAAGTATCACACCTTTGGACATACTGTCATACTACCAACTGCGTGCAGCATGTCGTAACCTGCACCCCACTTTTCCAACAGCCCCACCAACTCTGATACCCCTGGAGATGGTGCTCAAGTCCACATCACCTAAACTAATGATTATGAGACTCTACACATCCAATCAGGCGTCTGCCCCGCTTTTGACCTTAAAAGCCAGGAGGGGATGGGACAAGGACCTCTCTATCACACTCACACACAAACAGTGGAGCTATTGTTGCAATCAATTATAATACCTCTCCCCAACTGCAGACTCCGTTTAATCCATTTCAAATTTTTACACCGTCTATACAGACACCCCTTACACCTCTTTAACATTGGCCTAATCCCGGACGCGAGCTGCATCAGATGCGGAGACGCAAGAGCTTCTTTCCTACACCTAGTTTATCAGTGTATTCGTATTCTGACTTTTTGGGCTGAGGTGTATAAAATCATGCAAGAAATGACAGGACAGAGACCCTCCCAGACACCGCTTGCGGCACTATTGGGACATGTCAGGGAGGTACGTAATTAGAGCAGATGTCTAATTGCCATGTGAATCCTGTTGGCGAAGCGAAGAGTGGCAATGCATTTGGGACGGTGCCCCGCCCCCACAACAACTGCCTGGATACGTGATGTTACTTTCTGTCAGGAGCAACTGGATACATACTGGGATTTAATGCCACAACGTTCCCATCTCAAAGATATCTGGGGCCCCTTCCGGACATACTTGTATGCATACAATGCACCTGAATCTCCTACTGTAACGACACACAACGCCACTTTGTCAATGGTGGAATAGTCAAAATACGAACATGACAACAATACACCGCACATAAAATGTCTAACATTATGCCACAAGATTCCTAGGTTGCATATTACTGCACCTCAAAGAATGTATGAATGAGGGGCACGCGAGTTCCAGGTCTCATCCACTAGCAGCAGTTATAGAGCAGCAAGGATTAAGTTAGTTCCACTGATATCTGTGCAATATGTTTATGGACAAGCAAATACAGATCATGGTGCCACAGGAAGATGGACATATATTAAAGGTCTCATCAGTGTACCTCATGGAGACTGTTTGTAGTTGTTGTATCTGCAGAAATCTAATAAGAATTAAAAAAAAATCACTGTATTCAATGAAGCCATTATGGAGCTGTGGCGTTCATAATGCAAAACCCCAAACCATATACTCAATATGGCTACACTGCTCCTACAATGTCTAACAATAGACACTGTAGGGGCATATTGCTCATGCAGCTATGCCCTCACCTGTGGTATAGTGCACCCTGCCTTAGGGCTGTGAGGCCTGCTAGAGGGGTGACACCTATGCCACAGGCAGTGGTTTGTGGACAGGGC
Source organism: Pleurodeles waltl (assembly GCF_031143425.1). Taxonomy (NCBI): domain Eukaryota; kingdom Metazoa; phylum Chordata; class Amphibia; order Caudata; family Salamandridae; genus Pleurodeles; species Pleurodeles waltl. The sequence continues at coordinate 505,567,076 of NC_090443.1, forward strand.
ACCCTGAGAGGGGGCCATGTCGACTTTGTCTTTTTCTCCCCACCAGCACACACAAGCTGCAAGGCAGTGTGCATGTGCTTGGTGAGGGGTCCCTCAGGGAGGCATAATTCATGCTGTAGCCCTTGGGGACCTTCCCTGGCCACAGGGCCCTTGGTACCATAGGTACCTTTTATGAGGAACTCAACTGTGTGCCATGGGTGTGCCATTTGTGGAAACAAAAGTACAGATTTTGGAAAAGAACACTGGTGCTGGGGCCTGGTTAGCAGGATCCCAGCACACTCTCAAACAAATTTGGCATCAATACTAGGCAAAATGTGTGTGTGTGGGGGGGTAACCATGCAAACAAGGGCATTTTCCTACACCCTTGCTAAATCAGTTCAAGAAGGACCTCAAGACATGGCTCTTCGACTGATGAGCACCTTCCCCTCCCCCCAGCAGTGCCTTGAGACCCCACCGTTGATCAGTAGCACCTTACAAATATTCGATTGATTTATTGAGACTCATGTACCCACTCACAAATCCACTCAGATTCATGCATGCACTGATAGAACTCCTGTGTTACTCATGCACACCCTCACAGACCTACTGCGGTGCTCATGGACACAGTGAGACCCACTCAGAGAATAATGCACACACTCACAAACCCACTCAGAGACTCATGCACACACTAACAGACCCACTCATCAACTTTTGCACACACTCATCGACTCAGACTAATGCACCTGCTCACAAACCCACTCAGATTCATGCATGCATTTATAGACCAACTGAGGTACTCACACTGATATTGAAGCATTGTAAGAAAAAAACATTTAAGCACCTGTGAATTTTAAATGTGGTGGTGTGCATTGAATGTCTGCTTTTGTTTTGCGTATTCACAACATATTAGGAAATTTTAAATGTAAAAACAAAAACGTAAAATAAAAAACTAGTGTTTGGGAATTAGGCTGACTCTGAAAAGAGACTGTGTTTATTGTGCAGTGGCTGATAATTACACATAATACCGGGTGCAGTGTTTCAAGCTGGTGAGAAACAGCCTGTTGCCTTTGTCCGTCAAGTGAACTCTGTCACTTCTATAGATTCCATCCATGACAAAGCACAGATTTATGTTGTAGATCAAGCTCATGTTATGGTCATTTAGTATGCAGAAATCATTTTATTAACCTGTTTCTTGGCTTTGCTTTTCTGTTGGACAGAATTCGGTTGACCATTTCTATTTCTGCCTTTGACATATGTTGGAAAATACCAAGGCAGTCTGAGAAAAAAGTACCATTAATTGTGGAAAGAAATCCTTCATCAGGATTGTCAGTCCCACCCCAGTAAACATGCCCAGGTCATTACCACCAAAGTGCACAATCATGATTTCAGGGGGTTGGAAATCTCTAATGCTTTTTATTAAAGACAGCAATTGATGCCACTTTAAACCTCTCTGGCCAGTCCAACTTACGTCCACATTTGGCGAACCGAGCTGCCTCTAAGTGTCACTCTTTCTAGCACACTCATTAGCCCTGAACACAAAGCTGTGACCTACAATCAACAGTCTAAGCATTCTGTAGGCAATCATGAATAGCTCAAGGTTGAAGGCTGGAGGAGTAGCAGATATTTTAAAATGAAAGACTGTAAAATAGAGGGCAGGAGTTGTTTGAATAAAAAAATAATAAATTTCATTGGATGGTGTTAATATGCGGAAACTTACGAGTCTATTGTGTTTTGTGACAGTAAGGACGTCTGTGATTGGTTGTGCATTTAATAAAATATGTAATGTAGTCTTGGATATGGTTACATTTGGAAAAAGTCAAGCACACCTCCTGCATTTCAGTTGCACAGTAATGTGCAGTTTGTTAAATATAAGGGGTAAGTTTGACCTTGTGGTTCTAGTGGGTTGCTATGGAAACCCTTCTAAGGGAGTGTTGTGTGTAAGGCTATTGAAGAGAGAGTCCAATATTTAACTGAAATTAGAGGTATTTAGTGTTATCATGAAACAATGATGAACTGTTTTCCTAAGGAGGATTTCTTTATAAAGAGTAATATAGTTGTAAAGCATAAAAAATAGTAAGCTGGGTTTGGAGAACAACGTTCTTTTTGGGTCCAGCCGGTGGACTCGCTCCTCTTCCTGAGAGGGATTCAGGGGACCAAAGAAAGTGGGCAGGGTGACCGTCTGTAGGGATTAAATGGGGTCACCCCTTTTGGGAGAAGATGCACCCATGCATAGCACCACTTTATCAGGAAAAACTATGAGAAATGGAGGCTTCAATGGCAAGTCCTGCAGCTCACACACCCTCTGGGCAGATGTTATGGCCACAAAAAAGGCTCTTTTGATTGTGAGCAGCCTGAAGGGGCAGTTATGAAGTGGCTCAAACGGGCACACATCAGAAATGTAAGAACCAAGGTGAGACATAATGAAGGGCTTAGGGGGAAAACTTGTAAAAGTCATTTTAGAAACCTATTTACAATAGGGGATTTAATCAAAGAGGGTTGGTCAGGCAGCCACAGAAAAGCAGATAAAGCAGACAGATATCCCTTAAGGGTGCCCAGAGCAGAGCTCTGCTGGGCAAGGGATAGAATGAAAAGAACATCAGAAAGAGGATCTAATAACTTCTTTGCACAATATTTCACAAAGCTTTGCCAACAGCAGGCATATACCACTTTTATGGAGGAACGCTTGACTGCTAAAATAAAATTCCAGACTTTGGGAGTAAGGTCGAAAGGTGTCAACTGTCGCAGCTCAATCGTGGAGATCATGTGTAGACATAAAGGTGCAGGGTTGACAGGTTCAGGTGGAGAACCCTCCCCTGCAGCTGAGACAGAAGATCCTCCCGAAAGGGCAGCCTAATCGGAGGATGGATGCTCATTTTCAGAAGCTCACGATACCAGACTCTCTGTGCCCAGTCTGGAGTCACAAGGATTCCTTGTGCCCGGTCATTCTTGATCTACTTGAAACCTCTGGGCAGAAGTGGTATGGGCAGAAAGGCCTGATCTGCAATCACATCGAAAAGCATCACTGAGCGATTACGGTCTTGCAAACTCCAATGCGCAATACAGTCGATATTGCGCGTTCTGTTAGAAGTTTAACAGATCTAACTATGGGTCTCCCCATTGCAGAAAGAGTTCTTGCGCCACCTCCGAATGGAGATACCACTTGTAATCCGCTAGGCATCAGTGGCCGAGTTTGTCTGCCCTGGCATTCAGAGAACCTGCCAAGTGTTGAACCACCAGGGTTATACCCTGCTGTTCCAGCCATGTCCAGGGCCTCTTGACAAAGGATCCCCAACCCCACCCTGCTCTGCTTGTTGCAGTGCCACATGGCGGTGGTGTTGCCCCTGAACACATGCACTATATTCTCCTTTACAGAGGGAAGAAATGATTTAAATGCTAGCTGGATCGCCTATAGCTCCAGCAAATTGATGTGGAGTCCTGATTCCGCCAGAGACCAGAGATATCTGATCGCAACCTCTCCTAGATGGCCACCCCATCCCAAAAGTGACACATCTATCACTACTGTGAGGTATGGCTGGGGAAGAGAGAAGAGTCTGCCTTTGATCCAGTCACTGTTTGTAATCCACCACAGCAGGTCTTTTGTGGTTCCCTCTGAGATCTGGACCATGTCAGAGAGATTTCCCTGATGATGCACCTACTGGAACTTCAGGTCCCACTGCAGAGAACGCAAATGCCTTCTTGCATGATTTATCAGCAGGATGCAGAGGCCATGAGGCCCAGCAGCCTCGGAGTTAGTCTCACTGAAACCCAAGACAGAGGCCAAAACATTAGCATGATACCCTGAATATACTTGACTCACTACTCATGAGAATTGGCCCAAAACTGAAAAATGTTTATGATGAACTCCAGCGAATACAGGAGGTCCGCTGTAGGTGGGAGAGGAAAGTGTGGGGGCGAGGACGCCTTCAGCAGCCAGTCATTGAGGTAGGGCAATACTGATATTCCTAACCTGCACAGATGAGGTGCGACCACTGCCATCACCTTGGTGAATACCTGAGGAGCACAGTGAACTGAAAGTTATTGTGGCCTACCGTAAACCGCAGGTAACGTCTGTGGGCAGGCAGGATGGGAATGTAAAAAAATATGCATTCTCTAAGTCAAGCTGCCAACCAGTCTTCTAGGTCTAGGGCAGACAAGACCTGAGCCAACAAGAGCATCTTTAATTTCTACTTTTTGAAGAAGAGTTTGAAGATCCATAGGTCTAGAATAGGGCGAAAACCCTTGTTTTTTTGGGGTACTGCCTACTTCTGATATGGGACCCTTTCTATAGCTACCTTGGCCGAGAGCTGTAACTTAATATCCGAGCATAAACAAATGATCCTCCACCAGCCGTTCATATGTTGGTGGTCATGGGGAGGAAAGGATTGATTGAGAGTTGATCTGCAGAACCCAAGCGTTCGATCTAACGGACTGCCAGTGGAGGAGATGATGTTGAAGCATGGTTCAGAAGAATCAAACTAGGAGGACTTGGAGGGTGCGGCTGCCGGGGGTGGGGTGGCAGACAAAATCTGGCTCCCGGACCCCCTCGGTCTGAAGACACTGTAGTGAATCCTAGTTTGTTTAATGGGATACAGGAGTTAGCTTAGCCTGTGGCTTGCAGACTCGTGCCCCCGTCACCCAGTGACTTTTACCCTATTTAGCTTGCTCTGTTTTAGCACATTTATTTCATTAATTCTTTTTAAGATGGCTGCCTTGTTTTGACTTAGGCCCATGTTTTGATTTGCATTATCAGTGCCACCGCGCTAAGGTGTCAAGATCAGGCGACAAATACAAACAAACTGTAAGTGTTCACTTTAGGTACTTTCCCTCTTCATGCTGTCAAGGGAATTGTTTATACTAATTACGGTCCCAAGCACGCCTTGTTATCTATTGTTTGGGAACAAACCTACATCGGGGGTCCAAGTAGATCTGTATGAATACTCCTCACTTTATCAGATAGTCAGAGGGATTCCGACTAGATGCCATTGCTGCTATCGATGCGGGACGTCGCCTTGACACTGACACAGTCTTCGTGTTCCTGTGGAGTCTGAGCTAGAGACCCCATTCCAAGGTAACGAGGGTTGGGGGCTCTTCTCATGGACATTGCATTGAGAGATTGAGGTTTAACATACCTAGCTCTCTTCTAGGTTAGGGGTTAGGCCTCTATGCTAGGGTATCAGGACATTTCACACACCTCATGTTATTTGATGATATTGCAAGATGGTGGGGGTCTTTGTATTAATGACTCTTGGTTTTACCATTTTATTTCTTGCACTGTTCAGTATCTTAATCATTGCAGCCCATGCAACTTATCGCAGATTGCATTGTTACTAAAATAAAAACTATTGAAACTTTACGGGATCTTCTCCATTGCCTGTGTGTGATTGAGACCTGTTGTTAAAGTGAGAAAGGGGTAATCTCTGTTTAACCACAACGCTCCCTGAGATGTCACACTTTTGAGTCCATGTGTAAAGGCTGCCACAAATCACCTTTGACTGTTTTGGGTTTTTGGTGAGGTACTGCTTGTGAGCCAGAAGGGTTGGGACGACAGTTGCATTTTTTTGTACGATTGGCATAGTAGCCTACAAACATAAGTACTGTCATCCTTAAACCAGCAGTCTTGCCTAGAGCAAGAGTCCAACTACGACATGGCACCACCAACGATGGTGTTTAGACACTAATTTACGGATAACCGATTATCACAGTCTCACATACTACAGGTACCCTAAGTACCATTAAACGGAGACGTCCGTGGTCTTGGGGAAGATCCTCCTCAGCTGAACAGGGACCACCTAATTAGGCTGTGGGTTGTTCAAGCTCAAACTCATAAAAGGACTTTTACTCCCCACTTGGTGTTCCATCTCTTCACTCATTATACAATATGGCTAATGCCATAGACATTCCTGAGAATGCTAGACAAGCATTAACTATACATCTAGTAGCGCATGGCTTAACAGATGAGGGTGGGGATGTTACATTTATAGTAGAAGCTAATGAAGCTTACCAAACAGAAACATTTTACTCTTGGGTCACCTTTCCTGAGGAAGACAAAAGATCATTCACATTTCACACATACAGAATTGCAAACGTACCTCAACGGTACCAAGAATACCAGTATCTTGAGATTCCGATTACTTATCAAGAACACCAGAACTGGCTTAATGGCGCCCTACCACATGTAATACAACCCGTGAGATTAGGTCCCTTAAGTAATGATGGTCCAACGTGGCCTATGTTTGCCACATACACACCGCACCCAGATATACAAAATATGCAGGCAGCAGACTTGCCAAACTTATATCTTGAATTAGTAACACTGTACAAAAGACTTGTTCAGTTCGTAATGCGAACATTGAACACAACACCTGCGCGTCCAGCACCATCAGCACATGCTGGATACCTATTGGCCACTGGGATTAATCCACAAACAGTACATACCATTAGGAGTAAAGTACCCACAGAATGAGAGAAAATACAGTTCTGGATAGCCCAGAAAACAAATCAACTGGAAGATGTGTTTTCCCATACAGGACCACAGGATAAATATAGAATTCTCACTATATGCTTGCCTTTCGGGATGGTTACCTCAGTGGATTACTGCGCAACATAGGGTACAGGCTTCGCTGCAATATACACTACCACACATGGTACCCCGACACTTGCCAATTTACCAGAAGTGTTAAAGCAAATACAGAATGAACATGGTGCTGCACCAGTCCTAGATTTGGGGATGAAATTAATGCGTAACTTCGACGCCGTCTCCTCAATAATACTCAGTAACATTAAAGGGGAAGCGGTAGCACTGGCTATATGCCAGCGTCTCCGAGAGATTCCACATTTGGACCAGGAGGGAGAACTTCCAAAAGTTATTTCCGATACCTATACTAGTATAGGATGGGATAGATTGGGAGCCAAACCGAAAAAGCTTGAAATACAATGTACCACCCCTAAGGAAGGTACTAAACAAATGCAGGAAAATAGTAAGAAGCGCTAGGATAAGCAGAAACAATTTAAAGAAAGACAAAATAAGAGAGCAGATTCTCCACATCCGGAAAACTCTGAAAGGAGATATACTCTCAGAAATAGAGAAAGTATAAAAACTCCTGACAGATATACTGATTCACGTCCCTCTATTTCCTTTCAGGATGCACCGGATAGACGTTGCAAAAGAGGGGGCTGTCCTGATCGACGTCCTGAATACGTGAAACAAAAGAAAGACTCACCACAGTCTTCAGATAAAAAAAGAAGATAAGTCCCCACAACAGAAACCACAGTTTAAAAAGAAAAAGGTGGCAGCACTGTCAATTAAAAATGCCAGTACACTTGAGAACATTGCTGAAGAAAATGATGTGGGCAGTGACACTATTAGACCGAGCAGCAGAGGTCATGATATGTTGTCAGAGTCTGAAAGGTCATCTGGAGGCGACAGCAACTAGCAATTTAATTACAGTTGAAAGTGCAGAAGGGTGCGTTCTCCCACCCAATAGGGTTTATGATTTAAAAATTCAAATTGAGGGAGACATAGAGCGCACTATTAAAGTGATATTCTGGGATGAACTTAATTGTGATATCCTACTGGCCGAAAGAGACTGGCCACCTGAGCACGTCCGTAAGCTCCGTGCATGGGGATGTCATTTTGCCTTCTTTCTCTGATCTTGTTTTGGAGGCGGTAAAACAAGCCTACGCTGTTGATTGGGCTTTATCGCAGGCTCCTGCATTATACCGCAATCATGTAGGTAGGGACAAGGACTCTCCTTGACATGTTATACCTATCAGGTCTACACCCCAACCTCAGCCACAATATCCCATTAAATACAAAGCTAAAGCTCCAGTGAGGGAGATCCTCACTCAGCTCGAGTACCAGGGAGTAATTGAGCCCTGTGCCTCTGCAATGAATAACCCGTTATTCCCAGTTGCAAAACCTGACCATTCCTACAGAATAGTCCTAGATTACAGACACTTAAACAGTCATACACGCACATACGCAATACAAAATTCACATAGCACAGCACTCAGTAACAAAACAAAAAGTACAAAACAACGTTGGATATTTCCAACGGGTTTTTCTGCCAAAACTTAGCACAAGAAGTCGGGACCTGAGTGCATTCTCGTTTGGCTCACAGAAACCCTTTTGCCATTTGCCCCAAGGCTATAAGAACAGTCCAGGACTGTTCTCAGCCCATGTAATGTCAATATTACATGATCTTGATCCCGAGGCGATATCCTATGTGGATGGGTAATTGCAACAGGACATGCTAGAAGCCAAACATTTACACACACGTGATAACAAAACTAATTTGGTCCTCAGAATAATTGCTGGTGCCATTGGTTTACTTATGTCACCTTTAACGAGGGTGACACAGTGCCCATAGCATATAAATCCCATTTATACTCTAATGCAGAACAACGTTTTGCACCTGCAGAAAAAAATCTGACCACAGTTCAAAAGGCCGTCATTAAGGAGAGGCCACTAGCCCAAGGGAAACGCATTATTGTCGTTACCACAGTGCCAGCCTTTGAGGCTGTTACTAAAGCAAGCATTCCTAACGCTAAAGCACTACATCCACTTTGAATTCAGTGGGTTACCTCCCTGACTGCCAATGATGTTCATTACACCTTTGAACCAAAACTTAAGAAACAAGAATATCTCCAATATGAACAAGAGTACCCTGCTCCTCTAGATATCTTACCACTTGACAGATATCACACTGTCATTTATACTGATGGTTCAGCACAACCAGCTGTAGGTACCAAACATCAATATTCAGCCGCTTGCGCCGCCGTGAGTGGAGGGATGGAGTTTTCCACCCTCATAATACCTACACACAGACCCTAGGGGACTGCACAGCTCAGCAGGCTGAACTTAAAGCCCTTCTTCTAGCGCTAGAACATACAGAGCCAGGATTGCCAACTTTGATAGTCTGTGACTCCTACTACTGCGTCCAGTCCTACAATGATTGCCTCAATCATTGGAAGCTGAACAGGTTTAGAGATTCCGAAGGGGACATCATAAAACACAAAACTTTGTGGGGAGGGTGGCTGATCTTAAGGATAAGCTACTGTGTGTCCATGTAGTACATACATTGGGCCACCAACATGTAGGAGTACACGTTATCGTTAACACTTTGGCTGATGAAGCAGCCAAATCCGCAGTAGCTACGGCTTCTGTGGCTGCAGTGACTCGTTCTCAGACAAGATTGGATAATGAAATACTGACTGCCGTGAAGGCTTCGGCTCAAGGCAAGTCTCTCCCAAAGCATACCCTACAAAATATTCATACCACAGAATGTTGCTTACGCAATAGTTCCTGAGGTTGGAGATCGAGTGATCCCCAACGAAGACGAGAGACTAGGTCTAATTAAAGCAGCACATGAGGGTGTTGCTTCTGCACATGCTGGTATTTCGACCACTTAACACTCTTACAGAAATGCTTCTCGTAGCCGGGCCTATACAAACAGACAAAACAATACTTCTTTTGTTGTGACATTTGCCAGCAAATAAAGTGCTCTAATATCAAAAGCCCACCGCAGACATCCCTCTTAGTGTCCAGCAGGCCACTACAATGTGTGTACCTGGACCATCGCGGTCCACTCCAACCTGATGGTGCATACAAATACATCTTAGTTGCTGTTGATTCTTGTACTAGATTCCTGTGGGTATGGCCTCAGCGGTCAGCTGACACTCGAACTGTTATAAAAGACTTGCTGATCTTTACCGGTACATATGCGGTTGCGGCATTCCATTTGGACCAGGGCGCTGCATTTGCCTCTAAGGCATTCAGGGACACCATGGGGACGATGGGTGTTGAACTCTACTACTCCTCACCATACCATCCAGAGGGAAATTTGGTCATGGAGAGGCGGAACCGTGATCTAAAGTAGTCCTTAACAGCCAGAGTATTAGGTTCGGGCCGCAGTTGGCTTCATCACCGGTATGGGTTCCAGAGAGCACTGAACAATCTGCCAAGACGGTCCTTGGGGGGACGCACTCCTGAGGTTCTCTTTGGGATACCTATGTATGTCCCAGATCTTGATGGCCCTGGTTTGGTGGTAGCAGACACACCTTTTGACATAAATGAACGTCTCACTGTCTTACAGGAGCTTCAGCAATTTCGTGATGATAAATCATCTGAAAGTGCTGCCACCTTAGGAATAAGGGATATACCAACAACTTCCACTGGCTGGATTCCTAAAGTCGGGGATCTGGTAAGTGAGAAAATCAATGTGAAAAAGGAATTCGGTCCATCCTACAGAGCACCAGTCCCAGTCTTGGGAGTACAATGTACCAGAACTGTCATCTTACCACCACTGCCTGGTTCCAAAACATACAGATTAATTTCCATTGATGACGTCAAAGTTCACCATGTGGCCGATCCTGCACAGTAGACTCCAAGGCCCCTTGGGTAGTTCCTGATTCCCTCTCACTACCCAACAGGACATACCTCTTCAAAGTAGACTCAACAACGCTACTTCAAATTACATAACAATGTCCAACAATGTTTTAAACACCTCCTCGACCATGGGGAGGGCGGAAAATGAGCTCTTGCTGATTCCAGTTACCGCATCAATGGCAGCACCTGTCCAAGATCTAGCTGTTTATTGCACCAACACTACACAGACTGATGACACCGTCTACCATGAGCCTCCACGTGACGTGGATCAATCTACCAGTAATGCACTTGCTCCCATTTTTGTAGAGACTGCCTCTGGCACTGACACTGACACAGTCTTCGTGTTCCTGTGGAGTCTGAGCTAGAGACCCCATTCCAAGGTAACGAGGGTTGGGGGCTCTTCTCATGGACATTGCATTGAGAGATTGAGGTTTAACATACCTAGCTCTCTTCTAGGTTAGGGGTTAGGCCTCTATGCTAGGGTATCAGGACATTTCACACACCTCATGTTATTTGATGATATTGCAAGATGGTGGGGGTCTTTGTATTAATGACTCTTGTTTTTACCATTTTATTTCTTGCACTGTTCAGTATCTTAATCATTGCAGCCCATGCAACTTATCGCAGATTGCATTGTTACTAAAATAAAAACTATTGAAACTTTACGGGATCTTCTCCATTGCCTGTGTGTGATTGAGACCTGTTGTTAAAGTGAGAAAGGGGTAATCTCTGTTTAACCACAACGCTCCCTGAGATGTCACACTTTTGAGTCCATGTGTAAAGGCTGCCACAAATCACCTTTGACTGTTTTGGGTTTTTGGTGAGGTACTGCTTGTGAGCCAGAAGGGTTGGGACGACAGTTGCATTTTTTTGTACGATTGGCATAGTAGCCTACAAACATAAGTACTGTCATCCTTAAACCAGCAGTCTTGCATAGAGCAAGAGTCCAACTACGACATGGCACCACCAACGATGGTGTTTAGACACTAATTTACGGATAACCGATTATCACAGTCTCACATACTACAGGTACCCTAAGTACCATTAAACGGAGACGTCCGTGGTCTTGGGGAAGATCCTCCTCAGCTGAACAGGGACCACCTAATTAGGCTGTGGGTTGTTCAAGCTCAAACTCATAAAAGGACTTTTACTCCCCACTTGGTGTTCCATCTCTTCACTCATTATACAATATGGCTAATGCCATAGACATTCCTGAGAATGCTAGACAAGCATTAACTATACATCTAGTAGCGCATGGCTTAACAGATGAGGGTGGGGATGTTACATTTATAGTAGAAGCTAATGAAGCTTACCAAACAGAAACATTTTACTCTTGGGTCACCTTTCCTGAGGAAGACAAAAGATCATTCACATTTCACACATACAGAATTGCAAACGTACCTCAACGGTACCAAGAATACCAGTATCTTGAGATTCCGATTACTTATCAAGAACACCAGAACTGGCTTAATGGCGCCCTACCACATGTAATACAACCCGTGAGATTAGGTCCCTTAAGTAATGATGGTCCAACGTGGCCTATGTTTGCCACATACACACTGCACCCAGATATACAAAATATGCAGGCAGCAGACTTGCCAAACTTATATCTTGAATTAGTAACACTGTACAAAAGACTTGTTCAGTTCGTAATGCGAACATTGAACACAACACCAGCGCGTCCAGCACCATCAGCACATGCTGGATACCTATTGGCCACTGGGATTAATCCACAAACAGTACATACCATTAGGAGTAAAGTACCCACAGAATGAGAGAAAATACAGTTCTGGATAGCCCAGAAAACAAATCAACTGGAAGGTGTGTTTCCCCATACAGGACCACAGGATAAATATAGAATTCTCACTATATGCTTGCCTTTCGGGATGGTTACCTCAGTGGATTACTGCGCAACATAGGGTACAGTCTTCGCTGCAATATACACTACCACACATGGTACCCCGACACTTGCCAATTTACCAGAAGTGTTAAAACAAATACAGAATGAACATGGTGCTGCACCAGTCCTAGATTTGGGGATGAAATTAATGCGTAACTTCGACGCCGTCTCCTCAATAATACTCAGTAACATTAAAGGGGAAGCGGTAGCACTGGCTATATGCCAGCGTCTCCGAGAGATTCCACATTTGGACCAGGAGGGAGAACTTCCAAAAGTTATTTCCGATACCTATACTAGTATAGGATGGGATAGATTGGGAGCCAAACCGAAAAAGCTTGAAATACAATGTACCACCCCTAAGGAAGGTACTAAACAAATGCAGGAAAATAGTAAGAAGCGCTAGGATAAGCAGAAACAATTTAAAGAAAGACAAAATAAGAGAGCAGATTCTCCACATCCGGAGAACTCTGAAAGGAGATATACTCTCAGAAATAGAGAAAGTATAAAAACTCCTGACAGATATACTGATTCACGTCCCTCTATTTCCTTTTAGGATGCACCGGATAGACGTTGCAAAAGAGGGGGCTGTCCTGATCGACGTCCTGAATACGTGAAACAAAAGAAAGACTCACCACAGTCTTCAGATAAAAAAAGAAGATAAGTCCCCACAACAGAAACCACAGTTTAAAAAGAAAAAGGTGGCAGCACTGTCAATTAAAAATGCCAGTACACTTGAGAACATTGCTGAAGAAAATGATGTGGGCAGTGACACTATTAGACCGAGCAGCAGAGGTCATGATATGTTGTCAGAGTCTGAAAGATCATCTGGAGGCGACAGCAACTAGCAATTTAATTACAGTTGAAAGTGCAGAAGGGTGCGTTCTCCCACCCAATAGAGTTTATGATTTAAAAATTCAAATTGAGGGAGACATAGAGCGCACTATTAAAGTGATATTCTGGGATGAACTTAATTGTGATATCCTACTGGCCGAAAGAGACTGGCCACCTGAGCACGTCCGTAAGCTCCGTGCATGGGGATGTCATTTTGCCTTCTTTCTCTGATCTTGTTTTGGAGGCGGTAAAACAAGCCTACGCTGTTGATTGGGCTTTATCGCAGGCTCCTGCATTATACCGCAATCATGTAGGTAGGGACAAGGACTCTCCTTGACATGTTATACCTATCAGGTCTACACCCCAACCTCAGCCACAATATCCCATTAAATACAAAGCTAAAGCTCCAGTGAGGGAGATCCTCACTCAGCTCGAGTACCAGGGAGTAATTGAGCCCTGTGCCTCTGCAATGAATAACCCGCTATTCCCAGTTGCAAAACCTGACCATTCCTACAGAATAGTCCTAGATTACAGACACTTAAACAGTCATACACGCACATACGCAATGCAAAATTCACATAGCACAGCACTCAGTAACAAAACAAAAAGTACAAAACAACGTTGGATATTTCCAACGGGTTTTTCTGCCAAAACTTAGCACAAGAAGTCGGGACCTGAGTGCATTCTCATTTGGCTCACAGAAACCCTTTTGCCATTTGCCCCAAGGCTATAAGAACAGTCCAGGACTGTTCTCAGCCCATGTAATGTCAATATTACATGATCTTGATCCCGAGGCGATATCCTATGTGGATGGGAAATTGCAACAGGACATGCTAGAAGCCAAACATTTACACACACGTGATAACAAAACTAATTTGGTCCTCAGAATAATTGCTGGTGCCATTGGTTTACTTATGTCACCTTTAACGAGGGTGACACAGTGCCCATAGCATATAAATCCCATTTATACTCTAATGCAGAACAACGTTTTGCACCTGCAGAAAAAAACCTGACCACAGTTCAAAAGGCCGTCATTAAAGAGAGGCCACTAGCCCAAGGGAAACGCATTATTGTCGTTACCACAGTGCCAGCCTTTGAGGCTGTTACTAAAGCAAGCATTCCTAACGCTAAAGCACTACATCCACTTTGAATTCAGTGGGTTACCTCCCTGACTGCCAATGATGTTCATTACACCTTTGAACCAAAACTTAAGAAACAAGAATATCTCCAATATGAACAAGAGTACCCTGCTCCTCTAGATATCTTACCACTTGACAGATATCACACTGTCATTTATACTGATGGTTCAGCACAACCAGCTGTAGGTACCAAACATCAATATTCAGCCGCTTGCGCCGCCGTGAGTGGAGGGATGGAGTTTTCCACCCTCATAATACCTACACACAGACCCTAGGGGACTGCACAGCTCAGCAGGCTGAACTTAAAGCCCTTCTTCTAGCGCTAGAACATACAGAGCCAGGATTGCCAACTTTGATAGTCTGTGACTCCTACTACTGCGTCCAGTCCTACAATGATTGCCTCAATCATTGGAAGCTGAACAGGTTTAGAGATTCCGAAGGGGACATCATAAAACACAAAACTTTGTGGGGAGGGTGGCTGATCTTAAGGATAAGCTACTGTGTGTCCATGTAGTACATACATTGGGCCACCAACATGTAGGAGTACACGTTATCGTTAACACTTTGGCTGATGAAGCAGCCAAATCCGCAGTAGCTACGGCTTCTGTGGCTGCAGTGACTCGTTCTCAGACAAGATTGGATAATGAAATACTGACTGCCGTGAAGGCTTCGGCTCAAGGCAAGTCTCTCCCAAAGCATACCCTACAAAATATTCATACCACAGAATGTTGCTTACGCAATAGTTCCTGAGGTTGGAGATCGAGTGATCCCCAACGAAGACGAGAGACTAGGTCTAATTAAAGCAGCACATGAGGGTGTTGCTTCTGCACATGCTGGTATTTCGACCACTTAACACTCTTACAGAAATGCTTCTCGTAGCCGGGCCTATACAAACAGACAAAACAATACTTCTTTTGTTGTGACATTTGCCAGCAAATAAAGTGCTCTAATATCAAAAGCCCACCGCAGACATCCCTCTTAGTGTCCAGCAGGCCACTACAATGTGTGTACCTGGACCATCGCGGTCCACTCCAACCTGATGGTGCATACAAATACATCTTAGTTGCTGTTGATTCTTGTACTAGATTCCTGTGGGTATGGCCTCAGCGGTCAGCTGACACTCGAACTGTTATAAAAGACTTGCTGATCTTTACCGGTACATATGCGGTTGCGGCATTCCATTTGGACCAGGGCGCTGCATTTGCCTCTAAGGCATTCAGGGACACCATGGGGACGATGGGTGTTGAACTCTACTACTCCTCACCATACCATCCAGAGGGAAATTTGGTCATGGAGAGGCGGAACCGTGATCTAAAGTAGTCCTTAACAGCCAGAGTATTAGGTTCGGGCCGCAGTTGGCTTCATCACCGGTATGGGTTCCAGAGAGCACTGAACAATCTGCCAAGACGGTCCTTGGGGGGACGCACTCCTGAGGTTCTCTTTGGGATACCTATGTATGTCCCAGATCTTGATGGCCCTGGTTTGGTGGTAGCAGACACACCTTTTGACATAAATGAACGTCTCACTGTCTTACAGGAGCTTCAGCAATTTCGTGATGATAAATCATCTGAAAGTGCTGCCACCTTAGGAATAAGGGATATACCAACAACTTCCACTGGCTGGATTCCTAAAGTCGGGGATCTGGTAAGTGAGAAAATCAATGTGAAAAAGGAATTCGGTCCATCCTACAGAGCACCAGTCCCAGTCTTGGGAGTACAATGTACCAGAACTGTCATCTTACCACCACTGCCTGGTTCCAAAACATACAGATTAATTTCCATTGATGACGTCAAAGTTCACCATGTGGCCGATCCTGCACAGTAGACTCCAAGGCCCCTTGGGTAGTTCCTGATTCCCTCTCACTACCCAACAGGACATACCTCTTCAAAGTAGACTCAACAACGCTACTTCAAATTACATAACAATGTCCAACAATGTTTTAAACACCTCCTCGACCATGGGGAGGGCGGAAAATGAGCTCTTGCTGATTCCAGTTACCGCATCAATGGCAGCACCTGTCCAAGATCTAGCTGTTTATTGCACCAACACTACACAGACTGATGACACCGTCTACCATGAGCCTCCACGTGACGTGGATCAATCTACCAGTAATGCACTTGCTCCCATTTTTGTAGAGACTGCCTCTGGCACTGACACTGACACAGTCTTCGTGTTCCTGTGGAGTCTGAGCTAGAGACCCCATTCCAAGGTAACGAGGGTTGGGGGCTCTTCTCATGGACATTGCATTGAGAGATTGAGGTTTAACATACCTAGCTCTCTTCTAGGTTAGGGGTTAGGCCTCTATGCTAGGGTATCAGGACATTTCACACACCTCATGTTATTTGATGATATTGCAAGATGGTGGGGGTCTTTGTATTAATGACTCTTGTTTTTACCATTTTATTTCTTGCACTGTTCAGTATCTTAATCATTGCAGCCCATGCAACTTATCGCAGATTGCATTGTTACTAAAATAAAAACTATTGAAACTTTACGGGATCTTCTCCATTGCCTGTGTGTGATTGAGACCTGTTGTTAAAGTGAGAAAGGGGTAATCTCTGTTTAACCACAACGCTCCCTGAGATGTCACACTTTTGAGTCCATGTGTAAAGGCTGCCACAAATCACCTTTGACTGTTTTGGGTTTTTGGTGAGGTACTGCTTGTGAGCCAGAAGGGTTGGGACGACAGTTGCATTTTTTTGTACGATTGGCATAGTAGCCTACAAACATAAGTACTGTCATCCTTAAACCAGCAGTCTTGCATAGAGCAAGAGTCCAACTACGACATGGCACCACCAACGATGGTGTTTAGACACTAATTTACGGATAACCGATTATCACAGTCTCACATACTACAGGTACCCTAAGTACCATTAAACGGAGACGTCCGTGGTCTTGGGGAAGATCCTCCTCAGCTGAACAGGGACCACCTAATTAGGCTGTGGGTTGTTCAAGCTCAAACTCATAAAAGGACTTTTACTCCCCACTTGGTGTTCCATCTCTTCACTCATTATACAATATGGCTAATGCCATAGACATTCCTGAGAATGCTAGACAAGCATTAACTATACATCTAGTAGCGCATGGCTTAACAGATGAGGGTGGGGATGTTACATTTATAGTAGAAGCTAATGAAGCTTACCAAACAGAAACATTTTACTCTTGGGTCACCTTTCCTGAGGAAGACAAAAGATCATTCACATTTCACACATACAGAATTGCAAACGTACCTCAACGGTACCAAGAATACCAGTATCTTGAGATTCCGATTACTTATCAAGAACACCAGAACTGGCTTAATGGCGCCCTACCACATGTAATACAACCCGTGAGATTAGGTCCCTTAAGTAATGATGGTCCAACGTGGCCTATGTTTGCCACATACACACTGCACCCAGATATACAAAATATGCAGGCAGCAGACTTGCCAAACTTATATCTTGAATTAGTAACACTGTACAAAAGACTTGTTCAGTTCGTAATGCGAACATTGAACACAACACCAGCGCGTCCAGCACCATCAGCACATGCTGGATACCTATTGGCCACTGGGATTAATCCACAAACAGTACATACCATTAGGAGTAAAGTACCCACAGAATGAGAGAAAATACAGTTCTGGATAGCCCAGAAAACAAATCAACTGGAAGGTGTGTTTCCCCATACAGGACCACAGGATAAATATAGAATTCTCACTATATGCTTGCCTTTCGGGATGGTTACCTCAGTGGATTACTGCGCAACATAGGGTACAGTCTTCGCTGCAATATACACTACCACACATGGTACCCCGACACTTGCCAATTTACCAGAAGTGTTAAAACAAATACAGAATGAACATGGTGCTGCACCAGTCCTAGATTTGGGGATGAAATTAATGCGTAACTTCGACGCCGTCTCCTCAATAATACTCAGTAACATTAAAGGGGAAGCGGTAGCACTGGCTATATGCCAGCGTCTCCGAGAGATTCCACATTTGGACCAGGAGGGAGAACTTCCAAAAGTTATTTCCGATACCTATACTAGTATAGGATGGGATAGATTGGGAGCCAAACCGAAAAAGCTTGAAATACAATGTACCACCCCTAAGGAAGGTACTAAACAAATGCAGGAAAATAGTAAGAAGCGCTAGGATAAGCAGAAACAATTTAAAGAAAGACAAAATAAGAGAGCAGATTCTCCACATCCGGAGAACTCTGAAAGGAGATATACTCTCAGAAATAGAGAAAGTATAAAAACTCCTGACAGATATACTGATTCACGTCCCTCTATTTCCTTTTAGGATGCACCGGATAGACGTTGCAAAAGAGGGGGCTGTCCTGATCGACGTCCTGAATACGTGAAACAAAAGAAAGACTCACCACAGTCTTCAGATAAAAAAAGAAGATAAGTCCCCACAACAGAAACCACAGTTTAAAAAGAAAAAGGTGCCAGCAATGTCAATTAAAAATGCCAGTACACTTGAGAACATTGCTGAAGAAAATGATGTGGGCAGTGACACTATTAGACCGAGCAGCAGAGGTCATGATATGTTGTCAGAGTCTGAAAGATCATCTGGAGGCGACAGCAACTAGCAATTTAATTACAGTTGAAAGTGCAGAAGGGTGCGTTCTCCCACCCAATAGAGTTTATGATTTAAAAATTCAAATTGAGGGAGACATAGAGCGCACTATTAAAGTGATATTCTGGGATGAACTTAATTGTGATATCCTACTGGCCGAAAGAGACTGGCCACCTGAGCACGTCCGTAAGCTCCGTGCATGGGGATGTCATTTTGCCTTCTTTCTCTGATCTTGTTTTGGAGGCGGTAAAACAAGCCTACGCTGTTGATTGGGCTTTATCGCAGGCTCCTGCATTATACCGCAATCATGTAGGTAGGGACAAGGACTCTCCTTGACATGTTATACCTATCAGGTCTACACCCCAACCTCAGCCACAATATCCCATTAAATACAAAGCTAAAGCTCCAGTGAGGGAGATCCTCACTCAGCTCGAGTACCAGGGAGTAATTGAGCCCTGTGCCTCTGCAATGAATAACCCGCTATTCCCAGTTGCAAAACCTGACCATTCCTACAGAATAGTCCTAGATTACAGACACTTAAACAGTCATACACGCACATACGCAATGCAAAATTCACATAGCACAGCACTCAGTAACAAAACAAAAAGTACAAAACAACGTTGGATATTTCCAACGGGTTTTTCTGCCAAAACTTAGCACAAGAAGTCGGGACCTGAGTGCATTCTCATTTGGCTCACATAAACCCTTTTGCCATTTGCCCCAAGGCTATAAGAACAGTCCAGGACTGTTCTCAGCCCATGTAATGTCAATATTACATGATCTTGATCCCGAGGCGATATCCTATGTGGATGGGAAATTGCAACAGGACATGCTAGAAGCCAAACATTTACACACACGTGATAACAAAACTAATTTGGTCATCAGAATAATTGCTGGTGCCATTGGTTTACTTATGTCACCTTTAACGAGGGTGACACAGTGCCCATAGCATATAAATCCCATTTATACTCTAATGCAGAACAACGTTTTGCACCTGCAGAAAAAAACCTGACCACAGTTCAAAAGGCCGTCATTAAAGAGAGGCCACTAGCCCAAGGGAAACGCATTATTGTCGTTACCACAGTGCCAGCCTTTGAGGCTGTTACTAAAGCAAGCATTCCTAACGCTAAAGCACTACATCCACTTTGAATTCAGTGGGTTACCTCCCTGACTGCCAATGATGTTCATTACACCTTTGATTCAAAACTTAAGACACAAGAATATCTCCAATATGAACAAGAGTACCCTGCTCCTCTAGATATCTTACCACTTGACAGATATCACACTGTCATTTATACTGATGGTTCAGCACAACCAGCTGTAGGTACCAAACATCAATATTCAGCCGCTTGCGCCGCCGTGAGTGGAGGGATGGAGTTTTCCACCCTCATAATACCTACACACAGACCCTAGGGGACTGCACAGCTCAGCAGGCTGAACTTAAAGCCCTTCTTCTAGCGCTAGAACATACAGAGCCAGGATTGCCAACTTTGATAGTCTGTGACTCCTACTACTGCGTCCAGTCCTACAATGATTGCCTCAATCATTGGAAGCTGAACAGGTTTAGAGATTCCGAAGGGGACATCATAAAACACAAAACTTTGTGGGGAGGGTGGCTGATCTTAAGGATAAGCTACTGTGTGTCCATGTAGTACATACATTGGGCCACCAACATGTAGGAGTACACGTTATCGTTAACACTTTGGCTGATGAAGCAGCCAAATCCGCAGTAGCTACGGCTTCTGTGGCTGCAGTGACTCGTTCTCAGACAAGATTGGATAATGAAATACTGACTGCCGTGAAGGCTTCGGCTCAAGGCAAGTCTCTCCCAAAGCATACCCTACAAAATATTCATACCACAGAATGTTGCTTACGCAATAGTTCCTGAGGTTGGAGATCGAGTGATCCCCAACGAAGACGAGAGACTAGGTCTAATTAAAGCAGCACATGAGGGTGTTGCTTCTGCACATGCTGGTATTTCGACCACTTAACACTCTTACAGAAATGCTTCTCGTAGCCAGGCCTATACAAACAGACAAAACAATACTTCTTTTGTTGTGACATTTGCCAGCAAATAAAGTGCTCTAATATCAAAAGCCCACCGCAGACATCCCTCTTAGTGTCCAGCAGGCCACTACAATGTGTGTACCTGGACCATCGCGGTCCACTCCAACCTGATGGTGCATACAAATACATCTTAGTTGCTGTTGATTCTTGTACTAGATTCCTGTGGGTATGGCCTCAGCGGTCAGCTGACACTCGAACTGTTATAAAAGACTTGCTGATCTTTACCGGTACATATGCGGTTGCGGCATTCCATTTGGACCAGGGCGCTGCATTTGCCTCTAAGGCATTCAGGGACACCATGGGGACGATGGGTGTTGAACTCTACTACTCCTCACCATACCATCCAGAGGGAAATTTGGTCATGGAGAGGCGGAACCGTGATCTAAAGTAGTCCTTAACAGCCAGAGTATTAGGTTCGGGCCGCAGTTGGCTTCATCACCGGTATGGGTTCCAGAGAGCACTGAACAATCTGCCAAGACGGTCCTTGGGGGGACGCACTCCTGAGGTTCTCTTTGGGATACCTATGTATGTCCCAGATCTTGATGGCCCTGGTTTGGTGGTAGCAGACACACCTTTTGACATAAATGAACGTCTCACTGTCTTACAGGAGCTTCAGCAATTTCGTGATGATAAATCATCTGAAAGTGCTGCCACCTTAGGAATAAGGGATATACCAACAACTTCCACTGGCTGGATTCCTAAAGTCGGGGATTTGGTAAGTGAGAAAATCGATGTGAAAAAGGAATTCAGTCCATCCTACAGAGCACCAGTCCCAGTCTTGGGAGTACAATGTACCAGAACTGTCATCTTACCACCACTGCCTGGTTCCAAAACATACAGATTAATTTCCATTGATGACGTCAAAGTTCACCATGTGGCCGATCCTGCACAGTAGACTCCAAGGCCCCTTGGGTAGTTCCTGATTCCCTCTCACTACCCAACAGGACATACCTCTTCAAAGTAGACTCAACAACGCTACTTCAAATTACATAACAATGTCCAACAATGTTTTAAACACCTCCTCGACCATGGGGAGGGCGGAAAATGAGCTCTTGCTGATTCCAGTTACCGCATCAATGGCAGCACCTGTCCAAGATCTAGCTGTTTATTGCACCAACACTACACAGACTGATGACACCGTCTACCATGAGCCTCCACGTGACGTGGATCAATCTACCAGTAATGCACTTGCTCCCATTTTTGTAGAGACTGCCTCTGGCACTGACACTGACACAGTCTTCGTGTTCCTGTGGAGTCTGAGCTAGAGACCCCATTCCAAGGTAACGAGGGTTGGGGGCTCTTCTCATGGACATTGCATTGAGAGATTGAGGTTTAACATACCTAGCTCTCTTCTAGGTTAGGGGTTAGGCCTCTATGCTAGGGTATCAGGACATTTCACACACCTCATGTTATTTGATGATATTGCAAGATGGTGGGGGTCTTTGTATTAATGACTCTTGTTTTTACCATTTTATTTCTTGCACTGTTCAGTATCTTAATCATTGCAGCCCATGCAACTTATCGCAGATTGCATTGTTACTAAAATAAAAACTATTGAAACTTTACGGGATCTTCTCCATTGCCTGTGTGTGATTGAGACCTGTTGTTAAAGTGAGAAAGGGGTAATCTCTGTTTAACCACAACGCTCCCTGAGATGTCACACTTTTGAGTCCATGTGTAAAGGCTGCCACAAATCACCTTTGACTGTTTTGGGTTTTTGGTGAGGTACTGCTTGTGAGCCAGAAGGGTTGGGACGACAGTTGCATTTTTTTGTACGATTGGCATAGTAGCCTACAAACATAAGTACTGTCATCCTTAAACCAGCAGTCTTGCCTAGAGCAAGAGTCCAACTACGACATGGCACCACCAACGATGGTGTTTAGACACTAATTTACGGATAACCGATTATCACAGTCTCACATACTACAGGTACCCTAAGTACCATTAAACGGAGACGTCCGTGGTCTTGGGGAAGATCCTCCTCAGCTGAACAGGGACCACCTAATTAGGCTGTGGGTTGTTCAAGCTCAAACTCATAAAAGGACTTTTACTCCCCACTTGGTGTTCCATCTCTTCACTCATTATACAATATGGCTAATGCCATAGACATTCCTGAGAATGCTAGACAAGCATTAACTATACATCTAGTAGCGCATGGCTTAACAGATGAGGGTGGGGATGTTACATTTATAGTAGAAGCTAATGAAGCTTACCAAACAGAAACATTTTACTCTTGGGTCACCTTTCCTGAGGAAGACAAAAGATCATTCACATTTCACACATACAGAATTGCAAACGTACCTCAACGGTACCAAGAATACCAGTATCTTGAGATTCCGATTACTTATCAAGAACACCAGAACTGGCTTAATGGCGCCCTACCACATGTAATACAACCCGTGAGATTAGGTCCCTTAAGTAATGATGGTCCAACGTGGCCTATGTTTGCCACATACACACTGCACCCAGATATACAAAATATGCAGGCAGCAGACTTGCCAAACTTATATCTTGAATTAGTAACACTGTACAAAAGACTTGTTCAGTTCGTAATGCGAACATTGAACACAACACCAGCGCGTCCAGCACCATCAGCACATGCTGGATACCTATTGGCCACTGGGATTAATCCACAAACAGTACATACCATTAGGAGTAAAGTACCCACAGAATGAGAGAAAATACAGTTCTGGATAGCCCAGAAAACAAATCAACTGGAAGGTGTGTTTCCCCATACAGGACCACAGGATAAATATAGAATTCTCACTATATGCTTGCCTTTCGGGATGGTTACCTCAGTGGATTACTGCGCAACATAGGGTACAGTCTTCGCTGCAATATACACTACCACACATGGTACCCCGACACTTGCCAATTTACCAGAAGTGTTAAAACAAATACAGAATGAACATGGTGCTGCACCAGTCCTAGATTTGGGGATGAAATTAATGCGTAACTTCGACGCCGTCTCCTCAATAATACTCAGTAACATTAAAGGGGAAGCGGTAGCACTGGCTATATGCCAGAGTCTCCGAGAGATTCCACATTTGGACCAGGAGGGAGAACTTCCAAAAGTTATTTCCGATACCTATACTAGTATAGGATGGGATAGATTGGGAGCCAAACCGAAAAAGCTTGAAATACAATGTACCACCCCTAAGGAAGGTACTAAACAAATGCAGGAAAATAGTAAGAAGCGCTAGGATAAGCAGAAACAATTTAAAGAAAGACAAAATAAGAGAGCAGATTCTCCACATCCGGAGAACTCTGAAAGGAGATATACTCTCAGAAATAGAGAAAGTATAAAAACTCCTGACAGATATACTGATTCACGTCCCTCTATTTCCTTTCAGGATGCACCGGATAGACGTTGCAAAAGAGGGGGCTGTCCTGATCGACGTCCTGAATACGTGAAACAAAAGAAAGACTCACCGCAGTCTTCAGATAAAAAAAGAAGATAAGTCCCCACAACAGAAACCACAGTTTAAAAAGAAAAAGGTGCCAGCACTGTCAATTAAAAATGCCAGTACACTTGAGAACATTGCTGAAGAAAATGATGTGGGCAGTGACACTATTAGACCGAGCAGCAGAGGTCATGATATGTTGTCAGAGTCTGAAAGATCATCTGGAGGCGACAGCAACTAGCAATTTAATTACAGTTGAAAGTGCAGAAGGGTGCGTTCTCCCACCCAATAGAGTTTATGATTTAAAAATTCAAATTGAGGGAGACATAGAGCGCACTATTAAAGTGATATTCTGGGATGAACTTAATTGTGATATCCTACTGGCCGAAAGAGACTGGCCACCTGAGCACGTCCGTAAGCTCCGTGCATGGGGATGTCATTTTGCCTTCTTTCTCTGATCTTGTTTTGGAGGCGGTAAAACAAGCCTACGCTGTTGATTGGGCTTTATCGCAGGCTCCTGCATTATACCGCAATCATGTAGGTAGGGACAAGGACTCTCCTTGACATGTTATACCTATCAGGTCTACACCCCAACCTCAGCCACAATATCCCATTAAATACAAAGCTAAAGCTCCAGTGAGGGAGATCCTCATCCACACCAGGGAGTAATTGAGCCCTGTGCCTCTGCAATGAATAACCCGTTATTCCCAGTTGCAAAACCTGACCATTCCTACAGAATAGTCCTAGATTACAGACACTTAAACAGTCATACACGCACATACGCAATACAAAATTCACATAGCACAGCACTCAGTAACAAAACAAAAAGTACAAAACAACGTTGGATATTTCCAACGGGTTTTTCTGCCAAAACTTAGCACAAGAAGTCGGGACCTGAGTGCATTCTCATTTGGCTCACAGAAACCCTTTTGCCATTTGCCCCAAGGCTATAAGAACAGTCCAGGACTGTTCTCAGCCCATGTAATGTCAATATTACATGATCTTGATCCCGAGGCGATATCCTATGTGGATGGGAAATTGCAACAGGACATGCTAGAAGCCAAACATTTACACACACGTGATAACAAAACTAATTTGGTCATCAGAATAATTGCTGGTGCCATTGGTTTACTTATGTCACCTTTAACGAGGGTGACACAGTGCCCATAGCATATAAATCCCATTTATACTCTAATGCAGAACAACGTTTTGCACCTGCAGAAAAAAATCTGACCACAGTTCAAAAGGCCGTCATTAAAGAGAGGCCACTAGCCCAAGGGAAACGCATTATTGTCGTTACCACAGTGCCAGCCTTTGAGGCTGTTACTAAAGCAAGCATTCCTAACGCTAAAGCACTACATCCACTTTGAATTCAGTGGGTTACCTCCCTGACTGCCAATGATGTTCATTACACCTTTGATTCAAAACTTAAGACACAAGAATATCTCCAATATGAACAAGAGTACCCTGCTCCTCTAGATATCTTACCACTTGACAGATATCACACTGTCATTTATACTGATGGTTCAGCACAACCAGCTGTAGGTACCAAACATCAATATTCAGCCGCTTGCGCCGCCGTGAGTGGAGGGATGGAGTTTTCCACCCTCATAATACCTACACACAGACCCTAGGGGACTGCACAGCTCAGCAGGCTGAACTTAAAGCCCTTCTTCTAGCGCCAGAACATACAGAGCCAGGATTGCCAACTTTGATAGTCTGTGACTCCTACTACTGTGTCCAGTCCTACAATGATTGCCTCAATCATTGGAAGCTGAACAGGTTTAGAGATTCCGAAGGGGACACCATAAAACACAAAACTTTGTGGGGAGGGTGGCTGATCTTAAGGATAAGCTACCGTGTGTCCATGTAGTACATACATTGGGCCACCAACATGTAGGAGTACACTTTATCGTTAACACTTTGGCTGATGAAGCAGCCAAATCCGCAGTAGCTACGGCTTCTGTGGCTGCAGTGACTCGTTCTCAGACAAGATTGGATAATGAAATACTGACTGCCGTGAAGGCTTCGGCTCAAGGCAAGTCTCTCCCAAAGCATACCCTACAAAATATTCATACCACAGAATGTTGCTTACGCAATAATTCCTGAGGTTGGGGATCGAGTGATCCCCAACGAAGACGAGAGACTAGGTCTAATCAAAGCAGCACATGAGGGTGTTGCTTCTGCACATGCTGGTATTTCGGCCACTTAACACTCTTACAGAAATGCTTCTCGTAGCCAGGCCTATACAAACAGACAAAACAATACTTCTTTTGTTGTGACATTTGCCAGCAAATAAAGTGCTCTAATATCAAAAGCCCACCGCAGACATCCCTCTTAGTGTCCAGCAGGCCACTACAATGTGTGTACCTGGACCATCGCGGTCCACTCCAACCTGATGGTGCATACAAATACATCTTAGTTGCTGTTGATTCTTGTACTAGATTCCTGTGGGTATGGCCTCAGCGGTCAGCTGACACTCGAACTGTTATAAAAGACTTGCTGATCTTTACTGGTACATATGCGGTTGCTGCATTCCATTTGGACCAGGGCGCTGCATTTGCCTCTAAGGCATTCAGGGACACCATGGGGACGATGGGTGTTGAATTCTACTACTCCTCACCATACCATCCAGAGGGAAATTTGGTCATGGAGAGGCGGAACCGTGATCTAAAGTAGTCCTTAACAGCCAGAGTATTAGGTTCGGGCCACAGTTGGCTTCATCACCGGTATGGGTTCCAGAGAGCACTGAACAATCTGCCAAGACGGTCCTTGGGGGGACGCACTCCTTATGAGGTTCTCCTTGGGATACCTATGTATGTCCCAGATCTTGATGGCCCTGGTTTGGTGGCAGCAGACACACCTTTCGACATAAATGAACGTCTCACTGTCTTACAGGAGCTTCAGCAATTTCGTGATGATAAATCATCCGAAAGTGCTGCCACCTTAGGAATAGGGGATATACCAACAACTTCCAATGGCTGGATTCCTAAAGTCGGGGATCTGGTAAGTGAGAAAATCGATGTGAAAAAGGAATTCGGTCCATCCTACAGAGCACCAGTCCCAGTCATGGGAGTACAATGTACCAGAACTGTCATCTTACCACCACTGCCTGGTTCCAAAACATACAGATTAATTTCCATTGATGACGTCAAAGTTCACCATGTGGCCGATCCTGCACAGTAGACTCCAAGGCCCCTTGGGTAGTTCCTGATTCCCTCTCACTACCCACAGGACATACCTCTTCAAAGTAGACTCAACAACGCTACTTCAAATTACATAACAATGTCCAACAATGTTTTAAACACCTCCTCGACCATGGGGAGGGCGGAAAATGAGCTCTTGCTGATTCCAGTTACCGCATCAATGGCAGCACCTGTCCAAGATCTAGCTGTTTATTGCACCAACACTACACAGACTGATGACACCGTCTACCATGAGCCTCCACGTGACGTGGATCAATCTACCAGTAATGCACTTGCTCCCATTTTTGTAGAGACTGCCTCTGGTGATTTCATTGACATTGATGACTTTTCTTCAGACTCATCCACTCCAGCTATTGAAGATGTATCAAAGACATGTAAGCTGTACATATGGCTTAAAAATAACTATTTAATTCTCCCATGGAACTATTTATGGTTCTGTTTGACATTTTTTGCATTGTTCCTATGGATTGGGTTTGTGACTGTTTTCTTTTTACTTATAAATGGTCATTACCTTCCTGAACGCTCTTCAGTTGTTCTTGTGTATGAAGTCTTAACTCCACATCATTCCTCGCATAAGGTCCAAAGAGACTTGTCCCTTGTGAACATTTCAGCTGTACAAATTTCTGATGGTATTGTGTGGGACAACATTCCATTTCATATATATACGGGCCTACTGAGGTCATTCAAATTCCGTATGTGTTCAAAATTTCTATGACAGAAGTCATTACACCTGGTGTTGTATCTGATGATTGGGATGTCCAGACAATTGATTCTATGTTAACTGAAATGAAGGACTATTCAGTGTTTGAAAGTGATGATGTTTATAGACATACAATGAATTATGGGGAAATGTTCTGTTATATTAACTGGGGACATTACTACCTGCACCGTGCTTCTAAACACAGACCTGTACTTAACTTCACATAGTGGGAACACTATTCACCACCACCAGTGGGGAGGCCAAAACACTATTTAGACAAGTTCACTTATTTCACTGGGCATGACACAAAAAATTCAGTCATATTATTTCAAGTTGCCTCCTTCGAAAATTAGGAACATTTTGCTAACTGATACAAAGCGGATTTATTCAGAGTCCTTTGTTTCACATCTTACAGTTGAAGGTCAAGAATACTGGAAGAACACTGTTGATTTAAAAAGTGTATGGGGAACACAAGATTGACAAATACAGGGTAGGGAAGCTTTATTTAGAGCGTGCCTGATTCCTGTCCAAATGATCTTTTTAAATGACACCATTCAACAGACATCCTGTCTGGGGTTGGCAAAAGTAAAAGAAATGAGCACTCCCAGTATCCCCACACCTGCAAAGTTTAATGATTGGCACTTCTTCCTGAATGTCACAGAGGAAGAGCTAGATGCAAAGGTTCAGGCTGGTACTTATAATTCTTCACTTTACAGTCCCGGCGGGTGGTTAATTTGGTCAATAGACACCAATGGATGTCAGGCACGTTTTTTTAATTCCTCAAGGGGTTTCAAGATTAGCCGGCCAGACCCTCGCTTTATCGCGGGGCAACACACAGGTATAGTTACAACATATAGTACGGGTAAACTGTGCCAACAATGGGTACAGTCTAACATGTTAGCCGCAGTCAAGGAACATCTTAACACTCTTTCTGAAAATGTAGACTTGCAGGACTTTGTACTAGGTCCTAGAAAGCAATGCTCTAAAAGATTCATATATACTATGTACAATGAGATCTGGAAGCTTTCTCAGATAGAAGCTGCTGCACGTTTAAGGCAAATAGATACGGAAAACTTAGGAAAAGGCTTTAGCTGTTGTTGATAACGGCATGAACACTTTGTCCAACAGGATTTATTCACTGACAAACTTAGTGTCATCTGCGATAGATATCATTCACATAGACATGTCCCGTTTATATCATGGGCAAAGTCATCTGCGTTCCATCATGCAGTTAGGTTGGATGTTACAGACATTGAAAAATGGGCGAATTCCATGGAAATATATTAACGGTAGTGAATTGTTCACTGCTTTTAATTTATCCAAAGAACAGCAGACAATGGCTAAAAGGTAAACGAGTTTCACCATGCTCCATGTAGAGAAGTTGGAAAAGCTGCCTTTCACAGTTACAGAGAGTCCTTCAACAGTATGGCTCTTACATGGCATCATTAATCTGCCCATTTCCACTTTCTGCTTATCTAAATGCATGAAACGTCTTGCTGTGGGAAGGTACGGGCAACTGGGTGATAGCTATATTAAAGAAGAGTGGGAGTTGTCCTTTGATTAAAAGTGTCTGAACGGCGAAACAGAGGTGTTTCTCAGCGGAAGCGAATGTGAGACTACTGTTAGTCATTCAAGGATTTGAAAACAGGTGTTCCTTCACGGCCTTTGCAATGCGGGTGTCACGAACTTGGCTTGTTTTCTGAAGGGTACTCCCGTCCCTTTGATTCGACTGGCATTTCATGTACTTCCGAATGTAAGTTGTGTGGTGCTGAGCGACCAAAGATGTTGCGGTATGCGACCAGGAATAGCCTACGCAATTTCAGTTTCTATGGTCGTCACGTGTTGTGGACATGTTTTATTCCCCCCCCACATTAGAGATAAAGGTATCAGACATGTGGCCTCACATTGATACTATTAATGTAAATTATGACAAGTTGAGCAGGCTAAAGGCGCTACTGTTTCAAAAACAGGTTGTGTTGACATCAGCCAGAGAAACGTATGCTCTGCAGATTGCGAGATCATCAGCCGCGATACAATCCCTATTAAATACCAAGTTCCCCAAGCACTTTGGAGAATTGGTTTCCAGGATTTTTAAAGCCTTGAGCACAGTCGGGATTGTACATTTCTTTTAGGCTGTTGGGTCTGGATTTGTGTCCATCTTCCAGACTATCTTTGGAGTCATCCCATCGGCCATCCATTCACTCTTTTCAAGTTTGTTTGGCAGCTTTCAAATTATTTTGACATTGATTGACGGGATACTGCTGCTATTTCTTCTGATTCGCAGTGGTTGTGTCTTTTCAGCTACACAAAGCAATGGAGCCGCTGCCACCAGCTCAACTGTGCCGTGAACGCATGGTTCAGATCTTTGATGCTTCCTTGCTGGTGGAATTGGAGCGTGATTGGTCATTGTCATTCCGACCATTCCTATGGTGCGTGCAACCAGTCTTCCACTGCGTATAGTGCTTCTTCGAACATTTGCCAACAGTGTGCCTTGCGGTTACGCCGGTGCCTCCTGTGGACCAAGAACTGCTGATGTCCCCGATGAGGGTTCACTCACAGTCGTGCCCCTTGAAACTTAGGGTGATTCGCAAGGCATCCTATGAGCCTTCCTTGCTCACCGAGTTGGCTCATTACACCATGGAGGATGACACTACTGCAGGTGGACCTGCACAAGAGACTTCTACGCACTACTGCTCCGTGGACCCACTTGCCTATCCCCTGATCGATTTAACATCTGATGATGTGGCCTCCTTCTTGGTGTCCTTTCCATTCAGTGACTCCGGAGATGCTCTTCAAGATCATGATTATTGTAAATAATTTGATGATTGGCTTCGACCAAAATCAAAGTATACATTTATTGTTTTTACTTTGGCCTGCCTTGCTTGTCATGGTCGACATTATGGTCCTCATTATGACATTGGCAGTAAATGCCACTTACCGCCATGCTGACTGCCGCCAACATACCCGAAGCGGCGGATATCCGTTCACCATATTATGACACACACACCAATCTGTCACTATTCAGCCACACACACAAGTCCGCCACACCAAAGATCAGTGATAAACGGGCGGTATCAAAACCCACACCGTTACGCCAACAGAACAGCGCCCATCACATTATGACCCACGAATCACCACGGCGAAAGTTCAATAGCGGTAAACCATTGGCGGTACATACCGCTGCGCTCAAAATACACACACACATACAAAACAGCACCACATTGGGCAATTCAAACAACACACACCTGACACCCATACACACACCACACACACACACCCACACGACTATGAAACACCCACCAACATTACCCACAACCCTTTACAAATACAAACCATTGCCAACAGACTGACATCACAACTACAGACAAGAGCAGACCCAGACACCACCATCACCTATACACCACCCACATGCCTTACATCACACACCCCAATACATCACCCTACACATCCTCACCCACACCACTCACACTACACCCATGGTACCACAACGACACCCCAGGTTCTCTGAGGAGGAGCTAAGGGTCATGGTGGAGGAAATCATCCGTCTAGAGCCTCAGCTATTTGGAGCACAGGCGCAGCAGATATTCATTGCTGGGAAGATGGCGCTATGGCGGAGGATCATGGACAGGGTCAACGCCGTGGGACAGCACCCAAGAACTAGGGATGACATCAGGAAGAGGTGGAACGACCTACTGGGGAAGGTAGGTTCCATTGCAGCAAGACACCAACTAGCTGTAGGGAGGACTGGTGGTGGACCCCCATCTCCTCCCCCACAACTAACAACATGGGAGGAGCAGGTCTTGCCAATCATGCATCCTGAGGGCCTGACAGGAGTAACAGAAGGACAGTACTCTGGTAAGTTAACTCTCTATTTCTATCACCCCCCTACCTGCATGCCATCTCATATCCTCACCCTCACCCTCACTCCCATCACATCACCATGTCCCACACCCCCCACCATCACACCTCACTCATCCCAATGCCAAGCCCTGCATTCTATACCAATGCATAGACACCACTCACAGACCTGCATGGACACCTATCACTAAAGCATGCACAAGAAAGAGAATCAGCTACCCCACCACATACCAACTCACACAAGTAAAAGCTGCCAGGGCAAATACAGCCAAAGAGGGCAAGCCACCCTTGCACCATATGTCACACACAGAAACAATAACACTGCATTTACATCCCAACAGGTATCCCAGCCAATGTCAGCGGAGAACAGGTGCCAGCAACTTCCAGCCCCCCACAGAAGAGGCCCACAGTGATGACAGCTACTCTGGTCGCCTGGATCTGGATAACCAACTTGGCCCATTAGGGACCCCTGGACAGTCAGTTACCCAGCCACAGTCACACACCACCACAGAGCCTCCCCCCTCAGGAAACACCACCACAGCACCTACCCAGCGTACCCATACGTCTGTCCACAGGACACGTCAATCAGCAGTGTGTCCACTACTACAGGGACCCAGGGCACACCTCATACCCAAGACAATCAGGGACCTGGGGTCAGTGGCAGTGGGCACACGGTTCAGGGGACAGAGGCACAGGACAACAAGGAAACTGGGAGGAGTGCTGTGTGCCGGGGGAGGACAGGCCCAGGGAACCGACTCTCCAGGAGGCACCCACCGAGATACTGGGAGCATACCAACATTCCCAGGACATGCTGTGCCAGATCCTGGACAACGTGCAGGAGAACAGGCGGCTGCAGGAGGGACAGTACCAGAGGATCAGGGAGGACTTGCAGGCCATCAACACCACCCTGGTCTCCATAGCATGGGTGCTGGCAGACATGGCAAACATTATGAGGGAGGTAGTCTTACAACAGCGGGCCCCTGCCACTAGCCAGACTACTGAACTACCCTCTACCTCTGCTGCCGCTAGTGGACA
This sequence comes from Pleurodeles waltl, assembly GCF_031143425.1. Lineage (NCBI taxonomy): Eukaryota > Metazoa > Chordata > Amphibia > Caudata > Salamandridae > Pleurodeles > Pleurodeles waltl. Next base: position 505,600,143 of record NC_090443.1, read on the forward strand.
GGAGGCCCCGACACAGGACCATTAGGCCACCAGCACCCCTCCGTCTGCAGAAGGAGAACCACCCTCCAAATGTTCCCTGCGATCCAGGCAGAAGCCAGAGGCTATTGCCAAGACCCTCACCAGGAAATAAGACTCTCCTGATTGTCACCCTTGTGTCCCACTCTGTCACCCTGTCCACTCTGAACTGCCATTGCTCCCCTTCCTATGTCTCCTTGGACAATGCACCTGTGCTACAAACAGACTGGAACAATACCCTGGACTTCACTCCATCATCACACCATCCCCTTGCACATGCCCCTTTTCTTCATAGCACTTCAATAAACACACTATGAAAAAAGTATGGAGTATGTCAAATGATTTAAGTATGTATTCGTTTAACAAGGTTCAAAGATTGCAAATAAACTGTACAGTAATGTGCATATAGGATAGACCTGTAGTTGGCTGCAGTGAACACACCAGGAGTGAAGTGGGGGACCAACATCTGCAAAAAGAGTGTCCAAAGGGTACAGTGAGTGGGCATAGAAGTGGGAAATCACAGCCTGCCAGTGACAATGTGAAACAAACAAATGACAATGAAATGTGAAGTTACACTGTCTTACCTGTGTGTCATTGGAAGTATTGTTCAATCACCTGCAGTTCTGTTGTCCTCATCCTCATCCTCCTCATCCTCACTGTCCACAGGGTCCACTGCTGCCACACGGTCATCTCCAGCCTCCTCCTCCAGCAGAAAAGGCACATGGCGTCTTAAGGCAATGTTATGCAACATGCAGCATGCCACGATTATCTGGCAGACCTTCTTGGGTGAGTAGCACAGGGATCCACCTGTTAGATGGAGGGACCGAAACCTGGCCTTCAGGAGGCCAAAGGTTCTCTCAATGATCCTCCTTGTTCGCCCATGTGCCTCATTGTAATGTTCCTCTGCCCTTGTCCTGGGATTCCTCACAGGGGTCAGTAGCCATGATAGTTTGGGGAACCTGAGTCACCTGCAAATATTGAGGGACAACATTTAGCCTCACCCTATCCCATATGGCCCACACCATACCCATATTCCAACATCCACTGGGTGGGAACCAGGACTCACCTATTAGCCACACCCTGTGCCTCTGCAGTTGGGCCATCACATTTGGGATGCTGATATTCCTCAGGATAAAGGCATCATGCACAGACCCAGGATACTTAGCATTGACGTGGGAGATGTACTGGTCTGCCAAGCACACCATCTGGACATTCATTGAGTGAAAACTCTTTCGATTTCTGAACACCTGTTCATTTTGCCAGGGGGGAACAAATGCAATATGTGTGCCATCAATTGCCCCAATGAGGTTGGGGATATGTCCCCATAGAAGTCAGCCTTCACTGTAGCCAAATCCTCCATCTGGGGGAAAACAATGTAGCTGCACATGTGTTTAATCAGGGCAGACAACACTCTTGTCAGCACTATTGAGAACATTGGCTGTGACATTCCTGCTGCCAAACCCACTGTCACTTGGAAAGAACCAGTTGCCAAGAAATGGAGAACAGATAGGACTTTCACAAGAGGGGGGATCTCAGTGTGGTGACGGATAGCAGATATCAGGTCAGGCTCCAATTGGGCACACAGCTCAATGATTGTGGCCCTGTCAAGTTTATAGGTGAGGATAATGTGCCTGTCCTCCATTGTTGCCAAGTCCACCAGAGGTCTGTACACGGGGGGATGTCTCCATCTCCTATTCATCCGCAGCGGTAGCAATCTATGGGGCAAAAGAGTGAGGAGCCGGTCACAAACTGTACATTGTAGCCACAACAGTACAATGCATGAAGTTAATTTGAAATGTATAAGTGGCATCTGTCCTGTATGTACAATTGTGAACTGTGACACAGTTAAAATGCAGGGCCTCCCCCCCCCCCCCGAAATGGCGTCCGACTGTCCTGTGTGGAGGGACAGGTGGAAGTGAGGTAATTCTGCTGACGTTGTGCACCATTGCAGGAGGCGGTCGGGAACCGCCATGCAACGCCTCACTGGATAATATTGGGCGCTATGGGGTCAGTGGCCAATGGTGATGTACGCCAGCAGTGACGGTATGCACCGCCGTGGACATCACCGCCATTTTCTATTTGATTACTCACTTGCTACCTGTCCTTCAACAGGAGAGGACCTACAGTGCATGTGCTGCTGTGACCTGTGTCTAGAACCTACCATGGCACGTGTGACTGGGGAAAGGGCCCCTGCCTTCACCTTGGCGGAGTTGGAGAGACTGGTAGATGGGATCATACCCCAGTACTGACTGCTGTATGGGCCTCCAGACCAACAGGTGAGTACACTGTGAGTACGATGCATGGGGCATGAATGCATGGAGTGGTGTGTGTTAAGGCCTCGTGTAGGGGGGTGTTGGTGGATGTCCCCTGGGCAGCGTGCTGCTTGTGTGCTGGACCAGGTCTGTGCAAATGGGGATCGGAAGGGGTATGGTGGGATATGGGTGTAACAGGAAGGCGGTCTGACTAATACCTTTCCCTGTGTGTATTTCCTCTGCAGGTCAGCTCCCATCAAAAGAAAGGTATATGGCATGCCATCGCCAAGGACGTGCGGACCCTGGGGGTCTACGGCAGGTGGAGCACCCATTGTCAGTAACGGTGGGAGGACCTGAGACGCTGGGCACGGAAGACGGCGGAGGCCCAGCTGGGGATGGCCTCCCAACGAGGAAGAGGTGCCTGTCGAATCATGACCCCTCTGATGGCCCGCATACTGGCGGTTGCCTATCCAGAGCTGGATGGGCGTTTGAGGGCATCACAGCAGCCACAAGGGGGTGAGTACAGTGCCCATCATTACTACTTACGCCTGGTGGGGTGGTATCCGGATGGGGGATGTATGTCTGTGGGTGCCCCTAGGCCAGGCCCGACATTGCAGGGTAGGTCCAATGTTGGCCAGGGTTTTGATGTGATAGCCCTCCTACCTAGATTGTAGGCATCCACTACTGGGCAGGGCTTTGTGGGTCCAAGGTATGCTGCAGTTGGCGGTATGTGTCCCTCCCCATGCCCTGGTGACTAGCACTGTTACTGGTAGTGCATTGCATAGTGCGTAGGCCTGTTCCCTGTGTGTGAGGGTGCTGTGTACGCCAACGGTGGTGTTGGTGCAGCCATTGACCAAGTGTATCCTTTGTCTCTCTACCCCCCTTTTTGTTCTGTCATCCTGTCCTTATGTGCATTAGCATAATCTGGTGGAGGAGCAGAGGCACTGGCGACGGAGGGAGCTGCATCCCACATGACCCAGGAGGCAGATTCCACCGATGGTGAGGGCACCAGTGGGACAGAGGGCGAGGGGAGCACCACGGAGGAGACTGGAGGGGACAGTTCAGACACAGATACCTCCTCCGATGGAAGCTCCCTGGTGGTGGCGGACACGTCTCTGCCAACCCCAGCTACAGGTACAACCGCCACCCCCGTACCAGTACCGCCCTCCAAACAACCCCTCATCGAGTTGCCCATGCCCAATCACCCAGGAGGGTGGGCATCTCCTTCACCCCATGCACCTCAGGCCCTGTCCCAGTTAGCCCTGCTGCGCTGAGTGAGGAGGCTATTGACCTCCTGAGATCAATCTCTGTTGGGCAGTCAACCATTGTGAATGCCATCCAGGGTCTGGCAGCCCAAATGCAACAGACCAATGCATTTCTGGAGGGCATTCACACTGGCTTGGTGGCCCAGCAGAGATCAATCCAGGCTCTGGCCTCCTCTCTGATGGCAGCCATTGTCCCTGTTTTCACCCTCCCCCTCCAACTTCCTCTACCCAATTTCATTCCCCTCAACCCCAACCTATCCCAAGCACACAGGTAGACGAGCATGCACACAAGACAACACACAAGAGTGGCACAGGCAAACACAAGCACCACACATCATCACACAGGCACTCACACAAACACCATCCAGATGCAGATATACCAACATCCACTGCCTCCTCTGTGTCCCCGTCCTCCTCCTCCTCCACCTCCCTCCCAGTTGCGTCTACACTCACACCTGCATGCACGACATCTACATCCACTACCGCCATCACCAGCACACCTATCAGAACACACACCTCACTGGCAGACACCTCCACAACAGCCATGCACACGTCCCCTGTGTCCTCTCCCACTGTGTCTGCCCCACCCCCTCCCAAAGTACACAACTGCAAGCACTCAGACACCCAACAGCCATCCACCTCACAACAGAATCCAGCCCATGCACCTGCACCTGCACCCAAACACAGCAGAAAGACACCTCCCACAACCTCTTCCTCCACGCCCATACCTTCTCCCTGTCCCCCCAATGTCCCTAAGCAGCTTTTCCTCTCCACCATTGACCTCTTCCCTACCCCTCCCCCCATCCTTCACGTCTGGCTAGGGTGGCTAAAACCCAGGCAAGCACCTCAGCCACCCAGTCCACGGGCCCAGTAGTGTCCACACCCACTCGTGGTGGGAAAGAATCCAGGTCACCAGGCTGCCTCACGGAAAGGGTGCCTGCCCCACCTGCTGCCAGGAAGAGCAAGGAGCCAGCCCCAGCTTCTGACAGGAAGGGCAAGGAGCCAGCCCTAGCTGCTGCCAGGAAGGGCAAGGAGCCATTCCCTGCTGCTGCCAGGAAGGGCAAGGGGCCTGCACCAGCAGGCAGGAAGGACAAGGGGCCTTGTGCTGGGACTCAGTCGGAGCCCCCACCACCAACCATGGTTGTGCAGCTGTCAGAGGCTGCAGCGGATGGGCAGGAGCTTCCCCCCACAACCACCAGCAGTAGCAGCAGCACCACCAGCAGTGGGCAGCCTTCCAAGGCTGCAGGGGATGGGCAGGAGCTTCCCCCCACAACCACCAGCAGCAGCAAAAGCACCACTATCACCAGCAGGGGATGGGCAGGCGCTTCCCCCCACAACCACCACCAGCAGCAGCACCACTACCAGCAGTGGGCAGCCATCCGAGGCTGCAGGGGATGGGCAGGAGCTTTCCCCCAAAACCACCAGCAGCAGCACCACTACCAGCAGTGGGCAGCCTTCCAAGGCTGCAGGGGATGGGCAGGAGCTTCCCCCCACAACCACCAGCAGCAGCAAAAGCACCACTATCACCAGCAGGGGATGGGCAGGCGCTTCCCCCCACAACCACCACCAGCAGCAGCACCACTACCAGCAGTGGGCAGCCATCCGAGGCTGCAGGGGATGGGCAGGAGCTTCCCCCCAAAACCACCAGCAGCAGCACCACTACCAGCAGTGGGCAGCCATCCGAGGCTGCAGGGTATGGGCAGGATCTTTCCCCCAAAACCACCAGCAGCAGCACCACCACCACCACCACCAGCAGTGGGCAGTCGTCCGAGGCTGCAGGGGATGGGCAGGAGCTTCCCCCCACAACAACCAGCAGCAGCAGCACCACCACTGCCACCACTGAACAGCCGTCACCTCCGGCGGACATTCTGTAGACCTGCCTCCATGGGCTCTTTGTGCGGCCTGCCCCCTGCAAATCCTGTGGGAATGACACCCACTTGAGAGACTGTGACCTTGCACTCAACAAAATCAGCATTACAGGGCATGCTGCCTTCTCCAGAACCAGTGGGAACGGCACCCACTCACCCCATCCTCCCCAGGATGAAGATCACAGGGCACAATGCCCCATCTAGAACCAGTGGGCAAGTCACCCACTTGAGAGACGGTGGCTTGCACTTCCCAGGACCAAGCACAAGACATGTTGCCCCCTCCAGAGCATGTGGGCAAGTCACCCACTTGAGAGACTGTGGCCTTTCACTACCCAGGACAGAGCAATGGGCATGTTGCCCCCTCCAGAGCATGTGGGAAAGTCACCCACTTGAGAGACTGTGGCCTTGCACTCCCCAGGACAGAGCACAGGGCATGTTGCCCCCTTCAGAGCATGTGGGCAAGTCACCCACTTGAGAGACTGTGCCCTTGCACTCCCCAGGACAGAGCAATGGGCATGTTGCCCCCTCCAGGACCAGTGGTGTTGTTCCATCTGCCCCCTCGTTCCCCATCACCCTGAGGTGCTTGACTATTTTCAAAATGATACCCCTGCAGTGTTCTCTCCGTGTTGTGGCAGGAGACAAGTGGGGCCTTGGACTTTGTCATGTGGCCCTGTGGCCCACGCACATTGAGGACTGGGCAGTGTCCCTTGAATTGTACATATGTATATATTTTTAGATTGGATGTACGCATTTCTACTGTATTAATATTATTACACTCACTTTAATCAATTCCTGTAGTCCTTACATTATTCCTGAGTGGTTTGGGGTCAATATGTTTTATTATTGCATCTGATTGTGTGTATAGTGTTGGGGGTGGGGTGTGTGTTGTGCGTGTGTGTGTCACTCTCGTTTTCCTCCACTCACTGTGGTCGTCTTCGCCGTCATTGGTGTTCGTGGTGGAGCAGGACGTAAAAGATTTGCAGCTCGGGCTCCATGGCGGCGTGGTTGTTCCCTCTGTCTCCAATGGTCAGTCCTTTCCCTTCTGTGCAGTGTTTCCACCAGGCTTTTGATGTTGTTGGTACCGCCCCGGAAAAGGTAGCGGATTGGGCTGTCATAATACGGTGGGCGGAACATTGTCGTCCGCCTGGCTGTAGGCGGCTACTGCCGTGGTGGCTGTTGTTTCCGCACTGGCGGTCTGTGTGGTAAAGTGGCTGTCTATCTGAGCTTTTTCAGCCATTGTCATAATTTGGCGGTAATTACCACCAGCCTGTTGGCGGTATTACTGCCACTTTATCACCGACCGCCAGGGTTGTAATGAGGGCCTATATCTCTTGATATGTTTTTTAGCTCTTGATTTTAACATGCTTTTTAAAGGATTTCTAGCTAGTGTTTATGCTTTTAGCTTTAGTCCGGATCATTTTTAGCATTTGGATTCATTTCACCTTCGGTGGCTTCCATATATGGCATCATACTTGTTACGGCAATGGGGAGGGTGTCGTGAATTCTACTTTGTTTTGATGGGATACAGGATTTAGCTTAGCCTACGGCTTGCAGACTCGTGCCCCCATCACCAGTGACTTTTACCCTACTTAGCTTACTCTGTTTTAGCGCATTTATTTAATGAATTCTTTTTGACTTAGGCCCATGTTTTGATTTGCATTATCAGTGCCACCGCGCTAAGGCGTCAAGATCAGTTGACAAATACAAACAAACTGTAGGTGTTCACTTTAGGTACTTTCTCACTTCATGCTGTTCAGGGAATTTTTTTATGCTAATTACCGTCCCAAGCATGCCTTGTTATCTGTTGTTTGGGAACAAACATAAGTCAGGGGTCCAAGTAGATCCGAATAAATACTCCTCACTTTATCAGATAGTCAGAGGGATTCGGGCCAAATGCGATCACTGCTGTTGATGCGGCACGTCGCCTTGACACTGACCCAGTTTTCGTGTTCCTGCAGTCTGAGCTAGAGACCTCATTCCAAGGTAATGAGGGTTGGGGGCTCTTCTCATGGCATTGGCAGATTGAGGTTTAACATGCCTAGCTCTCTTCTAGGTTAGGGGTTAGGCCTCTATGCTAGGGTATCAGGACATATCACACACCTCATGTTATTTGATGATATTGCAAGATGGTGGGGGTCTTTGTATTAACGACTCTTGTTTTTACCATTTTATTTCTTGCACTGTTCATTATCTTAATCATTCCAGCCCATGCAACTTATCGCAGATTGCAGTCTTTCTAAAAATAATACCCAAACTTTACTGCATCTTCTTCATTGCCTGTGTGTGATTGAGACATGTTGTTAATGTGAGACAGGGGTAATCTCTGTTTAACCACGACGCTCTCTGAGATGTCACACTTTTGAGTCCATGCATAAAGGCTGCCACAAATCACCTTTGACTGTTTTGGGTTTTTGGTGAGGTACTGCTTGTGAGCTGGAAGGGTTGGGACAACAGTTGCATTTTGTTGTAGGATTGGCATAATCACCTACAAACATAAGTACTGTCATCCTTAAACCAGCATTCTTGCCTAGAACAAGAGTCCAACTACAACAACACATTGCCCATGTCCACTCTTAGCTTAGAGAGCCTGTGCAGGATTGTGGCTGGCATGGGGCTGGCACGGCGGTATGCCCCATCCATGACCACAAAAGTGGCAAAAGGCAGATGGTAGATGAAGGGTTGCTGAGAGGCCCAAGGACTTGTCTGTAGCCTGAGAGTCCTCAAAGCGTGCCAACACTGAGTCGGGCCTCTCTCCAAACAAGTGAGTCCCGTCAAAGCGCATGTCCGTAAAGTTTGCCTGATCATCCCCCGAAAAGCCAGATGTTCTCAGCCAGGCATTGCACCATAAGGGCAGCATCGAAAAAACAGCTCTTCCCAGCAAGTTAGTTGTATCCAGGCCACACCTAATGAAGAACTTTGCCGTATCTCTCCAGTCTTTCACTGCTTGGGAGAGGATGGCCCTGGCCGCCTCCATGACCTGTGGCAGCCCTTGTACCACCACTATATCTCATAAGATATGCTAGGAACAGCCCAATAAGAATGAGGTGTTCACCGACCTCAATGCCAGGCTGGTGGAAGAAAAGATCTTCTTCACCAGCCGGTCCAGCCTCTTGGATTCTCTGTTCGGGCAAGCAGAGGGGAACACGCCCTGGAAAGTACAGGCTTGGACTACACCAACCAACCAGAGCTCTGGTTCAGGTTGCAGTACCCTCCTGCTTTTTGCCTGGTTTATGGATGCAACTTTGACTGGCATGCACTAGGTTCCTGCTAACCAGATCCTCTGTGCCAGTGTTCTTTCACCTAAAACTGTACAGTTATTTTTACAATTGGCAGAGCCTTTAGCTGCCACTTTAAGTCCGTAGTAAATGGTACCTCCGGTACCTAGGGCATGGGATCCTAAAGAAGGCCCCTTAGGGCTGCCACACAGATTGTGCCACCCTCAGTGACCCTGTCACTAAGTGCACACTGCACTGCCATTGCAGGCTGCGTGTCTTGGTGCAGAACTAAAATGAAAACATGACATGGCACACAGCCCATGGGCCATGTCCCCTAACACTGCATGCACTCTATGTAAGTCACCCCTCCAGCAGGCCTTATAGTACTAAGGCAGGGTGCATTACATTGATTGTGACGCAGGACTGCATGAGCAGATATTCCCCTATTATGTCTTTGTTGATTTTCTGACATAGCAAGTGACCAGGAAAGCCATTTCTGGTACATGTGCTGGACACACTGGTCAACAGGAGTTCCCCAGCTACGTGTTGGCTTCACTGAAGATGGGAATGTTTCAAATATCTTGTATTGATAGACCCTCACTAAATCCAGTGATGACTGTATTACTAAATGCACCCAGAGGGCACCTTAGAGGCAAGCCCTGCACACCTACCAACTCCTAGCATGGTCACTGACTGCTGCAAACCAGTGCAGCCACCTTAGACCGAATTCGGGCCCCCTATGGTGAGAGCCAACATTCTGTAGGGCACAGAACAAAGGCCCGCTCTGGGCAGAGGTGATAACCCAGCCCCAGCAGGAAAATTAAATTATCAGGAGTACCCACTTCACGCAAGCCCCGCCCCTAAGGTGGGCGAGCTGAAGTGGACACTACCTTGCATATTCCTCCATCTTGGGGGGAAGGAATTAGGCCAATATGGTTTGGGTTATTGCAGGAAGGAAGCCTCCATCTAGCATTGTTACCCCCACGTTTGGCCTGTTTGTGAGTATATGTCAGTGTGTTTTTACTGTCTCACTGGGATCCTGCTAGCCAGGACCCCAGTGCTTATAGTGAAAACCCTATTTGTCAGTGTGTTTTATACGTCTCACTGGGACCCTGCTAGCCAGGACCCCAGTGCTCATAGTTTGTGGCCTGTATGTGTATCCCTGTGTAGTGCCTAACTGTGTCACTGAGGCTCTGCTAACCAGAACCTCAGTGCTTATGCTCTCTCAGCCTTTAAAATTGTCACTGCAGGCTAGTGACCATTTTTCACCAATTCTAATTTGCACACTGGATCACCCTTATAATTCCCTAGTATATGGTACCTAAGTACCCAGGGTATTGGGGTTCCAGGAGATCCCCATGGGCTGCAGCATTTCTTTTGCCACCCATCGGGAGCTCAGACAAATCTTTACACAGGCTGCCACCGCAGCCTGAGTGAAATAACGTCCACGTTATTTCACAGCCATTTTACACTGCACTTAAGTAACTTATAAGTCACCTATATGTCTAACCCTCACTTAGTGAAGGTTAGGTGCAAAGTTACTAAGTGTGAGGGCACCCTGGCACTAGCCAAGGTGCCCCCACATAGTTCAGGGCAATTTCCCCGGACTTTGTGAGTGCAGGGACACCATTACACGCGTGCACTACATATAGGTCAATACCTATATGTAGCTTCACAATGGTAACTCCAAATATGGCCATGTAACATGTCTAAGATCATGGAATTGTCCCCCCCATGCCAAATCTGGAATTGGGGTGCCAATCCCATGCATCCCCGGGGCTCCAGCATGGACCCTGCGTACTGCCAAACCAGCTCTCTGGGGTTTTCACTGTAGCTACAGCTGCTGCCAACCCACAGACAGGCTTCTGCCCTCCTGGGGTCTGGGCAGCCCAGTCCCAGGAAGGCAGAACAAAGAATTTCCTCTGAGAGAGGGTGTTACACCCTCTCCCTTTGGAAATAGGTGTGAAGGGCTGGGGAGGAGTATCCTCCCCCAGCCTCTGGAAATGCTTTGAAGGGCACAGATGGTGCCCTCCTTGCATAAGCCAGTCTACATCGGTTCAGGGATCCCCCAGCCACTGCTCTGGCGCGAAACTGGACAAAGGAAATGGGAGTGACCACTCACTTATCCATCACCACCCCAGGGGTGGTGCCCAGAGCTCCTCCAGTGTGTCCCTGACCTCTGTCATCTTGAATTCAGAGGTGTGAGGGCACAATGGAGGCCTCTGAGTGGCCAGTGCAAGCATGTGATGTCAGATACCCCTCCTGATAGGTGCTTAGCTCTCTAGGTGGCCAATCCTCCTCTGAGGGCTATTTAGGGTCTCTCCTGTGGGCTTCTCTTCAGATAACGAATGCAAGAGCTTACCAGAGTTCCTCTGCATCTCCCTCTTTGACTTCTGCCAAGGATCGACCGCTGACTGCTCCAGGACGCATGCAAAACTGCAACAAAGTAGCAAGAAGACTACCAGCAACATTGTAGCGCCTAATCCTGACGGAGTCTTCCCCCTGCTACCGCAGGCACCAAACTTCTGCTTCACCGGTCCCCTTTCATCGTGACGAGCGTGGTCCCTGGAACACAGGAGTTGGATCCAAGTGACCCCGACAGTCCAGTGGTCCTTCTGTCCAAATTTGGTGGAGGTAAATCCTTGCCTCCCCACGCCAGACAGTAATCCTGTGTACTGCGTGAACTGCAGTTGCTAGGGCTTCTGTGCACTCTTGCAAGGATTCCTTCATGCACAGCACAGCCAGGTCCCCAGCACTCCGTCCTGCATTGCTCAACTCGCTGAGTTGATCTCCGACTTCGTGGGACCCTCCTTTGTAGTGTTGAGATGACCGCCGTGCTCAGTTTTCTTGAACCCGTGTTCAAGTACTTCTGCGGGTGCTGCCTGCTTTTGCGTGGGCTTTCTGTGTTGCTGAGCGCCCCCTCTGTCTCCTCGTCCAAGTGACAACCTCCTGGTCCTTCCTGGGCCCGGACAGCACCCTTTTTCTTCAACCGCGACCTTTGCAGCTAGCAAGGCTTGTTTGCAGTCTTTCTGCGTGGAAACCACTCTGCATCCTCCAGCACGCCATGGGACATCCTCCGTTGTTGCAGAATCTTCAGCTTCTTCTACCCGGAGGTAGCCATTTTGCACCTTCATCCGGGTTTAGTGGGCTCCTGCTCCCCCTGGACACTTTCGTGACTCTTGGACTTAGTCCCCATACTTTACAGGTCCTCAGGTCCAGGAATCCGTCTTCAGTGCTTTGCAGTCAGTTGTGGTCTTTGCAGAATCCCCTATCACGAATTTAGTGTGTTTCTGGAGAAGTAGGGTAACTTTACTCCTACTTTTCAGGGTCTTGGGGTGGGGTAGCTTGGGACACCCTTAGTGTTTTCTACCTGATTTTGGTTTGTGTGTATATTTTGTGTATTTTACTTACCTCCTAGGGGAGTATATCCTTTGTGATATTTTTGGCACATTGTCACTAAAATAAAGTACCTTTATTTTTAGTAACTCTGAGTATTGTGATTCTTATGATATAGTACCTAGATGATATAAGTGGTATAGTAGGAGCTTTGCATGTCTCCTAGTTCAGCCTAAGCTGCTCTGCTATAGCTACCTCTATCAGCCTAAGCTGCTAGAACACTACTAATCTACTAATAAAGGATAACTGGACCTGGCACAAGGTGTATGTACCATCAGGTACCCACTATAAGCCAGGCCAGCCTCCTACAGTTATGCCCACTTCCCAAAGGGAGTTGTCATAGGGAGGGCATAGTCACCCTAAAGGTGAGCAGCCCATTGGCTACCACCTGGCACTCGCTGTACTGACCCTAAATTCAGTATTCAGGGGCAACCCTGAACCCTGGAACTCAGATTCCTGTCAATCTAAGAAGAGCATGACAATACAGAATTCACCCAGCCGAGAAGGCGACAACTGACTTTGCCCTGTCCTACTGGCCTGTCTGCAGCCTTCAAAGATCCTGTGCCCAGAAGATGACTGTCCTGCAGCCCAGTGACCTCCAAAGCCTTGGGAGGACTGGCTGGCTTCAATACAGAACAGAAATTCAAGTAGTCAGCGGACCCATCCAAAGAAACATCTCCCAAAAAGAAAGAAGTCTGCCCGAGGAACCACAAAACCGCTGCCTGGAACCCCCTCTGCACCCGATGCCCACAGCCCAAGTCTGAGTGGTCCACCAGTCCAGGGAAGGTTCACCAGTGCTTCTGACCCAGATTCCACTGTGGGTTGACCCCTACTGGACTCCACAACGATTTCTGCAACCTAAATCCGAGGCCTCCCCCGACCGCAACTTGTCTAGTAAGCCGTTTCCGATGCCAAGACACCCCTGCATCCAGAGTACCTGGACCTTGGGGAGCTGGACTGATGGTATCCCTATGACCCCTGACATCTCAGCTTACCTAGTCAGCTTTTGGTTGACCTCTTCCAGCCTCCTTGCCAGAGCCTGCAGTCTGTTTCTGAAAGTCATTACCTCCATTGAATAACATTGTGAGCCCGACCCTGTGTTGGCACTCTGCAACCAGCCGTCGCCTTGCCACTGAGTGTGTAAGTTTTGTGCTGCCCTGTGGCCCCCCCTTGTACTTACCTCAACTCCAGGAGATCGGACCTCGCTCTACTCACCTGTAAGCAGCTCTTCAGCAGATGCCCCCGTCTCCTTTGGTTAGCATTGGGCGCCCAACGCTGTGCCAATAAGGGTGTAAGTTTGGTGCAGCCTTGTGGGCCCTCCTCCCAATTCCCCCCTCAAAAGCTCCTCCACCATTCCAGTGCTGACCTCAACCCCCTGAGACCAACCTCTGATATTGCTTGTACTTAACTGGAAAGAGCGCGTCTTCATCTGCCCTAGTCTCCATTGATTAACATTGGGCACTGACTCTGAATTTGACCTCTTCACCCAGCCGTCCCCATGCTGCTGTGGATACACTCACTCTTTGTACCAACCTGAATCTTGCCCGGTGCTAGTCTAAAACCCTGAAGACTGGGACTGTAAGTTGTGTACTTACTGGTGAAACTGCATCTTTGTTTTACCCTCATAGGTTAACATTGAAGACTCTGAAAATTGCACTGTTGATTTTTGAAACATAAAAGTATTTTTTTCTACCGAAGTTTGGTGGAGGGGATTACTCCTTCACATTTGGGATGGAGTAATCCCCTCCACCAAAGTCATAATCAGGCCCATAGTGTGCACAGAGTCCAGGGGTTCCACGGAGGATCAAGTAACTAATACTAATGCTCTCTTTTGTGGTAGTGTGGTCGAGCAGTTAGGCTTATCACGGGGTAGGGCAAAGCATTTGTGGTACACACACAGACAATAAAAAAAAATCTAGCTACTGTGTCAAGAATTTTCAATTCCATTAAGGATACGGAGGCGGGGATTATGCTTCTTTTTCCATGCTTTATTTTCTCAGCAGCCAAATACAAGAGAGATTTAAAATACTACATTTCCCATAATTTCTATATATTCATGTGACCAACCATAGAGAGCCCTCTATATATAACCTCCTGACATCAGAAGTCTTCCTCTTTCTTTATGAATAAACAATAATAATAAATGCAGTAGATCTTGAATCCGTCAAAATAATGAAACCGTCTTACAAGAAACTCACTGAAGTTCCTCAACTCGAAACTGGAACCAAAACATAAAAACTTCTCCTTGTTTGTGGTTCAACCGTTAACTGTCCGATCCTGACCAAAATCGCGGGATCCCAGAAAAGGCGATCCAACTCCATTCAACACTGAAGATGTACGGCGTCCCATGAACACATACTCTGGCCAAAACCGCCTCCTTAAGGTTGTTTCTGCTCAGTAACTGAAAATACAAAGTAAAGCTTTAACATCCATTCCCTTATCTTTTAAACAACAAAACTAACAGGTGGGCATAACAATTTCCTTGCATTTAGAAATAGAAATATTCATTCATATAAAATACCATACTTATGGCTTAAGTAAGTCTTCATAAATCTGCAGGGTGGGAAAGTTCTCGCCTCCGTGTCCTTAATGGAATTGAAAATTCTTGACGCAATAGCTAGAAATGTTTTTATTCTATGTCAGGACCGGAAGCTCCGATTATGCTTGTTTAAAGCTGAGCCACCACTATTGATGCTGCATCCACAACAGGTTTATAATAAAATGACTTAAAGGTGGATTCAGATGTCCAATTCACTGCTCTCATGATATCCTCTAATCGAGACCCTAGACTAAATGATTTGGATGTCATAGTGCCTCTAACCGAATGAGCGACAAAGATGAAAGTGTCCACTCCCGTTTCTGAAAGAAGCCAACGCAGCCATCTAGCCAACGTGGCAGATGTAATTGGTTTAAGAGGGTTTTGTAAGGCAATCAGTAACTGTCCCTCAGGATCCGCACGGAATTCACTAGTAGCAGTCTTATAAGCCCTAAGGCATTATACCACACACAATTGTAATCATTAGGGAAAGCTGGATATGAGACTGACTTAATGTTAGTCTTAGTCCTTCTAGAAACTGTAAAGCTCACACCTTCTGGAGAGAATTGACGACCTCTGAGGTCCAAAGCTTGAAAGTCTGAAATTCTTTTGCAAGCAATCAAGCATAACAGCATAGTTAATTTAGCCGATAACTGCTTACGTGATAAGTATTTGTTATCAGCCCAGGATTATGAAAACCGGAGTACTACATTCACATCCCATAAGGAATAGTACTTAGCCTGTGGAGGATTGAAAAAAACAAATACCCCTCAACAATTTACAGATTAGGGGATCCTCCCCGACAGGTTTGCCATGAACCGGCACATGGCCCGCCGAAATAGCAGATCTGTAGTTGTTCACCGATCTATAAGCCATTCCCGATTCAGCTAAAGATGACAAGAAATTAATTATGGAACATACATCTGCTTGAGAGGGATTCAAACTCTTCTCGTTACACCAGAAAACCCATTTCCTCCATGCTGAAGCATAACTCTTATGGGTACTTCTGGACCAGGCCTGGTCAATAAAGGTGGAAGCCTGTGTCAATGCCTGGCAATTTCCATCTATCCCCAAAACCCTTCAGGTCACCAGTTGGAGTTGATTCGATGAGATCAGAGGATTTGGACAGCCTGCTGGGTCCTGCAAAAGATTCGGAAGATGAGGAATCAGAAGAGGAAAGTTGCATGACATTTCCAGAAACAAGGGGAACCATGGCTGAGCCTTTTGACGACTCACTAGGGATAAAACTCTGGGTATCACACTGAAGGGCGGAAATGCGTAACCCTTGTGATGAGACCAATCCTGCAAGAACGCACCCCTCGCCAGAGCCTCCGGATCCGGACGCCAACTGAAGAAGGCTGGAATCTGACAATTGGTCCTGGAGGCAAACAGGTCCACTGAACAAGGACCCCAAATGCGATTGTGTTATATGAACATTTTCAGATGTAATCTCCAATTGCTGAAATCCTGGATATGCCGGGAATACCAATCCGCCACAGAATTCTTCGTGCCCGGGAGGTACTCCGCAATGACGTAATCCGATGTTGCAGACAATAATGCCAAGAATCCTTGGCAATCCTTGCTAACATACAAGACTTTGTGCCCCGCAGCCTGTTGACATAACGAACTGCTCAGGCGTTGTCCATCCTCAACAGAATGCAACAGTCTGACTTGATCGGGGAAATGCTCCTGATCGCAAAGGAGCCCGCTAACAACTCCAGACAATTGACGTTAAGTTGAATCTTGTTCTCTGTCCAATGACTTCCCGTGGAGAGGGGCCCACATTTGGTACCCCAACCCCACCTGCTGGCATCTGATTCCAGAATGACATCTGGAGCCCTGCCGAAAATCGCTGTGCCATTCCAGGCTTCCATGTGGTTCAAACACCAATTAATTTCCAGCCTGGTCTCCGCTGATAGCTGAGTTTGATCCAAGTATGACAACGCCTTTTATATGTGTTGAATTTTGAGGCATTGAAGAGCCTTGTAATGAAGGGGTCCTGGGGATATCACCTGGATATACGAGGCCAGGAGACCCACAATCCGAGCTATGGATCTCAGTGATATCGTCTGGTCTCGCAAGGCAGATCTCAACTCCTTTTTGATACTTTGAATCTTTTGAAGAGAGAGAATTAATTGGGACAACACCGAATCGATCTGAATTCCCCAAAATTCCATCTGTTGAGAAGGAATCAGGAATGACTTTGGTTGGTTGATGACAAATCCCAGTTCCTGTAATAACTTGATTGTCCAAGAAAGATGGAGTAGTATTGTCTGGGGATCTTGGGCCATTAGGAATAAAAGTCGAGGTAAATGATTAACCTGACGGTCCTGGCACAGAGGGCTTCTGCCACTGGTCTCATCAGTTTGGTGAAACACCATGGGGCTGATGAAAGACCGAACGGAAGGACCTTGTATTCGTAGCATTGCCCCTGAAAACAAAATTGAAGAAAGCACCTGTGAGGAGCGAAGATGGGACCTGAAAGGTATGCATCTTTCAAATCCAGTCTCACCACTCAATCGCTGTCCTGAAGCAGATCTTGCAGAAGATGGATACCCTCCATCATGAAGTGTCAGTATACTATCCAAGAATTGAAACTTTTCAAGATGAGCACTAAACGGGATCCCCCATCTTTTTTGCTGACTAAAAAGACATTGCTGATTAAATCCCTGTGATGGGGAGAAGAAGGACAAATGCCGCCCTTTCGCAACACAGAACAAATTACCTCCGCTACGAGCTCTTGATCTTGAAGGGAAAAAAGATATTTCTCAAGGGTGCGAGTATTGGACCGGAGAAGTGTAAAATTCCAGTTTGTACACCTGAACTGAATTTAGTACCCAGGCATCTTGAGTAATGTTCACCCAATTGTGTATGAAAAACAGAATCCTTCCCCCCAAAACCACTTCTGAAGAGGGTTTAATCCTCACCTGAATATTATGTGTCTTGGTTGCCTTTCTGATAACCTCTGCCTCGACGGAATCGCTGATGACCCCCACGACGTCTGGTAGGGTAGAAAGTTTTGGTCTGAGGCTTGATCCTGCCACGAACTGCGAGACCTGTTGAAGGCTTCACGCTGGGAGCCCTGGTAAAATCTGCAGCCTGAAGAACGGGCTCTGTAACATCCAGCCCTTCCAAAAAGGATGTGGCAGAAAACTTTCTTTAAAGATAGGTGTGGCTTGTCTAAAGTATTGTATCTCGCCACAAACTTTGCCAGGTCCTTCACAAAGGGACCCCCAAATAATAACCCCTGGGCTATTGTCCCGGATTCCGAGGAAGTCAGATCAGTCAACTTAGGGTCAATACGCATGAGTATTGAATGCTGTCTTTCGGTGGCATTACCCAACTGACATACTACGCGTTGTGCCCAACCAATCAAAATGTCCGGATCAACTGGAGCACCAGTCTCCTTGGCGAGGAAACCAAATTCCAATATTTTTGTGATGGGACCTGAAATATCTAGCAATTTATCCTGACAGGACCGCCAGGCTCTGTCCAGTCCTTTCTTAGGGTCTCTGGTCAATTTTTTTCATAAACTTGACCATGGTCGGGTCAACCTCAGGTGTGTCCGCCACTTTGCCATCCAGGTCCGGTCTGGGACATTCACATTTCAGCCTCACCCTGACCTCTTTGTCAAATCCTTGCCTCAGGTTTAATTGTACATAACTGGCAACCTCAGGAAGAGGGGACCAATTAGTGGAACATGGATGGACAATCTCAGTGGGATCGAAGGTAAGTACCTTAGGAGGACTAGGTCCCATGTCCGATCCCTGGGCATGACTACTATTCTTGCTAGGCCCAGGAGTGTCGTCCTGATCACTATCAGAGTAGCCTTTGGAGGAATACGAACCTGAAAGGTCGAATATTTTAGAGGGTTCATCCGACGAGGATGTTTGTGGCTGAGCGTGGCTGTGTCCATGTTCATCCATAATTGTCGTAGACAACTTTTCAAAGGCCTTGGAATGCCACCTTTTTGCCTTAGCTTTACCTTTGCCCTTTCCCTCTGCTTGCGGGCAGATGCAGGGGTAGGATCAACAGAAGCAGTCAGCAGAGGTAACCAGCCTTGCTGACGAGCGAAGCCCTTGAGGTGAGAGGTCAGGGGGCCCAGAGCTCTGGCCAGTGCTTTCTTAACCAATAATTGCACATTAGAATCTAAAGCTTCTCCCAGGCTTTCTCGAAAGAAGGGGGAAACTCCTGGTACTCCCCTCTGTCCTCATCATAAAGATCATACTGGCCACAATAGAATACATATATATATATATATATAGAGAGAGAGAGAGAGAGAGAGTTCAGTAATAACCAGGGGGAGTGCAAACCCCAACAGGTACAGATATGTTGATTAAAGCGTGGAGGGAGGCGCCTGAAGCACTCTAGGCAAAGCCTATGCACAATGTTACAACCCTTTGCACACTCAGATGCTACAGGGCGTAGGGAGCATTGAAAAGGCACAAATGGAGGATAACATTTTAACTTCTGGGGCAAAAACTGGACTACAATGATGGAGTGCACCATTAAAGCTGCCCCAGGCCTCCAAAGACTGTGGTCAAACTTGCGGTAGAACATGCGCACACGTGCCTAAACGTCCCAAGGAACTAGACTGAGGAGACGCGACTGACCCAAGATGGCAGCTGCGTCTCCGCTCCCTCTCCACAAATAAAGGGAAAACACAAAAGAATTTGTGTCTTGGGAGGCCAAAGCGCTCCTAAAGAAGAATGGGGGAAAAGAGAAACAATTCAATAGCAATCAGCGCTCACCGAGCAACGCAGTAGATTATACAACAGTTCAGAATCACAATAAAGAATAAACGTACATTTAACTGGCTGCGGAGCAGCAAAGAAAGAGAGGAAGTATAATGATGTCAGGAGGTTATATATATATAGAGGACTCTCTATGGTTGGTCACATGGTTATATTGAAGTTATGGGAAGTGTAGTATTTTAAATCTCTCTTTTAATTGGCTGCTGAGAAAATAAAGCATGGAAAGAGAAGCATAATTGGAGCCTCCGGTCCTGACATAGAATAGAAGAAGCACACACTCAATGGTTTAACTCCAGACCAATTGTTATTATATACAAAAATATCTTTTGTTAATTTATTTTTAGAACCACAAGATTCAAATAGCGGTTAAGTACACCAAACGATAAGTACTTCACATAGGTATCAATGTAACCTTGTTTGGAATTCGTTCTTGATTAAAAGGCAATAAGCTGTTTTAAAAGTTGACAGTGCAATTTTCAGACCAGTACCTGGAGAAGGAAACTAAGCATGATTTACAGTTAAGTACTTGACTTACATTTCCAGTTTACGGGGGTCAAGAAGTCCACCTTCGGGGGTTCAAGTTAACCCCAAGCACCAACCACCAGCAACACAGAGCCAGTCGGCTGCAGAGGTCAAAGATGAGCAATTTTAACATGTGCTCCTATGGAGACTGGGGCCACTCGGATTCAGGTTTGCTTACAGGTAAGTACATGTGACTTCAGAGGGCAGACCTGGGGAGTTTTAAGGAGCACCGAGGGGGGCCACAGGTAGGCACCAAACACACACCCTTGGTGGCACAGGGGTCGCCGGGTGCAGGGTGCAAACACAGCATCTGGCTCCCATTGCTTTCCTATGATGGGACCCTGGGGGTCACTTAGAGGCTGCAGGCGAGGTCCAGGGGGGTGGTTGCGGACAACCACAGGCCGCACATGTTGGAGGATTGCCTCTGAACGTAGCTGCACTGGAGGTCGAGTTCCCCAAGGCCAGTGGGCTGCGGGTGCAGTGTACCTTTTGGCGACGGGTATCTTTGTCCGGACCTTTTGTGGTCAGGGAGACCCCTTGGATTCACACTGCAGGCATAGTCGTGGGGGACAGGAGAGGTCAACCCAGGGTGGGCACTTACTCAGAATCGCCTGGGGATCCTCTCTAGTCAGTTAGTGCACCTGGAGATGGGTCGTAAGTGTGGGGTGCAGTGGTCAGGATTTGCAGATCCCGGGAGTCTCTGGAATCCTGGGATGTAGTTTCTTTTTGAACAGGTCCACCGTTCACGGGAGTTCTTGGTCCTCTGTTGATGCAGGCAGACCTCTGGAGGTTTGACAGAGGTTGTTGGACCCGCAGGATGTGTCGCTGCCTTTTGCAGGTCCTTAGAAGCAGGAGACAAGCCTGTAGGGCTGGGGCCAAGCCAGTTTTCGTCTTCTTTCTTCTCTGTTGGGGTTTCAGTTAAGCAGTCCTTCTTCTTCTTGTGAGGTCACCGGGAATCTGATGAGCTGGGTTCAGGGAGGCCCTTAAATCATGGATTTAGGGGCATTACAGGGGTCAGAGGGCAGGAGCCCATGGCCACTGCCCCTGAGGGTGGCTATACCCTTCTTGTGTCCACTCCCTTTGGGGAGGGGAGCACAGGTCTAACCCTATTGGTCCCTGTCCTCCAAACTAAAATGGGGGATTTTGCAAGGGGGGGTGTCACCTCAGCTCTGGACACCTTGGGGTGGTCCCAGCTAGGGTGGTCACTCCTCCCTGTTTTCCCTAAGTACCTCGCCGGACTTGCTAGCCAAAAGTGGGGCTTTGTCCTGGGGCAGGCATCCCCATTAGCTGGGGTGCCCTGGGGCACTATACTAGGTGACTTGAGCTTTTGAGGCTCACCACCAGGTGTTGCAGTTCCTGCAGTGGGAAGGTGTGAAGCACCTTCATCCAGAGCAGGCTTTGTTTCTGGCCACTAGGTGCACAAATGCTCTCACCCCATGTGTCCAGAAACTCATCTGGCAGTGCCAGGCTGGCACGGACTGATCAGTCCTGCACTAGTAGTTTGGCTAACATACAGGGGGCACCTCTAAGGTGCTCTCTGGGTGCATTTTTCATTAAATCCAACACTGGCATCAGTGTGGGCTTATTGTTCTGAGAAGTTTCATATCAAACATCCTAATATTCAGTGAAGCCATTATGGAGTTGTGGAGTTCGTAATGACAAACCCCCAGCCCATTTACTCAATATGGCCACCCTGAAATTCTAATGTATAAGAATGGACTTAAACACTGTAGGGGCATATTGATCATGCAGCTATGCCCTCACCTATGATATAGTGCACCCTGCCTTCAGGCTGTAAGGCCTGCTAGAGAGGTTACTTACCTATGCCACAGACAGTGGTTTGTGGGCAGGGCACCATGAGAGGGGTGTCATGTCAACTTAGCCATTTTCTCCTCACTAGCATACACAAGCTGTAAGGGTGGTGTGCATATGTTAGGTGAGGGGTCCTACAGGGTGGCACAATTCATGTTGCAGCCCTGGGGGAACCTTCCTTGTTCACAGGGCCCTTTGTACCACACACTTAACTGTGTGCCAGTGTTGTGCCAATTGTGAAAACAAAGGTACAGTTTTAGGGAAAGAACACTTGTGCTGGGCCTGGCTAGCAGGATACCAGCACACTCTCAGTCAAGTTGGCATCAATATTTAGCAAAATGTTAGGGGGTAACCATGCTAACAACGGCACTTTCCTACATACACTATATAGATAGCCAGCTTCTGACACAAGCTGCTGTGGGTGGGGTGTTGGCTGAGGAAACTAGGGTCGCCAGGATGGGGAGGTGGGGCAGCAATCATCATTTTACTGGAGCCCCTGTGCTGTCCTTGGACCAAGTTCCCAGCAGAACATCAGTAAGGGCCTCATTAAAGGGCAGGAGGGGTTCGGAAGTGGAAGCCCTAGGCTGAAGCAATTCAATCAAGAGGTTAGTCTTCACAGCCGCCGCGGGCAGTTCGAAGTCAGGGACCTCCACTGCCCTATGCACAACCATTGCATAGGAAGCTACCTCCTCCGTAGCCACAGTGGGGGGAGAGCATGCCAGTATCTGAAGAGTTGTCCAGTCCACTGCTCTCCCCTAATTCCTCATACCAATCCATAGATCTCTCTAACTGGTGTTCTAAAGGGTCCAGTGACCCCTCCCAAACTTTTTTCATGCCAGGCTGTTGAAAATAATACTCACGCAACGATCTGGCACGTATGGGTGCTGGAATCGGCTTTGAGCGACGCCGTTCTGACTCCGGATTGTCTGGAATCAGGATAGGGTGGGCGCTAGGGGCATCGGCATTGCGACTGGCACCAGAGAAGGTTGCATGGGTACGAGTGGCACTGATCTGGATTCAGATACCCCAAACCCCATTTGATCTGAGGCTGAAGCTGCCAGCGTGGACCCTGATGGGCCCTCTTCCAACCCTTCAGAGCCCGAAGGCACTCCGGAGGGGCCGGCCCACTCAAACACTCAGCGAATGGTCTCTTAAAAGTCTTTTACCTGAAAGTGGGTGTAGACGGGTGTCATCCACCTTGTCTACGGACTTATCGGAATGGCGCCGGTCGCGCGCCTCGTCCAATCCCTTTCCACGTCTCCATGGAGACGCGTGGAGGCGGGACGAAACATCGGCACTGGATTTCCAGGTCGCCGATGACAAAGAAAAGACGGACTCTGCGGAGGAGCGGGACGAGCCCCCAGGAGGAAGGAGCGAGGAGGGGACAGGACGAGAGAGAAACGCCGAGACCGAAGGAGACGAAGAGGAGACAACCCGGTGGGAAAACGGAGCCAGGAAGGAAAACGGAGAAGAAGACAAGCCACGACCCAGGAGGGTCGTGGCTCTACAAGGTACAGTCCCTGTTGAAGGGACAGCGGGAAATGGGGAATAGTGCACACAAGGGTATAAAGGGAGGGGCAGAAGAGAAAAGAAGCACCGGGGACGGGACAGGAAAAGGAGACAGGCTGGGCTGGGCACCAAAGAGCTGGGTGAAACACTTATCGTAAAAAAAAAACTCCCTGCCACAAGCCTCACACGGATACCGCCCTATACCTGCAAAACCTAATACACCGACCCCAGTAATTTTCCTTCACCCTCTCTCTCCCTTACTAACCCAAGGGGACAACCACATACAACACCACTTACTTAGTCATGTCTTCTTGTTTTCCGAGACCCTGCAAGAGATAGAAGAGAGACGTGACCAGAAGACCACTACAACCTAGGAAAAGAAGAAACAAAACGGACCTTTAAAACAAAAAGAACACTACGGAAGCAATTCCAATAAAGAGGACACGTGTAGAAGAGCACTATACGAACAACCTAGTCTAATATATCAAAATCCAAATAAAAACCCCTTTGGGAAATAATCCATAAGACGAGTCAGAGTCCTTTTGTACCGCCGAGCCTTCCACAGTGGTGTCAGAAGTGGGATCAGGTCCCCAGGCGGTACAGAAGATTCGATACCATGGGAGAGAAACCCACATTAGAGGACATGATAAAACAATTGGCCGAGGGCCAACGCCACCTACAATTGGTATGGGAGGCACATCAAAGGGAGGCTAAGGAAGATCGAGAGGCCCTCCAAGCAGCTCTGAAAAGCCAAGCTACCATAATGGCTAATAACCAGCTGGTGCACGAGACCGCAGTTCAGAAATTGACAGACACCATTGCAGCTAGCAAGGTCCACCCTAACGTCCCCAGTTCGGTGCTACAAAAATATCAGGAAGGTGAAGATCCTGACTCGTTCTTTACAAACTTTGAAAGGGTGGCCTCTTCAGCTCAATGGCCTGAAGACCGATGGGGTCAATATATCGCCCCCCTCTTGACGGGTATCCTCCAAACCGCCTATCAGGCTGCGAACCCCGGGGGCACTATCCCCTATACGGACATTAAGAAGAGCATTCTAGAGAGAGTGGGTTACGACACTGAATACTATCGGATGAAGTTCCGAAAAGTGAAATGGGGACAGAACGAAGATCCGCGTACATTTTATTTCAGGGTCAAGGACTTGGGTCTGAAGTGGTTGGGGCCATTAGGGACCAATCGCGAAGACGTCATTAAAGCCATTATCTTGGAGCAATATCTAGACTCCCTTCCCGGGAGTACCCGCAATTGGATAAGACAGCACCCTAAGATAGATACCGAACTGGCAGTCGACCTAGCCTGCGCCTATCACCAGTCTGTGGATGTTAAGAGCCTAGCTCCCAGACCCATAAACAAAACACCCATAGGACCCCTCAAGTATACAGCCCGACAAGCCCTCGAGGAACCTGGTCCCTCCAGAAGTGGAGAACATAGCCCCATGCAACAACCACAATGCTTCAGTTGTGGCGAATGGGGCCACATAGCAAGAGGATGTCCAAAAAAACATGACGGGGTTGAACCATGGAAATAGGAGTTACTCGAGGAAGGGTGTTGTGTATTGGGAAGGGGGATAAAACGTTCAAACAAACCATAAGGATAAATGGACACCCAGTAGAGGCCTTGATTGACTCCGGATGTAGCCAGTCGGTAATACGCAGAGATGTAGTAAAAACCGTAAGACCGAGTCCGAGTCAGTGGGTTACAATATGTTGTATCCATGGAGACAGGGCCAACTACCCCCTGGAGTTGGTAGAAATAGAATGGGGAACATACCATGATTTCCTTCACATAGGCTTAATGGACAACTTAATAGAAGAATGCGTTATTGGCACTGATTATTCTAGATTCACTGAACTCTTAGATCAAACACGAAAGTCCGAGCCTACCACTGATTGGTGGTTGGATGCCCCATTTGCTACCACTCCCATTGATGGTTCCCCAGAACGGAGGAAACTAACCAGAAAGGAAAAGAGAGAAGAAAAGTGAAAATATGCCATAGACAAGACGAAACGGTTCCCAGAAAAAACGGTAGCCAGCATCGACAGTGCCCCAGTCTCTTTTAGAAGTAGCCAGCGAGAGGACCCCACACTCGTGCATGCTTGGAGGAATGTGAAAAGTGACTCTACCGGGGAGGTAGGTCCACACTTCATAGTCCATAATAACCTATTATATAGAGTTACTATGACGATAAACGGGGAGAAGAAACAACTAGTGGTACCGGAGGCCTACCGGACTCAGGTTTTGTTCCTAGCTCATAACCAACCAGGTGGTGGTCATTATGGCAGAGAAAAAAACGAAGAATACTTATTGAGACGTTTTTATTGGCCCGGAGTCTATGCACACATCCGAAAGTATTGTGCACAATGTCCTAGATGTCAGTTAGTTGAACCAGGAGCGTTAAGGAGAGCCCCTTTGCAACCTCTACCTATTATAGACACTCCCTTTAGACGCGTGGGAATGGATCTGGTCGGTCCTCTTTTACCGTCTTCTAAGGGTCATACACATATACTCGTTCTCGTAGACTATGCTAGTAGATACCCTGAGGCGATCCCTCTTACCAGCACCACCACAAAAGCAGTCGCCCAAGCCATGATAACATTTTTTTCCCATGTGGGTTTCCCTCAAGAAATCCTCACGGACCAAGGCACTCCTTTTGTATCAAGTCTCATGAAACAGATAGGTAAAACACTAGGGATTTCCCAGATAAAAACTGCAGTATACCACCCACAGACAGATGGTTTAGTGGAACGATATAATCGCACTATTAAAACACTACTACGGAAAATAGTAGACGACTCGGGAAAAGACTGGGACCAGAAACTACCCCTGGTCCTTTATGCAATACGGACGCATGAACAGGCCTCTATCGGGCATAGTCCGTTCGAACTGGTATTCGGGAGACAACCCCGTAACTTACTTGACATGGCAGTAGAAATGTGGGAGGAAGAGGATAATGAAGAAAAACCTCTACTGGAATACATCCACAAGTTGAAAGCACAACTACAAATAGTTTGGGAAGATGTGCAACATTATTTAGAAAAAGCCCAAGAGACACAAAAAAACTATTATGATCAGGGCACCAAACTACGGGTTCTCCAACCCAATGACCAAGTGCTAATAATGCGACCCACATCTGAACATAAACTACTGGCTAAATGGCAAGGTCCTTACAGGGTAATAACATCTGTTTCGCCCGTCACCTATCTTATTGAAATAAACGACCATCCAAAACGGAACCAAATCTATCATATTAATCTTCTAAAGAAATGGGAAAAACCTGAAAATACCACTAACCTCCCTGCTATTGGGTGCCTAGTAACCCCAACAACTGGGTTGGGTCTTAACCTGTATCCCACGCCCAACACAGAACAAAACACAAGTCCCTGTATCAATGATTCTCTTTCCAAGACAGAAAAAAGGCAATTAACTGCGGTGATACAACAACATTCCGAGTTTTTCTCAGAGACTCCCGTCCGGACATCTCTAGTTCATCACCATATTAGAACACCGGAGGGCCAGACCATACGCTTACGACCCTACCGGATTCCCTAGGCAAGGAGAAACATTATCGAAGAAGAAATAACGAAAATGTTATCTTTAAAAGTTATTGAACCCTCCACCAGCCCTTGGTGTTCCCCAGTCGTTCTTGTTCCAAAACCGGATGGGTCCGTCCGGTTCTGCATTGACTTCAGGAAACTAAACGATATATCTTTATTCAACACGTATCCTATACCTCGGGTAGACGAGGTACTAGAAAAGATAGGGGAAGCCCGCTTTATGTCTACCATTGACTAACAAAAGGCTATTGGCAGATCCCCTTGGCCCCGAAGGACAAAGAGAAGACAGCCTTTGCAACTCAGTCTGGTCTGTACCATTTCACTGTTCTTCCCTTTGGACTTCACGGAGCACCTGCTACATTTCAGCGCTTAATGGACCGGCTCTTACGACCGTTCCAAGCGTTCAAGGCCGCATACCTCAACGACATTGTAATCTTTAGTAATTCATGGCCAGAACACCTAGAACACCTAGAAAAAGTGTTTTATACGTTAGCGAGGGCCGGCCTCACGGCCAATCCCAAGAAATGTGTACTAGGACAAACCCAAATTGCTTATCTCGGATATGTTATTGGTAAAGGGGTCCTACGTCCACAGAAAGATAAGGTTGAGGCTATCAAACAGATACCTATCCCCAGAACCAAGAAAGAACTCCGTTCTTTTTTAGGGTTGGTAGGTTATTATCGTAGATTCATCCCACAATATTCCACCATTACGGCCCCCCTCACCGACCTTCTGAAGAAACAGTACCCCACCATCCTTCCCCCTTTTTCAACCTCTCAGCTTAAGGGTTTCCAGTTACTCAAAGATTCCCTTACGACAGAACCAGTTTTACGGTGTCCGGATTTTTCCAAACCCTTCCACCTCTACACCGACGCTTCTAACGTCGGTCTTGGGGCCATCCTAGCCCAACCCGACGTGATGGGTCATGACCATCCTATCGTGTACATTAGTCGAACGCTTCACTATCCTACTATCGAAAAGGAATGCCTGGCCATAAAATGGGCCATTGAATGTTTGCAGTATTATCTCATGGGCAGACCTTTCGTCCTCTACACTAATCATGCCCCTTTGACGTGGTTGGCCTCCCATAAGGACACTAATTCCAGAGTTTTACGCTGGTTTCTTGAGCTCCAGCCTTTTACCTTTCAGGTCCGCCACATTCCCGGACCCCGACAATGCCCCGCTGATTTTCTCTCCCGCTGTCCAGACTCTACGGTCCTATACCAGTCCCGATCGTGGGATGGGGAGTGTAGACGGGTGTCATCCACCTCGTCTACGGACTTATCGGAATGGCGCCGGTCGCGCGCCTCGTCCGATCACTTTCCACGTCTCCATGGAGACGCGTGGAGGCGGGACGAAACATCGGCACCGGATTTCCGGGTCGCCGATGACGAAGAAAAGACGCACTCCGTGGAGGAGCGGGACGAGCCCCCAGGAGGAAGGAGCGAGGAGGGGACAGGACGAGAGAGAAACGTCGAGACCGAAGGAGACGAAGAGGAGACACCCCGGCGGGAAAACGGGGCCAGGAAGGAAAACGGAGCCAGAAAGGAAAACGGAGAAGAAGACAAGCCCCGCCACGACCCAGGAGGGTCGTGGCTCTACAAGGTACGGTCCCTGTTGAAGGGACAGCTGGAAACGGGGAATAGTGCACGCAAGGGTATAAAGGGAGGGGCAGAAGAGAAAAGAAGCACTGGGGACGGGACTGGAAAAGGAGACAGGCTGGGCTGAGCACCAAAGAGCTGGGTGAAACACTTATCGTAAAAAAAAAACTCCCTGCCACAAGCCTCACACGGATACCGCCCTATACCTACACAACCTAATACACCGACCCCAGTAATTTTCCTTCACCCTCCCTCTCCCTTACTAACCCAAGGGGACAACCACATACAACACCACTTACCTGGTCATGTCTTCTTGTTTTCCGAGACCCTGCAAGAGAGAGAGAAGAGAGACGTGACCAGAAGACCACTACAACCTAGGAAAAGAAGAAACGGACCTTTAAAACAAAAAGAACACTACGGAAGCAATTCCAATAAAGAGGACACATGTAGAAGAGCACTATACGAACAACCTAGTCTAATATATCAAAATCAAAATAAAAACCCCTTTGGGAAATAATCCATAAGACGAGTCAGAGTCCTTTTGTACCGCCGAGCCTTCCACAGGGGGTTGCTCCGGTTCCGTAAATGGACAGAGGTGCAGAGTCGGACCTAGTATCAATGCCGTGGAATGGTGCCTAGAACACTGAGGTACTGAAGTTGTCACCTCGGCTAACGGACGGGGCAGAGACTAAGGTATTCATTATGAACTTGGTGTTAATCACCACCGACCGCCGTGCCAACGGTGAACAGAAGACTGCCAGTGGCGGTGAACTGCTCACCGCCCAATAATGATGACAAAAAGACAAATCTCCAAAAATCCTGTAACCTCCACCCACTGGCAAGGCCAATGACGGCGGAAAAGCAGTACACCCCACCCCGCCACCGCTATGCAGACAAATCCTCCGCCCACCAAATAATGATACACAAATCAGCTTGGCGGACAGTGAATGACGAACGACCATTGAGGTACGGACCCACCAACAAGAAATGCACACATTGGCAAGTTTGAAACCCACACATCTGACACACATCCACAACACTATAAAACACTCACATACACACCCCACAATCCTTTCCAATGCCAATAGCACAATAGATATTGACAACACACATATACTGAACTCATCACCCAAGTCACACACACAAATACACCACCAAAATCCATACATACCCCAAACACCATCACAAGCCACACACCCAACCACACAACAGCACCCTCACCAATACACCTATAACACACCACCCACAACACACACCATGGCACCCTCTAAGCACCCCCGCTTCACAGACAGGGATGCTAAGGACCATGGTGGACGAAATACTCAGGGTCGAGCCACATCTATTCGGGGCACAGTTGCAGTAGACACCCATGGCCAGGAAGATGGAGCTATGTCAACAGATAGTCAACAAGGTCAACGCAGTGGGAAACCATCCATGCACAAGGGATGACATCCAGAACTGATGGAACGACCTGGGTGGGAACGTTCGGTCAGTGGCATCCAGGCACAACATTGCCGTACAGAAGATTGGTAATGGTTCCCCACCTACTCCCCCCGAATACACGACTGGGTGGAGAAGGTCCTGGCTATCCTGCATCCGGAGGGCCTCACCGGACTCACTGGAGGACTGGACTCGGGTAAGTCAACTACAACACCTTAACAGTCACCCCACCTATAATGCATGTATCACCTCATCCCTCTCACTACCACCAGGACACCATCCCCTACCCAGTCCACAACACCCACATCAAAGCTCCCTGCATGCCCACAATCCCACAAACAGATCTCCATCCTGCCCCCTGTGCACAGTCACCTACCCCTGCATGGAATCCCACTGTCACTACAGCACCCACATTCACCTCCACCCTCCACATAAAATGCAACTAAATGTACACGAAGGGGCCTTGCATGCCACAACAGGGGAATATAACCATCAAATAGTGCAGAGCAGTGCAGCAATTGCTGATAAAGTACCTGGCACCCACCTGTCTATTCCCCCACACACAGGCACCACCACCCATGCCACCCGGACGGAGACATCAACGCGTGCCAGCCCTCCACCTGAAGACAGAGGCCCCACTCAGGAGAGTGCAGAGGGATGTCTGGAACTAGAGGAACTCCCTGGCCCATCACACAGTCCTGGACTGTCACCCTCCAGAAGCCCCACCCAGGATACCACTGACACCCCTACCACCCAGCCACCATCATAAGCTCTGGCCAAACAACCCCACACCAGTGTCTACCGGCCACGGACTAGTGGCCTACATGTACAGTGGCCAGAGTCTCCACCCACCAACAGGCAGGATGATGAAGGGCCAACTGCAAGTGGGACTACCAGACCTGTGCAGGGGATACAGGCACCGGGGGCTAGGGCAAGTGGGAGGGCATCAGTGGCCCAGGGGGGCAAAGGATGGATGGTGCAGTTCAGGAGGTGATATCTGAGGTCCTGTGAGCATACCACCATACCAACGACAGGATGGGCCAGATCCTGGCCACCCTGGAGCAGAATCAGAGTCTGCAGATAGAACACCACCAGGAGGCCATGGAGCAATGGAAACAGCTCAATGCCACCATGGCCTCCATTGCAGGGGTGCTGCAGCACCAGTACCACAGCCAGCCTGAGTCCTCCACCCACCTGCAAGCCCCGACCACTAGCCAGGGTACTGCCCTGCCTCCTACATCAGCAGCAACTACTGGATTGGTGGCACTGCCAGAGGACACACAGGACCCAGCACCTCTAACACTGCAGCCCAGCTGCACCTTTGAAAATCATGCCCTCAGATCCAGATATGCCACTGAAACACCAGCCAGGACCAAGCCCAGCGCCAGGAAGTGATTCTGCCCTGAACTGTTTCCCTTGTGTGCCACTGAGCTACCTTATTGACATGCCGCTGCCATCACACCATCTTCCAATGGCCACATGAACCAAAACCCAGTGCTACCAACAGCTGAGCATATGTACCTGAGTATGTATTTTCACCATGTGCCCACTACCTTTCACTGTCCCAACACTTATGTATATTTTGCCATTTAATAATTTAATGAATACACCTATGCACTCAAATCGTATTTCCCTCGTCAATATGAGATATGAATTGTGATTGTGTATGCATCAGCCAGTTACTATCATAATCATACCTTTATTGCAGGAGGGGATCCAACGCACTGTAGTGTCTGAAGTATGTCACACTGTACCTAATATTGGGTTCCCTGGCACATGCCACTTCAGTCATCAGTGAGCATTGTCACTGACAAAAGACAGCACAATACTTATTACGTGAGTCAGACAGTAACTATGCAGTGAAGACATCAGCATCATTGAACAGTACCTTAGAGTCACTTGAAGTATAGCCGGATTAGCTGGGTCCTGGAGTTGAGATCTTCCTCCTCTTCTTCCTCACCATCACTCTCATCCCCTCTCTGAGGTTGCAGGGCTGGTTGAACAGCATCCTCCTCTTCCAGAAGTGGGATGGCTTTCCTCACAGCCAAGTTGTCCAGCATGCAGCAGGCCACCACAATCTTAAACACCTTGTCAGGGAAATAGCACAGGGATCCCCCAGAGAGATGGAGACATCTGTCCTGGGATTCCTCACAGGTGTCGGGAGCCATTGCAAGTTGGGGTAGCCTGAATCACCTGCAAAAGAGGAATTTATCAAACTGCCTTTATTTGCATACAGACTGGCTGTCAGCTATGTACTGGTCCAGTGTAATACACACTCACCTATCTGTACCTTTGTAGTTGTTCCATCATGTGTGGCACACTGCTGTTTCTCAGGACAAATGAATCATGGGCTGATCCGGGGAACCTGGCATTGGCAGGTGATATGTACTGATCAACAGTACACACCAATTGTACATTCATGGAGTGATAGTTCTTACCATTCCTATACACCTGTTCCTTCACCCTTGGGGGTATGAAAGCTATGTGGGTTCCATCAATGGCACCTATCACATGGGGGATATTAGCGAAGGCATAGAATCCAGATTTGATGGCGGGGAGTTCAGCCCTTTGGGGAAACTGGACATAAGTTTGCAAGTGTTGAACGTAGGCAACCAGGAATTTGGTCAGGGTGTGGCTGAACATTGGCTATGAGACCCCTGCACCCATGACCACTGTCACCTGAAATGAGCCCGTAGCCACGAAATGTAGCACAGACAGCACTTGCACAGTTGTAGGGATGGCATGCTGATTTCTATTTGCCGGTTTCAGAACAGGATCCATTAATGCACAGAGGTCATGGATTGTAGCTCTATTGAGTCTGTAGGTGATAATGATGTGACGTTCCTCCATAGTGTCCAGATCTACCAAGAATCTGTATACAGATGGGACCCTCCCTCGCCACATGGGCCTGTACCTATGGGGGAGGAAAGAACACATTCTGAGTGTCAACATACAATTGCATCCCATGATGTCACTGTACTTTTCAAAATGCGTCACGTAGGTAACGCACACAAATGGAAAGAATGAGGTACACCGTCAGGCAAATGTGTGCTGAGGTTATTCTGTCATAATGGCATCACAGTGTGGACACACTTCCAAAGATGGGTACATGTGAGGATTATAGAATCATGTCAGCAAGCGATGAAGGGGAGAGAGATTGGAGCCCTGGATGAGGCCCCCGGCTAGGCTATGGAGACTTGGTGGTAGCAAAATGGCAGCATCCTGCCCCCCAGGTATGATAGAGTGGCAGTGACTTCATTCTGCTGGCGTTAGTCGTCATGGCGGAAGGCAGTGTTCACCGCAGTGCACCTGATCATTGGATTACATGGTTGTCAATGGGGAACCTTGACCAATCATGATCGCCGACGGCGGTGACGGAGCACACCGCCGCAGTACCTACGCCATTTTAACAAACCCTTGACACCTGACCCCTGATTCACATAAAGGTTAGTACTCCACTGCGTGTTCTGCTGTGTCCTGACTCTGGTCCCTGGGATGGCGCGTGTTACAGGGGAACGGGCACCGGCCTTCCCCACGGAGGAGCTGGAGAAGCTGGTGGATGGGGTCCTACCCCTGTATGTGAAGTTGCATAGGCGACCAGAGGAGCAGGTGAGTTGTTATCTGTCATCCGTAGATGTGTGTGCTTGTGGCGGATGCCTGTATGTATGTGTGTTTGATGTGTGACTGCCCAGCTGTTGGTTGTTCGGCACGTTCTGCCTGTAAGTTGAACAAATGCATGTCAACAATGGCAGTTCCATATTGAACGACATGGCATTTGTATACGGTGCACACATACTGACGTCTGTTTCTTTGCTCTGTGTGTCCCATGCAGGTGAGCGCCGATCAAAAGAAAGGCCTGTGGCAAGCCATCGCCATGAAAGTGTGGACCCTGGGGTCTACAACCAACGGAGTACCCACTGCAGGAGCAGTGGGAGGACCGGAGGCACTGGGCCAGGAAGAGCGGAGAGGCCCAGCTCGGGGAGGCCTCCCAACAAGGAAGGGGTGCCCTTCGGACCCTGGCCCACCTAATGGCCCTCATACTGGCGGTGGCCTATCCGGATCTGGATGGGCGCTTGAAGGCAGCACAGCACCCACAAGGGGGTGAGTAACAACACTGTTGTGATACCACTTTGATGGATGAATTTGGGTGCAGTGGGATGTATGCATTGTAGTGCCAGGCACTTAGACAGGTGTATCCCTGCAGTCCTGCCTCCTCCAAGTCTTTGGGATGGTGTAAGAACTAGTTTTGGCAGGCTCTATAGGCCTATGAGGGGTCCCCTTTCTGTCATCTGGTATTCATTGTGGCCTTATGAAGTTGTAAGTGCTTTGGCTGGGCATGGTCTCTCCTGGGTGTACTTCACACAGTGTATCAGGTTCGTGTTTCATGAGGGTTATTTGGTGTATTCTGGGGTCATGCCCACTAGTCAGGGGGACATTCATAACGTATGTTGTTTCTGCTGAGGGTACATGCCTCACCTGGGTGGGAGTGTGTGTGAGCCAGATTTTACATATATTCTGAATTTGACATAGTCCTCCCTTGTTTTGTTTCCCAACCCCTGTGTTCTTCTGTACCTGTGTACATTAGCAACATCTGGCGAGGGAGGTGAGGCACCGGCGACTGGAGATGCAGCAACCCACGGTTCCAAGGAGGCAGAGTCGACCAACACCAAGGGGACCAGTGGGATGGAGGGTGAGGGGAGTACCACGGGGAGGCAACTACCACTGGAGGCAGTGACTCTGATACCTCCTCCGATGACAGCTCTGTGGTGGTGGAGGACAATACTGGGCCCACCCATTCTTTGCTATCTTCCGCCACCCCCATACCATCACCGCCCTCCCAGTTGCTCCCCACCCAGTTGCCTGTGCCCGCTCACCCAGGAGGGTGGGCGTCGCTTTCGCCCCAGGCACCTCATCCTCTGCCCCAGTCATCCCTGCTGCCCTCATGGAGGAGGCTATTAACCTCCTGAGAACCATCTGTGTAGGGCAGACAACCATTGTGAATGCCATCCAGGGGCTAGCATTCCAGATGCAGCAATACAATGCATACCTGGAAGGCATTCACAGTGCCATGTCTGACCTACAGAGAACTTTTCAGGCTCTGGCTTCCACTTTGACGGCAGCCAGTGTCCCTGGTCTTTCTGTCCCCCCCTCCCACCACCTCTACCCCTTCCAGCACCCCACTCCCTTCACCCATCCAAAGCACACATACAGACAGCCATGCACACAGATCAACACACAAGAAGCACACTGAAAAACACAAAAGCACACACAACAACATCCACTTCCCCCAGTGTGTCAACCTCCCCCGCCACCCTGTCACCTAACCATGCACACCCACACACACTGCACCCTCAGTCACTGCTGCTGCCCCCGTTCTGTCTTCTCCCCCTATGTACCCTCCGCCCCTAAACACTCAAACATTCGCAGACATTCACACCACACACATCCACCACACATAAGCATACTATACAGGCACCTTCATCCATGTCCGGCACACCTACACCTGAAACGAGCACTCCCTCAACCTCCACTCCCAGACCTGCCTCCAAAACCCCTCAAACTGCACCTAAGAAGCTTTTCCTATCCCGTGTTGACCTGTGTGAACCTACTGGCCCACCCCGTCTTGTCCCTTAACGTGCCCATGTCCTTGCCCAGTCCACTCCTTCCTCGTCCAAGTACGCCCCAGTCCACCCTTCCCAGTCCCGTGCCCCTTCCCCAGGGAGGAAGAGGCCCTGTGTTGCCTCAGGTCCCTCTGCATCCCCTCGGTCCAAGCCCACTCCCCCTTTTCCAAGGGTAAGCCCAAACCCCCTCCACCTCCCAAAACTAAGCCCAAACCCCCCCCTTCCAGACCTAAGTTGCGAAACCCACCACCCCCTGCTCCTGTTCCCTGAGGTGCCTAGCTGCCCCATTGATGCCCCTTTCCAGTGGAGTACCCTTTGCACACGTGGGAGTCAAGTTCGGCCTATATTGGCCCTTCAGGGAATTTCACATGGACTGGCCAATGGCCTTATTTGGACAATACTTTTTTCCGTTCTAATTAAATTTCAGTGCCCAGTAGTGCTGTTGGCACAATATTGTGACGTTGTTCAGCATTTCACTGTGGGGGAGTGGTGTGCACATGTGTGTACTTTGATGCAGGTCTTTTTTGCCTTGTGTCATGTAAGTACATCTTATTTTGGTATGTATGGCTTGGGTTGTGGGAGGGGTTGGGAGTGCGTTGAATTGTGTAACTGTGCCCTTTCTTTCCATGTGTGCTAGGCAGCGGTACTTACCGTTGTCGTCTTCGTCGTCGGTCACGGTCCAGGAGGAATATGGCAAAGAGTAGCACTGGCATTATTTCGAACTCTCGCTCCATGTCTGCGATGGCGTGTTCTGTGTGCCTTTGGTGAGTGTTTCCTTTTATATTGTTAGTTTCTGCCACGCTTTGCCTGCCGGTGGATCCCGCCCCGGTACTGCTGGGGGTCTGGTGTTTCATTATTTGGTGGGCAGATAGGTCCTTTCTGCTGGCCTGTGGCGGCCTCCTCCGTCCTCGTCGGGACTACAAAGATGGTTGTGTGTGGATGGACCGCTACTTGTTTCTCATGTGCTTCATTATTTGGGGTCCGGACCACCAGCCTGTTGGCGGTAGTTACTGCCACCGCCAGTGGTGTGGTGTTTACCACCATGTTCATGATGACCACCTAAGTCCGTTTAGGCTTTCTTTTCGTTTTTGTGTCTAAACCCCCTATCCCAAGAGCCCTGAGCACCTTGAGTGTGAAGTAGAGTACTTGGGATTCCTGGAGCAGTCCTGTGTCCTGTTCCTTGACCAGGACCTCAGAGGAGTTACGCCAGATTGCATCTACTGCTGGCCCGCAATCAGCTTTAGTGACCACTTCTCAAAGTTTTTGGTGCCATGGCCCAGCAGTCCAAGCACAACTTCAAGTCGTGATCGTGCTCAAGACACCATAGGCAGACAAGGTGAGGCTCCATAACCGACATGGCACGGTGACAGGTGCCACATGGCTTGAATCCTACCTTTCTGGATGTCATCCTTGACACCCTTTTAAAAAATACTTGACAAAATGTCAAAAAAGCCTGCTAAAAAACAACAGGAGAGGTATTGCTCAAGCAAAAGTTTCCGGATCAAAACTGATGCCTTGGGAAATTCAAAGGTAAAGAATCTGCCGCTAGAAGTCTATCAAGTTTAGGGAGTTTGTCTTGTCATGCAGGTTTTCTTATGCCAAGTAGAACTTACAATAAAAGTACATGCTCACACAATGCAGTAATAAGCCTGACCCCTGTTTAAATAACTTCTTGCCTGTATTGGTGACTAGGTTGTGCCAGTACCTGCTACATATCTGAGTGAGTGTAGGAGTCCCTCTATAAGAGTGTCTTCATATGTTTAAGTAAGTATGGCAGTATAGGAAGCTATATTTTAGCAACTCTGGGGGTCTCAAAATATGTATTTAAGTGGCTGAATGAATAGGATAGTGTCTGTGTTGGGGAGTACAAGAAGTAGTAAATTTGTCTGCAACTGCCTTCCATACTGCTGGATACATAACTAGTTTTGAGTATGTAAGTGATGGTATTAATGTGTTTGTCACTGTCTGACTGGGCGCTAGAGAGGCTCCATACTTTTCAAAACATATGTGTGAGTTGCATTAATAGTGCTATACTATATCTAGTACTTAGCATTGGGGTCTGCAAGTGTCAAGAGTTGCCTTTATATAGGAGTGCTTCATACATACGTGCTGTATATTCGTTCTGTCTGTCTCTCAAGCTGTGTGAATGAGTGGTTTTCTACTTATGTATATACCTTGCAGTATAGGTCAAATGTTGCATTTTTCACTATGTATAGGAGTATGACAATACACATGTGACACAGTATGACAAAAGGACATGTATTACTATTTAAGTGCATTCAATGCCTTCCATATTTTACTTTTATTACTCCTCTTGTGAATGGTTCTTGTGTGTTAACCCTTTCTTCATTTCTGTGAAGAACCCAAGATTTGTTTTGTATATATAAGTGTTGTATTCTATTTAATGGCTCTTTCTCTTACTGTGATATGGCACTATAATTTGGGATTTATGACTTTTCAAAGTGATCATGTGGTAAACTGGACTATAAGGTATCTTTGATGTCTGTCACTCAGCACTTACTAACTTGGGATTGTTAACATGAATAAGATTAATAGATACATGGTATAGATAGTAATAAGATCTTCGTTTTCTTGTTGTCAACGTACTGCCAGCCTTGATAAAGTCCCGGTGTGGGACGAAACGCGTGTCGGCTATAAGCATCACATGGGCTGAAGTCTATCACCATCAATGGACAGATCTATAGAGATTGGATAATTGGATATACATTATACGAACTGAAGTCACTTCTATTGGCTGATGTCTTACAGACAGTGGACCTTTTGAGTTTCATTGTTGAATGGAACTTCACGTGAATGGACATTAGCTTTATTATTGTGCTTTTTGAAGGAGTGAAAACTGTTTTCGGTTTCTCATATAACCATATGAATTTTGGATTCAATAAGTAATTTGTTGATTTTTTCTTTGTATATAGTAATGTAATATTATTAAAGCTATTAATGATTGAATTGAATTTGGACACCCATATGATTCCACATGTTAGATTGTCTTTCTCCTCTCATCTATTACTCTTTCGAAATAATTTCCCTAAATGGTCCTATTAGGTACTGTATTAAGGATTCAAAATATAAATTTGAGTGCTCCACTATTATTCAATGTTCAGATTAACTGGTATTTCCAGCTCACACATGGTGGCAACGGATGTGTTATAGTGTATTGAACACCATTAAGCTGACATCTTGCCATTGAACTGTTTATTGGATGTGTGGCTAGCTTATAGTCATTGTTGCCATGTTTTTCCTTTTGTTCTAAGAACCCAAGATGGTAGGCAATTTGTGGGTGTTCACGATGTCTTCGCGACCTTCAGCAAGGGCCCTGTGTAACTTTGCAAATATTTAAGGCTAGACCTATCTCTCCTGCTGGGCACACCAATCAACTTCATGGCACCACTGTGAGAGTGGGAGGGGCATTCTCTTTTTGGTGAGCAGCAATATCCAATTTAGTAACCTGGAGGGCCATACCCAGGAATATCCAGTGCCTTCTTGACCCCCCTGCAAGATCCCCAGGGTTGATAGGGGGACCTCCCATCCCAGTTCCTCAGTAAATTCATCCACTATAGTGGACCAATAATTTGGAATCTGAGGACATAACCCAAGCTATATGGCAAAAATCGTCTGGGATAGTGTCACAGCCAGGACAGCTGGGCTCTGGCAGGAGGCTCACTCAATGGAGTCTTGATGGAAAGGTAAGCCCTGTATAGATAGTAGCAGTGAATCAGTCACAACTGGAGGAAATAGTAAAAGTTCTTGGTGCCATTAGAGCGACTCCCATCGAGTTTTGAGGTGTTTTACATCACCTGGGTATTTACAAGTGTTCAGTAAATTTGATATTTCCTTCCTTTGCCTAGTGTCCCCATGAGGAATTTTGCTTCTGCGGGGCTGAATTCTGGAAGTGGGTCAGTGTGGGAAACCTGGGCCTGGAGGAGGTGGCGTAAGGTACTTATAAATGAGTGAGTGCATAATCGTGTTGAAGGTCTTGAAGCAATCTCATGTGTGTCCCTGACCAGACATCACTTAATTGTGACAGCTGGTGAGGTCCCATTTCTCAAAGCCCTGTAGCTTTGCAGATTCACAAAGAACAGTGCCATGCCAGAGAGGAGTTTGTTGTGAAGTTTATTTGTCCATTGAGTATGTCACAGGGAGCCCTCCAGGCTAACAGGAGTACTTTGGTGACAGGGGCAGTATCTTCAGGGATCGGGGAGCCATACAACACAGCTAGGATTCAGGAGAAATCCATAAGGGAGAGCTCTAGGCAGTGAACTGGGTCCGACCAGCCTCCATTGAACCAGTCGTGGATCACAAGAAGGTGTAAAGCCAAGTAGTATAGTTACAAGTTGGTCATCCCTAGACCTACATTGTTTGAGGTGCGCTGGCATTTTTTAAGGGCAATCCGGGGTTGGGCACTTCGCCATAGGAACTAGGTTGTGATTCTTTCCTCAGGTCGGAACCACAACTGTGATATGCTAAGTGGGGTATTTTGAAATACATAAAGGAACCATGGCAAGATCATCATTTCAGAGAGCAATATGACCCATTACGTTTAGTGGAAGAGAGCCATTTAGTGAGGTCTTGCTTGATTTTCTTCAACAGGGGTCTTCCAGGTTTAGATTTCAGGTAAGTTCCGGGTGTAGAGTCACACAGATCCCTAGGTATTTGATGCTAAGACGATGGATAGGAATATCAATTTGTCAATCAAAGCAGCCCTTCGATTCGGCCAAGGGCATCAGCATCGAATTAGAGCAGTTCATTCAGAGGCCTGAGGACTCTTCAAAACATCAGAGGATGTGAAGACATTGTGTATCAGTAGTAACAGTAGTAACAGTATTGGCCAGGTAAAGGAGGACGCCATCTGCGTATAATGCAATGCGATCTTCATTTCACTCCCCCCAGTTCCAACCTTGGATCTGACTATTGCTGCGGATCAGGTGTGCTAGTGGCTTGATCGCAAGCACAAAGAGAAGAGGGGCTCTGGGGCAACCCTGCCTGGTTCTGCATCTGTTACGAAGGCATGTGACAAGGTCCCATTAATTTGTACCTGCGTTGTAGGATTGGAATGGAGGGCTTGGACAAGTTTGCAAAAACGTGGTCCCAATCCGGCACACACCAATACTTCCCTAGTACAACGTATCAAACGCCTTCTCAAAATCAAGGAAAAGTATTGCTAGGTCAGCAGGGAGGCGATATCGGTTGGCCAGAGCCACGTGGAGGAGCTGGATGAAATGCCTTGTGCTTCAGGTTGGCAAAAAGCTGCATGGATCTGGGTGTATCAGGGTGGAAAGGACACGTTAAAGCCGAGCAGCTAATATGGCCAGACATTTTTTAACCTCACAGTTAATAAGAGAGATGGGACAGTAAGCTGTGCAAGATGAAGGGGGAGGTTATGTTTTCAGTTTTGTAGGAAAGTACCATCTTTCCTGGCATGTTACCCCCATTTTTACTTGTGTGTCAGTTTGTTTTTGCCTGTCTCACTGGGATCCTGCTAGCCAGGACCCCAGTGCTCATAGTTGTGGCCTGAATGTGTGTTCCCTGTGTGGTGCCTAACTGTGTCACTGAGGCTCTGCTAACCAGAACCTCAGTGCTTATGCTCTCTCTGCTTTTAAAATTGCCACTGCAGGCTAATGACCATTTTCACCAATTCTAATTGGCACACTGGAACACCCTTATAATTCCCTAGTATATGGTGCCTAGGTACCCAGGGTTTTGGGGTTCCAGGAGATCCCTATGGGCTGCAGCATTTCTTTTTGCCACCCATAGGGAGCTCAGACAATTCTTACACAGGACTGCTACTGCAGCCTGAGTGAAATAGCAGGCACGTTATTTCATAGCAATTTTACACTGCACTTAAGTAACTTATAAGTCACCTATAGGACTAACCCTCACTTAGTGAAGGTTAGGTGCAAAGTTACTAATTGTGAGGGTACCCTGGCACTAGCCAAGGTGCCCCCACATAGTTCAGGGCAATTTCCCCGGACTTTGTGAGTGCGTGGACACCATTACATGCGTGCACTACATATAGGTCAATACCTATATGTAGCTTCACAATGGTAACTCAGAATATGGCCATGTAACATGTATAAGATCTGGGCCTATATGAAGCACATTTTACCAGGTTTTTATCCGGTTTCAAAATTAATGAAATAATAGCCTCATTCCACAAAAGAGGTATGCTACAACCATTCTCGAAAATTCCCCTGAAACAGTTCTGTCAGGGCTGGGATAATCGAGTCCCCTAATTCCGTATATACTTCCACGGGAATGCCTCCTGGGCCCGGGGCCGTCCCATTGTTACTGCTATTCAGAACTCTCCTAATTTCTTCTGGCGTTATTGGGGCATTCAATACTTCCTTCTCCTGCAGTGAGATACATGGAGATATATCAGACCCCAGCCAATCCGCCACCATATCCTCTCCCACCTCCAACTCCTCCGTGTACAACAGTGCAAAAAAATGTTGAAAGGCAAATTCAATAGCGTTATTATCCGTTATTTTTTCCCCTGACTGCTCCACTTCAATCTCCTAAATATGATTCCTCACTCGATCTGCTTTGCACTTCCAAGCTAAAAGCTTCCCAGCATTTTCCCCATACTCAAAATGAGCCAGTTTACTTGCCTCCCATCTCTTTAAAATTCTGCCCTGTAATACATTCTCCAACTGTTTTCTCAACACATCGAAACTAGCCCTCAAAACCTCTGTCTCACCTAGGCCTATATCGCTGTTGAATAGCGATTATAAATTATTAGCTAAAATGTTAGCGGATAGATTGAGTAAGGTAGTTAACAATTTGGTTCACTCAGATCAGAATGGCTTTTCTAAAGGTAGATATTTGCATGAGCTGACATTTGATTTGATCGGGCGATAGATTTGGCTACATTCTTTGGGTCCCCTTTAGCAATTATTATTTTAGATGCAATTAAAGCATTTGATCAGGTAAATTGGAATTATTTAAAATCAATTTTAAGGCAGGCCAATTTAGGGGCTAAGTTCTGTGGGGTTATTGATCAGATATATACAGCTGCTTTGGCTAAGGTTCTGGTAAACGGGAATCTTACAGGGTCTATTACAATCTCTAGAGGTACTAGGCAGGGCTGTCCACTGTCTCCTGTCCTGTTCAACCTGTATATTGAACCATTTGCCAGAAAGATTAGGCAGAATAGACTCATCTCCCCTTTTTGCTGCAATGGTTGGGGAAAAAAAATATCCTTATATGTAGATGATCTTTTGATATACACTAATGATTTATCATCTGCCTTCGATACAGTTATGAAATTGGCTGAACAATTTGGAAGCATATCTGGATATCAGGTTAATGTGGGAAAAAACGAAACTATGCTATGGAATATGGAGGTAGGGTCAATACGGGGCAAGCAGGAAGTACGGTATTTAGGTATTCTAGTGACTCACAACCTTAAGGACTTAGTTGAAAGGAATTTATGAAAACTGTTAGCAGAGTGTAAAGGTATACTGCAGAAATGGGCACATCTCCCTTTGACGATACTTGGGAGAGTTAACTTGATTAAAATGTTTATTTTGCCCAAATGGAACTTTGTGTTCTCAGCTATCCCTCTTATAATGCATAAAGGGTATCTGGATAAAATGCAGCAGGTGATAAATGGTTTTATCTGGAGTTCACATGGGTCAAGGATATCTTGGAAGAAATTACGTAGAAGAAGGGAAAAGGGAGGGTTGGCAGTGCCAGATTTGGCATATTATGCTTGGGCTTTTTTATTTAAGAATTCAAGGATGTTGTTTTCATGTCCAGATGCTTCAGCAGTGGGTGTGATGTATAAGGCGATGGTCTCAACTGTTATAGGGGCCTCAAGGCATTTCCTTTTTAAATTTGGCGATCCTAAGTTCTTTAAAAAGATTAAGTTGAAAGTCCTGCAAGGGCTGGCAAAGAGTTGGTATCAGCTGAGACGATGAGTTGGAGTCTCCTATTATAGCTACCATGCGCCTATTTGGGACTCCCCGGGTACTCCAGAGTGCTTTAAAGATGTTTTAGCGCTACCACTTAAAAAGGTGGGGGGTAGAAATTTGGGGTGATCTATCCCGGGGTGGAATTTTGCTCTCATGGGAGGAGTTAGTAGGCATAACGGGCGGATCCCTGTCTAGGCTGACGTTTTTGCAGGTGAAAGAGTGGGTAAGAGGAATTAAGGGGGGTGTGGGGGTAGTAAATTTATTGGAGGATTCTTTTCTAGAGTTCTCCGTCTCTTCAAAGAAGTTGGCGGTTTGGTACTGGGAAATGGTAGAAATAATAAACGGGAACTTTATACTGCCCATTGATCTTTGGGGTAATCTTATGCCCAGGGATAAGGTTTGTGGATGGTGGAAGAAGTCTGTGTCGGTTCTTTACGAAGTAGTGAAGCCAGCCTCACTGAGGAAGAATCACCTTTATACTTTACATAGAGCCTATATTTCGCCGGATAAGCTTTCTAAGATTAAGAAAGGAGAAGTGATCAAATGTTTAAAATGTGATTGTGTAGGAGCAACGGATGTTCATATGTTTTGGGATTGCCCTCGTATTCGTTTATTTTGGGAGGAAGTTTGTAATACAGTATCAGTTATGTTGGGTTGGGAAATTATTGCATCTCTACCTTTGATAATATTTGGGCAGTTACAGGAGGAGGGCATAAGGAGCAGTATGAGTAATGTTAAACTTAAATTTTTGTTTTATGTAATTTTGTTGGGTAGAAGTGAAATTTGTGAAAATTGGATGAAAGACTCCCCTCTGGTGTATTTGGATTGGCTTAACGCGGCTTTTCGCGTGTCGAACTTGGACTTGAACACACGAAGCACTAGGACAAATGTGGAATTGTGGACGCCCCTATTAAATTGGGGGGAAGCTATCTGAAATATGTTGTTTAACGATGGTCCAATGATTATTCACAGCTCTCCAAGTTCTCTTGTTTACGGATAAAGAGGTGGCTTAGAATGTGGGGATGAATGAGGACCATAAAAATAAATAAAAAAACATGTCTAAGATCATGAAATTGTCCCCCATGCAAAATCTGGTATTGGGGTGCCAATCCCATGCATCTCCGGGGCTCCAGCATGGACCCCCGGTACTGCCAAACCAGCTCTCTGGCGTTTTCACTGCAGCTACTGCTGCTGCCAAACCACAGACAGGCTTCTGCCCTCCTGGGGTCTGGGAAGTTCAGTCCCAGGAAGGCAAAACAAAGAATTTTCTCTGAGAGAGG
The DNA here is from genome assembly GCF_031143425.1 of Pleurodeles waltl. Classification (NCBI taxonomy): domain Eukaryota; kingdom Metazoa; phylum Chordata; class Amphibia; order Caudata; family Salamandridae; genus Pleurodeles; species Pleurodeles waltl. The sequence continues at coordinate 505,644,732 of NC_090443.1, forward strand.
GAGTCCCTTTGGAAATAGGTGTGAAGGGCTGGGGAGGAGTAGCCTCCCCCAGCGCCTGGAAATGCTTTGAAGGGCACAGATGGTGCCCGCCTTGCATAAGCCGGTTCACAACGGTCCCCCAGCCCCTGCTCTGGTTTGAAACTAGACAAAGAAAAGGGGAGTGACCACTCCCCTGTCCATCACCACCCCGGGTGTGGTACCCAGAGCGCCTCCAGTGTGTCCCAGACCTCTGCCATCTTGAATGCAGAGGTGTGAGGGCACAATGGAGGCCTCTGAGTGGCCAGTGCCAGCAGGTGACGTCAGAGACCCCTTCTGATAGGTGTTTACCTCTCTAGGTGGCCAATCCTCCTGTGAGGGCTATTTAGGGTCTCTCCTGTGGGCTTCTCTTCAGATAACGAATGAAAGAGCTCACCAGAGTTCCTCTGCATCTCCCTCTTTGACTTCTGCCAAGGATCGACCGCTGACTGCTCCAGGACGCCTGCAAAACTGCAACAAAGTAGCAAGAAGACTACCAGCGACATTGTAGCGCCTAATCCTGCCGACCTTCTCGACTGTTTCCTGGTGGTGCATGCTCTGGGGGCTGTCTGCCTTCACCCTGCACTGGAAGCCAAGAAGAAATCTCCCATGGGTTGACGGAGTCTTCCCCCTGCTACCGCAGGCACCAAACTTCTGCTTCACTGGTCCTCTGGGTCCCCTCTTATCGTGACGAGCGTGGTCCCTGGAACACAGGAGCTGGATCCAAGTGACCCCGACAGTCCAGTGATCCTTCTGTCCAAATTTGGAGGAGGTAAGTCCTTGCCTCCCCACACTAGACAGTAATCCTATGTACTGCGTGAACTGCAGCTGCTAGGGCTTCTGTGCACTCTTGCAAGGATTTCTTCATGCACAGCACAGCCCAGGTCCCCAGCACTCCGTCCTGCATTGCTCAACTCCTTTGTAGTGTTGAGACGACTGCCATGCTCAGTTTTCTTGAACCCATGTTCAAGTACTTCTGCAGGTGCTGCCTGCTTCTGCATGGGCTCTCTGTGTTGCTGAGCGCCCCCTCTGTCTCCTCCTCCAAGTGGCGACCTCCTGGTCCTTCCTGGGCCCGGGCAGCACCCTTTTCCTTCAACCGCGACCTTTGCTGCTAGCAAGCCTTGTTTGCGGTCTTTCTGCGTGGAAACAACTCTGCATCCTCCAGCACGCCATGGGACTTCTTCTGTGCAAGGAGAAGTTCCTGGCACCTTCCGTTGTTGCAGAATCTTCAGCTTCCTCCACATGGAGGCAGACATTTTGCACCTTCATCCGGGATTTAGTGGGCTCCTGCCCCACCCGGACACTTTCTTGACTCTTGGACTTGGTCCCCTTCCTTTACAGGTCCTCAGGTCCAGGAATCCGTCTTCAGTGATTTGCAGTCAGTTGTCAGTCAGAATCTCCTATCACAACTTTAGTGTGTTTCTGGAGAAGTAGGGTAACTTTACTCCTACTTTTCAGGGTCTTGGGGTGGGGTATCTTGGACACCTATGATAGTTTAAACTTTAAATGTTTGAGGGGTCTCTGCATAGAAAGAGGTTTAAGCATTGGTAAAAACCCTACCAAAGATCTTCTACTTAGCCTCCTCCTAGAAAGTGACCAGAACCAGTCTGGCCCATCCCAGGATCAGGAGGTAGAGGGGGAGGGTACCCAGCAAGAATCATGGGAGGGCCATGAGGACTCTGGGGAGGGTCCATCCAAAGACCTGTCACCTGACAAACCACCTAGTGACACTGGTAGTGGGAGGGGGTCACACACTAGTAGGACACGTTTCACTCCAAAAGGCCAGGTAACTAGGGTTCAGGTAGTTAGAGACAGGTCCACTTCTGCACATTCCCACATTTCCTCTGTGTCTCAGAATTCCCAAGCCTCCCACCCTGAGGATAACACCCCAGACAGGGAACTCATAAAGCTGAGGATGGAAGAGGCCAGACTGAAGCTAAGACAGTAGCAGTTGGCCTTAGACAGGGAAACTCTAGATATAGAGAGGGAAAGACAGAAGTTGGGGTTAGTTCCCCATGGTGGCAGCAGCAGTGTTTTTGATAGTAATCCTGTAAGAGAACAAGATTCTAGAAACCTGCATAAGATAGTCCCCCCTTACAAGGAGGGGGATGACATCAACAAGTGGTTTGCTGCACTTGAGAGGGCCTGTATGGTACAGTTGGCCCCTCAAAGGCAGTGGGCTGCTATCTTGTGGCTATCTTTCACTGGTAAGGGTACGGATAGGCTCCTTACTGTCAGAGAAAGTGATGCTAATAATTACAAAGTTTTGAAGGATGCACTCTTAGATGGATTTGGCTTAACCACTGAACAATACAGGATAAAGTTCAGAGATACAAGAAAAGAGTCCTCTCAAGACTGGACAGACTTTGTAGACTGTTCAGTGAAGGCCTTGGAGGGATGGTTACATGGCAGTAAGGTGACTGACTATGAAAGCCTGTATAATCTAATCCTGAGAGAGCATATTTTGAATAATTGTGTGTCTGACTTGTTGCACCAGTACTTGGTAGACTCCGATCTGACCTCTCCCCAATAATTGGGAAAGAAGGCAGACAAATGGGTCAGAACAGGAGTGAACAGAAAAGTCCATACAGGTGGTGACAAGGATGGCAAGAAGAAGGATGGTAAGTCTTCTGACAAGGGTGGGGACAAAGATAAAACGCATTCTGAGTCATCATCAGGCCCACAAAAATCCTCTGGGGGAGGTGGGTCCAAATCCTCTTCAAATAAACCCAAAAAGCCATGGTGTAATTTACGTAAAAGTAAAGGCCACTGGGCAAGTGATTCCACTTGTCCAAAGAAAAACACCAAGGCTCCCACTACCACAACCCCAATTGCATCCTCTAGTGCCCCTAGTAATAGCAGTGGTGGTGGGAAGTTTACTACAAAAAGCCAATCAAAGGGTGTAGCTTGGCTCACCATTGGTAATGTAGTTGGGGTTGGTCTTGTTAGGGAGACCACAGAGGCTGTTTTCGTCTCTGATGGCGGTACTGACTTTGCCACCTTGGTTGCTTGTCCCCTTAATATGGGTAAGTACAAGCAACTTCCCCTAATAAGTGGTGTTGAGGTTGAGGCCTACAGGGATACAGGAGCCAGTGTCACTATGGTGATTGAGAAACTGGTTCACCCTGATCAACACCTACTTGGTCAGCAGTACCAAGTGACTGATGCTCATAACAGCACTCTTAGCCACCCCATGGCTGTTGTGAATCTCAACTGGGGGGGGGGGGGGGGGTTACTGGTCTAAAGAAAGTTGTGGTAGCCACTGATTTACCTGTAGACTGCTTACTAGGCAATGATTTGGAGACATCAGCTTGGGCTGAAGTGGTGTTGGAGGCTCATGCAGCAATGCTGGGCATTCCAGGGCATATCTTTGCTTTGACAAGGGCTCAGGCCCAGAAGCAAAGAGGTCAGGGAAGCTTGGATCCTGGAACAATGGACCAAGTGCTCCCAAAAGCTAGGGTTAGAAAGGGTAAATCCTTGTCCACTATCCCTCCCTCTCCAGAAGATTCCCCTTTTGAGGAAGAGGAATCCGCTCCCTGTGCAGAACCTACACCAGATGAGCTGGCAGCAGACAGTGCTGAGCTTTTGGGTGCAGGGGGGCCTGCTAGGGAAGAGCTGAGTGTGGCACAGCAGACCTGTCCCACACTAGAGGGTTTAAGACAGCAAGCTGTCAAACAGCAGAATGGGGATGTCACTGATAGCCATAAGGTGTATTGGGAAGACAACCTCCTTTATACTGAGCCAAGGGACCCTAAACCTGGAGCTGCCAGGAGATTGGTCATCCCGTTGCAGTATAGGGAGTTTCTTCTAACCTTGGCACATGACATGCCTTTGGCTGGGCATTTGGGCCAGAGCAAAACTTGGGACAGACTTCTTCCATTGTTCCACTGGCCTCACATTTCAGAGGACAATAAGGAGTTTTGTTACTCATGTGTGACCTACCAAGCCAGTGGCAAGACTGGCACACCTAAGGCCCCATGAATTCCCCTTCCAGTGGTTGGGGTGCCCTTTGAAAGGGTAGGGGTTGACATAGTTGGCCCCCTTGACCCTCCAACAGCTTCAGGCAATAGATTCATCCTTGTGGTAGTGGACCATGCAATTAGGTATCCTTAAGCAATTCCCTTAAGGACACTACAGCTCCTGCAGTGGCAAACGCCCTCCTAGGAATCTTTTCCAGAGTGGGTTTCCCTAAGGAAGTGGTGTCAGACCAAGGTAGTAACTTCATTTCTGCATACCTCAAAGCTATGTGGAAGGAGTGTGGTGTAACTTATAAGTTCACTACTCCTTATCATCCACAGACAAATGGTCTGGTTGAGAGGTTTAATAAAACTCTCAAAGGTATGATTATGGGACTCCCTGAAAAACTCAGAAGGAGATGGGATGTCCTGTTGCCAGGCCTCCTTTATGCTTACAGGGAGGTACCCCAAAAAGGAGTGGGCTTTAGCCCCTTGAACTCCTCTTTGGGCACCCTGTAAGAAGTCCCCTTGCACTTGTGAAGGAGGGTTGGGAACAACCTTTACCCCCTTCGCTGCCAGGCCTTTTTTTGCCTATTTGGAATAGTTCTCGCTTAGGCCCTCATAACATTTTGTCCACATAAGCTACCCACGCCAAATTTGCGTCCTTTTTTTCCAACATCCTAGGGATTCTAGAGGTACCCAGACTTTGTGGGTTCCCCTGAAGGAGGCCAAGAAATAAGCCAAAACACAGTGAAAATTTCATATTTTTTTTAAAAAATGGGAAAAAGGGGCTGCAGAAGAAGGTTTGTGTTTTTTTCCATGAAAATGGCATCAACAAAGGGTTTGCGGTGCTAAAATCACTAGCTTCCCAGCTTTCAGGAACAGGCAGACTTGAATCAGAAAACCCAATTTTTCAACACAATTTTGGCCTTTTACTGGGACATACCCCATTTTAAAGATTTTTTTGTGCTTTCGGCCTCCTTCCAGTCAGTGACAGAAATGGGCGTCAAACCAATGCTGGATCCCAGAAACCTAAACATTTCTGAAAAGTAGACAAAAGTTTGAATTCAGCAAGGGGTAATTTGTGTAGATCCTACAAGGGTTTCCTACACAAAATAACAACTAAAAAAAAGAAACATTGAAATTGAGGTGAAAAAAAAAGCAATTTTTCTCTACGTTTTACTCTGTAACTTTTTCCTGCAATGTCAGATTTTTGAAAGCAATATACCGTTACGTCCGCTGGACTCTTCTGGTTGCGGAGATATATAGGGCTTGTAGGTTCATCAAGAACCCTAGGTACCCAGAGCCAATAAATGAGCTGCACCCTGCAGTGGGTTTTCATTCTATACTGGATATACAGCAATTCATTTGCTGAAATATAAAGAGTGAAAAATAGCTATCAAGAAAACCTTTGTATTTCCAAAATGGGCACAAGATAAGGTGTTGAGGAGCAGTGGTTATTTGCACATCTCTGAATTCCGGGGTGCCCATACTAGCATGTGAATTACAGGGCATTTCTCAAATAGACGTGTTTTTTACACACTCTCCTATATTTGGAAGGAAAAAATGTAGAGAAAGACAAGGGGCAATAAAACTTGTTTTGCTATTCTATGTTCCCCCAAGTCTCCTGATAAAAATAATACCTCACTTGTGTGGGTAGGCCTACCGCCTGCGACAGGAAATGCCCCAAAACACAACGTGGACACATTCTATTTTTTGACAGAAAACAGAGGTGTTTTTTGCAAAGTGCCTACCTGTGGATTTTGGCCTCTAGCTCAGCCGGCACCCAGGGAAACCTACCAAACCTGTGCATTTTTGAAAACTAGAGACCTAGGGGAATCCAAGATGGGGTGACTTGTGGGGCTCTGACCAGGTTCTATTACCCAGAATCCTTTGCAAACCTCACAATTTAGCTAAAAAACACGTTTTCCTCACATTTCGGTGACAGAAAGTTCTGGAATCTGAGAGGAGCCACAAATTTCCTTCCACCCTGCGTTCCCCCAAGTCTCCCAATAAAACTGATACCTCACTTGTGTGGGTAGGCCTAGTGCCCGCGACAGGAAATGCCCCAAAACACAACGTGGACACATCCCATTTTTTGACAGAAAACAGAGGTGTTTTTTGCAAAGTGCCTACCTGTGGATTTTGGCCTCTAGCTCAGCCGGCACCTAGGAAAACCTACCAAAACTGTGCATTTTTGAAAACTAGAGACCTAGGGGAATCCAAGATGGGGTGACTTGTGGGGCTCTGACCAGGTTCTATTACCCAGAATCCTTTGCAAACCTCAAAATTTGGCTAAAAAACACATTTTCCTCACATTTCGGATAGAAAGTTCTGGAATCTGAGAGGAGCCACAAATTTCCTTCCACCCAGCGTCCCCCCAAGTCTCCCAATAAAACTGATACCTCACTTGTGTGGATAGGCCTAGCGCCTGCGACAGGAAATGCCCCAAAACACAACGTGGACACATCCCATTTTTTGACAGAAAACAGAGTTTTGCAAAGTGCATACCTGTAAATTTTGGCCTCTAGCTCAGCCGGCACCTAGGGAAATCTACCAAACCTGTGTATTTTTGAAAACTAGAGACATAGGGGAATCCAAGATGGGGTGACTTGTGGGGCTCTGACCAGGTTCTGTTACCCAGAATCCTTTGCAAACCTCAAAATTTGGCTAAAAAAACACGTTTTCCTCATATTTCGGTGACAGAGAGTTCTGGAATCTGAGAGGAGCCACAAATTTCCTTCCAGCCAGCGTTCCACCAAGTCTCCCGATAAAAATGGTACCTCACTTGTGGGGGTAGGCCTAGAGCCCGCGACAGGAAATGCCCCAAAACACAAAGTGGACACATCACATTTTCTCAAAGAAAACAGAGGTGTTTTTTGCAAAGTGCCTACCTGTGGATTTTGGCCTCTAGCTCAGCTGCCACCTAGGGAAACCTACCAAACCTGTGCATTTTTGAAAACTAGAGACCTAGGGGAATCCAAGATGGTGTGACTTGTCGAGCTCTCACCAGGTTCTGTTACCCAGAAACCTTTGCAAACCTCAAAATGTGGCTAAAAAAACACTTTTTCCTCAGATTTCGGTGACAGAATGTTCTGGAATCTGAGAGGAGCCACAAATTTCTTTCCACCCAGCGTTCTCCCAAGTCTCCCGATAAAAATGGTACCTCACTTGTGTAGGTGGGCCAAGTGCTTGTGACAGGGAAGAGCCAAAAACATGTTGAAATTGAGGGGGAACCAAAGTGGGTCCAAAAGGGCAGTTTGAAAAAAAATATTTTAGGCTGACAAGTGCAATAGAAATGTTATCGGTATAGATGAGACAATGCTGGGTGGTAGGAATTTTGTGGATTACTGCAGATTCCGGAAGGTTCCATCACAAAAATGTGGGATAAATGTGTGCTTTCCAACAAAGTTGCAGGTTTGAAGGGCATTGTGGGTAAGGAAATGGTGCGGGGTGCATGTGAAGCACACCACCCTGGAATGAACTAGATGTTTAGTTTTCAGATGTGTCTAGGTCTTGTGGATTTTTCTACATGGCAGCGTCCCAAAGCAAAAAAAAGTGCAGCCCTCACCATTCCAAGTGGGACGATTCTGAGAGTTAACAAGCTCTCATGGCCCAAATGTCAAACAAAAAACAAAAATAATCAAACGTCTTCTTGCTTGCCATGGGATAAGATGTTTTAGTGTGCGGGCGAGAGCTGAAAGACTGTTAGCCCCTTCAGTTCAGGTGGGGGCATAACCAGGCCCATACTGGTTGGTAGCCACCACCCCACTATTTTCTTTTCTTTTTTTTATTCCCTGGCATCTAGTAGACTTTCTGTCCCCCCGGGGTGTGGATCGGGGGTAATTGCCCAATCTGCCCACTGGTGGGCAGAACAACTTTGGCCCCATTTATTTAGGGTGCGGTATGGCCATACCCCCAACTTCTTAATTTGAAAAACAAATCTTCCCTCGTCTCTGGTGGGCTTTCTGCCCCCCTTGGGGGCAGATGGGCCTTCCAAAATAGGCCAGTCTGCACCCAATGGGGGCAGGTATGGCCAACAGTAATGTGCCCCCATGGGGAGAGACCCTTGCCCAAAGGGCTGCCCCCTCCAAACAAAACACACACATACACACACACCAATCCATGGTGTCTAGAGGTTTCTGCCCCAAAGGGGGCAGATTGGCCTTACAAAAATAGGCTGATGTGCCCCCAAGGGGGGCAGAAATGGCCTAAATACAATTTCCCCCCCAGGGGAGCAACCCTTGTCTAAGGGGTCGCTCCCCATACATAAAAACATAAAGTAAATAAAAAAATATATATATATCCCTGGTGTCTAGAGGTCTCTGCCCCCGGGGGCAAATCCGCCTAATTATACTAGGCGATCTGACTCTGGGGGGGCAGAAAAGGCCTAAAAATATTTTGCTCCTCCCCCCAGGGAGTGGCCCTTGCCAAAGTGGCCGCTCCCCTTATGCGTTAGTATAAAAATTCCCTGGTGTCTTGTGGTTTCTGTCCCCCCCGGGGGCAGATCGGCCTAATTATATTAGGCCGATAAGCCCCCGGGAGGGCAGAAATGGCCTAATAATAATTTGCCTCCCCTGGGAACGACCCTTGCCTAAGGCGTCGCTCCCCAAACATAAAAAAAATAAAAGTAACCAAAAAAAATTATCCCTGGTGTCTAGTGGTTTTCTGCCCCCCCCCCCCCCCCCGGGGGCAGATCGGCCTAATAATATTGCCCAAGGGGCCGCTCCCCTTACTTGAAATAGCCCACACAAAAAAATATTCCCTGGTGTCTAGTGGTTTCTGCCCCCCCCAGGGGCAGATCGCAAGGCCGATCTGCCCCCAGGTGGTGCAGAAATGGCCTAATAATGATTTGCCCCCCCCCACCTGAGCGACCCTTGCCCAAGGGGACGCTCCCCAAACATAAAAAAAATATATATATCCCTGGTGTCTAGTGGATTTCTGCTGCTTCCCCTTCCATCCCTGCCTCGGGAGGGGTGTGCCTGGCCATAGGGGGGAGCGCTAGCGCTCCCCCCGGGGCCCAAAGCAGGACGAGGTGGTCTCGTCCTGGGCACACAAGCAGTTGAAAGCCCCAAAACAAGACATTGTGGACTATCTACTTGGCCTAAGATCCTGAATGGCTGAGAATATGAAAAAGGCCAGTAGAAACCTTCAGGCCAGACAAGAGTTCCAAAAGCAATGGCATGACCAGAAGGCTACCTTGACCCAGTACCACCCAGGACAGAAGGTGTGGGTATTGGAGCCTGTGGCCCCAACAGCACTCCAGGACAAATGGAGTGGACCCCATCTCATTGTTGAAAAGAAGGATGATGTTACCTATTTGGTAGACCTGGGCACTGCCAGGAGTCCCCTTAGGGTGCTCCATGTCAATCGCCTAAAACCCTAACCCTGATCTAACCCTGCTCATGGCAACTGATGAGGGGCAGGAAGAAGAGAGTGACCCTCTCCCTGACCTCTTCTCCACCACTGAAGCTGATGGCTTAGTGGAGGGAGTGGTACTTGCAGATTGCCTTACTGCTGAGCAGAAGCACAACTGTGTAAATCTCCTAGTCCAATTCTCTGACCTCTTCTCACTGATACCAGGTACCACTACCTGGTGTGAGCGCACAATCAATACTGGAGACAGTTTACCTGTCAAAAGTAAGATTTATAGGCAGCCTGACCATGTCAGAGATTGCATAAAACAAGAGGTACAGAAAATGCTGGACTTAGGAGTGATTGAGCCTTCAGAAAGCCCATGGGCTAGCCCAGTGGTGCTTGTCCCTAAACCTCACAGTAAAGATGGTAAAAGAGAAATGAGGTTTTGTGTTGACTACAGAGGTCTCAATGAAGTAACCAAAACTGATGCTCACCCTATACCCAGGGCAGATGAGCTAATAGATACACTGGCTTCTGCCAAGTATCTAAGCACTTTTGATTTAACTGCAGGGTATTGGCAGATTAAATTATCAGAAGATGCTAAACCTAAAACTGCATTTTCCGCCATTGTAGGGCACTATCAGTTCACTGTTATGCCCTTTGGTATGAAGAATGCACCTGCCACTTTTCATAGGTTGGTGATCACAGTCCTACAAGGTTTGGAAGCTTTTAGTGCAGCATATCTAAATGATATAGCTGTCTTTAGCTTCACCTGGGATGAGCACCTGGTCCACCTATGGAAAGTTTTGGAGGCCCTGCAAGAGGCAGGCCTCACTTTCAAGGCTTCAAAGTGCCAGATAGGCAGGGGATAGTGGTTTATCTGGGCCACCTGGTAGGTGGGGAACTATGGCTCCATTGCAGCTCCTCTTAATGACCTCACTAGTAAGAAGATGCCTAAAAAGGTATTGTGGGCAGCTAGCTGTCAAAAGGCTTTTGATGAGCTAAAACAGGCCATGTGCTCTGCACCTGTCCTAAAAAGCCCTTGTTACTCCAATAAATTCATAGTCCAGACTGATGCTTCTGAATTAGGGGTAGGGCAGTACTATCACAGCTTAACACTGAGGGCCAGGATCAACCTGTTGCTTTTATCAGCGGAAGGTTGACCCCTAGAGAAAAGCGTTGGTCTGCCATAGAGAGGGAGGCCTTTGCTGTGGTCTGGGCCCTGAAAAAGTTGAGACTATACTTGTTTGGTACTCAATTTATTGTTCAGACAGACCACAAACCTCTATTATGGCTTAAACAAATGAAAGGTGAAAACCCTAAATTGTTGAGGTGGTCCATCTCCCTACAGGGAATGGACTATACAGTGGAACATAGACCTGGGAGTACCCACTCCAATGCAGATGGACTCTCCAGATATTTCCACTTAGACAATGAAGATTCTGTGCAAGGTTAGCCTTATTGTCCCTCGTTTGGGGGGAGGGGGTTGTGTAGGAAAGTACCATCTTGCCTGGCATGTTATCCCCATTTTTACTTGTGTGTCAGTTTGTTTTCGCCTGTCTCACTGGGATCCTGCTAGCCTGGCCCCAAGTGCTCATAGTTGTGGCCTGAATGTTTGTTCCCTGTTTAGTGCCTAACTGTGTCACTGAGGCTCTGCTAACCAGAACCTCAGTGCTTATGCTCTCACTGCCTTTAAAATTGTCACTGCAGGCTAGTGACCATTTTCACCAATTCTAATTGGCACACTGGAACACCCTTATAATTCCCTATTATGGTACCTAGATACCCAGGGTATTCCAGGAGATCCCTATGGGCTGCAGCATTTCTTTTGCCACGCATAGGGAGCTCAGACACTTCTTACACAGGACTGCTACTGCAGCCTTAGTGAAATAACGTCCACGTTATTACACAGCCATTTTACACTGCACTTAAGTTACTTATAAGTCACCTATAGGTCTAACCCTCACTTAGTGAAGGTTAGGTGCAAAGTTACTAAGTGTGAGGGCACTCTGGCACTAGCCAAGGTGCCCCCACATAGTTCAGGGCAATTTCCCCGGACTTTGTAAGTGCGGGGACACCATTACACGCATGCACTACCTACAGGTCAATACCTACATGTAGCTTCACAATGGTAACTCCGAATATGGCCATGTAACATGTCATGGAATTGTCCTCCCATGCCAAATCTGGTATTGGGGTGCCAATCCCATGCATCCCCGGGTCTCCAGCATGGACCCCGGGTACTGCCAAACCAGCTCTCTGGGGTTTTCACTGCAGCTACCGCTGCTGCCAACCCACAGACAGGCTTCTGCCCTCCTGGGGTCTGGGCAGCCCAGTCCCAGGAAGGCAGAACAAAGAATTTCCTCTGAGAGAGGGTGTTACACCCTCTCCCTTTGGAAATAGTTGTGAAGGGCTGGGGGGAGTAGCCTCCCCCAGCCCCTGGAAATGCCCGTCCTTGCATAAGCCAGTCTACACCGGTTCAGGGATCCCCCAGTCCCTGCACTGGCGTGAAACTGGACAAAGGAAAGGGGAGAGACCACTCCTCTATTCATCACCACCCCAGGGGTGGTGCCCAGAGCTCCTCCAGAGTGTCCCAGACCCTGCCATCTTGAATGCAGAGGTGTGAGGGAACAATGGAGGCCTCTGAGTGGCCAGTGCCAGCAGGTTATGTCAGAGACCCCTCCTGATAGGTGCTTACCTCTCTAGGTGGCCAATCCTCCTCTGAGGGCTATTTAGGGTCTCTCCTGTGGGCTTCTCTTCAGATAATGAATGCAAGAGCTCACCAGAGTTCCTCTGCATCTCCCTCTTCGACTTCGGCCAAGGATCTACAGCTGACTGCTCCAGGACGCCTGCAAAACTGCAACAAAGTAGCAAGAAGACTACCAGCGACATTGTAGCGCCTAATCCTGCCGGCCTTCTCGACTGCTTCCTGGTGGTGCATGCTCTGGGGGCTGTCTGCCTTTACCCTGCACTGGAAGCCAAGAAGAAATCCCCCGTGGGTTGACGGAGTCTTCCCCCTGCTACCGCAGGCACCAAACTTCTGCTTCACTGGTCCTCTGGGTCCCTTCTCATCGTGACGAGCGTGGCCCCTGGAACACAGGAGCTGGATTCAAGTGACAGTCCAGTGGTCCTTCTGTCCAAATTTGGTGGAGGTAAGTCCTTGCCTCCCACGCCAGACAGTAATCCTGTGTACTGCGTGAACTGCAGCTGCTAGGGCTTCTGTGCACTCTTGCAAGGATTCCTTCATGCACAGCACAGCCCAGGTCCCCAGCAGTCCATCCTGCATTGCTCAACTCACTGAGTTGATCTCCGGCTTCGTGGGACCCTCCTTTGTAGTGTTGAGACGACTGCTGTGCTCAGTTTTCTTGAACCCGTGTTCAAGTACTTCTGCGGGTGCTGCTTGCTTCTGCATGGGCTCTCTGTATTGCTGAGCGCCCCTTCGGTCTCCTCGTCCAAGTGACGACCTCCTGGTCCTTCCTGGGCCCGGGCAGCACCCTTTTTCTTCAAACGCGACCTTTGCAGCTAGCAAGGCTTGCTTGCAGTTGTTCTATGTGGAAACAACTCTGCATCCTCCAGCACGCCGTGGGACATCTTCTGTGCAAAGGAGAAGTTCCTGGCACCCTCTGTTGTTGAAGAATATTCAGCTTCTTCCACCCGGAGGCAGACATTTTGCACCTTCATCTGGGGTTTAGTGGGCTCCTGCCCCCCCTGGACACTTTTGTGACTCTTGGACTTCGTCCCCTTCCTTTACAGGTCCTCAGGTCCAGGAATCAGTCTTCAGTGCTTTGCAGTCAGTTGTGGTCTTTGCAGAATATCCTATCACAACTTTAGTGTGTTTCTGGGGAAGTAGGGTAACTTTACCCCTACTTTTCAGGGTCTTGTGGAGGGGTATCTTGGACACCCTTAGTATTTTCTTACACTCCCAACCACCCTCTACACACTACACTAGGCCAGGGGTCCCTAATTGGTTTGCATTCCACTTTCTTAGTATATGGTTTGTGTTGCCCCTAGGCCTATTGCATCCTATTGTATTCTACAGTGTTTGCAATACTTTTCTAACTGTTTACTTACCTGATTTTGGTTTGTGTGTATATTTTGTGTATTTTACTTACCTCCTAAGAGAGTATATCCTCTGTGATATGTTTGGCACATTGTCACTAAAATAAAGTACCTTTATTTTTAGTAACTCTGACTATTGTGATTCTTATGATATAGTGCTATATGATATAAGTGGTATAGTAGGAGCTTTGCATGTCTCCTAGTTCAGCCTAAACTGCTCTGCAATAGCTACCTCTATCAGCCTAAGCTGCTAGAACACTACTAATCTACTAATAAGGGATAACTGGATCTGGCACAAGGTGTAAGTACCATCAGGTACCCTCTATAAGCCAGGCCAGCCTCCTACAGGTATCACAACAATTGTTGCTGTGCCTAGTTCAGGTGGGAAGGTGCCTTCGTGTTCTACCTCCTTGTAGATGGCCAGTAGTCTAGGGATTAGACCTTCTCTGAAGGTGGTGTAATTCCAGTCAGAAAACCGTCAGGACCCGGGATTTTCCCAAGGGTCTTAATGGATAGAGCCATGGCTTTTTCTGCGGATGTAAGTGGTTCATCCAACATCTGAGCATCTTTATGGGATAGTCGGGGAAGATAAGTCCACATGAAATTATGTGGAGTAGTCTGTGTCTTCTCTATGGGGGCCACGTATAGTTTGCAATAGTAACTGGCAAAGCTTTGAGCCACCTCTGGTAGCATGTGTATTTTGTTACCCTTGACCTTCGTAATTTTGGGCACAATCCTAGTAGTTTAGTAGGGAGTGAGCCTGTACCAAGTTTACTATTCTTGTCTCCCCAGCCAACTATATTACCCATAGTGGAACACCATACATGCTCGGCCGCACCAAGAGACTGGTGGTGTATTCCATCTCTTGAAGAGGCAACGTTTTCGGATTGTGTCCTCGCCCAGGTCCACTGCGGAACTGGTTTCCTGGCAGAGGGCACAAGCCTCCAATTGGGTGATTTGAAGTAAGCTGTCTTGTTCACGCGCTTAAAGATAACCTTTGGAAAATCCTTGTAGGGTTCCCTTACTGGCAGCCCACAGGGTGCCAATAGAAGAGACCGAGCCATCGTTGTTACTAAAATACTTGACATGGGCAGTGCAGGGGCCACCATGGGCAACCCCGTCGTGCTTTTCACTGCCTGATTTACGGGCAGTGAAAAGTGCAACGAGTGCTGTTGCACCCGACACACCGGAACATCATGAGTTTTCAGCCTGCTGGCCCAGCGGGAAACTCGTTATAGGTACCGTGGATGGAAGACTGCACTGGCAAAGTCATAATGGGGTCCTAGGTCTTTGTTAGGAATTGCAGATTAAGGGGGTCATTACGACCGGGGACCGCAGATGCACCGCCAACAGGCTGGCGGTGCATCCAGGCCAATTCTGACCGCGGCGGTAAAGCCGCAGTCAGAAAAGGGAAACCGGTGGTTTCCTGCCGGTTTTCCCCTGGCCTGAGGAATCCTCCATGGCGGCGCTGCAGGCAGCACCGCAATGGGGATTCCGACCCTCTTACCGCCAGCCTGGTTCTGGCGGTTTTGACCGCCAGAACCTGGTTGGCGGTAACGGGTGTCGTGGGGCCCCTGGGGGCCCCTGCAGTGCCCATGCCAATGGCATGGGCACTGCAGGGGCCCCCTAACAGGGCCCCACCAAGATTTTCTGTGTCTGCATAGCAGACACTGAAAATTGCGACGGGTGCAACTGCACCCGTCGCACCCTTTCCACTCCGCCGGCTCCATTCGGAGCCGGCATCCTCGTGGAAGGGGGTTTCCCGCTGGGCTGGCGGGCGGCCTTCTGGCGGTCGCCCGCCAGCCCAGCGGGAAACTCAGAATTACCGCAGCGGTCTTTTGACCGCGCAGCGGTATTCTGACGGCGGTACTTTGGCGGGCGGCCTCCGCCGCCCGCCAAAGTCAGAATGAGGCCCTCAATGTTTATTACAGTATTTTTGGGGGTTTGATATTCCTAACTCATCTTCACAATTTTGCTGCTGTTATTGCTCATTATCCTAATTATTTTCAATAAATGTATTAAAGTCTCCTACATATTCTTCATCGCCTGTGTGTATGAGACTTATTGCTTACGAGAGAAAAGCCCTGGCTCCCCGCGTCCTGGCCAAGTACTCAAGTCTCTGGCAGGAGCTCAGTCAAAGACCTCACCCCATGTAGGGCTGCTGCGACATCTTCCTTGTAGCAGGCTGAGAGTCTCAGCTATGCCGTGGGAGGCATGTGAGAGGTAGCTAGGGGGTGGACGCTACTAACACGGCCAGAGGTATTCAGCGGGTAGGTAATTAATGTGGTGATTTCCAGAGCCTCCCTGAACCCTTCACCGTCCCCTGGAGGCAGTCAGTGGTGTCACGCTGAGGAGAGCCGGGCGCAGTCATTGGTCGCACTCAGCAGTGGAAAGTTCCCGGCCTGATCCGTTGGCCTTTGAGCAGCATGCGGAGCTGCGAGCGGGCAGCATGAGGGGAAAAAAAAACCTGGGATGCTACAATTCGGAGGTCTTTGTAGAGTCCAAGTGCTTACTCTAAGTTTGCCGCAGTCTCCTTCCACGGGGTCTCCCCAAGACGCAGAGGAGCTGTCAGATTCCCCCGGCCACCATGTTGACACTGCAGCGCACCACTTTGGTGGAAGCCAGCAAATGGGGCCCGCTCATCGGCAAAAGTCTGTTACGGCATAGTACAGGAGTAGGAAACAGCCTGGGGGACTCATTAGACCACAGAAGAAGCATTGATGGCTGTGAGTGGGGATGGATGACTGAGGCAGTATTATTTTCCTTATAACACATGGTCACACCATCACCCTTCCCAAGAAACAACTTAAGTTTTGTTTTGTTCTTTCATGTTCATTGCAGATTAGAAGAATAAAACCAGAATCTGTACTGCAAAATTAAGGGGCATATTTATACTCCATTTGCGCCGAATTTGCGTCGTTTTTTTCGACGCAAATTCGGCGCAAAACTAACGCCATATTTATACTTTGGCGTTAGACGCGTCTAGCACCAAAGTATGAGGAATGAGCGTCATTTTTTTGCGTGAATGCCTTCCTTGCGTTAATGAGATGCAAGGTAGGCGTTCCCGTCTAGAAAATTGACTGCGAAGCAAATGCGTAGTATTTATACTCCCGGGCAAAAATCACGCCCGGGAGTGGGCGGGGCAAAAAACCCCGCATTTGCGCCTCTTTTTAACGCCTGGGTCAGGGCAGGCGTTAAGGGACCTGTGGGCTCAAAATGAGCCCACAGCTGCCCTCCCATGCCCCCAGGGACCCCCCCTGCCACCCTTGCCCACCCCAGGAGGACACCCAAGGATGGAGGGACCCATCCCAGGGACATTCAGGTAAGTTCAGGTAGGTATATATATTTTTTTTAATAATTTTTTTTGGCATAGGGGGGCCTGATTTGTGCCCCCCTACATGCCACAATGCCCAATGACCATGCCCAGGGGACAGAAGTCCCCTGGGCATGGCCATTGGGCAAGGGGGCATGACTCCTGTCTTTACTAAGACAGGAGTCATGTTAATGGGGGATGGGCGTCGTAAAAAAATGGCGCAAATCAGGTTAAGTCGATTTTTTGACTCAACCTGACTTGCCCCATTTTAAGACGCCCATACGCCATTTTCCCCAACGCCGGCGCTGCCTGGTGTACGTGGTTTTTTTCCACGCACACCAAGCAGCGCCGGTCGGCTAACGCCGGCTAACGTCATTCTATAAATACGGCGCCCCTTCAGAATGGCGTTAGCCGGCGCTAATTTTTTTGACGCAAAACTGCGTTGGCGCAGTTTTGCGTCAAAAAGTATAAATATGGGCCTAAATACACCAAAAAGCAGTTAATAATTTTTGCAAAGGGGTATTCAAATCACTTTAATGTAACTCAGATTAAAAACTGCTGTGGCTCAGATTACGTGGAAATCTACAGAGATTCCATCTTTCATGTAATGGCTTGTAGTGTGGAACAAAATAAAGAGGTAGCATAAACATCTTCATCATGATCATTTTTTTCTATGCAAGAATAAGAAAAAGCCAGTTCTTGTTTACCTTCATTAAACTGTGGCTGTAATTAGGCTACATATCTTGCCCTTCATCCAGGTTGCTGGCAGCAAGCATTGCGACTGATTCTGCAGGAGTTATGCTGCTGGAGGCCTCAGAAGCGTAACACTGACGGACATAGTGCAGGGTGCAGCAGCTGTAGGCAGTGAG
Organism: Pleurodeles waltl; assembly: GCF_031143425.1. Lineage (NCBI taxonomy): Eukaryota > Metazoa > Chordata > Amphibia > Caudata > Salamandridae > Pleurodeles > Pleurodeles waltl. The sequence continues at coordinate 505,662,302 of NC_090443.1, forward strand.
TAGCACTTGCGGCTCTGCAGGGGCAATGGCTGGGAATCCATGGCGCTTGCTCTGGTGAGAGGCTAACTTCCTCTGCTCGTACCCACAGGTGGGGAATTAATCACTTGGATTCTGATCCTAAGTCAGGGCTTGACATGCGCAGGTTACCATGGCGTCCTCTCCTCTCAGCAGAACCAGGCAGCGTTCCTTGTTCTTCACCGTGGCCACCTCTGGCATATGGGTCACTGACCTTATTCCAGACACGGGCTACAGCCCAGTCAGCATTGCAATTATTTCCTCATCATGGCAGCCCTCTCTAGCTCACAAGGTCGCCATCTTCTCTCCGCACATGGGCTAAGACCCGATTGGCACAGTAGTCGTGCAGTGTTCATGATGGGCCCCCATCTGGCACACGGTCTCTACTTCACTCCATACATGACTACAGATTGATTAGCACAAAAGTTATGCAGTCTTCATGGCCCAGGGCCACCAACTTTACTCTCTGCACATGGGCAACAGCATGATTGGTGAAACCATGACTTACTTCACAGAGGCCCCCTCTGGCATACAAGGTCTCCCACTTGATTCTGCACATAGGCAATGACCCAATTCTTGCAGCAGTCATATCCTCAAACCTCACTGGGATTCCCCACTGGACCTCGCTATGGAGGAATGCGACTCAAATTGTGTCATTCGTCTGTACACCCGGGGGTGGAGGCAGCCACTACACTGAGATTTTAGAGCCAGAACTGCTACACCGGGGCTCCCACTGTGCTCCAGCAGCCTCTGCAGCATGAGAGGCATACACTGGTGAGTGAGCAAGTTTGCTCTGCTTGTTCCTGCCTGCCACTTGCCCTCTGCTCTGCCTTCCCCCTAACAGAGGAAAGTGGCACATGAAGGGGGATTGTGCTGGTGCCATTGTTGGTGCCAGCGCATGCTTGTGCTCTTCTACTCACTTCTCCATCCTGGCAGCCCCAGCAAGCAGCAGTCAGCAGCCGTACCACAGTCACCCGTAATACACCACATGGGTCAACATTGGATAGCATTTGCCTAACAGTATAACAAGGCCTTAGAGCCGCGACCTTCAGTCAGCAAGCGCAGCAGGTGTCCAGCAGGTGCAGCCTGTGCTTTACTGACACCAGGTCGGCATGCCACACACATTCAAGTGGAACTTACCATGCCCTGCTGCTGGGCAATTTTAGCAGACGTGGTGGTGCAGTAAAGGACAAAGCACGCAGCCAACAGATTAGATGTGGCCTAAGACCTAAGGCCCCCAGTGTGCCTGAAATCCCTGTTGTAGTTTAACAGTCAGGAGTGACGGAGGTGCAGCTAAGCCATCCAGTACAAAATAAAAACAAAAAACAATAGATCCCGGTCTTAGACTCTGATTAAGGCTTCCAATTGCATTCTCTTGCCCATCAACGTCAAGGGAGGAGAGGTGGCGCAGACAAACAATTTGACTAAACTCTCCAACAGAGGTGCAAACAAGCAGACAAGCAACTGGATTAAGCTCTCCAGCAACGGCTCAAGTTTCCAAATGCTTGCTCATGCCCCTCCTTAGTACAGTAGACATAATTAGGAGGAGGTGTGTGGTGGCTACCTAAGGTACTTTCACCTTATACCAGGTCCAAGTATCCCTTATTACTATAGTGTAGGCAGTGTTTAGCTGCCAGGGTCTCCAGCCATAGCTGTGGATGAGTAGCCAAGGCTTATCTAGGCGGCATGCAAAGCTCATGCAATACCATTGTAGTCACACAGCACTTACACAGTTGAGAGAAAACACTCAGGCCCTCATTTTAACAGTGGCAGTAAAAAACGCGTACCACCACGGCAACGGCTGCCAAAACACCGTCGCTGTGGCTACCAGCCGACCGCCATATCATGACCGTAGCCGGAATTCTGGCAGACGGATGGCGGAATTCCAGCGACGGCCATGGCGGTAAGGTGGCGCTGCTGCCAACAGCAGCGCCACGCCAGTAGACCACCGCAGACCGTATCATAACCCATGATATGGCCTGGAGGTGTTCTGCTGGTGGACGCTGCTGCTGGCAGCAGCGCCCAGTCTCGTCTCCTGCCAGAGGACCCCCTGAAATCAGGTAAGTTGGTGCTCCGACAGGGGAGGGGGGGTGTGGTGGTGTGTGTGTGTGGGTGCATGTGTGTATGTTTGTGTGTCCGTGAATGTGGATGTGTATTGCGTGTGGTATGTGTGTGCATGTGTACATGTGAGTGTGTGTGTATGTTGTGTTGTGTGAATGCTTGTATGAATTTAAGTGTGTGTGGATGTGTGTGTAAATGGATGTATGCATGTGTGGGTGAATGTGGGTATGAGTGTGTGTATGCGTGTGTATGATGGTGCATGCAAGTGCTTGTATGTCAGGGGGTTGGGAGGGGGAGGACTCTGGGAGGTGGGAGGGGGGCGGGGAAGAAACCTATCAATGACAGGGAAGGGATTCCCTGTCACTGATAGTGCCTACCGCCATGGTTTTCGTGGAGGTACGGAAGCTACGAAACCATGGAGGTAGGCGGGGTCATAATCCTGCGGGTGAGACAGTGATGGCCGCCTGGCTGGAGACTGTAGTCGCCAGCTCAGTGGCTGTTACCGCCCTGGCGGACGGAGTGGTACATTGGCGGTTTGGCTTGAGCCACACCGCCAATGTCATATTTTGGGGAAAGGTGCCGCTAGCCTGTTGGCAGTACTTTTCTCCCAAATACCGCCGTCTGCCAGGTTCATAATGAGGGCCTCAGTGTTACAAAAATAAAGGTACATTATTATGGTAACACAACACCAAAAATACTATAGAGGCAATACTCCCTTAGGAGGCAAGTAATACACAATGTATGTATACACTAGCAATCAGAGATAGGCATAAGAAACAGTGAGAAAACAGTGTACAGTATCATAAAGAATAATGACCCTAGCCGAAGCCCAAACCAAATCAAATGTGAATGCAGGATCCCCCACCTAGGTAAGTGGATAGTGTAGAGAGGGGCTGGGGCAACCAGAATACCACAAAGGTAAGTACCTTCAATACCCCCCAGCGACCAGGAAAGAAGGAGTAAGTCACTGGATTTTCCCCAAAACCACTCAAAGAATAAAAGAGAAATGCAAAATCCAGAGAAGACTGCAAGAAACCAGCAGTGAATTCCGGAAAAGGAACATCTGTGGAGAGAGGGGACCAAGTCCAGAAGACACAGCAGAGTCCATTGGGGGCAGGAGCCCCTACCCACCACGCTGAGGATACAGATGGTCGACAGTGAAGACAGGATGGTCAGGACTACAGCCCTGGAGTTGGAGTCAAGTTCCTGAGGGATGCAGGTGATGTCCCACACCGGATGGAAGATTGCAGTCGGGTTTGCGTGTCCGGATTCCTCCAACAAGCTTTGGTAAAGGCGATACTCACGGTTGCAGGAAAGTAGAGCTGCTGGGGAACAGCAAGGTCCAAGAGGGGGGGTCACAGGAGGCCCTCAGCAATGTAGAGAGCCCACAGAAGTACAGGCAGCACCCAAGGGAGTCCCACAGGACGAGTACACAGAAGATGCATGAAGGCCCACGCAGCACTGCAGAAGAGAGCTCCCATGCTGCAGGAGAGGCACACAGCGGGCTGTGCGTCGCAGGAAGGAGTGCTGAGGGCCGGAGTTGCTTGTAGCTCAGAGTTTCCTGGGAGATGCCACCAAGCCTTGGCAGCTGCAAGAGACACAGTGCAAGGAGTACTATCCTGCGTGGGAAAGCAAAGGTTTACCTCCACCCAAGTTGGACAGCTGGTAGAGCAGACCAAGGGGACCACTCCAGACCACCACCTGTGATGCAGGATCCACGCAGCTGAGCAGGAGAGGGCAACCATGCAGGCGGTTGTTGTTGCAGTTGGTGTCTGTAGATGCAGGGGAGTGACTCCTTCACCCCAAAGGAGATTCCTTCTGACATCACATGACTTACCACCCGGATGCGCCCAGAGTTCCCTGTCAACCTTGGATTCAAGATGGCAGAACCCAGGGATCCTCTGGAGGAGCTCTGAGCACCATCCCTAGGGTGGTGGACAGGGGAGTGGTCAGTGTCCAGTTTCGCGCAAGGGCAGGGACTGGGGGGGGTCCCTGAACCGATGTAGACTGGCTTATGCACATAGGCACCAAATGTGACCTTCAAAGCATGCTAGTGGCTTGGGGAGGCTACCCCTCCCAAGTCTGTAACACCTATTTCCAAAGGGAGAGGGTGTAATACCCATCTCCCAAAGGAAATCCTTTCTTCTGCCTTCTTGGGCTCGAGGTTTCTCAAGCAGCAGAAGGGCAGAAACCTATCTGAGGGGTGGCAGCAGCTTGAGCTGCCAGGGAAAACCTAGAAGGCTGGCAGGATAGCAGGAGCAATGCTGGGTGTCCTCTAGGGAGTCTCCAGAGTACATGGAATCATACAATCAATACTTGAGAAAGTATTGGGGTATGATTCCAACATGTTTGATACCAAAAGTGTCCAGGTTCGAAGTTACCATTATGTAGCTGGACATAGGTAGTGACCTATGCATGCATGCTGCAGCCCATAGGGATCCCCTGGTACCCCAATGCCCTGGGTACCATTTACTAGGGACTTACATAGGGGCACCAGAGTGCCAAATGTGGGATGAAAAAGGTTCCAGCAACCAAGTTTTAAAGGAGAGAGCATAATCACTGGGGTCTTAGCAGGATCCCAGTAAATACAGTCAAACACATTGACAAACAGGCAAAAAGTGAGGGTAACCATGCTAGAAAGAGGCTACTTTCCTACATGGCAGCGCAGACAATTAACTGGGCCAACCACACAGAATTGAACAGGACTGTACAGAAGGGCAACCTAGCAGAATGATGCCAAAACTGAAATGCCCCACGCTTAGAAACGGGCTGAGGGATAGCTCGACACTGCAACCCACTCATGGGGAGGGGGCACACTCTCCTCTCACCCTGGATGCTTTTGAGGCAACTGACCAGAAGGAGATGTGGCTTCTCACCGCCTTAGTAGTCTCCCCTTCCAAAAACAAGTCAATTAGTCAGTTCCTTTGAAAAACCAAGGAATTGGTTACAGAGTGTGTGCAAGAAGGACCTCATGCAGTGGGTGGCTCAGAAACACGACCAAGATGTCTGGTCAGTAGCTCTCCCAAAGATACACAGCTCTCTGCACCCAACGGTGAAATCACAGGGGAACTTAGAGCACAAAGATCCTTCTCCTGCCCTAGCCCATCAGAAAGCGATTATTTAACTGAGCTAACCAGAGAGCCAACAATACAATTGTGCACGACAACTCCTGTTCCTACTAACAGTGACCACAGCACTTCTACTGATAAAACTAGCATGCACCCTATTCCATCCTCTGCCATCGCTCCCTTATTGTGGCCCAAACCAAGCACTAATGTGATGACTATCACTGCCCAAGTCATTTGAGAAGTGGAGTGGTCCCCAAATTAGGGGTGTAGGAAACTGGCACTTGTTGCAGTTAGCCCCCCCACACACACACACCTTTTGCCTGATATTGATGATGACTTGACTGAGAGTGTGTTGGGATCCGGCTAACCAGGCCCCAGCACCAGTGTTCTTTCCCTAAAAATGTACCATTGTTTACATGATTGACACACCTCTGCTACACACATAAGTCCCTTGTAAAAGGTACCAGTGGTACCAAGGGCCCTGTGACCAGGGAAGGTCCCTAAGGGCTGCAGCATGTGTTGTGCCACCCTAAGGGACCCCTCACCTAACACATGCACACTGCCATTGCAGATTGTGTGTGTTGGTGGGGAGAAAAAAGCTAAGTCAACATGGCATCCCCCTCAGGATGCCATGCACACAAAACACTGCCTGTGGGATAGGTAAGTCACCTCTCTAGCAGTCCTTAAAGCCCTAAGGCAGGGTGCACTATGCCACAGGTGAGGGCATAGCTGCATGAGCAATATGCCCCTACAGTGTCTAAGTCCATTCTTAGACATTGTAAGTACAGTGTGGCCATAATAAGTATATGGTCTGGGAGTTTGTCAAAACGAACTCCACAGTTCCATAATGGCTACACTGAACACCGGGAAGTTTGGTATCAAACTTCTCAGAATAATGAACCCACACTGATGCCAGTGCTGGATTTATTTAAAAATGCACACAGAGGACATCTTAAAGATGCCCCAGTATTTTACCCAATTCTTCAGTGCAGGACTGACTGGTCTCTGCCAGCCTGCCACTAAGAGACGAGTTTCCGACCCCTTGGGGTGAGAGCCTTTGTGCTCTCTGGGGCCAGAAACAAAGCCTGCACAGGGTGGAGGTGCTTCACACCTTCCCCTGAAGGAACTGTAACACCTAGCAGTGAGCCTCAAACGCTTAGGCTTCGTGTTACAATGCTCCAGGGCACTCCAGCTAGTGGAGATGCCCACCCCCCGGACACAGGCCCCACTTTTGGCGGTAAGTCCAGTGAGATAATGAGAAAAACAAGGAGGAGTCACCCCCTCAGCCAGGTCCACCCCTAAGGTGACCAGAGCTGAAGTGACCCCCTACTTGGAAAATCCTCCATCTTGTTTTGGAGGATTTAGCCCAATAGGAATAGGGATGTGCCCCCCTCCCCAAAGGGAGGAGGCACAAGGAGGGTGTAACCACCCTCATGGACAGTAGCCATTGGCTACTACCCTCCAGACCTAACACACCCCTAAATTTAGTATTTAGGGGCGACCCTGAACCCAGGAAATCAGATTCCTAACCTCACAAGAAGGAGAAGGAGTGCTTAGCGGAAACCCCAGCGGAGAAGGAAAGGAGACAACAACTGACTTGGCCCCAGCACTACCGGCCTGTCTCCTGAGCTCCTGATTCAAAGAACCTGCAGAAGAAAAGCGACACGTCCTGCAGGTTCAGCTACCTCTGAAAAACCTCCAGAGGACTGCCTGCATCCCAGAGGATCAAGAACTCCCGTGGAGAGTGGCCCTGTCCAAAGAAGAAAAGAAGAAGAAACCTCTTCTGAAGGACTCCCTCTTCACTCCAGAAGTGTGAGTCCTCGCCACTCTGCACCCGACTCTTCTGGCCCGTGTCCAAAGAAACCAACGATCCAAAGAGGACCCCCAGGCGACTCCAACGATGTGTCCACCCTAGGCTGACCTCTCTGCACCCCCACAACGACGCCTGCAGAGAGAATCCCGAGGAGCCCCCTGACCTTGACTGCCCAGAACAAACAAACCCGATGCCCGGAAGAAGCACTGCACCTGCAGCCCGCAGCCTCCAGGCCCGTGAAGAACCAACCACCGGTGCAGCAGTAATGAGCAGGCGGTCCTCACCCTTGCCCCACTGTGCCCTGCCTGCAGCGTCTGAGTGACCACCCTGGGTCCCTTCATTGATTTCAATACAAAACCTGACACCTACTTTGCACACTGCACCCAGCTGCCCCTGTGCCGCTGAGGGTGTATTTTGTGTGCCTGTTTGGGACCCCCCAGTGCTCTACAAAATCCCCCTGGTCTGCTCCCCGAGGACGCAGGTACTTATCTGCTAGCAGACTGGAACTGGAGCACCCCTAGTCTCCATAGGCGCCTAGGTTATTTGGGCCCCTCTTTGACCTCTGCACCTGACCGGCCCTGTGTTGCTGGTGCTGGGTGTTTGGGGTTGACTTGAACCCCCAACGGTGGGCTGCTTATGCCCCAGAGACTGAACTTGGAAGTGCTTTACTTACCTGCTAAACTAACTTGTACTTACCTCCCCCAGGAACTGTTGAATTTTGCACTGTGTCCACTTTAAAAAAAGCCTATTGCCATTTTATGCCAAACTGTGTACATTACTGTTTTCATTCAAAGTTCTATATTTATCTATGCCAAGTACCTTACAATTTATGTACTTACTTGATATCTGAATCTTGTAGTTCTAAAATAAATTAAGAAAATAATATTTTTCTATTTAAAAACCTACTGGCCTGGAGTTAAGTCTTTCAGTGTGTTTTCTCATTTATTGCCTGTGGGTATACAGCAAATGCTTAACACTACCCTCTGATAAGCCTAACTGCTTGATCACACTACCACAAATAGAGCATTAGTATTATCTATTACTGCCACTATCAACCTCTAAGGGGAACCCTTGGACTCTGTGCACACTATCTCTCACTTTGAGATAGTATATACAGAGCCAACTTCCTACAGGGCTGCTCTGTGGCAACAGGTGATGGTGCCTCCTGGTCCGCCTCTGCTGGCAGTGATAGCTGCACTGCCTCAGCTGGTGGTGAAGGCTGCTCTGTGGCAACAGGTGATGGTGCCTCCTGGCCTGCCTCTTCTGGTGGTGAGGGCTCAGTAACCACAGGTGGTGGCGGTAGTGGTGGTGGTTTCACCCTCCCAGCCTCTGATGGAGTTGAGGGCTTCATTCCCTCCATGGCAGGAGGTGTGGGCACCTTCCCCTTCCTGGCTGTTTGTGTTGTGGGCTCCTTCTAATTCCTGGCTGTTTGTGTTGTGGGCTCCTTCCCCTTACTGGCTGTAGGTGTTGTGGGCTCCTTCCCATTCCTGGCTGCTAGTGTTGTGGGCTCCTTCCCCTTCCTGGCTGTAGGTGTTGTGGGCTCCTTCCCCTTCCTGGCTGTTTGTGTTGTGGGCTCCTTCCCCTTCCTGGCTGTAGGGGTTGTGGGCTCCTTCCCCTTCCTGGCTGTTTGTATTGTGGGCTCCTTCCCCTTCCTGGTTGTAGGTGTTGTGGGCTCCTTCCACTTTTTGGCTGTTGGAGTGGAATCCCTCACAGTCCTGCCTCCACGACTAGGAGGTGCCTCCACTGACCCCGTGGACTGTTTGGCTGAAGTGCTGGGCTGGCTGGTTGGCACCCTGGTTTTATGGGCAGGACGGGGTGGAGGGGGAGGGAAGAGATCAAGTTGTGCACGGAAAAGCTTCTTGGGGACGGTAGGGCGGTAGGAGGGATGGGAGCGGAGGTTGAGGGAGTGGTTGTTGGAGGTGTACGTCTGCTGGACTTGGGTGCAGGTGCATGGGTAGTGTGCGTGTGTGAGGTGGATGGCTGTTGGGTGTCTGAGTGCTTGCGTTTGTCTCCTTTAGGAAGAGGGGGACAGACCCAGTGGGAGAGGACACAGGGAACAAGTGGATGGATGCTGTGGAGGTGTCTGTTAGTGAGGTGTGTGTGCTGCTTGGTGTGGTGATGCTGGTGGTGGATATTAAGGCAGTGCATGCAGGTGTGAGTGTGGACGTAACTAGGAGGGAGGTGGAGGAGGTGGAGGAAGGGGAGACAGTGGAGATAGTGGATGTGGTTGTGTCTGCAACTGTCTGATGTTTGTGTGAATTCTTGTGGGATAAAGTGTGGTGCTTTTGTCTGCCTGTGCCACTCTTGGGTGTTGTCTTGTGTGCATGCTCGTCAGTATGTGTCCCTGGGATGGGTTGGGGTTGAGGAGAATGGGACTAGGAAATGGTAGTTGGAGGGGGGATGGTAGATACAGGGACAATGGCTGCCAACAGGGAAGAGACCAGGACCTGTTGGGCCGCCAATCCACCGTGAATGCCCTCCAGGACTGCATTGCTGCATCTGGCATGCCAGCCCCTGGATGGCATTCACAATGGTCGATTGCCCTACAAAGGTGGATCTCAGGAGGTCAATAGTCTTCTCATACAGGGCAACAGGGCTCACTGGGCCAGGGCCTGAGGTGCCTGGGGCAAAGTAGATGCCCACCGTCCTGGGTGAGCAGGCACGGGCAACTCGCTGAGGGGCTACTGGGAAGGCGGTGCTGGTACGGGGGCGGCGGCTGTACCTGCAGCTGGGGTGGTCACAGAGGTGTCCGCCACCACCAGGGAGCTCCCATCGGAGTAGGTATCTGAGTCTGTGTTGCTTCCTCCTGTCTCTGCTGTGGTGCTCCCCTCGCCCTCCGTTCCACTGGTTCCCTTGGCGTCAGTGGTCTCTGCCTCCTGGGTCTTGTGGGATGCAGCTCCCTCTGTCACTGGTGCCCCAGCTCCTCTGCCAGATGATGCTAATGCACACATGGACAGGATGACAAAACAAGAAAGGGGGAGAGACAAAGGATACAATGACTGCACCAACACCACTATTGGCATGCATATCACCGTCACACATAGGAAACAGCTTAAGCACTATGCATTGCACTACCAGTGATATGGGTAGTTACAAAGGCAAGATGAGGACCACACACTGCGAACTGCAGCACTCCTGGGACCCACGATGCCCTGGCTGAAATGGACTGCTAACAAGCTAGGTTACCTGTATTTGCCATACAACCATTACCCTTCAGTTGACCCACGCTGCAATGTCTGGCCCGGCCTTAAGGGCACCCACTAACACACATCCACCACCCAGATACCACCCCACCAGCCAAAATATGTAATGATACCCACTGTACTCACCCCCTTGTGGCTGCTGTGATTGCCTCAAGCGCTCATCCAGCTCAGGGTAGGCCACCGCCAATATGCGGACCATCAGGGGGGTCAGTGTCCGACGGGCTGAAGCGCTTTGATTACTGTGCCAAGGGCGTTTTCCTCATGTGGACTGAAGCGCTTTAATTGTTGTGCAAGGGCGATTTACTCATGTGAACTGAAGCGCTTTGATTGCCGTGCCAAGGGCGCTTTACTCATGTGGACTGAAGCGCTTTAATTGTTGTGCCAAGAGCACTTTACTCATGTGGACTGAAGCGCTTTAATTGTTGTGCCAAGGGCGCTATACTCATGTGGACTGAAGCAATTTAATTGTTGTGCCAAGGGCACTTTACTCATGTGGACTGAAGCGCTTTAATTGTTGTGCCAAGGCCGCTTTCCTCATCCGGACTGAAGCGCTTTAATTACCGTGCCAAGGCCGCTTTCCTCATGCGGACTGAAGCGTTTTAATTACCGTGCCAAGGCCCCTTTCCTCATGCGGACTGGAGCACTTTAATTACCGTGCCAAGGCCGCTTTCCTCATGCGGACTGAAGCGCTTTAATTACCGTGCCAAGGCCGCTTTCCTCATGCGGACTGAAGCGCTTTAATTACCGTGCCAAAGCCGCTTACTCTGAAAATTGAAAACGCTTTGCTCGTTGTGCTAAGGGGTGCTTTAGCTTTTGGAAATACAACTCTCTTCAAGTTTTGGCTCATCTAGACCTTACCGCTACGAGTACGACCTACACGTATCTGAAATCACCATGGAAACAACGGTACTTCGATTTGCCGTCCATCTGCCATGCAGGAACCCCCATGAGGTCTGACTGCATCGAAGTCTTCAAAATAGTGAGCAACGTACTTGGGTGTGGCTGGGCTTTATAGGCCTGCCACACCCTAAGATGGCTGCTGCCTCTAAAAACATGGGAATTGTAGTCCCTTCATGGAATAGCACCGATAAGTGCATCTTGTCCACCAAAGTCCTGGACCTGCAGCTCTATGAGCTTTGCCACAGGACAGACGACGCTGATGGCCACCTTTGGAACAAGAGGGGATGGCAAGTGGTGCGCATAAAGCGATGCAGAGTCGCACAGCGGAGTTTCGGGCAGGACCTGGACCGCGCATGGCCTTATTCCTGACAGATGGCATGTAGGTATGGGGGGTGATAGGTAGTAAATGTTGACTTGCCAGCCTCCTGTCCTCTGGCTACTCCAGCAAGCCCATCATGATGCAGTAATGCCATTACTTGCTCCTCCCATGCTGTGAGCTGTGGGGGAGGTGGTAGGGCTGCACCGCCAGTCCTCTGTATGGCGAGCTGGTGCCTTGCTGCTATGGAATGTACCTTCCCCCGTAGTTTGTTCCACCTCTTCCTGATGTCGTCCCTTGTTCTTGGTTGCTGTCCCACGGCGTTCACCCTGTCCACGAACCTCTTCCATAGCTCCATCTACCGGGCAATGGAAATCTGCTGTACCTGTGCTCTAAACAGCTGTGGCTCTACCCTGACAATTCCCTCCACCATGACCCTTAACTCCTCCTCAGTGAAACGGGGGTGCCTTTGTGGAGCTGTGGGTGTTGTATGTTGTGTGTTGGTGAGAGTGTGTTGAGTAATGTGGTGGGATGTGTGATGTGGGGTGTGTGAGGGATGTATTAGTGTAAGTGGTGTGTGTGTGTAGTCTCTGTGATGTCGATGGCTAACTCTTGCAGTCTTTTGGTGTTGGCAAAGGGTTGTGGGTAATGTGGGTGTGTGTTTTATAGTGGTGTGGGTGTGTGGGTGTGGTATGTGTATGAATGTCAGGTGTGTGTTTTTAGTATTGGCCAATGTAGTGTTGTTTTGTTTGTGGGTGCCCATTCTGAGCGTGGCGGTATGTACCGCCAATGGTTTAGCACCATTGAATGTCCTCTGTGGTGATTCATGTGTCATAATGTGGTGGGCATTGTTTTGTTGGCGTAACGGTATGGGTGTTGGTACCAACACTTTACCACTGATCTTTGGGCTGGCAGATTTGTGTGTGTGGCAGTATTCTGTCGGATTGCTGTGTGTGTCATAATATGGACAACGGATATCCACCACCGCATCGGTATGTTGGCGGCCGTCAGCGTGGCAGTATTCAGCATTAACCGCCAATGTCATAATGAGGGCCTATATCTTACTTTGATATAGTATATACAGAGCCAGCTTCCTACAAGGGGTGTTCGCCATCCGAAACACAGCACACACATCGAACCAACAGCTATTCACCCAATTCAAAAAGCTTTTTTAACCAACCCAAGAAGGGCTCACTTCACTGACAAGGAATTAGGGATTCTGACGGAACAATTCCTTAACAATATAGAAGCACAGATTGACAAAACATTCAGCCAAACCCCGTCAGTGGGGAAGGAAGCTGCAGAAAAAGGAGCTATCCAGCAACCAGGAGGTCGTCTACATCTGACTCACAAGAGCTGCAGCAATTTGAGCCTCGCAGGACACTATTGCAAGGGATCTCCTTTGGTAGTCAAACAAAATGGAGCTACAACTGGACCTCATACAGTGACTGTCCACCCACTTCGTTGAACTTGGATCTAAGGTAAACCTTTTTGAGGTCCATTTAAAACCAACTGAGAAGGCCAAATAGTGCCCATGTTCCCCAATCACTGAGAAAATAAGCTACTTACCAGAGATGCTGGACGCTTTAGTTGGCGCAGCCAAGGCATCTACAAAGAGATCTGAGCCTCGGAGAGTGACAGCATACTCTCTCCCTCCCTTGTGGCCCACAGCACGATCACCACAGGTACATTTTAGTTAGGAGACAGCCTCCCCTCTCCCTCTCTTGAGGCTCACAGTCCAATCATACAAAGTACAGATAACTCATCAGGCACGCCGCCCCAAGCAACCTGTGCTAGGCAACCACAGCCCCATGCAATACAGGGTGACTGAAGACCACCAACCAAAACACTGAGAGAAAGGAAAGGGGCACCGTGGGGAGAATGCCACATTCACCCTCTAAAGAATCATCAGAAAAAGATGGAGCAAAGGCGGAACCTGGCAACATTCCAACCAAGGCTTCTTAAGTATCAATAACTGGCCTATTCAAAAGGGCAAAAATGAGTATAAAAAAGGAATCCAAGAAGCAGCTACTCTTAAGAAGAACTGTAATAAAGCATAAAGTTTCTAAATATCCAGAAGAGCAGGTGGGCGTAAATCCAATCAAGCTATTTCTAATGTCCCTGTCTCTACTGATGCTAAAAAGTCAGTCCCAAGACCTCAACGCTTTATCATCTTAAGCTTCCTTGATGGGGATAGCAGTTGGTCAAGAGGCTGGTTAAGCCCCCTTACCTGCTACAGTTATCAGGGAAGTAACAACCACAGTGAGGCCCTGTGGACCTCAGAGGGTACTTCTGGACCAAGGGACACAATCTGACTGGAAGTGAAGCTAGTTGACTGCCAGTCGAAATCAGCAACAGCCCCTCCAAATGGCAGGTGCACAACTGTGAATTCAAGTCAATGCAGCACGAGAGCTGTACAGTCTATTGAGACTCTCGGGCGCAGCTTGACACCAGCTGTAGGGAGGTGCGTAGTGGACCTACAACCTGGCCAGAGCACAGTGGCTATACTCGGTCTGCTGAACCAACATACGTTGGGCCACTCAGCAGAGATTCCCTCCCCCGCAGCTGATGCCCCTGCAGACTCCCAGGCAATCACAAAGCAAAGTAGATTGTCATGTCCTTCCCAAACTATTCTTCATCCCTCAATACTCCCCAAAAGGCTCAATGGATACCATAAATAGAGGGTGTTAGACCTGTCAGGTCTTGGCGTGGTTTCCCTGTATTTTTTGCTTCTGACCTCCTGTTTTTGACCCTGTGCTGAAATTGGTTTTTGCTGGTTATAAGACTCTGGGAACTTTACCAATGCTGACCAGTACTAAAGTGTGAGTGCTCTCTGTTCAAATTGGATTGCAGATTGGTTTCTCCATGATTGGAATATTTGGTTAACTTGTACTTCCTTAGTAAAGTGCACTAGTACTAGTGGGCCTGCAGCACTGAATGTGTGTACCCACATAAGTAGTACTGTAAACATGTGTCAGACGTGCCATTGCAGTGTCTGTGTGTGCAGTTTGTGAACTGCCGCTTTGAACTGGCAAGTGTACCTACTTGCCAGGGCCAGCCCTTCGCTTTTCCTACATTTAATTCACCCCTAAGGTAGGCCCGAGGTAGCCTCATGAGCAGGGTGCAGTGTATTTAAAAGGTAGGAAATGTACTGGTGTGCTGTACATGTCCTGATAGTAAAAATGTGCTAAATGTGTTAGTCACTATTTCAAGGCCTATCTCTCCCATAGGATAACCTGGGGATTGCCTTAAAATAGCTTAAAGATTTCATCTACCAGTGCCTGGGCTCAGAGTCCTGCCTTGTCAAGTGGTGCCAATCCAGTTCCTGGGCTCTTGGAAGTGGATGCTGGTAAACTGTGGGAAAAAATGCACACACCGCTGTGTGCAAGCTATACGAATCGACACACCAGCTATCCCACAGCTGAAAATTTGGTGCAGCCCCTGCCTCGCGGCTGGAGAATCAACACAACGCCTGTTCTCAATGCAGACTCTTCGCACAGCACATCAGATGTTTCCATCCACAGGTTCTTGGCGTCAAATCTTCAATATCGTAGCAAGGACCTGAGGCTGCGTGGCCAGAAATTGACGCATCACCTACCGTTCGGGGAAAGAATCGATTCATGGGCTCACTTGACAGTAAGGAATCGATGCATCGCTTGCTTTTCAGACACATCACCTGTCCTGCAGCTTTATTTTTGACGCACACCAGGTACTTTGTGCTGAAACAACGCATCTGGTGATTTCTATAGCATAAGATTCTTAACTTTAACAATTGATATCTCTTTTGTGTATATTGGAATTTTGTCGTTTTTGGTATTGTTTGATTAAATAAATATTGGCTATTTTTCTAACATGGTGTGGAGTCCTTTTGAGGGTTTTTACACTGTTACTGTGTGTATTTGTACAAATACTTTACACATTGCCTCTGAGATAAGCCTGGCTGCTTGTGCCAAGCTACCAAGGGGGTGAACAGGGGTTATCTTACGTGTGTGACTCTATTACCCTGACTAGAGTGAGGGTCCCTTCTTGGACAGGGTGTAAACTGACTGCCAAATAGAGACCCAATTTTAACTGAGGGGACCTACTGCAGCTTTTCAGTCATGTCCCAGCACTAAGACACACAACCTAAGAGGATATGAACTGGGTAAGATTTGAGCCGCCTGTCAGATGCAGTATGGGCAGAAGGAACGGCTTTTATGGAATGATGCATTGACCTTCATATACCTTCGCCAGTAAAATATCCACATGTCCTTTTAACCACCATCCTCAGGGAAACCCCTAAAAGTGTGTTAAAGGGAACAAATAGGGGCAATCGAGGCTGGACTTCGAATCCAGTGGGTTTACAGGTGTTAACTATTGTTTGCACGCGAGAAATACTTTTCACAAATAAGTTTTCCTGGCATGGTAGGGGCAGGTATTCGGGAGGGAGGATAGGGGATTGGTTGGGGATTTCGAATTTGATTTTCTTGTGTGTTTATCCTTTTCTAAAAGATGTCAAAATGCTTCGGCAATTCCCAGCCAGAGGCCGGTCAGTAAGGATGTTAATAAGAGTTGCATGAACATTGCTGACTCCATGATGTATATGTGCGCAGTAAACATTAATAAACAGATTTTTTTTTTAAACCATTGTTTGCACACACAATCAGAGAAGGGTGCATTCCGACATGCAAGAAGTTACCCACATCAAGTGTGGGGGATTCGGTGCCTAACACCCTCGACGGACCTTTTAGACACAATGTAACTCTCTTCTTCCACGAAACCTGGTAGCTTGCACCCTCGGTGTTTCCAGGTTTCTACGAGATTTTTACACCAGCAACACATACAAGCATTTTCAGTCATCCGTCAGGGGGCTTGTCAACTTTTATCAAGCACTCGACTAATTTAAAGGCCTTCTAAATTTCTATTGACAGTAGTATGGCCTAAGCCGTTTCTATTAGAGTTCTAAAACATAATCGAAAAAATATGAATCTGATACTGCTGAACTGCCACATAAACACTGTAAAAAAAAACAAAAAAAAACAAAGTTGGCTATGATCCAGGGCCTGTAGGACAGACTACAATAATTAATTCTTGATCACCCTCTCTATGAAATCATATTGCTGAGTAATTTTAACATCAGCGTCCTAGGTGGAACACTCTGCAGGAAAGAGGGTGGCAAATCACCCAGGACTACTTGACATCTTACGGACTGCTATCCTCACAATGGGAGACGCTGCTAAAAGAGAAGGATTGTTTATTCTACCCCACCATCATAGGAGACTCAGCAATCAACTGTGTTTCTTACAGAGCGCCTGGCCAGGTGGCTGGTGCACTTTGAAATTGCAGAGCGGCCTGAAAGGGATCACAACCATTTAAAATGCATTGGAGATCTTCATGTACAACCCCTTGTGAAGAGCACACCAGTAGGTACCTCAACTGGCGGAGAGTTTAGTTTATTAGTTTTATATAGTGCATGGCTAACAGAAGGCCACCCAGAGCTAAGGCAGACACTGTAGACTGCCGGATACACCTAAACTACATCCTAAACAGACAGGTTTTCAAGGTTTTAGGGAAGGACAGTTCCTGGTCAAGTTGATGAAGCTCCACTGGTAGAGAATTCCAAAGTTTAGCGGCCCTGTAGGTCATACTTCGTCCAGAAACTACACTTAGTCACAAGAATAAAATGGAGACCATAGTGCTCAGCACGTGTAGCAACTTGTCTAAAAAAAACGAGGCCCTGTAATAAATTTGAGGCTGCAGGTCTCGATCCTCAAGCGGTGAGAGATCGTCAAGGGCCTCATATCCCTCCTAAAAGGAGCTGCTTCCCGGCCTTACTCCATTAACCTGGGGAAGTCAGAAGGCCAACACCACAATATGATACAATCATCATTAGAGCAAAAAGGGCCCATGGCAGGGCACAGCAAGCTCACAAACAAAAACCTACAACCAACACTACGGCTGAGAACAAACATAAAAGACAAATTCTCAAGAAAATAACCTGGGAACACAATGTGTCAAGGGATCAAAGAGAATGGGAAATCCTATTGCTATTGCTGAAAGATCCTAGCCTTGTGAGCTTCTGGGAGCATGTGAGTAAATTAAAGAGCTTCAATGAGTCAAGTGAAAATGGGGTCCCAGATGCTAACTGAGTCAGCTATGATACAAATCTATATACCTGTCAGTGTAATAAGATGACAGCCAATCTTACCCCCCGCCCACCTAACCCCACTGAAGTGCTTATTGGGGAAGTAGCAGGATGGACAAAGAACCAATCAACCTCTGGGCTTGAGCTGCCACTGTACACCTAGATCAAGATAATATGTTTGAAAAAAATTCTAAGCACCTAAGGATGGATGGGACTCCTGACCCTAACGGGCTGCCAGCGTCCCTATTTATATGGCCCCACAGCAGATTGTCAAGGGTGCTGACCCCGCTTTATAATACTGCATTTCAAATGGCGAGGGTGCCGAATCTGTGGAGAGGCTCAATCCTCTGCCAAATACACAAAAATGTAATAGCCCTCTTAGGTGTAGAGGCCAAAATGTATGGTTGCATCTTGCTGGAACAATTGGAAGCATAGGGGTCACGAGCAACAGATCCTTCTGTTCTTCCAATCCGGATTTAGACCCAGGGCATCCACAGTAGACAACATCTTAGCACTATAATTTTTGAGACACCAAGCTGTCAAACACAGTTGCCTCCCGATATTCTGTTGCTTTGTAGACTATAGTGCTGCATACAACAGGGTTGACAGAGCAGTCCTATGGAGGAGCTGAACACATGGGGTATAGCCGCAAAGGTCCCAAGTGCTGTAATCTCACGACTCAGAAACAAGGGTCCAAGTGACAATAAGCCCTTTCTCAACCACCCAGAGAATTAAAATGAATAGAGGATTAAAGCAGGAGTGTGCCTTGGCCCCCTTTCTGTTCAACCTTTATACAGCAGACTCAGGGAAAAGTCTAGAGACCAGAGGTTTGGCCCCACCGAAGAGAGGTTCCACCAAGCTTCAAATAATTCAATATGCTGACAATATAGTGACTGTGGGCCATACAAGAGTCGGCTTACAGCGGGCACTCAACGCTCTGAATGCATTCAACATTCCTAACAAGCTCTAAGTGAACCAAGAAAAAAGAAAAGTCCTTATATTCAGACTCCCAAACAAATAAGGCATTGAAGACATTCGAGATGGAGGACCCTACACCACTTGGAAAAAAACAATTATTAGACAACTAAAAGTAATTTTGAGAGCTCAAGACCTATTGACCCTTAATAACTCTTCAGTAGCACAGGCCTTAAACGCCTCATACCTGGTTGGAACTCCACAGCCATGCTTACTGGAAGCCATAAAGGCAGAAACCCGCTGGAAGATCTGCAACATGCAACTCCTAGCTTTGCCAGTGAAAGATTTTGACCATTCTTGGGCTACCAACGGAAACAAGAGTTTTAAGGCTTGGCTCTTTTCAAAACGAATCTTGTTTGCACCTCTTTTGTTGCCACCCCACCTTAGAACACCAGAGAAGACAATAAATGAACCCGGTAGCCTTGGCCCTGGGGTTGAGGTCATGCCTGGAAGCTTTCAAACTTTGCTTTTCACACTGTGCTGCATGGACTCTGGCAAGACGTACAAAATTGGTCCACTTACTCAGCAGCTGCTCTCTTCGACCACAGTGACACATAGTATGGAGAATCACCATGGCATATATCAGATAGTAAGGTAGTTTATCATCTGAGAAGTAACGGGTCACTCGGAATACACTAATCGTCCACACAATTTTCTTTTGTTATAACTAATTTTATTAGGGTTTTTCATCAAATGAGCAGAAACTTGCATGTACATTTAGCACTCCCCATTTCCAGCTCCTCTCACAGTCGCAGAGCTGGTCCCCCCTTCCCACCTCCATACTGCACATTGAACAAGATTGTCCCACCCTCCCCCTGGTCTCCTTCCACATCTAAAGTGTTGACCCCGAACAATTCCACCAGATTTTTTATGTTTACAGGGACAACCTCTGGTCTCGTAGACCAATTTCTTCTGTAGTTTGCACCGGTCCACTCCACAGCACCATTGCACAAGAGTGGGAGGACCAGCTGCCCCCCACTGGGCCGCAATATCCCTCTTGGCCACCAAAAGTGCTGTTTCTAAACATGATCTGTCTGCTCTCGTTCCTCCGATCCCTTCCATCACTCCTAGCAGGATCACAGCAGGGGAACCTCCCACCTTAGCACCCCCATCAGCTCGGCCACCACCATCAACCAGTAATTTTGAATTGGACCGAATTCCCGTACCATGTGATAGAAATCCGCTGGGCCATCGTGGCATCGGGGACAGTCAAGGGTTGTGTGGAGACCTGCACAATAGTCACGCTGGGGAGAGGTATTCGGTATGAAGGTAGTAGAGTAGATTAGTTTTAGGAGCGAGGAAGTAGTAGCCAATCTAGGGTCCATCAAGGCTTCACACCAGTCCTCCTCTACAAGCGGTCCCACCCATTCCTCCCACCGGGATCTAAGGGTCCATGAGGTCTCCCGGGGTGTTTATTATGAGTGTATGGTTGTGAGAAGCTGGCCTGGTTTGTAGTGGGTACCAGAGGTACTTACACCTTATACCAGGTCCAGTGATCCACCTTAGTGAAATATAGGTAGTGTGTAGCAGCTTAGGCTGTCTAGAGGTAGCTGTAACCGAGTCGCCAAGGCTGAACTAGGAGACATGCAAAGCTCTTGCAATACCACTATAGTCACACAGTACTTATACACAATAAAAGACAATACACAGTGTTACCAAAAATAAAGGTACTTTATTGTAGTGACACAAGGCCACAAAATATCTTGGAGGCAATATTCCTTCTGGAGGTAAGTATTATACAGAATATATTCACTAGTAACCAAAATCAGGTAAGTACACAGTCAGAAAATTGTGCAAACAGTGAAAAACACAATAGATTGCAATGGGCCTAGGGTCAACACAAACCATATACTAAAATAGTGGCATGTGAATGTCAGTTTCCCCCCTAGGCAAGTGTAGTGTGTAGAGGGGTGCTTGGAGTGTAAGAAAACACCAAAGGTAAGTAACGTACCCAGGAAAACAGGAGTAAAGTACAGCAAGTTTCCTCAGAACACACTAGGACTCGTGGTGAAGAATTATGCAAAAAACAAGCAAGACTGCAAGAACCCAACAATGGATTCCTGGACCTGAAGATCCGTGGCGAGAGAAGACCAAGTCCAGAAGTAGATGAAGAGTCCAGGAAGAACAGGAGCCCCTGCCATCCTGGATGAAGGTGCAAAAGTGGATTCTCCAGTTATAAGAAAAGTACAGAAATGCACCAAAGAAGACCGCTGCAGGTTGCTGCTTGGTGCAAGAGATGTCCCACGTCGTGTCGTTGGATGCAGGCTGTTTCCGTTGCTGGATTCCGCCAACAAGCCTTGGTTCATGCAAGGGCACATTTAGCATCTAAGAGGTGCTGCCCGGGCCCAGGAGGGAGCTGGGAGTCTCGACTTGAAATGAGGAGACAGAGGGGGCTCTCGGCGTTTCAGAGAGCCCTCAGGGGAGACCAGGCTGTACCCACAGGAGCCCCAGGAGATGGTGACAAAGGAGTTGCAAACTGTGGTCATTGCAGCACTACACAAAGGGATCCCACGCCACTGGAAAACAACTCAGGGAACTGAGCGTCACAGGATAGAGTGCTGGTGACCTGAGCTACGCTGTGCACAAAGAACTTTTGGAAGAAGTGCACAGAAGCCCAAGGAGCTGCAAAAGATGTGGTGCACAGGGGTACTGCCTGGCATGGGGAGGCAAGCTCTTACCTCCACCAAATTTGGACAGCTGGACCTTTGGTCAGGATCACTTCGGTCCACCACCTGTGTTCCAGGGATCACGCTCACCAACAGGAGAGGAGTCCCAGAGTACTAGTTGTCATTGCAGAGAGGTGCCTGCTGAAGCAGGGAAGTGATTCCGTCACTCCACCGGAGAGTCCTTCGGTCCCTCTAGTGCAGAATGAAGACAGGCAGTCCTCAGATTGTGCACAACCTGGAAACTGTTGCAGTTGCTGGCTGGAGCTGAATTTGCAGGGTCACAGTAGCCTTTCTGGATACTTTGTTGCAGCTGCAGCGGTTCCTGGAGCAGTCTGCGGTTGATCCAACGATTAGAAGCTGAAGCAGAGGAGTCCTGGTGGAGTCTTGCAAACCGAATCTGAGGAAACATCTAGAGGAGAGACCCTAAATAGCCCTGAGAGGGGATTGGCTACCTACCCAGGTGTGCATCTATTAGGAGGGGTCTCTAACGTCATCTACTGGCACTGTGCACTCAGATTCTCCCAGAGGGTCCCCACACTTTGGAATCCAAGATGGCTAACTCCAGGGACAGTCTGGAGGAGCTGTGGGCACCATCCCTGGGGTGGTGATGGACAGGGGAGTGGTCACTCCCCTTTCCTTTGTCCAGTTTCATGCCAGAGCTGGGACTGGGGGTCCCTGAACTGGTGTAGATTGGATTATGCAAGAAGGGCTCCGTTTGTGCCCTTTAAAGCATTTCTAGAGGCTCTGGGAGGATAACCCTCCCATGCCTGTAACACCTATTTCCAATGGGAGAGGGTGTAACACCCCTCTCCTAAAGGAAATGTATTTTTCCGCCTTCCTGGGATTGAGCTGCTCAATCCCTAGGAGGGCAGAAACCTGTCAGTGAGGTGGCAGCAGCTGGGGCTGCAGTGGAAACCTCAGAGAGCTGGTTTGGCAGTACTGGGGGCCTATGGTGAAGCCCCCAGGGTGCATGGAATTGCCCCCAATACCAGATTTGGAGTGGGGGTTCAATTTCACAATTTTAGACACCTCAGAAGGCCATATTCGGAGTAACCAGTGTGAAGCTACATATATTTAATGACATATATGTAGTGCATGCTTGTAATGGTGTCCCCGCACTCATGAAGTCCGGGAAACTGGTCCTAGACAATGTGGGGGCACCTTTGCTAGTGCAAGGGTGCCATCACACAGAAACTTTGCAGCTAGCCTTCAGTAACTGAAGGTTAGATATATAGGTGACGTATAAGTTACCAGGTGCAGTGAAAAATGGCTGTGAAATAGAATGTGTGCGTGCACTATTTCACTCAGGCTGCAGTGGCAGTCCTGAAGGAGTGTCTGTATGAGCTCCTTATGGGTGGCAAAAGAAATGCTGCAGCCCATAAGGATCTCTTGGAACCATATACTAAGGACTTATAAGGGGGGGTCCAGTGTGGCAATCTGGATTGGAATATGGAGTCACTAGACTATAGTCACAAATTTGGAAAACAGAGTGAGCATAAGCACTGGAGTTCTGGGTAGCCATAGTTAAGAATACTGACAACACAGTAAAACACATTGACATATAGGCCACAAACTATGAGCACTGGGGTCCTGACTAGCAGGATCCCAGTAAGACAGTAAAAACACACCGACAAGCACTGACAAACAGGTAAAAAATAGGAGTAACCATGCTAGAAGAAAGCCACCTTCCTACAATGGTATATTTGGGATATTTTCCCTTGCCCATGGAGCCCATAAGAAGTTCAGCTTTGAGGGAGGTATCTGGGTGTAGAGGGCGTGACGTAATTGCAGATACTTATAGAACTGTGTATTTGTGAGTGCAAATTCAAGCTTCATTTCCTGGAATGATTTCATTTTTGTACCTGATCAGACATCCCCTACTTGCGTCAGGCCAATTTTGTCCCACTGCACAAAGCCTTGCAGCTGCGCCGTATCACGGAGCGACGTGCCGTGCCAGAGAGGTGTTTATTCTGTAAATTTGTTCAGCCATTGGATGTGGTGCAGAGCTATTCTCCATGCCCGTAGTAGTAGTTTGGTGACTAGAGCAATCCTCTGGGGATCAGGGCACCATAAAGCATGGGTAGAAGTCAAGGAAAGCTCATTACGGACAGTTCTAAGTCACATCCACCGTTGAACCAATCATTAACTACCAGGAGGTGGAATGCCAAGTAGTACAGGTATAGGTTTGCCATGCCCAACCCCACTTCATATGTTGTGCGTTAACACCAGCCAGGAGCGCATTCCCTTGCAAAAGGAGGTCACAAGTCTATCCAGCAAGCAAAACCATTTCTGTGGAATGTCAATTGAAGTATTTTGAAAAACATAAAGGAATCTCTGTAGCACCATCATTTTAAATAGTGCCACTTGGCCCATGACAATTAGCGGCAGTGGCTGCCATTTGACAAGGTCTAATTTGGTTTTCCTAAATACAGGCTCCAGGTTAAGAGTCCATGTGAGTTCTGGAAGTATGGACACCCCATCCCCAAATATTTCACGCTCAGGCGCCGGATAGGGATGTCGGTTTGCCAGGCAAAGCAATCCCGGGAGAGGTCCAGGGGCACCAGTTCTGATTTATAAGGATTCAGCTTAAGTCCCGAAGCTGCTCCGAGGCATTGGAGAAGGTGCCGGCAACGAGGTCTGGAAAGGGCAAGGTTAGCGAAGTACAAAAGGACATTGGTGGTCATTACAACCCTGGCGGACGGTGTTAAAGTGGCGGTAAGACCGCCAACAGGCCGGCGGTAAAAAAATTGAAATTATGACCGTGGCGGAAACCGCCAACAAAGACAGCCACTTTAACACTCCGACCGCCATGGCGGTACAAACAAACAGCGCGGCGGTCACCGCCAACAGACAGGCGGAAGACAATGTACCGCCCACAGTATCACAACCTACCAATCCGCCACCTTTTCCGGGGCGGATTCACCGTGGATAAAAACACGGCGGAAACAGCCATTTCAAAGGGAAAACGCTCACCTCTACACACTCCACGAGGAAGGAGGGCACCATGGAGCCGGAACTCCATATTCTGCCAGTGCTAGTCTTCCTGCTCCTCAACAAGGATCATCAACGCCGGCGGCGAAGACCACGGTGAGTACTGCACCTACGACATGGGGGGGGAGGCAAAAACAGAGGGACACACACAACCAACATCCCAATCCCCACCCCGACCCTCACCCACTACAACACACACACCAATGCATATCTACACATTACAGTAACACCCCCCAACTCCCCCGGAAGAATGCAAAGACAAAAGGAAATGAGTGGAACCATTGTAATATCTCAAAATACAGTAAGCAAATATATACATATATATATATATATATATACACAATAAACAAAATATACACCACGATTAGTAGTGCAGGTATTGCACCATTCGTAGTCCGTGGACCACTGGGCCCAAAATGCATAGGCGAGGCCCACACAAGATACCCGATCCAAACGGAGAGAACACTGCAGGGGCATCAGATCGAAATACAACAGGCATCTCAGGGGGAAGGGAAGGGAGGGCACCTCAGCCGGATGAGTGCACCACGCCAGATCCACAAGGGGGCTCCATGCCCATAGATGTATCCTGGGGAGTGCAAAGCCACAGTCTCTCAAGTCTCATAAGTGGGTGGGTTGCCTACTGCCATATCCTGGGGAGTGCAAAGCCACAGTCTCTCAAGTCTCACAAGTGGGTGGGTTGCCCACTGCTATATCCTGGGGAGTGCAAAGCCACAGTCTCTCAAGTCTCTACAGTGGGTGGGTTGCCCACTGTGCAATCCTGGGGAGTGCAAAGCCACAGTCTCTCAAGTCTCTACAGTGGGTGGTTTGCCCACTGTTCAATCCTGGGGAGTGCAAAGCCACAGTCTCTCAAGTCTCTACAGTGGGTGGGTTGCCCACTGTTCAATCCTGGGGAGTGCAAAGCCACAGTCTCTCAAGTCTATACAGTGGGCGGTTTGCCCACTGTAACATCCTGGGGAGTGCAAAGCCACAGTCTCTCAAGTGGAGGCTGTTCTCCACTGGTTCTGGAGGGGGACTGGTGCCCAGAGTGCTTCATCCTGCCAAGGACAGACGGAGTGGATGCTGTTCTCCACTGGTTCTGGAGGGGGACTGGTGCCCAGAGTGCTTCATCCTGCCAAGGACAGACGGAGTGGATGCTGTTCTCCACTGGTTCTGGAGGGGGACTGGTGCCCAGAGTTCAGCACACACCCCATGACGGTCTCAGTTGCGTCACTGCCCCTGCCGCTAATGGGCTAGCGGTGCTTTCCATGGCGGTCTTTGCCCTGTTCAGCGGTCCTTGGCCTGTTCAGCGGTGCTTGAGTTGCCAGTGTCAGACCTGTTCAGCGGTGCTTTCCATGGCAGTCTTTGCCGTGTTCAGCGGTCCTTGGCCTGTTCAGCGGTGCTTGAGCGGTCCTTGGCCTGTTCAGCGGTGCTTGATTTGCCAGTGTCAGACCTGTTCAGCGGTGCTTTCCATGGCGGTCTTTGCCCTGTTCAGCGGTCCTTGGCCTGTTCAGCGGTGCTTGAGTTGCCAGTGTCAGACCTGTTCAGCAGTGCTTTCCATGGCGGTCTTTGCCCTGTTCAGCAGTCCTTGCCAAAGCGGTCCTTCATTGCCCAGCAGGGCTGTGGCTGGCGGTCCATAATGGGTCAGCTGGGCTGTGTCTTGCGGGGCCCTCCTGACCAGCTGGGCTGTGGCTGGCGGTGGCCTCCTGGGCAGTGACTCTGGCGGTGGCCTCCTGGGCAGTGACTCTGGCGGTGGCCTCCTGGCCAGTGACGATGGGGCTGGCGGTGGCCTCCAGGGCATTGACTCTGGCGGTGGTCTCCTGGGCAGTGACTCTGGCGGTGGCCTCTTGGCCAGTGACTCTGGGGATGGCGGTAGCCTCCTGGGCAGTGACGATGGGACTGGCGGTGGCCTCCTGGGCAGAGACGATGGGGCTGGCGGTGGCCTCCTGGCCAGTGACGACGGGGCTGGCGGTGGCCTCCTGGCCAGTGACGATGGGGCTGGCGCTGGCCTCCTGGGCAGCAGGGATGATGGCGGTCTTCTTCGCCGTGCTGCTCCTCCCAGACTTTGGAGATTTCTTCTGCCCCTTCCCCACCTTGGCAGGAGTCAACACTCCCCCCGGGACCCCTGTGAGCGGCTTTGCTGGCTGGAGTCTTCCCCCTCTCCCGCCGGGCACTGTCCAACTTCTGGTGCTTCACAGGGGGGTGGACTGGGTGTGCTGTGGCTCCGTGCCACACTGGCTGGCCTGGTGGCCGGTGCACTCCACATACCTGTAACAACAGGCACCACAGGTCCCAGAGATTTTTTGGCTGAGGTGCTAGTACGGGACCTATGAGTTGGACGGGGGGCTGCGGGGAAATAGGTTAAGGGTGGACAGGAAAAGTTTTTGGGAGACACTGGGACGGGTAGCTGGAGGGGGTTTGGGAGTGGAGGAAGAGGTGGTGGTTGTAGGAGGTGTAACCTTTGTGGATTTGGGTGCAGGGGCATGGGCTGGAGGCTGTCATGAGGTGGATGGCTGTTGGGTGGGTGTGTGCCTGCGTTTGTGTATCTTCGGAGGGGGCGTCACAGACACACTGGGAGAGGACACAGGGGACGTGGAAATGGTAGTGGGGGTGGTGACCGCACATGAGCGGGGTGTGGTGGTGGGTGTGCTGGTGTGGGACGTAGTGGCTGTAGTGGTAGTGCATGCAGGTGTGAGTGTAGACGAGACTGGGAGGGAGGAGGGAGACGAGGAGGAGGGGGACACAGTGGAGGCAGTGGATGTTGGTGTGTCTGTATGTGTGTGATGCTTGCGTGAGTGCCTGTGGGATGTGTGGTGCTTATGTTTGCCTAAGCTTCCCTTGTGTAGTGAGGTGTGTGCAGGCTGGTCTGATGGTGTGCTTGGGATACGCTGGGGTACAGGGGATTGGGTCTGGGTGGAGGAAGTTGGAGGGGGGAGGCTAGACACAGGGACAATGGCTGCCATCAGTGCTGAGGCCAGAGTTTGCAGGCAGGGTTCGATGAAGGGCAGCCTGACCAGAATGAATGCCCTCCAGGAATGCATTTGTGTGTTGCAACTCCCTTTCTACACCCTGGATGGCATTCAAAATGGTAGACTGCCCAACATTGAGGGACCTGAGGAGGTCAATGGCCTCCTCACTGAGGGCAGCAGAGGTGACGGGGCAGGGGCTGAGGTGCCTGGGGCGAAGGTGATGCCCACCCTCCTGGGTGAGCGGGCACGGGGCGAAGGCTGAGGGGCTGCTGGGAGGGTGGTGCTGATAGGGGGAGTGGCGGCTGTACCTGTAGAAGTGGGGGGCACAGATGTTGCCGCCACCACAAGGGAGCTCCCATCGGAGGACGAGTCCGTGTCGCTGGTTGCAGATCCTGTGACCACCGTGGTGCTCCCCTCACCCTCCGTCCCACTGATGCATTCTGAGTCCGTGGTGTGGCCCTCCATGGCCATATGGGATGCAGCTCCCTCGTGCTCCGGTGCCACTGTAGCTCCGCCTGATGATGCTAATGCACACAAGAACAGGGAGACCACAAAAAGGGGGGGACGACGACAAAAGAAAGACAGGTTGAGTGCATGGCTTACCGCTACTGTTGGCGGACAATACAGACACAGCAGCCCCCTGCACTACATCGCGCTGTTGGGCTCTACAGATGCAATTCCTGGGAAATGGCCTACATGGCTATGCCCGACATCTGCACACATAGATGACACAGGGGCATGAATACCTGTACTTGGCACTCTACAGAGGTGGGGTGCCACATGGCCTGCATTACGGAGGGGCCTAGCCTACGGAACTCGCCCTGGCCTAGGGAAACCCACAGCCCTCCTCCCCCACCCAGACACCTTCACTGCGCGCAAGGTCCTCTGAATGATAGTGTACTCACCCCCTTGTGTCTGCTGTGATGCCCTCAAGCGCCCATCCAACTCAGGGTAGGCCACCGCCAGGATCCGGAACATCAGGGGGGTCATGGTTCGACGGGCACCCCTCCCACGTTGGGAGGACATCCCCAGCTGAGCCTCTGCCGTCTTCTTGCTCCAGCGGTGAAAGTCCTCCTATCTTTTCCGGCAGTGGGTGCTCCGTCTGTGGTGGACCCCCAGGGTCCGGACGTCCTTGGCGATGGCACGCCAAATATCCTTCTTCTGGTGGGCGCTGACCTACATGACATGTACAGGGGAAGAAGAGAAGTCATTACCAACTGCACTGTCAAAGTGAGTGGCCCACATCCCTACCCTTGCCATGTGGCACAAGCATTCACAGTCCTTCATGCATGCAGAACTGTGCCCCCTTCCTTCTTACAACCAGCCCTCTCCACACAGGCATAGCCCATACAACATGCTCCCTGTGTACTTACCTGTTGGTCTGGAGGACCGTAGAGTAGCGTGTACTGGGGGAGGACCCAGTTGACGAGCTTCTCCAACTCCTCTGCAGTGAAGGCAGGGGCCCTTTCCCCAGACGCACGAGCCATCGTCTCTTCCAGACCGAGGTCACAGCAGCATTTGCACTGTAGGTCCTCTCCTGTTGAAGATCAGGTATTGAGTGATTCAACAGATAGAAAATGGCGGTCACGTCCGCAGCGGTGACGTCCGCAGTGGTGCGTACCATCACCGCCGGCGTACATCGTCATTGGCTCCTGGGACCCATAGGGTCCAATGTTAACCAATGCAGCATTGCGCCGCGGTCTTTGACCGCCTACCGCAACGGTGTACAATGCCAGCGCAGTTACCTCACATCCTATTGTCCCAGTTTAGAGGTCAGGCAGCCACCTTTTCAGGGGCCCACATGGCCTAATTACCAACTGCGTCACACATACCTAGGCCTTGTCTCACAACACAAATACAGGCCACATTTTGTGTATGAATGGTGTTCTGTGTAGACTGTGGGTACATACCTCTGAGTTGTTTGACTCTGTGGTCGCTGTTGTCCTTCATAGGCACCGTCCGCTGGGACATGTGAGGAGATGGCGGAATCCTCCGGTGTACCGACCGCTGGTGGACCTGTCGACAATGGAGGAAAGAAGTTTGATCATCACCTACAGGTTTGACCGTGCCACAATCCAGGAACTGTGTACCCAGTTGGAGCCTGACCTGATGTCAGCAATCCGCCATCCCACAGGAATCCCCCCTCAAGTGCAGGTGCTATCAGTGCTTCATTTCCTGGCAAGTGGGTCATTTCAAACAACAGTGGCCATGGCATCAGGGATGTCCCAGCCTATGTTTTCCAACGTGTTGTCCAGAGTGTTGTCTGCCCTTCTGAAACACATGCGGAGCTATATCGTTTTCCCTCAGGTGGAGGACTTGCCTACAGTGAAATGTGACTTCTATGCCCTTGGACATATCCCCAACATCATAGGTGCCATTGATGGGACCCATGTAGCTCTGGTCCCCCCCCACAGGAGTGAACAGGTGTACAGGAACCGGAAGAGTTATGATTCGATGAATGTGCCAGGCTCCCCGTCTAACTGGAAAGGAGGCCGATATGATGCCATTGACCTACACTCTCGCTGTGGGACGTGAGTAGGGGGCCTGAACTAGTCTACAGGATTGGGGGCTCAACCCAACATTGACCAATACTGCCCTCAGGTAACCCCAGTCCACTGTATCAAACACTTTGGTGGGAGGAGGCGTCTGTGGCAAAGAGCCACATGAAGGTGTCTAAGACAGTAGCTCATGCTCCGCCCTGGCATGAAACAGCTCTTGTCTGCTTTATGCCAGGGCGGGATGACACGTCTCAACCTGGAGGCCAGTATGGTGGCGAATATCTTAACTTCACAATTGATGAGAAAGATGAGCCGGTAGGTTGCACACAACTCAGCAGGGGGCTGGGTCTTCGGGATTACCACGATTCTTGCGGCATCCAGTTTGGGCAGGAAAGCGCCGGTGCGGTCTACTTCCTGGTACAAAGCTAGTAATTTAGGGACTAAAATGTCACAGAACGTAGTATAATATTCCTTAGGGAAGCCATCTGGCCTGGGAGTTTTCACAGAATCCATCGCTGCTACGGCCGCAGTGATTTCGTTATCTATAAGGGGCTCATCCAGCAACTGGGTCTCCGAACTGAAGATGCGGGGAAGGGACAACTCCCAAGAAACTGCTCTGAATATTCTGCATCATGTGGGGTCGGAACCGTATAGAGTGTACAGTAGTATTGTGCAAATGCTTGTGCTATTTCAGTGGATGTGTGCACACTGTTGCCCGTGTCATCTATGATTTTGGGTATGATCCTGGACGACTGTTGTTGGGTAACCAGACAATGTAAGAGTTTACTATTTTTGTTGCCTCAGCCATATATATTTGCCTGCGTGGCTCTCCATATGTGTTTGGCTGCCTCGATAGAGAGTCGGCGTATCTAGTCTCTTATTAGGGCCAATGTCTGCTCTGAGTGTCTCCCCACATCACTTGCCATATTAACCTCCATCTGTAGGGCCTGGTCTTCTAAATTGGTAATCTGAGATAGGTGGGCGCGTTCCCGCATTCTTAGATAACCTTTGGCAAAGCCCCTCAGTGTCGCCGTGCCGGCAGCCTAAAGGATGCTGGCATCAGAGACTGAGCCCTAATTATCTTTGAAGTAGTTTTAAATCTCCTTTTCTAGGGCTTGAATATATGTTTTATCCTGTAGATACCAGGCATTAAGACGCCACATTGGACTAATACCTTCCCTGGGAAGCAGGATCGGTGCATGGCCTGAATGCCTCTTGGTAAGATTTGGATGTGGTTTATGCAGCGGCAGTCCTGTGCCGGCATAAAAATCATGTCTATGTGTGAGTGAGTATGGTGGTCTGCTGACATGTGAGTGTACTGGCGCCTTCCAAAGTGCCATGTCCACCACGCATCACTGAAGCCCAAGGAGGTGATCCAGTCTGACAAGTGGCGAGCATTTGTGCGTCGGGACGCAACGGGTGGGCCTGAGGTGTTCAGCTCAGGGTCTAAAACAGTATTAAAGTCACCCCCGATCAGTGTCTGACCAGGTGGGAGGTCAAGTAAATGAAAGGCCAAGTCTCGAAGAAAAGCGTGAAGTGCCACAGACGGGGCATATATACTTGTCAAATTAATAACGCAGCTCTCATGTGTACGTATCAGAGTTAAAAAGCAGCCTTGCGGATCCCCTACTGTTTGGGAGACCACCAGGGAAGGATCTGTGGAGCACTATAACTACCCCTCTAGAGCCCCTAGTGTGTCCAGCGTGAAACACCCAATCAAATCCTCTACGGGCCAAGAAGAGACATCTATTGCCCAGAAGATGCGTCTCCTGTAGCAACAGTACATTTGGGGAGTGACGGTGTACAAAACTAAAAACTCCTGCTCTTTTTTTTCTATCTAGCAGGCCATTAACATTCCATGATAGGACGTGCAAGTGTGTCATATTCCGGTTTGTAATAAGTGGTCACCAAATGCGGGAATAGGTTCCCACCGCGCGTCCCCCAGCATGGGATGTCTATACCTGAGCTGACAGAGGTCATGCAGAGTGCCTTCCTCTGCCAGATTGAGGAGTCAAACCAGTTTATCGAGGTGGGTCTCTTACAGCTTCCAGTGTCATGCATGGTGGAATGATTCAACTTTACAAACAGTCAAACAGTACTGAATCCCTTCCCCCCAACTCCCAACCCTCCCCATACTTCCCCCCCAGAAGCATCTGTCGCCCCCCCAACGGTTAGGAACATTACAGGGCTTCATAATAACCAGTGAACAAAGGGGAACGGTATTCCAAATGGGATCCCAGAAAGAAAGAAAGAAAGAAAAGGAGCGTGATGGTGGACCCCTCCTTCTTGAGGCTCAGTGTAAGCCATTAAATACTACCATTTGTCTTTGTTATGTACGTAGTGTCAGTGCCATGGTTATGATCAAGGGTTGCGTTCGGGTCGGAACACCACCAAGCTGCATGGCTGGTCAGAGTCAGGCCCATCAGGGCGTGAGGCCCAAGAGCCCCCCGGATCATCGGTGGCCAGTGTGTTTACAGCAGCTATTCCTTCTGTCTTGTGTGTTTCAGATGACTATAGATGGGCCTGCTGTGCCCGGGGGACCCGGAGCAGGAGTCCGGGGCCGGCACCCGGCGCCACCTCCCCAAGCGGGTCCTACGACACAATGTCTTTGATCTTCCTCCCATTCCCGCCTGGTCAAGTCGAAATGATTGTCGAACGCAGTCCTCTAGGGGTGCCGATGGGGCCACTCCTCTGTGAGCCATTGCCATGCCATTTCTGCTGTATCAAAGAAATACGTTTTGTTCTCATGGATTACAAGTAATTTAGCTGGAAAAAGAAGGCGATATTGGAGCCCCATGGGCCTCCGTTTCTGCTTGACTTCAGTATATGAGCGTCTCTGTTGCTGGACCTCCCTTGTGTAGTCTGGAAAGACAAGGACCTTGGCGTTCCCACAGAGCAGGTCCGGGCCCGTGCGGATCTCTCAAAGAATCGCATCTGTCACGAAGGTTCAGGATTTGTGCTATAAGTGGCCTAGGTGGGGCTCCCAGGGGAGATCTCATCGCCAGCGCTCGATGTGCGCGTTCAATCGCAAACCAGGGCGAGAGGACGTCCGCGGGCATCCATTTTCTGATCCACGCCTTGAGAAAGTCAGCTACTGGTCGGGTCTCCCCTGCTTCTGGCACTCCTACAACCTGTAAGTTATTGTGCCGAGACGTGTCCTCACCTGCTGCATATGGACACCGAGGGCCACACCCCGCCCCGCACTGTGATCACTCCAAGAGAGGCATTCATTGTGGAAGCGCGGAGAGGGTATATTCTACCAGGTGCCCACAGTGGCAGGTGTCACTACCTCTTCTCTCAACCCCATATCAGTGGGGTCAATCAGACGCAGGCCGGATCTTTGCTCCCCTGGCTGATGATAGAGCATCAACAGCCAGGGGGGAACAGGTGGGCCCATGCCACCGCAGGCCTAAAGCACGCCGCCGCCCCCTCTGGGCTCGCCAGGTCTCCCCTCTCCAAATGGGCCAGTCTTCAGTCTCTGGGGCAGTTTCATGGAGGGAAGTCGGTGCCGGGTGCCGGGCGCCAGGACCTGAGGGGGTGGGGGGATTTCTAGGCCATCATCCCAGGCTGACACCGGGGGACCAGGTAGTCGGCTCTTCCCTATCTGCCTGGGCAGTACACGAATCCTCCTGCCGAGCAGGCGCACCCAGACCCCAACAGCCCCATCCGGGCCCCCAGCCAGCCACCGCCATCTCCGATCTCCTTACTGCTCCTTCGTTTTCTTCCCAATCAGGGTCCCAGGTAGGACGCGACTTCTCCCAGGTCAGTCCAGGTGTAGGAAAGTACCCTCTTTCTTAGCATAGTTACCCCCATTTTTCTCCATGTTGTCAGTGTGTTTGACTGTGTTCACTGGGATCCTGCTAACCAGGATCCCAGTGATTATGCTCTCTCCCTTCTGTTTTCAACCCACATTGGGCATACTGGAACCCTCATGTAATTCCTAAATATATGGTACACAGGTACCCAGGTTATTGGGGTAACGGGGGATCCCTATGGGCTGCACCATGTATTATGCCACCCATAGGGAGCCCATGCAAAGTGGTCTGCACGCTTGCCATTGCAGCCTGCGTGAAAGGGCGCATCATCCCTTTCACAACCAGGTCACTGCACCAGGTCACTAAGTCACCCCTATGGCAGGCCCTCCTAGCCCAGAGGGCAGGGGGCAAGTACCTGTGTGTGAGGGCAATCCTGCACTAGCAGAGGTGCCCCCACGAACTCCAGCTCCATTTTCCTGGCCTTTGTGAGCGAGGTGACACCATTTTATGCGTGCACTGGACATAGGTCACTACCTATGTCCAGCTACATAATAGTAACTCCAAACCTAGGCATGTTAGGTATCAAACATGTCGAAATCATGCACCGATACTGTTGACAGTATTGGAAGTATGATTCCATGCACTCTGGGGGCTCCTTAGAGGACCCCCAGCATTGCTACCACCAGTCTTCCAGGCTTTTACGGGTAGCCCAAGCTGCTGCCACCCCTCAGACAGGATTCTGCCCACCTGCTCATTGAACAGCTCAAGCCCAGGAAGGCAGAACAAAGTATTTCCTTTGGGAGAGGGGGGTAACACCCTCTCCCTTTGGGAATACGGGTGACTGGCTTGGGAGGGGTAGCCTCTCCAAGCCATTGGTTTTCTTTGAAGGGCACATTTGGTGCCTTCCATGCATAAACCAGTCCACACCAGTTCAGTTCAGGGACCCCCAAGTCCCTGCTCTGGTGCAAAACTGGACAACAGAAAGGGGAGTGACCACTCCCCTGTCCATCACCACCACAGGGGTGTTGCTCAGAGCTCCTCCAGAGCGTCCCTGGGTTCTGCCATCTTGATTCCAAGGTTGGCAGGGAACTCTGGGAGAACCTGAGTGGCATCTCCTCCAAGAGATCTTCTGGCTACATGCAGCTCCAGCCCCCAGCACTCCTTCCTGCAAATCCCAGCCTCCTGCGGCATGAGATCCTCTTTTATAGTGCTTCTGGGCTGCAGTGATGTCCTGTTCTTCTTCACCGTTGACCAACTCCTGCAAGTACAGCTGGGAGGGTAGTAGCTCCTACTCCTCCTGGATTCCACTGTAACATTTGGACTTTGTTCCCTCTCTCCACAGGTCTTCTCCCCTACGAATCCAACACTGGTTTCTTGCAGGCTTGTCTGGGTGCCTTCTTTTCTTCCTTTCCTTCCTTTTGGGTGGTTTGGGGAAAATCCAATGATTTACTCCTGCTTTCCTGGTCGCTGGGGGGTGTTATGGTATTTACATCTGTGGTTTTCTGGTAACCCCATCTCCCCACTACACATCCCACTTACCTGAGTGGGAGTCCTACATTCGTATTCCATTTTTTTAGTACGTGGTTTGGTCTCCCCCTAGGGTCACAATTGTTTATATACATTGGCACTGTTTTCTATGCTTTTCTATTACTAATTCTGACTACTAGTGTATATAATTAGTGTATTACTTACCTCCTAATGTAGAATTGCCTCTTTAGTAATTTTTGGTATCATGTCACTAAAGTAAAGTACCATTATTTTTGTAACACTGTGAGGTTTCTTTCATGTGTATAAGTGCTGTGTGACTACAGTGGTATTGCATGAGCTTTGCATGTTTCCTAGATAAGCCTTGGCTGCTCATCCACAGCTACTTTGAGAGAGCCTGACTGCTAGACACTGCCTACACTACACTAATAGGGGATACCTGGACCTCGTATAAGGTGTAAGTACCATAGGTACCCACCACACACCAGGACAGCTTCCTACAGCGGGCTTTCCTCGAGATCCTTGGCCTCCCCAGGGCCCAATGGGGCAGCCCACGGCCCCGCCACCAGCCCCCGGCTCCAAATCAGGCCACCTTCAATTTCTATCTGCTCCTCTGCCGCATTGGCGGCGTCTGTCTCCACTCCTCTCTGGAGGCCCGCAGGGGCCAACCTCTGGCCAGTCACCCCCGGGGTGTCAGGGACCCGTGACAGCCAATTCAAGGGGCCTGACTCCCCGTTGACCCACGATGCCTCGCTGAGCCTCCTCCATCGGCCAGGGCCGCCATTTTGCAGTCTTGTATGGACCCTGCGATTCCACCTCTGCTATGGCCCCTCACCACCGGTAACGGGGACCTCCGCACAGTAGCTGTTTCAGGGGGGTCCCCACTCATGCTTGACGGTAGGGGGGTTCTTTGGCGTTCATTTACGATGACTGACGGAGGAGTCCAGGAGCACTCTTAGAGTGCAACCTCCAT
Source organism: Pleurodeles waltl (assembly GCF_031143425.1). NCBI lineage: Eukaryota > Metazoa > Chordata > Amphibia > Caudata > Salamandridae > Pleurodeles > Pleurodeles waltl. The sequence goes on from NC_090443.1 coordinate 505,698,111, forward strand.
CTATGTCCTTGGCTCCGCCAACCCCTTCCACACAATCTTATAAGTGCTTTGCTCAAATTTTTTGTTTTTAATACTGACCTAAAGACTCATTTGCCCGGCAAGTCATCAAGACCTCCTTGTAAAATATATCCTGTAATGTATTGATTGATTGCTGACAAACTTTCTTATTTGTACATGGTCTTACACAGAAGTTTATCAAATAACTGTGTTTCTATTGCTGATTTTCTTCATTGCAATGCCTTTAATGAACTAAACAATAACGTTTACAACAACAACCTCACTCCCTTTAAGCACTCTCCTCTTCTTCACAAGGCGCACTGGTCTTGACAAGCAGACAGGCACTTGTCCTCCAGGCTTCAGGGGAGGTGATCTTGAATTACCCTGGGTGGTGTACCCTCACCCAGCTGGGAGACTGGCAAAACTTTGCCCTCAGGCCTGGTCTCATGCACAAGTGCAGAGAGTCTCCTCCTTGATATACAGCCCAACTGGCTGGTTGAAAGTTGACAATTTCAGGGGCCTTGAGCTCCCATTCTTACAGCCCTTTTCCAGGCACCAAATATGATTTAGGGCCTGAGTCTGAAGTTTGTGTTGGGATTCTGCTTCCTTTTTGAAGTGTCCACTCTTCTGTTCCCTTCCTCCAGAAAATAGAGGGCCACAGCTAGAGCGACTACAAATCAGATAGCCCCACAGCACAGGCCACAGGAGTGACTAGAGTGTCACACTTGGATATCCGCCTCAGTAATATTTGCATTGAAAGGTTACCCCAGAGACCCAGCACTGTTCTTTATGACAGTCTTATCAACCCCATCCTCTTCCTGAAATGTGCCCAGTTCCTTTCCATGACCTCTCCTTAAATCAAAGCACCATTTGAAGTGGCCTAAAGAGCCTCACTTTCCTTCCTCCAGTGTGTGTCTCACCCAGCTCTCAGGAATGCAGCAATCCTCAAATCTTTTCTTGGGTGAGTCCTCTTCCTCATCCTGTTTATTCAGGTGGCCCTTAGTCTCACAAAAAGGTGCCCAGAGTTGTCCATGTATTGAACCATGCACAGGCACACATAATACACACTTGCGACTACACATGCACTGCTCAGCTGTACGTAATAACTTGATGTAGGCCAAGGGTTAGTTAAGCACACAGCAGTGGAAATTCATATGAATGGGCCTGTAGACCTCACTTCAGTTTCAGAAGTAAAAAGACCTGTTCTCTCCTATTGAGCATTACATGGTGTATTGACACCACTGCGCTGGTGCTGCTTAACTCCTGGTGAAAGCAGTAGCCTTTCACCACTATGAGGGTAGCTCTTTGAGCGCCACTCACGGTCCAGCAAGACTGCAGTCTGAGACTGGCCTATGTCATGGCACCCACGCATGATCTGTGTTATACCATGATAACAAAAATCAGCTCTATGAATCCAGGCATCATAGAAGCTGGGACAGTTAGGGTAGGGTGGCACATCTGTCACCCTATGAGTGACTTTTCCATCCCAGCAATATGGTACATTATTTCCTTATTAGAGGTGACTAGAGACTTCACAACTACGCTGTACTAAGGAATTTGGAGCCTAGCTTTTATAATTGGACTTGAGGATTAGATAAAGTTTACATATTTCATCACGACAGTGGGTGAAGCTAGATTTTGTTGAGCCAAAATAAAAGGGTAGCTCAATTGCTGGTTTCTTGGGTGGATTAAGTGTGCAATCCCAACCTATTACAAGGATGTGACTAACCACTCAACCCACCCAAGGCCTTGTCACCCCTGACGTGCACTCTAGGCAATACGTGGTGTTCTCCCTCTATCTGTCCATGTAGGCTACTCTGGAAATGCTCAGCTATCCAGAATATTGATCTCGCACTTTTCAGCAATGGCAGAATTTTTTTTAAATAGCTAACTCTCCAGAGCCCCTCTTCCCATTTTGCACATCTTTCTCTCTTACCCTTAAAATGAAAATGTTCCTACTGCATATGAAAGTTTAAAACACTTCATCTCAGTTTACGTGTAGGGATTTTAATTTATTTCTTTTTTTGTAACATGCTAAATTGTTAGCATCTGATACTTCCGATTATAACAGAAAACGTAGAAATGTGCATGGAAGTTCTACATGTCTGATAAGTGTCAGTCTACTAAGCAATGGCTTGATGTTAAAACCACGCATCCTGTTTTTATGGTTACCCATAGATGATTGTGAACATCGTTTTTATTGTATGACTGCTATTCACAGAAGGAGAATGGGTCCTGCCTAGGTAGTACTGCAGCAATAATAACTCCTAACTCTTTTGTCTCCTGCCAGAAGGAAGTTCACAACATTTCTCATCGGAAAAAGTGCCTGATTTATAGTACCTGTTTGATGGCAACTATGGACTATGACAGCTGTACTTTTTTGATAAAGGGCAACAAATAGCATTCCTAGAAACTCTACTAACCCTTTCGCTGCCAGGCCTTTTCCACCTCCTGCGCTGAGCCTTTTTGGGCTATATGGGGTAGTTTGCGCCTAGGCCCTCATAACTTTTTGTCTACATAAGCTATCCACGCCAAATCTGCGTCCTTTTTTCCCATCATCCTAGGGATTCTAAAGATACCCAGAGTGTGTGGGTACCCCTGGAGGAGACCAAGAAATTAGCCCAAATACTACTAAAATTTGGATTTTTTGGGAAAAACAGGAAAAAAGTGCTGCAGAAGAAAGCATGATTTTTTTCCTGGAAAATGGCATCAACAAAGGGTTTGCAGTGCAAAAATCACCATCTTCCCAGCATTCAGGAACAGGCAGACTTGAATCAGAAAACCACATTTTTCAACACGATTTTGGCATTTTACTGGGACATACCCCATTTTTACTATTTTTGTGCTTTCAGCCTCCTTTCAGTTAGTGACAGAAATGGGTGTGAAACCAATGGTGGATCCCAGACAGCTGAACATTTCTGAAAAGTAGATACAATTCTGAATTCAGAAAGGGCCATTTGTGTAGATCTTTCAAGGTTTTCCTACAAAAAATAACATTGAAAATGAAAAAATATTGAAATTGAGTAAAACAACCATCAGTTTCTGTCCACTCTTTCTTCTTTAACTTTTTCCAGCTCTGGCAGATTTTTTAATGCAATATATCGTTATGTCTGCTGGACTCTTCTGGTTGTGGGGATATATAGGACTTGTAGGTTCATCAAGAACCCAAGGTACCCAGAGCCAATAAATGAGCTGCACCTTGCAATGGGTTTTCATTGTATACCGGGTGTACACCAATTCATTTGGTAAAATATAAAGAGTGAAAAAAGTTATCAAGGAAACCTTTGTATTTTCCAAATGGGCAGAAGATAATGTGTTGAGAAGCAGTGGTTACTTGCACATCTCTGAATTCAGGGGTCCCCATGCTAGCATGTGAATTACAGGACATTTCTCAAATAGACTTCTTTCTTACACACTGTCTTACTTTTGGAAGGAGAAAATGTAGAGAAAGACAATTGGCAATAACACGTGTTCTTCTATTCTGTGATCCCCATGTCTCCCGATAAAAATTATACCTCACTTGTATGGATAGGCCTAGTACTCGTAACAGGAAATGCCCTAAAACACAACGTTGACACATCACATTTTCCCAGAGGAAAAGGACATGTTTTTTGCAAAGTGCCTAGCTGTGGATTTGGGACTCTAACTCAGCCGGCACCTAGGGAAACCTAGCAAACCTATACATTTTTCAAAAACTAGACCTAGGGGAATCCAGAATGGGCTGACTTGTGGAGCTCTCACTAGGGGCCAGATGTACGAAGCATTTTTCAAGTCGCAAATGGCGAATCGGCCCGATTGCGACTTGAAAAATGCTATTTGGTATGTACAAAGCCCAAACTGTGATTAGGTAACTTGTTACGGAATCGCAGTTTGGGTTTTGAGATTCGGTATTAGGAAGGGGCATGACAAAGGCGTCCCTTCCTAATACCAAATCAAGATGGTATGTATGATTGTTTTGTGACCGCGAATGCGGTCGCAAAACAATTGCAGTTAGCACCAGTTTCAAACTGGTGCTAACCCATTCGCAAACGGGAAGGGGTCCACATGGGACCCCTTCCCTTTTGTGAATGGTAGCGAAAATATTTTTTCAGAGCAGGCAGTGGTCACACGCCCACTGGCTGCTCTGAAAAAATGAAAAGAATACTTTTCAATTTTGATTTTGAAATGCATCTCGTTTTCCTTTAAGGAAAACGGGCTGCACTTAAGAAAAAAAATTATTTATTTAAAAGCAGTCACAGACATGGTGGTCTGCTGTCTCCAGCAGGCTATAATCCCTGTGAGAGCGGCCATTCCCAATGGGGTTGCAAATTGCGACCTACCCCATGAATATTTATGAGGTAGGTCATTTGCGACCCCATTGGGAATCGCAAACAGTGTCATTGACACTGTTGTACATCAGGTTTTGCGAGTTGCAAAACCTGATTTTTGTACATGTGGCCCTAGGTTCTGTTACCCAGAATCCTTTGCAAACCATCAAAATTTGGCCCCCAAAAAAACACTTTTTCCTCACATTTCAGTGATGGAAAGTTCTGTAATCTGAGGGGATCCACAAACTTCCTTCTACCCAGCGTTCCCTCAAGTCTCCCGATAAAAATGGTACTTTACTTGTGTGGGTAGGCCTAGTGCCCGCGCCAGGGAAGGGTCCAAAACACAACACGGACACAACAAAATTATATGTTACAAAACTACCTGTTTTTGCAGGGGGAGCAGGCGTTTTGGTCCCGGGTGCGGCAGTCATCAAGGGAAACCTACCAAACCCAGACATTTCTTAAAACTAGGCACCCGGTGGAGTCCAGGGAGGTGTGGCTTGCGTGGACCCCCCAACATTTTCTTACTCAGAATCCCCTGATTAAATTAAACCTCAAATTTAGCTTTAAAAAAATCAAATGTCCCCCACATTTATGTGTGGGAACTTTGCACCGCACACATTTCCTACCACTCAATGCTCCCCTCCATTAAAAAAAATAAAAAAATATAGGCTGATGTCATTATATTGGGGGGGGTGGCAGCGAAAGCGTTTCCTCTGTCATCCCTGACCTCCATGGGCAGGTGCCCGGACGTAATGGTTACGTCTGTTGCACAGCGTGACGTAACCATTAGGTTAAGGATTGAAACTCAGTTGTGGTTGGGTTTTTAAATTTGTTAGCTAGAGTTTTAATACAACTCATGGAAAGGCATTTGTTTCCACAGACAGCTGCATGGATAAAGCTGTGGTGCCTCCGGAAGTTCTAAGAGAGTGCTGCCCATTCTCCCTAAGCTGAGAACAGCCTGAACCACTACTGTCGCTTTGCTAGTCTGCTGTGTTGCTCAACTTATCTGTGTGGAAGGCCAGAACAAAGCTAAGATGTGCAGAGCCCCAAATATAGTGCCTAGAAGCCCTATTTGTACTTCATCAGAAACTAGAGGGTGGTTGCAACAGGATCCACCATCTGCAAGTGAGCCAAGAGACATCTCTGCTTACAGAACACCATCATTACTGCCGCACCTATCATTGTTTTTCTTCCTTTGACCATGCACATCTCGGAGAGCAGTCCAAAAAATGGTAAAGATGGTTCCTAACTTACTGGAGAGCTCCATTAAAGCACTGGAATAGACCTAATATGTGACCTTCATATCAGCTGTCACCAAGAGCCAGAAACCCCCTTTTTGTGAGAAATAGGGTTTCTATTTGGCAGAGGTATGCACCCTGTCCACGTAGGGTCCACAATCCTAGTCAGTTACACTCCCTAAATTGACCTGTGCTCGCCCTCTGGTAGCTTGGTACAGAGTAGTCGGGGTTAACTTGAGGCAATATGTAAAGAATTTGTGAAACACTTTAAATACAGTAACTCAATAAAAAACACCACAGAAACACTCCACACAGGTTTAGAAAAAGAGAGAATATTTATCTGAGTAAAGCAAGACCAAAATGACAAAAATCCAATCCGTAGAAGTAGACATATGAATTTAAAAAAATTAAGGGGGTCATTACAACATTGGCGGTAAAAGCCGCTTACCGCCGTGCAGAAGACCACCAACACACCGCTGCGGCCGCGGACTTCCGCCACAGCTATTATGACACACATCTCGGAATCCGCCAAAATTCAGACACCCACACAACTCCGCCACACCAAAGGTCAGTGATAAACTGGCGAAAACAAAACCTCCACCGTCACGCCAACAGAAACACGCCCATGCAATTACGACCCACGAATCCACGTGGCGGTATTCCATTGGCGGTACACACTGTTGCACTCAAAATACACACACATCTCCAAAACACCGCCACATTGGACAATTCGAAATACACACACCTGATACGCATACAAACTCCAGTCCCACACACCCAATTCAATATAAAACACACACCCACATCACCCACAAACCCCTACGACCGATTAATCTGAAAGAAGGCCAGAGAGAGACAACAGCAATAGACAACCCCACCACACAGAGGCACACAACACCATCACCCATACAACATCCACGCTCAAAACACCCCACACCACCACACATCACCACACTCATCAACACATACACCACCCCACACATCACCTACACCACCCCATGTCACGCCAAAGACACCCCAGGTTTTCCGAGGAGGAGCTCAGGGTTATGGTGGAGGAAATCCTACGGGTAGAGCCACAGCTATTTGGAGCACAGGTGCAGCACACCTCCATAGCCAGGAAGATGGAGCTATGGCGAAGAATCGTCGACAGGGTCAACGCTGTGGGACAGCATCCAAGAAATCGGGAGGACATCCAGAAGAGGTGGAACGACCTACGGGGGAAGGTGAGTTCCGTGATATCCAGGCACAACATCGCGATTCAGCGGACTGGCGGCGGACCCCCACCCCCTCCCCCACAACTAACAACATGGGAGGAGCAGGTCTTGACCATCATGCATCCTGAGGGCCTCGGGGGAGTCGGTGGAGGAATGGACACTGGTAAGTCAAATCTTAACTATCATATCCCCCACCCTACCTGCATGCTATCACACACCCCCACCCTCACCCCCTCCCCTATCACGCCAAATCCTCACTAATGTACTCATAACACAAACCACACATCCCAACACCAAGCCCTGCATGCAACACCAAAGCATGGTCACCCCTCACTAAAGCATGCCCAGAAGCACAAACCCTTAACACCCCCCCAACCATCATCACACAAGCCTTCACACTGGAATGCTAGCACTGGGGTACACGCTCACCCACCCATTGCACACCATGACACACACACATGCAATAATCATGCTTTTATACCCCTGCAGGACCACTACCCAATGTCACCAGACAGGAGGATCCACACATCTCTACCCCACCCACAGAAGAGGCCCACAGTGATGACAGCAGCTCTGGCGAACTGGATCCAGATGACCAGTCCGGACCATTGTGGGCCTCGGGACAGTCGGTTCCCCTTGCACAGGCACAGCCCAACACTGACCTTCCACCCTCTGGTAACACCAGCACAGCACCCACCTAGCGGGCCCATACCTGCGTACCCAGGACACGTCAATCAGCGGTGTGTCCACCACTACAGGGAACCCAGGATAACCCACCACCCCAACAACAACAGGGACCTGGGGGCAGTGGGCACACAGTCCAGTGGACGGAGGCACAGAAACACAGGGGAACTGGGAGGGCTGCTGAGCGACAGGGGGTGGACAGGCCAAGGGAACCCACTCTCCATGAGGCCCTCTCCTCCATCATGGGAGCATACCACCACTCCCAGGAGACGATGGTGACGGTCCTGGCCAAGTTTCAGGAGACACAGCGCCTGCAGGACGAACAGTATTTGGGGTTCAGGGAGGAGCTTAGAACCATCAGCTCCGCCCTGGGCACCATCGTAGGGGTGCTGAAGGACATACAAAACACCATGAGGGACACCGTGGCACTCCAAGAGGCCCCTGACACTAGCATGGACGATGAACTGCCCACCACCTCCGCCGGCGCTAGTGGACAGGACGCCCCGCCACAGGACCACCACACCAGCACCCCACCCCCTGCAGACGCAGAAACACCCCGCAAGCGGTCCCTGAGATCCAGGAACAGGACAGAGCAAGATGGCAAGACCCCGCCAGGAAATGAGACCACCCTGATTGTCCTCCCACTGTCCCACTTTGTTACCCTGTCCAGATTGGAACTGCCCCAGCTCCACTTCCTATGCCCATATGGGCAATGCACCTGTGTGACTAATAGACTGGACTCTGCCATGGACATTCCTCCACCATCACCCATCACCATTTTACCACCCCCTCCAATAATTAGCACTTCAATAAACACCCTTGAACCACAAAACAATCTGGAGTCAGTCTGTGATTTTGAAAATGTGTGTTAACTATGACAATGGCAAAATCTGTTCTAAAATGTAATGTCAACATACCTATGTCACACATCACAAGTCCATGAAGGATGCAAGCAGATGACACACATTGGTAACCACACCTGTGAAACCGTAATTGAAATGTACAACTCAGTTACCATATACTGCTACTAATTGACAGACAGGATAGAGGTAGAAGTGTGAAAGTGAATGTGATAGTAAAAAAAAAAATTCTCACCTGTGTGTCACTGGAAATATTGCTGTATGACTGACTCCCTGTTGTCTATGTCTTCTTCCTCAGCTTCATCCTCATCACTGTCCACAGGCTCCACAGGCTCCACAGCTGCCACAACACTGTCATCTGGACCATCCTCCTGCAGAAAAGGCACCTGGCGTCGCAAAGCAAGATTGTGAAGCATGGAGCAGGCGATGATGATCTGGCACACCTTCCTTGGTGAGTAGAATAGGGAACCACCTGTCATATGGAGGCACCTGAACCTGGCCTTCAGGAGGCCGAAGGTGCGTTCGATCACCCTCCTGGTCCGCCCATGGGCCTCATTGTAGCGTTCCTCTGCCCTGGTCCTGGGATTCCTCACTGGGGTCAATAGCCAGGACAGGTTGGGGTAACCAGAGTCCCCTAATAGCCACACACGGTGCCTCTGGAGTTGACCCATCGCATACGGGATGCTGCTATTCCGCAGGATGTAGGCGTCATGCACTGAGCCAGGGAACATAGCATTCACCTGGGAGATGTACTGGTCTGCCAAACATACCATCTGTACATTCATGGAATGATAACTCTTCCGGTTCCTGTACACCTGTTCACTCCTGCGTGGGGGGACCAGATCTACATGGGTGCCATCAATAGCACCTATGATGTTGGGGATATGTCCCAGGGCATAGATGTCACCCTTCACTGTAGCCAAATCCTCCACCTGAGGGAAAACGATGTAGCTCCTTATGTGTTTCAGCAGGGCAGACAACACTCTGGACAGCACGTTGGAAAACATAGGCTGGGACATCCCTGATGCCATGGCCACTATTGTTTGAAATGATCCACTTGCAAGGAAATGGAGCACTGATAGCACCTGCACGTCAGGGGGTATTCCTGTGGGATGGCGGATTGGTGAGATCAGGTCTGGCTCCAACTGGGTACACAGTTCATGGATTGTGGCACGGTCAAACCTGTAGGTGATGATCAAATGTCGCTCCTCCATTGTTAACAGGTCCACCAGCGGTTGGTACACCGGAGGATTCTGCCATCTCCTCAAAAGTCCCAGCTGACGGTGCCTAAGAAGGACAACAGCGACCATAGAGTCAACAAAATCCCAGGTCTGTACCCACAGCTACACAGAACACGACACCAAATACATACACAGAACACGACACCAAATACAAAACTCATCATGTATATGTACATGTTGAGTGTAGGCCTAGGTATGTGTGACGCAGTAGTAAATGAAGCCATGTGGGCCCCTGAAATGGCGGCTGCCTGACCTCTAAAGTGGGACAATGGGGTGTGAGGTATCTACGCTGGTGTTGTACACCGTTGCGGTAGGCGGTCATAGACCGCGGCGCAATGCTGCATTGGTTAACATTGGACCCTATGGGTCCCAGGAGCCAATGAGGAAGTGCGCCGGCGGTGATGATACGCACCGCTGCGGACGTGACCGTCATTTTCTATCTGTTGAATCACTTGATACCTGATCTTCAACAGGAGAGGACCTATACTGCAAGTGCTGCTGTGACCTCGGTCTGGAAGAGACAATGGCTGCTGCGTCTGGGGAAAGGGCCCCTGCCTTCACTGCTCAGGAGTTGGAGAAGCTAGTCGACGGGGTCCTCCCCCAGTACACGCTACTCTACGGTCCTCCAGACCAACAGGTAAGTACACAGGGAGCACGTTGTATGGGCTATGCTGGGTGGAGAGGGCTGGATGTCAGTAGCAAGGGGGCAGAGTTAAGCGACCATGAAGGACTGTGAATGCATGTGCCACATGGCAAGGGTAGGGATGGGGGCCACTCACTTCGACGGTGCAGTTGGTAATGACTTCTCTTCTTCCCCTGTACATGTCATGTAGGTCAGCGCCCACCAGAAGAAGGACATTTGGCATGCCATCGCCAAGGACGTCCGGAACCTGGGTGTCCACCAGAGACGGGGCACCCACTGCCGTAAAAGATGGGAGGACATTTGCCGCTGGAGCAAGAAGATGGCGGAGGCTCAGCTGGGGATGGCCTCCCAACGTGGGAGGGGTGCCCGTCGCACCATGACCCCCCTGATGTACCGGATCCTGGCGGTGGCCTACCCTGAGTTGGATGGGCGCTTGAGGGCATCCCAAGCAGACACAAGGGGGTGAGTACAACATCATTCTGCTGACTTTGTGCACAGTGGAGGGGTCTGGGTGAGGGTGAGGGAGGAGGCCTGTGGGTTCCCCTAGGCCAGGGCGAGTTAGGTAGGCTAGGCCCCTCCGTAATGCATGCCATGGGGCACTCCACCCCAAGTACAGGTATACATGCCTCTGTGTCATCTATGTGTGCAGATGTCCACCATAGCCATGTAGGCCAGATCCCAGGAATTGCATCTGTAGAGGCCAAGAGCACGGCGTAGTGCAGGGGGCTGCTGCGTCTGTATTGTCCGCCAACGGTAGCGGTAAGCCATGCACTCAACCTGTCTTTCTTCTGTCACCCCCCCCCCCTTTTTGTGCTCTCCCTGTTCTTTTGTGCATCAGCATCATCAGGCGGAGGTACAGTGGCACCGGAGCACGAGGGAGCTGCATCCCACATGGACATGGAGGGCCACACCACAGACTCTGAATACACCAGTGGGACGGAGGGCGAGGGGAGCTTCACGTCAGTCACCGGATCACCAAACAGCGACACGGACTCGTCCGCCGATGGGAGCTCCCTTGTGGTGGTGGCACCATCTGTGCCCCCCACTTCTACAGGTACAGCCACCACTCCCCTACCAGCACCGCCCTCCCAGCAGCCCCTCAGCCTTCGCTCCGTGCCCGCTCACCCAGGAGGGTGGGCATCACCTTCGCCCCAGGCACCTCAGGCCCTGCCCCAGTCACCCCTGCTGCCCTCAGTGAGGAGGCCATTGACCTCCTCAGGTCACTCACTGTTGGGCAGTCTACCATTGTGAATGCCATCCAGGGTGTAGAAATGGAGTTGCAACACGGTAATGCATTCCTGGAGGGCATTCATTCTGGTCAGGCTGCCCTTCATCAAACCCTGCAATCTCTGGCCTCAGCACTGATGGCAGCCATTGTCCCTGTGTCTAGCCTCCCCCCTCCAACTTCCTCCACCCAGACCCAATCTCCTGTACCCCAGCCTATCCCAAGCACACCATCAGACAAGCATGCACACACCCCAACACACAAAAGTAGCTCAGGCAAACATAAGCACCACACATCCCACAGGCACTCACGCAAGCATCACCCACATACAGACACAGCAACATCCACTGCCTCCACTGTGTCCCCCTCCTCGTCATCTCCTTCCTCCCTCCCAGTGTCATCTACACTCTCACCTGCATGCACTACATCTACAGACACTAGGACTCGCACCAGAACACCCAGCACCACACCCCGCTCACCTGCACTCACCACCCCCACTACCATTTACACGTCCCCTGTGTCCACTCCCAGTGTGTCTGTGACGCCCCCTCCCAAAGTACACAAACGCGGGCACCCACACACCCAACATCCATCCACCTCACGACAGCCTCCAGTACCTGCACCTGCACCCAAATCACCTTAAGTGACACCTCCTACAACCACCTCCTCTTCCTCCACTCCCAGACCCCCTCCACCTACCCATCCCAGTGTTCATCATAAACTCTTCCTCAGCGACGTTGAGCTCTTTCCCACCACCCCCATCCCTCGAATTCATAGGTCCCGTAGTAGCACCTCAGCCAAAAAAAGTCTGGTACCAGTGGTGCGTGTTAAAGGTGTGTGGAGTGCACTGGCCACCAGGGCAGCCAGTGTGACACGGAGCCAAAGCACTGCCAGTCCACCCCCTGTAAAGCACCTTAAGTTGGAAAGTGGCCGACGGGAGAGGGTGAAGACTCCTGGTGGAAAAACAGCTCACAAGGGTCCCGGGGGAGTGCTGAGTCTGCTGTGACTCCTCCCAAGGTGTTGAAGGGGCAGAAGAAGTCTCCAAAGTCTGGGAAGAGCAGCACGGCGGAGAAGGCCGCCATCCTCCCCGCTGGCCGGGACACCACCGCCAGCAGTATCGTCACAGGTCCGGAGACCACCGCCGGAGTCAGTGCCCTGGAGGGCACCAGTATCGTCACAGGTCAGGAGACCACCGCTGGAGTCAGTGCCCTGGAGGGCACCAGTATCATCACAGGTCAGGAAACCACCGCCGGAGTCAGTGCCCTGGAGGGCACCAGTATCGTCACAGGTCAGTAGACCACCGCCAGCGTCAGTGACCTGGAGGGCCCCGGCAGCCACAGCCCCGCTGGGCACCGACGGACCGTAATGCCACACACCGCTGCACAGGTCAGAGACAGCAAAGGCAAGCACCGCTGAACAGGGCAAAGACCGCCATGGCAAAGCAACGCTGAACAGGCCAAAGACCGACATGGTGAAGACTGCTGAACAGGGCAAAGCACCGCCAAATCAAGCATTGTTAGCCCATGTGCAGCTGGGACAGTGACGGAACAGGGACCGTCATGGGGAGCGTGATGCACTCCGGGCACCAGTCCCCCTCCAGAACCAGTGGAGGCCTGCATCCACTCTGTCTGTCCTTCACAGGATGAAGCACTCTGGGCACCAGTCCCCCTCCAGAACCAGTGGAGACTGTTATCCACTTGAGAGACTGTGGCTTTGCACTCCCCAGGATGGTACAGTGGGCAACCCACCCACTGTAGAGACTTGAGAGACTGTGGCTTTGCACTCCCCAGGATGGTACAGTGGGCAACCCACCCACTGTAGAGACTTGAGAGACTGTGGCTTTGCACTCCCTAGGATACATCAATGGGCATGGAGCCCCGTCGTGGATCTGGCGTGGTGCTGTAATCCGGCTGAGGTGCCCCCCTTCCCTTCCCCCTGAGGTGCCTGTTGTATTTCTATCTGATGCCCCTGCAGTGTTCTCTCCGTTTGTGGACAGGTATCTAGTGTGGGACTCGCCCATGCATTTTGGGCCCCGTGGTCCACGGACATTGAAATGTGCATACCTGCACTACTAATCGTGATGTATATATTTGGAAAGTGTATATCTATCTGTATATAGTAGGTTACTGTATTTTGATACATTACAATGTTTGAACTGATTTCGTTTTGTCTTTGCATTCTTCCGGGGGGGTTGGGGGTTGTTACTGTGCTGTTTAGAACTGCATTGGTGTGTGTGTCGTAGTGTGCGAGGGTCAGTTTGGGGGTGGGGTTGTTGCATGTGTGTCCCCCTGACTTTTGCCTCCCCCCTCCCCTATGTCGTAGGTGCAGTACTCACCGTTGTCTTCGGCGTCTACGTTGCTGGTGATCGTAGATGAGCAGGAAGACAAGCGCAGGGAGTATTTGTAGTTCGGGCACCATGGTAGCCTCCTTCCTCGTGGAGTGTGTTCAGGTGAGCGTTTTCCCATTGCAAAAGCTGTTTCCGCCGTGATTTTATCCACGGTGAGTCCGCCCCGGAAAAGGTGGCGGATTGGCGGGTTGTGATACTGTGGGCGGTACTTTGTCTTCTGTCTGTCTGTTGGCGGTGACCGCCGCGCTGCTTGTCTGTACCGCTGTGGCGGTCGGAGTGTTAAAGTGGCTGTCTATGTTGGCGGTTTCCGCCACGGTCATAATTCCCTTTTTTTGTCTGCCTGCCTGTTTGCGGTATTACCGCAGCTTTAACACCGTCCGCCAGGGTTGTAATGACCACCTAAATTTGAAATAGTGCTTGGAAGTCACTAGCAGTCAAAAAGTTACATGAGGTTGCAAGGGACCGATGCAAATCTTTTTTTTTTTTTTTTTAATTGTTTATTAAAGAATATAGGGTGGTACAGAGTATATAGAAATATATCTTCAGAGCATTTCTTTACAACAGATAATTTCACAGTAGATATATAGACATATGCAATCTAACAAGTATTGTGAATAATAGGTTGAAGGGTTATGGGTAAATAATTAGGGGAGGGATTGAAAGAGAGAATAGAGAACGAAGAAAAAGGTTGGTCATGGGGAGGGAGGGGAAAAGGGAGATCATATGAACTAAAAGGGGGAAAGGGAGGTTGGGAGAGATAAATAAATGGAGGGGAGGGAAGCCTTGGAGACAGAATGTCAAGGCTGATGAGTGAGTAGTCCGAATATTCCCTGTCTGATGTGGGTTGTCATGTAGGATTAAATAGTATGGTATATGTGCCTAAATGGTTATGATATGAGGTAGAGGTTCCAGTGCTTGGGGAAGGATAGCGCCAGGAAAGGAGCGATCAGGGGATATCCGTGGAAATATATAGGTTAGAATGTTGTTGTTTTTTTGGGGGGCGGATCCATCTTATGTTGTATTAGATGGTCAGACACTGATCGGGTAGGAAGAGAAGGAGGAATATATGTTTAATCGGCCCAGGGTCTAGGACATTTACCCGGGCGGATGGCCTAGGGGGTGAGGGAAAAAGGAAAGAAAGAAGGGGCGGGGGAGATAAAAGGGGGGAGGAGGGGATGGGGGGAGGGTTCTGAGGTGACGACTGCCGTCCGCCAACCGTCCACCAGCTGCCTCATGAAGGGAAGGAAGGGTCTCCAAACTTCAGTGAATAGCGCCGCTTGATCCTGCAAGTTGTAAATTACTCGCTCGTGGGTGGCAGTTTGAAACATGGCTGTCATCCATTCTGTTGGTGTGGGAGCAATACTGGACCTCCAGTGTTGGAGCATGCAGATTTTGGCTGTGGCGATTGCCATAAGGAGTAACCGTTTATGGGCTCGTGATAGGGATGGGTACGGACGCATATCGTGTAAAAGAATGAGTGATGGCGGGGTCGGGTTTGGTATCTGTATAGAGTCTATCAGAGTGTGGCGCACGGCTTCCCATAAGGGTAGTATCGTCGGGCAATGACATAGGATGTGGAGTAAGTCACAATGGGGGTCTGCACATCACCAGCATTTCGCATTTGGCAGCAATCCTGCCCTAAAAAGTTTTATGGGGGTCCAATACCGTCTTGGAGGACTTTAAATAGACAAAATTTCAGGCGGGCTTCGCGGACTCCCCTGTCAAGGGCTTCTATTATGTCCGACCATTCTTCTTCAGTATAGGTGATCTCAAGTCGGTCCTGCCATTTTATGCGCAGTCGTACGAGAAGAGGCTGTGGGTAAAGATGGTTTGTCAGCTCTGCGTATAGACCAGCCATAACGCCTCTGTGTCGGCCCCACTTCTGGAGATAAGTGACAATGGGTGAGGCTTTGAGCGTCTACGGGGGGGTTTCTAGGGCTCTGCGCATGCAATGCTTAAGCTGCATGTATCGCCACTCTTGGTTATTGTGGATGCCGAGCTCTTCCTGAAAGGAGGCGAGCGAAGGCTCGGAAGCTATCACCTTCTATGATTTGAGATATGTTGTGGATACCAGTGTCATTCCATTGGGGCCATCTGAGGAGTTTTCCTCCTATTTTTATACTTTTATTCCCTGCTATAGGGGCCTGAGCGTGCAAGAAAGGGTGTGTGCCAAGTAAGCGGTGGGCTCTGCGCCAGGCTGTGTTTGTGGCCATAAGGATGGGGGTTAGGCAAGTGGGGGTGATCAGTGTATATCCCTCCTATCTCCGTATGCTGACCTCTTGGGAGTTTCTCCGTGGTTACCCATTGCGGGGGTCCGGGGTATCTGGGAGTGTGTACGCTAGTTGTGATAATTGTAAGGCTAATGAATATTGTTCTACTGAGGGTAGGCCTAAGCCTCCATAGGGTCGTCGTGCCAATATTGTTGCAGGTTTCAGCCTCGGGCGTATGGCGCCCCAGACAAAGGTCCTTATTGATGCGTCGATCATGCAGAGCGAGGAGAGAGGTATCGGTAGAGGGAGCATGCTTAGTATGTATGTGTAGCGCAGGAGGGTGACCATCCTAACCGCCTGCGTCCTGCCCCACGTGGATAGGCCCAGTAGTGACTACTTGGCGAAGTCCTGTTTCATTCGGGATATAAGAGGGTCGAGGATGTCCCTGACCATGTGCTACAGGCCTGGATTGATAAACGTTCCTAAATATTTAAGGCAAGTCGGGGTCCATTTAAATGGGAGGCCATGGATTACAGCTCTCGTCATTACACGGGATAGTGGTAGCGCTTCGCTATTATCCCAGTTTACCCAATATCCGGAAAAGGGTGCGAAACCCTCTATGATATATAGTAGTGATGGCAGGGAGCTTTCGAGGTCAGACAAGGTTAATAGGATGTCATCTGCGTAGAGATAGATTTTGGATGAGCCCCCTGTTAAAGGGATACCTTTTATCTGTTGGGAGTTCCATATAGTAGCTGCCAGAGGTTCCATTGCCAGCAGAAATAGGAGCGGTGACAGGGGGCAACCCTGGCGGGTGCCTCTTCCAATGGGGAATGGGTCTGATAGAAAGCCTCCGCAATTAACTTGTGCCGTGGGATGGTCATACAGAAATCGGACTTTGGAAATGAATTGTTCTCCGCGGCCGAAGTGCTTCATGGTAGTAAACAGATAGGCCCATTCGATACGGTCAAATGCTTTCTCCGCATCTAGAGATAGAGCTAGGGCTTCCTCTGGTAGTTGTAGTGATTCCAGTAAGGTATGACAGAGGGTACGCATATGATTTCTGGAGGTGCAACCCGGTACGAACCCCACCTGGGTATTATGAATCAAGGACGGTATCACTTTACGTAGACTTGCTGCTAAGACGCTGGCTAGGAGTTTAACATCTCCGTTCAGGAGGCAGATGGGACGATAACTGCCACAGAATAGGGGGTCCCTCCCTGGCTTAGGTAGAACGACAATCGTGGCCCTGTTGGACAGAGCACCCAAGGAGCCTTCCTGGCATGCTTCCGTAAGTGCCTCGTGCACTGCAGTGATTGCCTTTTCCCCAGCCCATCTATAAAATTCCACTGGGAATCCATCCTCTCCCAGAGATTTATGATAGGGGAGGTTTGCGATAACTTGCGTTATACCTTCCCTGCTTATATCACCTTCTAGGAGAGCTAGGCCTGCCTCCGACAGACAAGGTAGGTTGGCCGCGTTAAGGAATGCCTCCGCCTGTACATGGTCGGTCGCTATTTCAGGGGTATAGAGATGTCGGTAATACTTGGCAAATTCGTTCACAATTTCTTGCAGGCGGGTCAATACCGCTCCTGAGGAGGACGTTATGGCTGGGATAGCAGAGGTAGCCTCTCTCTGTCGGAGCTGTGCTGCTAGGAGGCGTCCTGCTTTCTTGCCTTGTTCATAGTGGCGTCTGCATAATCTTTGCAATGCGTATTCCACCTGTGACGTATAGAGTTCATTATGTGCCATTCAGGCCTGTTCGAGGGAGCGGCGCAGCATGGGGGACGGCTGGGCAGTGTATTGTTTAGTGAGATTCTGGATTGTGGTTTCTAAGGTGCTTTGGCAGGCTACTCTGTCTCTGTTGGCTAATGCTGCATCACGCATCATGTTCCCTCTCAGAGTCGCCTTTGCCACTGCCCATAGAACCCTTTTAGAAGTCACAGTACCCATATTTTCGGCCATATATGTGGATATATGGGCCTCACGTTGCTCCTTCCTTTGAGGGGAGCGGTATCTATGTATAGCGAAGCACCATGGTTTTCGAATGGGGGAGGTTAAACCTACTTGGATCAGGAGTAGGATCGGGGAATGGTCTGAGAGTCCGCTATCTAGGATACTGGTGTCTAGAATTTGGGGGAATTATAGTGTGTGATACAAATAAATAATCCAGGCGTAATTGGGTACCATGGACAGATGATAGAAAAGTATATTCCTTATCTTTTGGGTGTGTTATTCTCCAGCAGTCAACTAAGCCTGCATCCGTGGTTAGGTCCGTCAGTAGTGCCCTGTCATGATTATTGCCTGCATCAATGGGGCCTGTCTTGTCCAGTATGGCATCTCAGACGAGGTTCCAGTCTCCCCCGATTATGTAACGAGTAGTTCCGATTTCAGTCAGGAGACTATTTAGTTGTAGGAAGAAGGGACGCTTTGTGCCAGTTGGTGCGTAAACGGAGCCCACGCATAGAAAGGTGTTTCCTAGTTTTAATTTAGCAAATATATATCTTCCCTCCGTATCGTTCCATGTTTTAATGATTGTAATCGGGAGGGACTTGCGCGTTAGTATCGGTACTCCGCATTTGCGAGGCGTGCCATTCCCGGTCTCCTGGTCTGTTGGGCAGCAGCTAAAGGCAACCTTTCCTACCCAGTCCCGTTTAAGTTTACTTGATTCCAGGTTATCGAGGTGTGTTTCTTGAATCAGGGCAATGTCCGCTCTTTTAGATTGAAGATAGGACAGTATCTTTTTCCGTTTAATATAGCTCGTCATGCCGTGTGCATTACAGGAGAGGATTCGTAGTGGATGTGTCATGGGGGGCGTTCCCTGACATTCTAGGCAGTAGAGTAGGGTCTTGACGGTTCCGAGGACGGTGATAATGGAGGGAGGGGCTACTTCAGCTGTTGGAGTGGGGGTTATGCTTGTTATAGTGTAATGGCTTGGAGAAGGGAGGGGCAGCTGGTGGGGACCAGGTGTTCTCTCTAGAAAAGGAGGGGGGGTGGGGGCAGGAAAGAGTAGGGGAGAAAAGGAAGAGAGGGAGGTAAGAAAAAAGAAGAAAAGGAGATAGAGATAGAGATGGGGGGCCGAGAGGTAATGCAGAGGAGAAAAGAAGGGGTATTAAGGTCGATATGTGGAATAAAGTAAAATAAAATAATAAAAGAAGATGCTGAGAGGGTAAGTAGAAGGGGGAGGGATGGGGAGGCTAGGGGTCCAGCCCCTGAGGATAGATCTGTAAACGGCAGGTCCGATTCCTCTCGGAACTCCCGTGCCGTCGGGGTGATCTCTGCCGGGGAGGCGAGGGGGAGCAGAAGGCAGCCGATGTTGATTTATGACAAGAAATTGCGCGGGTCCCGGGGGGGGAGAGGGTCACGAGTGCGTTGTAAAGGGAGAAACTTGAGGGGGGGTAGTGACCTTGATAATGATGATGACGATGGTCAAGGTTTATCATCCTGGATGAGGATGGGATTGGATGGGAGAGGTGGTTACATTTGGACAGTGGGGAGGGACTTGGTCCACAAAGTATTGTTGACTTACTCGAGGGGTAGCGTTGAGTTAGTATGACGGTGATAGGGGGGGGAGGTTTGTGGTTGTGTATGGGAAAGGGTCTACCCGGCAACGAATAGTAACAAGTGTGATGTCTTGCGCGACTCATGTGTTTACAGTTTTGGGATAAAGGGCAGCCGCCATAAATGGGTAGTGCTGTTGTGTAGAATCCTACGTTGTAGGGGTGATTTGGTAGGGAAGGGGAGGGAAGGGGTTAATGCAAGCAGTGGAGGGTATATTATGGGAGTGGAGGGGGAGAGTGGGGGAGATGGGAGGAGGGAGGTGTGGTTGGGGAGGGGGGGACATGGGGCAATGTAGTACTGGTTTGGGCGAAGGTTGGGAGAGGTACAGGCATAGAACATCTTGAATACTTCTATACACCCATAGTGTCACTTTATCACATAACACAACATTACTGTAACCTGTTAATTCTGATAACATAATATATCATAATTCCTTGTCATACTTTCATATTATCATCTGTTAAACTGTGTGTCAGAAGGCTTATCGTAGAGTAAATAATGATAACTGACGAATCCTGGTCTATGCGTAGGCGGTGTATGTTTCTTACTTCGCTGTATATACCTTGCATCGTATTATTACATGATAATACTATAAAGTAGAGTACATTCAGGTGTTGCCAGTTTGTTAGCTAAACATGTGATACAGTTGTGGTCGGACAGAGCCCTGTCCTGTGTGGGGGTTGCAGATGTCGGCAGTAACTAGTCTGATACAAGTACGTGTGCTCAGTATGGGCTATAAATAATTCATGTTATAATACCGCGGTTTGCAGCATTGCATTATAGAGGGCACACATATGCATTAGGTTTTGTGTCGCAGAGTACAGTTTAGTTTAATTTACTTTGATTTTGGCCCCTGGGTGAGTGATGGGGGTTAACTAGTTCTGGTGTAGGTGTTAACCACATGGATTACGTGTTAGGTCAGGTTTAGCTTGTGTTGTATTGTTTGCTGCTGCAGGGTATTCTGTAGTGCAGTGAGGGCATGTCAGTTTGTTTAATAGGTGTTTGGTAACGCCATTATAAAGCTAGGCCTTGACTCTTATGTAGCCTGTAGGAGTCGGTGAGGTCTAGTCCGGGCGCTAATATGTGTACCCTATCTTATACTAGAAACAATTTACATTATATTGTCACATTATAAGGCCTTATATTGCTTTGTGGAGAACCTGGGTATATTACCCACCTATTATTAACAATGACAACAATGACTATTAACAGCTATGAAAAAGACACAGATATAAGATCCGAATATGTACTCATCCGTCCATGGGGTTGTCGGCGGGTGCGTTTCAGTGTTCTTGCAATTGTCTCCCATATGCACTGTATTGAGTCGCCATCTCAGGGGGATACATTCGCTGGTTTTAAAGGGCAGCGGGATTTGTCTCTTTCCGATAGCTGAGTGTGGACTGCCACGGCTTGTAAGACCTGGCCCCTGTCATTGTGTGATCTAGCTAGTCTCTCCATGTCCCTGCCCCTTTGACAGGTGTCAGCGTCATATAGGGTCGTACTTGCTTTCTCCATTCCTGGGGGGGGAGGTTCATCCCCTGAGGTATCTTGCGGGCGCCTTGTGCTGGTGGAATCCATAGGCTGATGTTGGAAAGAGTCAAGAAAAACTCTCAATTCTTCGGGGTTGTAAAAATCGTTGGATACTCCGTTTTTGGTGACCCACATTCTTGCGGGGTCAAAAAGGCCATATTTCATCTCCAGTTGGCGAAGCCGGGGTCTTAGGGCTAGAAAGGCCTTTCTACGTTCATTAGTCTCTTTGGAATAGTCAGCAGTTATTCGGATGTCATGCTTTTCTATCCGTAAAGGTCCGTGGCTACGCGCCTCTTGGAGTATTTGACCGGTTTGATTATGGCATAGTAGGCATGCGATAATTGGTCGAGGCCTTGAGGATTTGTCGTAGCGTTTCGGGCCTCCTCTGTGTACCCGTTGGAATTCCAACGGCGGATCGAAATCCAGTGAGGTCAGTATAGGAAGGGAAGAGCCCAGGAAGGCCTGTATATCTGTGCCTTCTTCGTTTTACGGAATCCCAAGTAAGCGGATGTTATCTCTTTGGCTTCTGTCCTCCATATCCGTTAGTTTACTCCTGAGGTAGAGGAGATCTTGGTCTCTGGCCTGGGACGCGGCTGCCTGCGTTTCCAGTGATCCCATGCGTTGTTCCAGTCCTGTCACCCTGGATTGGAAGCCTGCAATGTCTGATCGCATGGATTTGGTCTCCAGCGTTAGTGAGGTTATAGCGGCGTCCATTCCCTCTATTCAGCGGCTGACAACGGTGATCTCCTGTAATATCCGTTCCATGGTTGTGGATCGTTCCTTGTCAGACATCGTGATGGGCTCGGTTGGGGGTGGTGATGTGTGAGGGCCTGTCGTTATAGGAGTTGGGCGTTTATGGTGGAGCGCTTCCGAGAATAGTAGTTGCCGCACTGGTTTTCCTAGCGGCTTTATTGCTCGGTTAGCTACCTTGCATCGCCTTAATGGTCTGCAGGGACTACCCAGTTGGAACCCAGGCCTTCCTCGGGGTCCGATGGGGGTAAAGGTTTCCGAGTCAGCCGGTTCCTGTTTCTGGTCCGTCCCCTTTTTTGTTATCTGTTTTCTGTCTGTTTGCTTTTCTCCTCTTTCGTTTTTCCCCCTTTATTTGTACCGACCCAGTGGCTGCTGCGAGGTGTGGCAATCTACCGTTGTCATCAGGCAGGGAGGGAAGTTATAACGATGAAGGCACCGGAGTGGTGGAACAGGTGTGGGGCCTGTTGTAGTCCAGAGTATTTATGAAGCTGTGTCCACTATTTGCCGTCGTTGGAAGAAGTCAATGTGGGGCACTCCTCAATTAAGGTGAGTTGCGGGGGTATTGAGGGAGGGGGTAGGCAAGTCCTTCTTCATGTCTTTTTGCCAGCAGTCCATCGTGGCTGACGGCATGTAATCCTGGACACCCCTCCTGTAGTCGCTAGTGTCCCACTGGTACCTGTGGACTACGGCGGGGGCGTTAGTCCCTGCTCCTGTGCCTGGGCATCCTGGGAGGAAGGGAGGGGGTATATGGTAGTGAAGCCTGCCTCGTTGTTCTTGCTTGAATCTTCTTCCCCTCAATTGGTTTCCTTTTTTGTTTTGTTTGTGTCTTTTCTTCTCTTTTTCCCTTTATTATTGGTCTGTGTTATCGTTATTTATTTGTTATTTCTCTTCGTATTTCCACTTTTCTTTTTTCTGTTTTTTTGACCTCTCCCCTTCCTCGTCTCCGTCCCACTTGTCCTGTGTAGAGAGGGATGCAGGGTGTCTGCCTGTCTCCGGATGCTGGCTGCTTACTATTCCTCCCTCATTTCGCTTTCTTTCTCCTGTCCTTCTTTCCCTCCATTCCTTTCCGTTCTCCCCCCTCCTGTTTCTCCTCCTGTTCTTTGTCTTTGTTTTTTATTTTTTACAAAGGGAGGAGGGGGGGAGAAACGCAATGGCCCAGTGGAGGGGTGCTGGCAGGGTGGCACAGCGTCTCCCGCTAGCGCTGGGGAGCAGGGAGCCGTACCTATGAGGCCAGTTGTTTTTACGTCGGTGAGGTCGCTCAGCCTCGGGTTCCGAGGGCACGGCTCCGCCCCTCCAGCAGGGCCTCTATCCCCGACGCGTGTCGTAGGTCCCCCGGCGCTCCAGTGGGTCCCCCCGCCGGGGACCGGGAATCCAGAGTATCGGAAGGGTCTCCGAGGCTCTCCACATCAATCCTCGCCGCCGCTGGCGAGCTGGCCGCGGCGTCGGAACAACACGACTCCGCCCCCCCCGGGCAGGCCTCTTCCACCGAGGCGAGCCGTGGGTCCACAGGCTTGCGACGGAGGACACTCCTAGCTCGAATCAGGAGCACGGCAGCGGCAGAAGGGGTTGGCTCCAGGTGGTATGGTCGTTCTGGCGGTCTCCGCGCCTCCGTTGCCTCCCCCGGATCGCCGCGGCCCGGAGCTCACTGTTTAGGCGGCCATCTTTCTTCGTGGCCCGGACCGGTGCAAATCTAAAGTTCAGGCCTACAGCGATGGACGGTAGGCTGGCTACAGAACCCATGCAGGGACCACTGAGAAAGTACCTTGTATAGAGCAAAGCACTGACGCCATGTGCACGATGTGTCAGTATTTTCAACGCAGTCAGATCACTGTGTCATCATTGCGCTCCGTAGCGATGGATGCAATGTGCCGGATTTTTCTAAGCACTGTAGGTGATGTCGGTTTTTGCAGAAATCAGTTGCAGAACCCACTTCTGAGGACCAGGACTAGAGGGGGCACCTCAGGTAAGGGAAGGACTCAAAGATGGCAGAGTCCAGGAGCACCTGGAGAGTTGCAAGCAGTCTTTGATGTCCCTGAGACTGCAGAACCGGGGGCAAGCCGCAAAACCATAGGAGATACTCTGGTTCAGCAAGATAGGTCCAGTCCTCCTCAGCAGAGTAGAAATCAGGAGACAGCAGTGCAGCTCAGTAGTGCAGAGAAGCAGTTCCTTGGAACAATCTAGCAGAGAGGTGATCCTTAAAGCACAGCAGTCAACTCCAGCAGAGTTCTTCCCAAATCTAGCAGTAATCTGGTTTGAGGAGGGGGGTCAGAGACCCAGTACCTATATCCCAAAATGCCTTTTAATGTGAGGAATAACTTCAAAATACCTCCTTGCAGTGCACAGGTCCCCTTTTTATCCCACCTCTGGCTCCAGACTATCAGTAATGGGTAATCAACCCTTTGTGTGGAGACGGACACTTCCCTATTGAAGTGTAAGTGTAAGGTCCCCTCCACCCTGCAAGCCCAGGAAGACCCATCAATATGCATATGAATGGAGATGCAGTTGAATTTCCTGTGTTGTGGGTGTCTGGAGGGAATGCGCAAATACAGCTGTCACTCAGTCCAAACCAGACGTATATTGGAGACAGGCTGTCAGGCACATAGAGCACTGAGAGCAGAGAAATGTTCGCTTTCTAAAAGTGGCATTCCTAAAATAGTAATAATAAATCCGACTGTAACCAGTAAAGAGGATTTATCTTTACCATTCCAATGATGTGAAACATGATGTAACTACTCATTTGTGATCAGGAGTTACAGCGTAAATGTATATTAAGGAATTCCCAGTGCTGCCCTATGAGAGAAGTAGGCCCCACAGTAATGAAGAACGACTTTGGGAGTTTTTCATTGCCTTAACATTTAAAACTTAAACGTACATGGTCTGCCTTCTAATTGCAAAGCACCCTGCCCTATGGGCTACCTAGGTCCTTCCTTAGGGGTCACTTATATGTAACAAAAAGGGAGTTTACAGCTTGGCAAGAGGTTTTAAATGCCATGACAAAGTGGTAGTGAAACAGCACACACAGGCTTTGCAGTGGCAATCCTGAGAACATGTTTACAGGGCTACTTAAATGGGTGGCACAATCAATGTGACAGGCCCACTACTACCCTCTAATTTACAGGACCTGGGTATATGGTATACCACATTACAAGGGACTTACAAATACACTACATATTCCAATTGTGGATTCTCCAATGGTATTATGTTTAGGACAGAAGCACATGCACTTTTAGCAATGGTCAGCAGTGGAAAAGTACTCAGACTTCTAAGGCAAACAAAAAATACAGCAAAAAACAGATGTTTAAAGGCAAAAAGTCTGGGTTAAGACCACCCTAAGGATGCCAGGTCTAACACATGTCCCCACAGCTTAAAGTGGGGAAACCTACCCAACCTTATGGGAGTTCTCGTACCTAGGGCGGAAAAACCTAGATAGACCATCAGCTTTGGCGTGGTATACCCCAGGTCTATGTTACACCCTGAAGTCCATACCCTATATGGAAACTGACCACCTCAGCAGTTTTGGATTTTCACCTCTCATTTGAATGAGCCTCCTGAGGGGCCTGGTTAGTCTGAATCAAGAAGTGAGTGCCAAGCAGGTATGGCCTCAACTTCTTGGCCCAAACCACAACAAAGGCTTCTCTTTCCATAGCACTCCACCTCTGTTCCTGGGGAAGCAACCTCCTAGAGATGAAGGCTACAGGCTGGTCCAAGCTTTTTTCATTGAGCTGTGATCAAACTGTCCCCTCCAAGCCAAGTTGTGAGGCATCTTTTTTAATTATAAACTCCTTGGAGCAGTCATGGGCATTGTGCACAGGGGCTGTGCACATGGCTTGCTTCAGGGAGTCAAAAGCTATTTGGCATGCCTCTGTCCAAATCACATTTCTTGGTTGCTTCTTCAAAGTTGACTCTGTCAACGGGGCAACAACGGTGCCATATCCCTTGACAAACCTCCTGTAATACCAATTGAGGCCCAAGAAGTGTCTGGCCTCATTCTGGGTTTTGCCCCCCACCCAGGCCTTGATAGTACCTGTCTTGGGCTAGAGGGGTCTGCACTTTACCCCTGCCCACAAGGTGTCTCAAGTACACCACAGTCCCCTACCCTGTCTAAGACTTACTGGCCTTGATTGTTAGGCCTGCCAGTTGCAGTGCCTGAAGCACTTCCTGGGGTGAAGGAGATATGCATATTCTCATTCATAACAGTATAACTCATCAATAGACTCTTAAATAAAGGCGTCTCTGTGATATCAGATTGAGACCCCTTTTGTGAAAATGAGGGCGAAGCCCCTTCTTTGAATCATGGAACAAGAACAAACTACAACCTCTGAACCAAGAGATGGCAAGAGCTTTGGACTTTGGTCATACTCTGAATATCAATCCTGTAACAACTATGCATTCATAACATAAACGTTTGATCTCAGCCTAGAAATTCTCAAAGACTTAAATTAAATATGTATCTTACATATCATGCTTTCCAAAAAACAAAGAAAACTATAATTTGTTTATCTCCGAAATACTTTCACATTTATCTATCTATCTAGGCCTGAAAGTTTTACTCATTGAACTTGAAACGCTTTGTGCGTTGGGCAGAAGCGCCTTGTTTTGTTGTTCATGAAGCGCTTTTATTATTATACATGAAGCGTTTTGTTCATTATTCCAGAAAGCGCTTTTACTTGTCTTGTCTGAAGCATTACGTTCATTATGCCAAAGGCGTTTTACTTATGTGGACCGAAGCGCTTTGATTGCCGTGCCAAGGGCGCTTTACTCATGTGGACTGAAGCGCTTTGATTGCCATGCCAAGGGTGCTTTACGCATGTGGACTGAAACGCTTTGATTGCCGTGCCAAGGGCGCTTTACATGTGTGGCCTGAAACGCTTTGCTCGTTGTGCTAAGGGGCGCTTTACTCCTGTGCTCCAAAACGCTTTGATCATTGCGCAGAGGCCGCTTTACCTTTAAAACTGAAAACGCTTTGCTCGTTGTGCTAAAGGGCGCTTTACCTTTGGAAGTAACAATTCCCTTCAAGATTGGGCACATCAAGACCTTAGCGCTACAAGTACGACCTACTCGTATCTGAATTCACCATGGAAGCAAGGATACTCCTATTTGCTGTCAATCTGCCATGCAGGAAATCTGCTCTTCTTCAGAGGAACCCCCACAAGGTCTGACTGCATCGAAGTCTTCAAAATAGTGAGCAATGTGCTTGGGTGTGGCTGGGCTTTATAGGCCTGCCACACCCCAAGATGGCCGCTGCCTCTAAAAACCTGGGAATTGTAGTCCCTTAATAGAATAACACTGATAAGTGCATCTTGTCCACCAATGTCCTGACCCTGCAGCTACATGAGCTTTACCACAGGGCAGACGACGCTGGTGACCACTTTTACAACAGGAGGGGATGACAAGTGGTGAACATGAAGCACCGCAAATACGCGCAGCAGCGTTTCGGGCAGGACCTGGACCGCGCACAGCCTTATTCCTGACAGTTTGAGACCAAAGGGCATTAGACGAAACTGGTAATGGGCATCTGGAGTGGAGAAGAATGACCTCACTTTGGCACTGTCTGTTAGGGCTAAACTGCCAGCACCCTGATGTGAGATCAAAGGTACTTAAGGACTGGGCATCTACTAACTGGTCTGTCAGCTCATCAGACTGGGGATGGGATGAGCATCTTGGTCACAGAATTTACCCATCTGTAATCCATACAGAACCTCAGTTCAGGTGTGATGCCCAGTGGGACAGCTTTGAGTAACAGTCCCACAGGCCTGGATCAGAGGCTACTGGAGGATTCTATCAATCCCCCAATCCTAGCATTTTAGAGATGTCTTTCTAAATGTTGGCCCTAGGCAGTCTTTGAGTGTTTCTAATTGGCGGTACACAGATTTGCACCCTGCACCGATGTGTGGCATGTTTAAGACTTGGAAATATTTGGTGGCTGTAATGAGAAAGGTGGCAGCCTTTGAAGGACTACTTGATTTCTTGCTTTTGGAACAACCTTTGGATTGTAGTCATAGAATACATGACTGGCAAGGTCAGATTGGAATGAAAAGTTGGCCCGGGCACCCACAAAAATATGGCCCACATTTGCTGATCGCAACCATTCAGGAATCATTGTGTGGTTAGCATTAGGAGCTTATTTTATGGAGAAATTTCACGTTTCCAAAGTTTCAAAGGCCAGTAACACAATCAGTGTCTTGAAACACCATTATTCCATTACGGATCACCCTCCTGTCTTTTGACACCTTCAGGTCATTAAAGCTCTCAACACTGGATCCCTGAACATGTTCCTCTCTTTTAGATTTCCAAGACCTTGCTCACCATCAGATCTCTTGATTCCTCCTGTCAGGACCTAAAACTCCTGGTCATCCTTAGGGATTCTCGGTCACTGCTAAAGAACATGGCCCCAGAGGTTCACACTCATCCTCAAGTCTTCTGCCGACCTCAAGGACCCATGGGTTCTACGTATCCTAAGGCCCAGAGGTTCCTACTCCCTATCAGTTGGTGGATACTGCCCAGATCTCTGAGGCTCCAGCTCGCTATCAGGTTCCTTTGGATTCTTCTGATCACCTGATTTCCTTGGGAGGACTGGATCAGAAGAACCAGGTTCTTCAGTCATACAATGCGAGTCTTAAAAATTGCACTTGGTACAAGCAACCATTTACCCACTGGATCCAGATGGCAAAATACAATGCAAATATTGTTTATCATGGGACAACCACAGGACGTGTCATGTTTTTCCTTGACTTTCAGTTGCCTGTCATTGAAAGTCTTACTCTTACAGAAGTAGCAGCCTCCACTTCATATGTTCTGGAGGACATAGCAAGGCTGAAAACAACACTTTTCTGACTTCATACCCGAAACACCTAAAAAGGCTCAACCATTTTGTCATTCTAAAGTCTGCTCCAAGCATGGAAAAAGGCTAGAGAGTCTTGTTTACTGTCCCCAGTGCCCATTTCAGCCAGACCTGTATTTTCCTGCTTACCTTATGTTGTATCATACAAAAGTGAAGTACTTTGAAATTGACTGATGTGGAGCTTCCATTAGCTAAATCTTTCAATGGCTGTGTATGGATAACTACCTTCCATTGGCCACTACTTCACCAGGCAAGCAGCCACAGCATTTTAGTTCCACTACTTGAGGAAATCATGGACTTATTTATGGCCTGCTTGACAGCTGTATCTGCCATCAGAACATCGTAGGCTGTGCTGTTTGCTGATTGAGAAGTGCATTATAGTGCCCACACTGCACATAATGGTGGAAGGGACATATGTCATGTTGTCACGGAGTACCCTGTGTGGCAAAACTTTAAAGACTTGACTAGATTTTTAACTGCTTTTTAGGGAACACATGTATAGTAAACAAGGACAAACCTGATTGAGCACAAGAACCAAACTAGGCGTAATAAGTCAAACAAATGTCATGTGGGACTTATTCTCCAACATTTCTACTCGCTTTGAAAATTTGCAAACTGAATTAGTAACTTGTATCTTAACCAATGTTTTTGCAAAAGGGATACAGGACATTATCTTGCATGGTGATGGTTTCACATATTTAGTATAAGCTGTGAACATAAAAATCATGCAAGATATTGGCCCTCATTAC
This sequence comes from Pleurodeles waltl, assembly GCF_031143425.1. Classification (NCBI taxonomy): domain Eukaryota; kingdom Metazoa; phylum Chordata; class Amphibia; order Caudata; family Salamandridae; genus Pleurodeles; species Pleurodeles waltl. Next base: position 505,727,511 of record NC_090443.1, read on the forward strand.
AACCCTGGCAGTTGGTGATAAAGCGGCGGTAATACCTCCAACTGGCCGGCGGTAAAAAAAATGGAATTATGACCATGGCAGAAACTGCTCAGACAGACAGCCACTTTAACACACCGACCGCCACGGCGGTATCAAGAAGCCTCACGGCGGTAACCGCCAACAGCCAGGCGGAGGACAATGTACTGCCCACTGTATTACAACAGGCCTATCCGCCACCTTTTCAGGGGCGGTACCAACTACATCAAAAGCACGGCGGAACCAGAACACAGAAGTCAAAGGACTCACCTCTGGAGACTCAGGGAACAACCACAACACCATGGAGCCGGAGTTGCACATATTTCCAATGCTCGTCTACTTTTTCCTGCATTATGAGGAGCAATGCTGGCAAAGACAACCACGGTGAGTACTGCCACCTAGCACACAAGGGAGGGGGGAGGAAAAAGAGAGTGACACACACACACACAACACCCCCACCCCCAACATCATACACACAACCAGATGCACAAATATTACATATCCGCCCGTACCCCTCAGGAATAATACAAGGACAAAATGATTGGAGGAAAGTGAGTGTAATACGATATAATAACATGAATAAGTGCATCAAAATACAAACGTATATACATATCTACAAATGGAGGGACACTGCCCAGTCCTCAATGTCCGTGGGCCACAGGGCCACATCACATAGGCCAAGGCCCCATCTCACTCCTGCTACAACATGGAGAGAACACTGCAGGGGCATCAGGTCGAAAATACACAGGCACCTCAGGGGGAGGGAGAATGGGGGGGCACCTCAGCCGGAAGATGGTACAACGCCACTGGTCCTGGATGGGGCTACATGCCCACTGCTTGGTCCTGAGGAGTGCAAGGCCACAGTCTCTCAAGTGGGTGGTTTGCCCACTGCTTGGTCCTGGAGAGTTCAAGTGGTGGTTTGCCCACTGCTTGGACCTGGGGAGTGCAAGGCCACAGTCTCTCTAGTGGATGGCTTCTCCACTGGTTCTGGAGGGGGCATTGTGCCCTGTGTGCTTCATCCTGGGAAGGATGGGGTGAGTGGATGGCTTCTTCCACTGGTTCTGGAGGGGGCTGCTCAGTGTTGGGAGTGGCGGTGCTGGCAGTGGTGGGGAGAGGCTCCAGCACTTCTCTTGCAGCCTCGAACGGCTGCCCACTGGGGCTGCTGCTGCTGGCAGTGGTGCTGGTGGCGTTGCTGGTAGTGGTGGGGCGAGGCTCCAGCCCTTCCCCTGCAACCTCGGATGGTTTCCCACTGGCGCTGCTGCTGCTGGCAGTGGTGCTGGTGGCAGTGCTGGCAGTGGTGGGGGGAGGCTCCAGCCCTTCCCCTTCAGCCTCGGATGGCTGAACCACCATGGTTGTTGGAGGGGCTCCGAATGAGTCCCAGCACCAGGCCTCCTGTCCTTCCTGCCTGCTGGTGCAGGCCCCTTGCCCCTCCTGTCAGCAGCCAGGGATTTCCCCTTGCCCTTCCCTCCTGCAGCTGGTGGGGCCTCCTTGCCCTTCCTAGACGCTACTGTGGCCGTGGACTGGGTGGCTGAGGTGCTCGCCTGGGTTCTGACCACCCTGGCCCGACGTGAAGGACGGGGGGGTAGTGGTAGGGAAGAGGTCAATGGTGGAGACGAAAAGCTTCTTAGGGACATTGGGGCAGGAAGAGGGTGAAGATTTGGGAGTGGAGGAAGAGGAAGTGGTTGCGGGAGGTGTCTGTCTGCTGTGTTTGGATGCAGGTGCATGGGCTGGATGCTGTTGTGAGGTGGATGGCTGTTGGGTGTCTGAGTGCTTGCTTTTATGTACTTTGGGAGGACAGACACAGTGGGAGAGGACACAGGGGACATGTGCATGGATGTGGGGATGGTGACTGCCAGTGAGGTGCGTGTAGTGATAGGCGTGATGGCGGTAGTGGATGAGGATGTAGTGCATGCAGGTGTGAGTGTAGACGCTACTGAGAGGGAGGTGGATGACAAGAGGAGGGGGACACAATGGAGGCAGTGGATGTTGGTATGTCTGCATCTGGATGGTGTTTGTGTGAGTGCCTGTGGGATGATGTGTGGTGCTTGTGTTTGCCTGTGCCACTCTTGTGTGTTGTCCTGGGTGCATGCTGGTCTGCCTGTGTGCTTGGGATAGGTTGGGGTTGAGGGGAATGGGATTGGGCAGAGGAAGTTGGAGGGGGGAGGCTAGAAACAGGGACAATGGCTGCCATCAGGGTGGAGTCAGAGCCTGGATTAATCTCTGTTGGTCCGCCATGCCAGAGTGAATGCCCTCCAGGATGCATTTGTTTGTTGGAAATGGACTGAAAGCGCCTGGATGGCATTCACAATGGCTGACTGCTCAACAGAGATGAATCGCAGGAGGTCAATAGCCTCCTTACTCAGGGCAGCAGGGCTAACTGGGGCTGGGCCTGAGGTGCCTGGGGCGAAGGAGATGCCCACCCTCCTGGTTGAGCAGGCACGGGAAACACTCTGAGGGGCTGCTGGGAGGGCAGTTCTGGTATGTTCTGGTATGAGGAGTGGCAGCTGTACCTGTAGTTGGGGTGGGCACAGAGGTGTCTGCCACCACCAGGTAGCTTCCATCGGAGGAGGCATCACTGTCACAACTGTCCCCTCCAGTCTCCGTCGTGGTGCTCCACCCGCCCTCCGTCCCACTGGTGCCCTCACTGTCGGTGGATTCGGCCTCCTGGGCCCTGTGGGATGCAGCTCTCCCCTTCGCCGGTGCCTCTGCTCCTCCGCCAGCTGATGCTAATGCACATAAGAACAGTGTGACAAAACAAAAAGGAGGGGAAAGACAAAGGATACCCTTGGTCAATGGCGGCAACAACACCACCGTTGGCGTACACGACACACACACACAGGGAACAGCCCTACGCAATAGGCAATGCACTAACAGTCACAATGGTAGTCACCACCCCATGGACAGGGATCCCTAACGCCAATTGCAGCATACCTGAGACCCACAGACACCTGCCCAGTAGTGGACGCCTACTAGCTTGGTTGGAGGAGGTGTACATCAGACCCTGCCCGACATGGGCCCTACCCTGCAATGTCTGGCCTGGCCTAGGGGCACCCACAGGCCCACATCCCCCACCCAGATGCCACCCCACCACGCGCAAGTATTATATTGGGGCACTGTACTCACCCCCTTGTAGCTGCTGTGATGCCCCCAAGCGCCCATCTAGCTCCGGATAGGCCACCACCAGTATGCGGGCCATCAGGGGGGGGTCAGGGTTCGACCGGCACCCCTTCCTCGTTGGGAGGCCATCCCCAGCTGGGCCTCCGCCGTCTTCCGTGCCCAGCGTCTCAGGTCCTCCCACCATTTGCGACAGTGGGTGCTCCGCCTGCCGTAGACCTCGAGGGTCTGCACGTCCTTGGCGATGACACACCATATACCCTTTTTTTGATGGGCGCTGACCTGCAGAGAAATACACATAGGAAAAGGAATCAGTCAGACCGTCCTGCCTGTTACACTCATGGCCCACCATAGTCCTCACATGCCCTTACCCACAGACGTTGCCCACCATACATGCAGCATAAGACCCTCACACACAGCACTCCATGCATTCATGCCCCATGCATCGTGCTCATCGTGTACTCACCTGTTGGTCTGGAGGCCCATACAGCATTTACTACCTGGGTAGAACCCCATCCACCAGTCTCTCCAACTCCGCAGCGGTGAAGGCAGGGGTCCTTTCCCCAGTGACACGAGCCATGGTCGGTTCCAGACACAGGTCACAGCAGCACTTGCAGTGTAGGTCCTCTCCTGTTGAAGGTCAGGTAGCAAGTGAGTGAACAGATAGAAAATGGCAGTCACATCTGCGGTGGTGCGTACCATCACCGCCGGCGTACATCACCATTGGCCACTGTAACCCTTAGGGCCCAATGGTATTCAATGAGGAGTTGCACAGCGGTTCTCGACCGCTTCCTGCAATGGCACACAACGTCAGCGGAATTACCTCGTTTTCACATGTCCCTCCATACAGGACAGGCGGATGCCATTTCAGAGGGGGCAGGCCATGGCACCTAACTGCGTCACAGTACACATAGGCACCATTTGGGCCTATCCAACAATATACTGTTACAGTCACAACATGCAATGCAGTGTAGTGTTTGGAAATATGGAATACTGACCAGCTGATGACCGTTTGCCCCCTAGATTGCAACCGCTGCGGATGAATAGGTGATGGAGGCATCCCCTGTGTACAGGCCCCTGGTGGCCTTGGCAACAATGGAGGACAGGCACATTATCCTCACCGATAGACTGGACAGGGCCACAATCACAGAGCTGTTTGCCCAATTGGAGCCTGACCTGATATCAGCTATCCGTCACCGCACCCGACATCCCCCCTCTTGTGCAAGTGCTATCAGTGCTCCATTTCCTGGCAACTGGCTCCTTCCAAGTGACAGTGGGCTTGGCAGCAGGAATGTCTCAGCCAATGTTCTCAATAGTCCTGACCAGAGTGTTGTCTGGCCTGATTAAACACATGCGCAGCTACATTGTATTCCCCCAGGTGGAGGATTTGGCCACAGTGAAAGCTGACTTCTATGCAATGGGACATATCCCCAACATATCTGGGGCAACAGATGGTACACATATAGCATTTGTGTCCCCCACCCCCGGAGAAATGAACAGGTGTTCAGAAATCGAAAGAGCTTTCACTTTATGAATGTGCAGATAGTGTGCCTGGCGGACCAGTACATCTCCCATGTCGATGCAAAGAATCCTGGGTCTGTGCATGATGCCTTTATCCTGAGGAATAGCACCATCCCCTATGTGATGGCTCAACTCCAGAGGCACTGGGTGTGGCTAATAGGTAAGCCCTGGTTCCCACCGCCTAGGTGTTGGTGTATGGTGTGGGCCCTAAGGGTTAGTGTGTGTCTAACAGTTGTCCCTCGATATTTGCAGGTGACTCTGGTTACCCCAACCTCTCATGGCTACTGACCCCTGTGAGGAATCCCAGAACAAGGGCAGAGGAACGTTACAACGAGGCACATGGGCGAACAAGAAGAATAATTGAAACGACATTCGGCCTCCTGAAGGCCGGGTTTCGTTGCCTCCATCTAACAGGTGGATCCCTGTACTACTCACCCAGGAAGGTGTGCCAGATCATCGTGGTATGCTGCATGTTGCACAACCTTGCCTTATGCTGCCAGGTGCCTTTTCTGCAGGAGGAGGAGGCTGGAGATGGGCGTGTGGCAGCAGTGGACCCTGTGGACAGTGAAGATGAGGAAGCAGAGGATGAGGATGAGGACAACACTTCCAATGATACACAGGCAAGACTCTGTAATTTCACTTTACATTGACAGTTTTGTGTTTGACATTGTCACTGGCAGGCTAATTTTCCCACTTCTATGGCCACTTACTGTACCCTTTGGCATCTCTATTTCAGATATTTGTGCCCCACAATCGCTCCTGGTGTGTTGGCTGCAGCCAACTACAGGTCATTCCTATGTATACATAGGGGCAGCAATCTTTAAGAAATATGTTTGATGATAAACTGCGAGTTTCACCGACCTCATTGTTAGTAAGCAAGAGGAAACAGGTGTGCAACACAGGGTGCCTTTGAAATGATTCCCAATTAAATGGTGTGTAAGAACTATAAATACCAACATGCTGTGCGAACCATGTGATGGTTGAAACCACTTTGAAGAAGACGGAAGTCGAAACGCGTCAGTGGGACCTGATCTTGCCTCTTTCATGAACAGAATTAAAGTTTCAGTGGTTTCAGTTTCTGGGAGTGCAGTGTTTTGCTTTTTTCTGACATATTAGAGCTTGGTCCTTTGCCCTCACGCAGCACCTGATGTGGCCCTAAATTTGGGGCCCGGAGACTGTTATGGAACATTGTTTTTCTACATGCAGAGGCGCAGCGGCATACATAATAATGAAAAAGTCCACTGGGAATTCCGAGACTGATATTGTTTAACGAACTTGACGTCTATTTTACGTTGTAGAACAAGTATATAAGGCCGATTATTTAATTGGAGGCAGTATGCTTTAAACAACGCAGTTATTTTTACAGTGTGAAGATACATAAACAACTTTGTACGATCGCATTTCAAAAGAGAATTGGTGTTGCACAAGTCTTTTAAAGCTGAAATTGTATCTGGAGGCGGACATTTGAAAACAGACACGTTGATGAACAGTGAAACTCACCTTGTTTATGGGGTAGATGAGCGGCATCTAAGTATCTAAGTATAACGGCAATTTAAACTGCGATGTTCTAGACTGAGTTATTTGACGATCTTTCACCAGGATAAATGTTTCAAAGAACTTAGTGGTTTTTTTCCACGTTGCAGGAGTTGCAAGGAGAGCCTAATTTTTGATCTGGAGGCAGTTATCTTTATTCCATATCTCCAACGTGAAGGCACCATAATACTTGATGTATGTTAATTACTGAATGATCGCATTTTAGAAAATGAGTGATGAAAGCCGTATTTATATCTGAAGGCAGCAATCTTTAAAAAACATGTTTGATGATAAACTGAGAGTTTCACCACCCTCATTGTTAGTAAGCAAAAGGAAACAGGTGTGCAACACAGGGTGCCTTTGAAATGATTCCCAATTAAATGGTGTGTAAGAACTATAAATAACAACATTCTGTGCGAACCATGTGATGGTTGAAACCACTTTGAAGAAGACGGAAGTCGAAACGCGTCAGTGGGACCTGATTTTTCCTCTTTCATGAACAGAATTAAAGTTTCAATGGTTTCAGTTTCCGTGAGTGCAGCGTTTTCCTTTTTTCTGACATATTAGTGCTTAGTCCTTTGCCCTCACGCAGCACCGGCAGTTAGGCACACCGCTGCTTAGGACTGTCTGTTTGGATTATGTATACATTACTGTACAGTTGTATTGCAGTGTTTAAAGCATGTTCAGTCATTTGACAGACTCCATACTTGTATTTATTCAAATGGTGTTTATTTAAGTGCTAATAAGTAGAGGGGGGTGCAATGGGCTGGGGTGATGGTGGAGGAATGTCCAGAATAGAGTCCAGTCTATTTGTATCCCAGGTGCTTTTTTCCAAGGGGGTATAGGAAGTGAAGCAATGGCAGTTCAAGGTGGACAGGGTGACAGAGTGGGTCACAAGGGTGACAATCAGGAGAGTCTTATTTCCTGGTGGGGGTCTTGGCAATAGTCTCTGGCTACTGCCTGGATCGCAGGTGGGGTGCTGGTGGCCTGCTGTTCCTATGGCGGGGCCTCCTGTCCACTAGCGGCAGCGGAGGTGGAAGGCTGTTCATCGTTTTGGCTAGTGTCGGGGGCCCGGTGGTGTGCCACTGCCTCCCTCATGGTGTTGGCCATGTCTGCCAGCACCCCTGCAATGGTGACCAGGGTGGTGTTGATGTCCTTCAAGTCCTCCCTGATCCCCAGGTACTGTCCCTCCTGTAGCCGCTGGGTCTCCTGCAACTTGTCCAGTATCTGGCCCATCGTCTCCTGGGAATGGTGGTATGCTCCCAGGATGTTGGTGAATGCCTCCTGGAGAGTCGGTTCCCTGGGCCTGTCCTCCCCCTTGTGCACAGCAGTCCTCCCAGCTTTCCCGTTGTCCTGTGCCTCTGTCCCCTGAACCCTGTGCCCACTGCCACTGACCCCAGGTCCCTGATCGTCCTTTGTTTGTGGGGTGGCCTGGGGTCCCTGTAGCGGTGGACACACTGCTGATTGACGTGTCCTGGGGACAGAGGTATTGGCTCGCTGGGTGGGTACTGTGTTGGTGTTAACTGATGGGGGAGGCTCTGTGTTGGTATGGGACTGTGCCTGGGTTACCAACTGTCCGGAGATCCCTGATGGGCCAGGATGGTCATCCAGATCCAGGCGTCCAGAGCTGCTGTCATCACTGTGCGCCTCTTCTGGGGGGGGGGGGACTGGATGTTGCTGGCACTCCTCTCCGGTGACGTTGGGTGGGGGACTTGTGGGGATGTAAATGCAGTGTTATTGTTTCAGTGTGTGTCATCTTGTGCATGGGTGTGTTGCCTTCTATGGTTGTTATTGCCCTGTCAGCTTTGCCTTGTGTGCGTAGTTATTTTGTGGGATAGGTGATTCTCTCTAGGGTGCATGATTTAGTGATTGGTGTCCATGCAGGTCTGTGATGGGGGTCCGTGCATTGGTGTTACATGCAGGGCTTGGTATTGGAAGGGGTGGGTTGTGATGGTAGGGTGTGTGTGAGGTGGTGGAGTGATGGGAGTGAGGGTAAGGGTAGGGGTTTGTGATGGCACGCAGGTAGGGGGGGAGTTAGTAATAGAGATGTTAGAGATATGACTTACCAGAGTCCAGTCCTCCTCCTACTCCTGCCAGGCCCTCAGGATGCATGATTGCCAAGACTTGCTCCTCCCATGTTGTTAGTTGTGGGGGAGGAGGTGGGGGTCCACCGCCAGTCTTCTGTATAGCTATTTGGTGTCTTGCTGCTGTGGAACACACCTTCCCCGTAGGTCATTCCACCTCTTCCTGATGTCATTCCTTGTTCTGGGTCCCACGGCATTGACCCTGTCCACGATTCTCCACCATAGCTCCATCTTCCTTGCAATGGATGTCTGCTGCACCTGTGATCTGAATAGCTGTGGCTCTACCCGGATGATTTCCTCCACCATGACGCTTAGCTCCTCCTCTGAGAACCTGAGGTGTTGTTGTGGTGCCATAGGTGTAGTGTGCGTGGTGTGGGTGAGGGTGTGTGGGGTGATGTATTGGGGTGTGTGATGTAAGGTGCATGTATGGTGTATAGGTGATGGTGGTGTGTGTTTGTGGTCTTGTCTGTGGTCTTGCTATCTCCCTTGTGCCAATTGTTTTTAGTCGTAAAGGGTTGTGGGTAATGTGGGTGTGTGTTTTATAGTGGTGTGGGTGTGGTTTGTGTATGGGTGTCAGGCGTGTGTTATTCAAATTGTCCAATGTAGTGTTGTTTTGTATGTGTGTGTATTTTGAGCGCAGCGGTATGTAGCGCCAATGGTTTACCGCCATTGAATGTCCGCTGCAGTCATTCGTGGGTCATAATGCTGTGGGCGTAGTTCTGTTGCCGTTACGGTGTGGCTTTTGCTACCGCCAGTTTATCACTGACCTTTGGGCTGGCGGACTTGTGTGTGTGGCTGTATAGTGACGGATTGCTATGTGTGGGTCATAATATGGGTGGCGGTAAACCGCTGCGGCGGCGGTATGTTGGCGGCAGTCAGCATGGCGGTAAGCGGTACTTACCGCCAATGTCATAATGAGGGCCATTGTGTCCTCTGCCCTTTTTCAATAACATGGTTAGTAATTGAGTTTTCACAGTTTCAAATCAGAAGTAGAAGTATTGGTGTCAGGGAGATGATTTGAAGCATGAACGCTTTAAGGACAGTCGGGCTAAGCCCAAGTTCTTGGGCCTTTCTGTGGCCTCAAGTCACTCTCAATCCACCTGACGTGGCTACAGAAGGGGGTTCCAGCTGTGCAAATTCCCTCCTAGCCACTGCGCCGTGCCTCCCAGCCTCTCTGGCTCAGGGCGCGTTACCAAGAGACCTTGTAGTTCTGGCTGCCAGCAGTCTGTTCTGTGTGCCACCCCCCTGACAGTTGCAGCCTCTAGATCCTTCTAATCTGCCCTCTTAACACCATGGGTATCCAGTTGGTGGTGGGCTCTCTGAATGCCAGGGCAGAGTAACTCAGCAGTCAATGCATACAGGATTGTGAATGTCCTCTCCACCTACAGAGGGGTGCAAGGTCTTTTTCGACAGTAGGGAGAGCCTTGATTGGCCTTCGCCGAGCATGCACAATGTCAGCAGTTTTGCACTCTGGAGTTTGCAAAGCGGCTGTGGCTTAGAGATACTTGTCTTCTCAAGTGGAGCACAGGCCTCCTGTATGCCTTTCCACCCATACCAATCCTGACCAGAGTTCTCAAGAATGACTGGGCCTGAGTCATCATTGTGGCTCCAGGCTGGGCACGGAGAGACTGGTATACTGAGCTACCAAGCATGGCCATCAGACCTCTGATCAAGCTGCCGATTTGGAAGGATCTTCTGTTGCCACAGCCAGTTTCTGCCTCCTTGCACGGAGATTGAGGATGACAGTTGACCAATTTCGACCTTCCTCCCGAAGTCTGCAACGTCATCTTGGGAGCCAGGCGTCCCTCCACCAAGACAGCATAAGCCCGCTATTGTACAAAATTGGTGGCATGGTGTGTAGAAAAATACATTGATGCTCTCTGTGCCCCCCCTTTCTCAAGTCCTCCTCTTCATTCTCTCCCTTGGCCAGCAGGGATCTGCTCTGGGCACTCTTAAAGTCTATCTTTCAGCTCTTTCTGCCACATCCCTTTTCAAGTCCCTTATTGTAAATATGTTTCTAAAAGGTCGTATCAATCTTTTTCCTCCTTCCCAATTCATTATGCCTCAGTGGGACCTTAATCTGGTCTTATTATTCATAATGTGTGCTCCATTCCAGCCTTTCCACAATTGTCCCTTCAGGCTCCCTACAATTAAAACATCTTTTCTTGGGCGATTCCATTTCCCCGAAGAGTGAGTGAGCTGCAGGTCCTGTCATCTAAGCCGCCTTACCTCTTGATCTATCCTTACAAAGTGGTGCTTCGCACAAGAGCCTCCTTTCTCCCGAAACTGGTCACTCTTTTTCACGTAGGCCAATCCATCACACTGTTTACTTTTTACTCTCCTCCACATCTCTCTGAAGAAGAGGAGTGGCTCCATCGTCTGGATCCAAAAATAGCGTTTTGTTCTACCTTGACCGCACACTAGAGTTCCTTGTGGACGACCAACTGTTTGTGGGGTTTGTTGGTGCGAAGAAATGAGGAGCGGTGCAAAAGCGGACCATTTGTAGATGTGTCATGCTGTGTGTTAAGATCTTAAATGCATTGCCCAAAAAGCAACACCTTAAAGCAGGCCTCCAGATATCTACTCGCCCACTCGCGATGGCAAGTGAGAGTTCATCAGGACCAGATATTTTTGGAGCCTACTCACCTGTTCTGGCAAGCAATAAAGATGCCTTTAAATCTTGTTTTTATCTTGTCACATTTGCTCTGCATTCAGAGACCGAGGTCAAAAGTCAGTTTTTCTTGAAACATTTACTTTTCTTTCTCTCACATTGAAGTTAGAGGATTTTTTTAATGTGAACTGTGTGAACATTGTGCTGTGCAATGCGTGTGAAATGAAAGTCTGTAAGTTGTCAGGCTTTTTTTGTAACACAGCATTGAAATAACTAATAAGTGAACCTTACACAGATTTCAAAATATATTTCAGTCTTTATGAAGGATGAAAACAAATCCAAACACTTCGCTTGGTGTTGTGCACATGTTAAATATTGTTTGGAAAATATTTTTGCTGAAACCAAATTTTTGCAAAATTGTTATGCGCTATAAGGTTTTATCAGTAAAACTGCATGTTAGTGGGAAAGTTTGTAGCCATTGTAATGGAAAATGTGCTGTCTGTAAATAACAGTGCATAACCATATCCCGTTTTAGTAAGATATTTATTAAAAGGGAGATTATAATCATGAATTAACAATTATTTCCGCCCCCACCCTGATGTCAATGATGTTAGTGAACTAAGAGGCAAGTCAGGGGTCATGTGTAGCTTAAAGTGGGCTAGATGTTTAATATGCATGGAGCAAGCGTTTAGCCTATTAAATCAAAAATGTTTTTGTAACAGCAGAAATGCAGAACATGCATATTTGAAGGTGTTTGAATATCTGATAATGAAGAAAATGGCAGCTCCATAAAATATTTGTCTAGGATAACACAACTTAACACCAGTGTGAGGGTCAAGTATATTACAGTTACGTCACGTAGATTATTTAGTTTACTAGACCTGTAGGTCTGGTACCATTTTAATGATTTGTTTAGGCCTGTGAAGGTTTACGAGCTCATTCCAACAGATCTAAAGCTGCAACCCATGCATTAGCATGCAGAGTTCTGATACTAGATCTCTGCGAGGCAAAAGCATGGGTTTCTCTACAAAGCTTTACCAAACACTAGTGCCTGGTAGGCCAGGTCTGTAAGGATGAGAATTTTGCACCTTTGGTCCTTCAGGACTTCCTCCTTTGAAATTAGCCTGCAGACAAGCCACTGGGGATGGTATTACTTGGGTATCGATTCCAATGTTAGGAATCTCCGGATAGCATGAGCTTCATCTCCGGTCCTGACAGAGAATATAACATTTCATAGCGTTAGTAACAGAAAGTTTCATTTAAGGACATGAAGGCAAGGATTATCAATACCAGCAGCAAGAAGCTTCTGCCCTCAAGGTGACAAAGGTGATGGAGGATACAATTGTGACTTTCCTATGGTATAAGTTTGCCATTATCAGACGTTTGAAGACTGTATTCGAGATATAAGATGACATTGCAATATCATTTATTTGCTTGCCCTCCACTTGAAAGTCATATTGGTTCTGGATGGAAGAGTTACGAGGTGTATTTTCTCTTCTAGGGAATGACTGTTCCAAACAGGAATGAACATGAAGGAACTGACAGTTTTGATCACACGAAGAAAGAGGAGGCGTAAACAAGGACAATGGACTATGTAATGAAATCCAAGTTTGATTTGTTATGTGGAATACCCCTTCCCTATGTTTTCTGGGAAAGGAAGTTTTTTCTGATTGTTAAGGCTGCTGATTAATAAAGTGGACAAAGGAAATGCATTATCCACACCTCAGGTCCTGACATCGATTCATATTTATTAATTTCAATAAGTATCAAAAGTAAATGTGCTTAGCTAATGTGTCCCTCATTAGTGCTAACCTATTTTAAGTAATTTTTAGAGAAGGCTAACTACCCAACTGCAGCTTCAATACATTTTTTAAACCAATTTGTATTGCATTTTTAATATCACAGTCTTGAATACGTCACATCTATGCAAGTTTCATTATCATTAGTAGAATCAGTAATCCTGCTGCATAGTCATTAATAACATAGTAACACATCAGTATCGGCAGGAGTCCTTGGTTCAGTCCTTACAAACAGGCACAAACAGCAGCATTGGAAAAACAAGTCATGTGGTGGTGTTAACTCACATTATGCTATTACCTGAAGGGCTATATAATCTTCCCATCTCAGGCAATTACTGCAAAGATTTAGAATCAACAGTGACATCCATAGAGCTTTAATGGCCACAAGGAAGCTACATGGGGACATTAGAGGGTATAATAGAAGGGTGTCGTCACTCACCCACACACAGGTTGGAAAGTGTTATGATGGAGGAGTAGGGAATGGGGACAAAAAGGGACTAAGAGGGGTGGATGGGTGGGGGTGGGGCGGCAGTGTCCCCATCAGGGTTGGTATTAGTGTTGGGCTCCCAACTCTTGTTTGTATGTGTGCAAGTCAAGTAATAGTGCTTAGCATTCCACAGCTCTGCGGTATTTGCGCACTTCTCATTTTTCTTCCCTCCTGAGCGCCACTGCCTCTGCCTGTCCCCACTTCCCCACTGTTGCCGCACACCAGTGGGTTATATCTGGCAATACCTAGGCTTTACAATGCATAGCAATTAGTCTGCGCACTATCAGTATGCTTGGTTTATGAATCAGTTAGCAGCTTTATCTGTTTTTGAGCACTTGAACAATCCCAACAGTGCAACTTCCATTGTGAACACATCCATACAACCAGTCACCTCTCTCAGCAAGTTGGACACTGCCGGCCAGAAAGTTACAGCCTCTGAGCAGCTCCAGAACCTGTGCATCATGTCAGCACCTGCATGTTGGTCTGAGAGGGTGCTGATAAGGTGGCCATGGAGCCAAAGATAGCAGACATGGAGTACCTTAGCTCCAGGCTCTGAATGCTGCAATCAACATTAATCCTGCCATAATCAGGTGCCCAGGAGGCTCCCTCACCTATTTCCCCGACACAGCAGAAAATATAGGAGCTGCGGGGCCAAGGAGGCAACCCACCCGCCGACTGATTGAGACTACCCAGCCTACAATAACAACCTGAGCTGGCCTACCACACGTCCCCTTTTCGCACCTATCTACCGAGAGGGGGGGCCTCATTGCAATGATCCACAGAGAGTGGTCAGCCAACTGGGCTGACTACTGTGCTGTACTGATCTGGAAAGCAGAGGTGAGAGATTCTGGTGCTATTGCGGTATGTCCGAAGACGGCCTCACCCTTGTAGGCTATTTTCCCTCTCAGCACCCGACCCCAGTGCAGGGGTCACACAGCTCGACAGGCCCCGTTGGGGGCAGAAGACATCATGAATTGGCAGAAGGACCCAGGCCAGCCCCAGACTGAGAGGTAAGGAGCCCCAGCGCTTCGGTGCAACCCTGAAGTGCAGGCTGCTGGGGACTTAGGGAGGCCTGGGACATGATTAAGTACCCAGATGGTGGACCTGCCCTGGAGTTTTAACTGGTGAGCGGAAATAGTGGCACAGAACTATTGACAGTGGGGTGGAGGGCAGACCTTGAGGTACCCCACCACCACCACTGCGGAGCAACTCCAGAGGGCACCAGCACTGGGGGAGCCATCATGGGGGGGGTACTGCCTGCTCTTCAGAATCACCCTTATTAATGATTTAGCTGTGGGCCCGGATGGCCCTGCTTGGTGACATTGTGTACTTAGAGGTGGTGAGTCAGGAGTCATCCAAGCTGCCCATTGTATAGACAAACTCATCTCACGGCCCCCCTGCTCCTCACAGCCCCCCAAAGGCAGCGTTAAGGAGAGGGCTGGGGCAGAGGGGTGCATAGGAATTAGAATCATCCAGCGCACAGCAGCACAACACCTTCCCTTTGGTCCTAGACAGACTGCCGGGACCTGCCTCAAGGGCAATCAACTTCGGTCCATACTCACCCCAGGGGGTCTTCTCCCCCCCCCCAACCAGGCAGCCTGGAGCTAACGGCAGGGACTAAGACAGTGCTGCATCAGGTTGTCGACTGGGCAGACCCAACCCTGTGTACCATACATGCCCAGCACCGCTTGGGTATGGGGAGTGGTGGGGGGGGAAGAGCCCTGGCTACAAAGCTCACAACTGACACTTCCATATGCTTACCCCATGGACGATGGCTGAAGTCATCCCACATACACTGACCCAGCAACCTATTGGCTGGGCTGATTGGGAACACACCATGGGTAGACATAAATCAACAAAACCGTACCCACATCCACCCTCTCCCACACTCCTTCATGGGGAGGAGCCTGGACACGAGGCAAAGACCTCCAGGTTTTAACAGGACTAGGTGAAAAACTGGGCACCATCCTACTCACAAGTAAATCCATTTGCTCAACAGTAGAAGTGCACCTAGATGAGATACGTATGGAATTTTGTCTCCTTCACAAGGACCTGCGAAAACTGGCTTCCCAGATCACAGACAGAGAACTTCATATCTCAGAGATGGCACCACAGCTAAAGGCCCAAAAACAGACCACCCAAGACCTTCTGGACAAAGTGCAGTGGTTAGTTAGTTGCCAGGCTGAAGAGAAGTAAAGACAAGCCAGTGGAACTCCTGGCCAGGTTGTGACCCTGCCATTGGCAGACTACCTGTAAAATCCAAAGTCCCCCAGGTCTGGGCTACATCCATGCCTTTTTTCAACCATGTAGACAGCTTCTTAACTAATCTGCTCCACACTATCAACAAGGGCTTCCTGAGGTGCCATACCGCAGAATCTCTCAGATCGCCAGCCTAACAGTCTGGCCTTCATGAATCTGTAATAGACTGGAACTCCACCATCACCCCTATTTCTGGATGGGCGTCTCCAGCAAACTTTTGGGCATGAGGCCTCTGATTTCAGGCTCCAGTTGTTGTTACATAATTGTTAATCATTTTGTTGGATATTTTATTTTTCAGGTTGACACCTCCTACACCACCTGCAATCTGGAAAACCCTGGGGGCTTTTACCCAGCCTGCCTTTACCCCATCCCACCATTTGACCTTCTCACATCCCAATGGCCATGCACAATATGGTTCCTGACGCTTAATGGAAGGAGTAGTAATTCAGCCAGCTGTAGGTACACCACCAGCAGCTACCTTGGGCATCACAATGCACATTTGCACTTCTTTCATGAGACCCACCTCACTGAAAGGGAGCTCCAGCGCATCCAATGCCGCTGGAGAGGCAGAGTGATCAGCACCTTCTATTCTGCCTGTGCAAGGGGGCCCTGATCTGGCTCCACCTGGGCACACCATTTGAGCAGCACACCACTGCCTTCGTTCAAGAAGGCAGGTATGTGTTCGCTGAGGGCTCCTAGGCTGCATTTACACACCCTACACAGAACAAGTATCATTCTGGGCTGCCGTTTCCGAGGTACTGGCACAGTGGGTGGGCATCCCATGGATACTAGGAGGTGATTACAACAATGACATAGACGTCTCACTTGATTGATCTCACCCTCCCCTTTTGACTGCCCCAATCCGCTAGCTCTCCCAGTTATTCTCAAATTGAGCCAACCGGTGGGTATTACACGATGCATGGAGGGCCCATAATCCATAACTCTGCCTTTTCTCATATTACTTTGTATCCCCATGACCTATATGTCTGGCTCGACTACTTGCTATGCTCACCAGACTTGCTCCACTGAGTCAACACCAGCGGTTATCTAGGTAGGGTCCTCTCAGACCGCATCACACATTTCCTTGACATAACCTGCAGAGAACCTCGTTCTCCGGTCTCCCTTTAGAGGTTTCCCAAGGAGGTCCTAGACGACAGGCTTTCTATGACTCCTATCTCACTCACATTACCAGATACTTTGAGGAAAATCCCTAGACAGCCATGACTAGTTGGATAGAGTGGGATACTTTTAAAGTAGTAACCAGGGGACAGTGTCTTTAAAACATTACCGGATTGCAATGTGCACTATTGGAGGCTCTCAGAGAAGCCAACATAGAGTTAACTGAGCTAGACAACAGACCCCCTCATGGTGAAATGGCCCGAGATGCCCTGCTGGCTGCGAAAAAGCACTAGGATAATCTATTGGAGCACCTCCGCTACTATAACTTTAGGGAATACTCAGCTCAAATCCACTCATTAGGGGACAAACCTGGCTGACTGCTTGTGTGTCTGACCCGACAAGCGTTGAAGCTCCTAGAATAACAGAAATCCCCCTGCCTACAGGCCAGATACTATGGGGCATATTTAAGTGCCCCTAATGCCAAGGAGCATCACTTTTCATGACGCTCCTGTGGTGCTAAACGCTGTGCTGTATTTACAAGTTGGCATTAAGCCACTTTTTGTCATTACTGATTGTTTATGTGCAGGAAGGGACACCTTCCCGCACATAAACATTCAAATCCCTCAATGCAGACATCCTTGCACGATGGTGCAAGGATGCCTACGTTGGTGCTAGGCAGCTTAATTTTCATCCAGAGCAGGGGTAAACGCAGGGGTGCATCGTAGTCTAATAAATACAAACAAACACAAATACGGCGCATCCCTTTGTTTCTAAGGTGACGCAGTGCGGTGCTGACAACTTTGGCACAGCACCGTGCTGTGCCACTTTTGAGTAAATCTGGCCCTCCGTTCGCAATCCGCCATCCTTCAGTATGTATTGCTCTGACCTATACTGCCAACTGCCAACCCCTATAATATCCGTCACCTATTCTATGTAATGAATCAGGCTTCCCTACTATATCCTCGGTTGGCCTGCCTGATACTCTATGTTGATTCCCTCTCCTGGGAGTACATGTTCACCCTATGATCCATCAGGCTAGGTCCACACCACCTAGCCTACAAGAAACTACTATACATAAACTCCTCTCCAGGGTCCAAGAGGCTCCTGAGGCGGTGTGCCATTGGCTCCATGGTCATGGGGCCAATGGCACACCGCCTCAGGAGGAAAAGCCTCACTTGGGGGATACAGCAGCATGGAGACACGCATGCAGCGTCCCTTTATGCAGATTATGTTCTACTTTACATCCGAGACATGCAAATCAACAGCGCCTGTTTGACAGCTGCATTTCAGGACTTCAAAGTGACAACCGGGCTCCAAGTTAAATTGGGAAAATTAAATACTTTCCTGTTCCGAGGTGAAACCCCACCACCATTGGCCCTACACCCTTAGTTTGGCAGGCCATAGTCCCCTGTTGGCACTCGCAGGAAGACTAATTTGAGGGCAATCTAAAATGGGTCTATTGCACCCTGCGCTCCCAGGTACACCTCTGGCAGCACCCCCTATATCCCCCACTGGGAGGATCGCATTGTTGAAGATCATAACCCTCCTCCAGTTGCTATATTATTTTGTCAACATACCAGTCTTCCCTCCATGCCTCTTCTTCCGCGATCTAGATCACTTGATGGGGGATGTACACTGGAATGATGGAAGACGATGGGTTGTGCTTCAAAAACTACAGTTGACAGTGGTTCAGGGAGGTTTGGGGAGGCCCCTTCTTTCGAATCTTATTGCCTAGTGGCCCAGCTCAAGTGGGTGGATCGCTGGCTGGCGGGCAAAAACACTTTTGAAACTGCCACTGATGATGGCCCGCTCCCCACACATATAATGCGACAACTCTTCAATCCCACTATTAAACTACATTGCACATGGTCCCTACCTGGATCGTTGGCACAGAAACATCTAACCACAATCTTTTGCCTAACAAACAAGACTACTCCCAACGCCCCTAACATCCCAATAAAGGACCTCCCCAGCACACAGGACTCGTTCACAACAGACCAGCTACCAGAGTGGCAGGCACACTGGTTTGACACTGTGGGAGACCTCTTCCGGGATGGCAAGCTTTTGACATTTGGCCAGCTTGACCAGGACTATGCCATCCCCCCAGGCCAATTCCTCACATTGAGATGCCTACTGGCCTCGATGCACTACCTATGGAGAATCCTTACAGAAGAACCGGCTAGACATGAAGTCGTACATATATTAAATTTTATGGGACACGGGCAACATCTTATCACTTGGTTTTATAAAGCCGTCAGAACACACGTCGACCCACCCCTGTCACAACTTAGGAAGTGTTGTGAGGAAAATCATGGGAGGCCTTTTCATGATTCCGAATGGGCTAGAGCCCTGGAATCCCCTAAGACGGTAACCCATAAAGCATGCTTTCAGAAAATCCAATACATACTTCTACATAGGGCCTACCTCACACCTGCCCACCTTGACAGAATATTCACAATGGTATACCTCACCTGCCTGAGATGCTTTGACACAGTGGCAGACCTTCAACACATGCTCTGGTCCTGCTCCACATTGTCACTTTTTTGTGATAAGCTGCATACTACTTTGGCCACAGTCACAGAACTTACCAAACTGAAAACATGGGAAGCCACAGAACTAGGGCTATTCCCTTGATGGAAGGAACATAAAGTACGAGCCTTATTAGCTAATCTGGCTCTTCCATTGGCCAAATACCTACTTTGCATTGGAAGGCCCCGCACTCCCATTGCAGGCCCAATGGCAATTGGCAGTGTCCTGCTAGAGGGAGGCAGAGAGCTCCGCACTGCACTTGGAGGAGACCCACCGTATCCAAGGGTGCCCCATCGCAGTGGCATGGGATGGGATGTTACTACAATATAAGGCCCTTACAGCAGGTAATTCCCCTCAAGGAACCCCTAACCCACTAAACCACAGCATTACCCAACGACTCGAAGTGGAGCCTTCCCCATGCAAACAGGAGGCTGCACCCCAGGACGATGAATGTGTCACAGTTTCATCACTGCTTACCCACACAACACCTCTCAAATCCCCAATCATACAAAAACTTCTCTTGCGATGCCCCTATGTAAGTGTCTGCATCACAAAGGAGAGACCCCACCTTTCTCCTCGTTTCCCCCTCATCCGCTCCTGCTAAAGCAACCCCGATGTCACTCATATGTTTGTGTTGACTGTCACCAGGTGCCTCATAAAATTAAGAGGCCCGAAGGCCAACCGACAAAGGCTACAGTTTCTCTTTCTGCACCCAATTGCAGAGTTCAACTCTTTTCTCTTTTCCAAATAGTTCTTTAAGTTTATTTCCCAATGCAGCTCTTTTTACATTCGAAAATCAGAACTTGGAGTGCTCCCCAGTTCCTTGAATAAAAGCCTTCCACCATAGTTTGCCGCTCTCAAAGTCCATATCACACCAGGCAATTTCCACAACCCCAACCAGACAGCACTCACTTAATCCCCCACCCGCAGTACTGCAACACTCAAGTGACGTTCCCATCCTCACGAGGTTACAAGGTACCTATGTAACTGGTAGGTATTTATTGCATGATGTAATGTGCTGCCTATTTTCCTTTTCTGCTGTATAAACTGTGTCATTTGTTGTTTGTACCTTCACTGGCATAAATCACAAAACCCAATAAAAATTGTCTTAAAAAAAAAAAAGACAGGGTGCTCATCTGGCTCAGTGCCTGCGATGCCCCAGAGTCTTTCCAGGTCGCCCCGCAAGCACCTACATGACAAGAAATGACCTGCTGGAAGCCCATGTTCCTTCTATAAGCAATTATAAGGTAAGAGTGTTCCTTCCTGATACAAAGCGACTAGTGTACTTATGCCTGCCTCTACCCAGGACCCCATGCCCACACCACATAACATTTTGCTGATTGAGGTTATATAGCTCAGATGTATCTCAAGAGATGAATCTGCAGCATGAATTGCAAGCTGTGATTAAAACACTCAGGTGATCAGCAATAATCCATTAACATTGTATGAAAGCCTCGCCTGGGGGAGGAAGGTCTGCTGGACCACACACTGTGCTTGGGCTGCTGTGGGAAATTCAAGTTCTTCTGTGTGATTCTCTGCCAGCCAGCGTGCCGGCCACTGCACCTGTGCCGCCAACTAATAATGTTCAAAATTGGGAACCCCACTCCTCCTTTGTCTATGGGCAACTGTAATTTACGGAGTGCATTGTGGCATCTCCCCTTGTTCCAAATGAAACTCCTTATAGCAGAGTGTAGTGTATGGGATGTGGATCTGGGGACACAGACCAGGAGGTTATGAAAAAAGTAAAGTAGCAGAGGGAGCATTACTATCTCAGATAGGAACACTCTACCTTGCACTGTAAGTGGCAAAGTGCTCCAAAAAGCCATGTGTGGACGCATGGTTGCTATGGCTCTCGTAACGTTGCCATCTATTAGATCCTTTGTCTCGTGATAGATGTTTATGCCAAGGTATCGAAACATGCGGGGCTCCTAACGCAAAGGATTGGAATCCACAAGGAAATGGTGATGGGGACAATCCAGGTGCAGTGGAAACATGCATGATTTGTCCCAGTTCACCCCCAGGCCAGAAGCAATACGAAACTCCTGGAGCATGTCTTGGATATCCGCTATACCCTCCTGTATGTCTCGAATGTAGAATAATATGTTGTCTGCATATAACAAGACTACATGGGTCTCTCCAGACAATGGGATACCCCAGGAATGCCCCTTCTGTCGAAGCCTCTGGGCTAAGGGCTCTATTGTGAGGACAAGGAGCAGTGGGGACAGCTGACAGCCTTGCCACATTCCTGTGCTCATGTAGTGGGGGAGATACGCTGGGTAATTATCACCCGCACTGTGCATTCAATGTATAGGAGTCAAATTAACACATTTAGCCACCCCTTCATGACAAAAGCAGTCAGGTTCCAAAACAGACAACCTCAATCTACAGGATCAAAAGCTTTGTCCAAGTCCAGTACCAAGCATGAGGCAAATGGCCGCTGGACCAGAGAAAGCTTCATTACCCTGTGCATGTGGTTTATATTTAAAGTGGCGGTGGACCTTTCTGTGTGCACCAGATGTCACATGTGTTCGTACAGCCTGCCCGCTATAACCTTGCTCAGGATGTTATAATCAGACCCCAAAATAGATAGCGTGCATTAAGAGGGAAGCTCCATGGGGTCTTTCACAGGCATGGAAAAAGATACTAATAAAGATTTGCAGTGGGTTAGCGGAAGTCAACCCTCCATTTGGACCTCTTGTTAAAGTTTGAGGAGTTTTGGGTCTAAAAGGTGTTCGTAGGCTTTGTATAATTCGTTTGGAAATCGCTCCATTCCCCGTGTTTTATGAGTTTCTGCCTATCTCCTGTGATAACATGGGTGCATTTAGGTCTTTGCTGTCTAGTGTAATAAGGACTACTAAGTTCACAGAGGCAAGAAAGTGACATATGGCAACCTGCCGGTCCATAATGAAGAGTCATATAGGGTTTGATAATGCATAGTAAATGCTTTGTGAATCTGCGTGATTTGTAATGACTACTGGGAAACCCTGATCATTGTGATCCGTGTGGGCAGGTTTGTGCTGCGCAGGAGCCAAGCCAATTAACACCTGCATATATCTTTGCTTGGCACGCACAGAAGTCGAGGTGCTGTAGTTGCTTACTCATTTGAGCATGTCTATCCAGTGCCTCCATCAGTGCACCCACCATTGTACAGTCAGCTTGGGCCGCAGCTTCCAGTGCACCTAGGAGTGTCTAAAGGGAGGCCACGTCCCTGTGTAGGTCAGCCCTCACCCCTACAACCGTACGGATGCAGTGACATCTGAGGACAACTCTCATCGCTTCCCAGTCAATTAACTTGGACATAGACGTTTCCCAGTTGTCATATAGGCTATGGGAGAGTGTCTCATCTGTTGTGTCATGGAATATCTGATCTTCTAGCTTTGTGGG
This sequence comes from Pleurodeles waltl, assembly GCF_031143425.1. Classification (NCBI taxonomy): domain Eukaryota; kingdom Metazoa; phylum Chordata; class Amphibia; order Caudata; family Salamandridae; genus Pleurodeles; species Pleurodeles waltl. The sequence continues at coordinate 505,749,966 of NC_090443.1, forward strand.
CTGTATCTGCCAAGTGGGAACCTGTGGCCATGTCATGCCCCACTCAAATGGTACCTGCAGGGAATTATGGTTGGAAAAGGTCTTCCCCCAGATATTCTGCCCTTGATGCCAACAGCCGGGTCACAGAGTATCCAACCTAATTGGATATGCAAATCATGAGGGGGAGAATAATAGGAAAAGTCCATAGAGTGTAAGTGCAGCAATCTCCATCAGTCCAAAAAGGTCCAGTGTTGAAGCCACTGAAAAAAGTGTGTTGCAACAGCCACCACCGGGGAGTGTGGGAGTGGCAGGTGTGATTGATCAAGTTGTGGGTCAACTAAACAGTTAAAAGTTAATGATCCAGGGGACGTGGGCACATTTAGTGAGCACTGAGGACATAAGTGAGAAGTAGGCCTGCTTTGCTGAATTGGGGACATAAATGCTTCCTGACAAGACAGCCCTGCCATCTAATTGCCCCTGAATCAGCGTGGGACCGCACTTCAGGTCAATTTTGTTTCCTGTGAGCCTAAAGGGAACCTCTGGCCTAACCCAGATTAAGGCTCCGCAAGCAAAGTCAGAGTATGTGGTACAAAAACATTGCCCTCTCCAGCATTTTTGGAACCGGGCATCCTCCACTCCCATGATATGAGCCTTTTGTTGAAGCGCAGTGTGGGCACCCCTTCACCTACGATACAGATGAACCGCAGATCTCTTCCGCGTGGAGCCCATACAATGGACATTCCACCTGATTATGCTAAGCTTAGACATGTCAGTATCCTAATTAGGGGGTGGGCCCTCTAGCAAATCATAAGCTACATCATCACAGTTATACACCTGAATATGAATGTTGCACTTCCTAAAAAAGAATTCATTAATACACCACATTACTCTACAAACTCTAAAACAGAATCCCCAACTCCCCACCCAGGATAACATTATGATCGCCCAAAAAGTTAAAAAAAAGGCCCATGGATGAAAAGCTCCTGCATGTGTACCAGCATGCATCATGTCTGCCCGTGAACTAGACGAGGGAGGGTAGCCAGCCTGTCTCCAGTTTTCACAGTGTGTAAGCAGTGTGCAGCTCTACTCACTCTGGGTCAGTTGGGAGGACCTGTTACTACATTATGATGCATATAGATCTCAAAGCGGTATTACTTCTGACCTCTGCCTGAGGTTCTTGTTGTCATATAAGCTCATCCAGCGTTTGTGGTTTCACCTACTGCAGAGTTGCAGAGACCATGCTTTGACATCAAATATGTCATCGTCTGAATAGTAAGCAGGGGATGAATGCTGGTCTACCCACAATGTAACCTCCATTGTCCGAGCCTGAGCCTGTTTCTCCTTTGCCTGTTCTGGGGTGGATGGCCCTTGGATTCCAGCACCACCATTTTTGCATGCCTTGTGCTTCTGACGATGTGATGTTTGTGGCTCATGTTGTTGGCTTGGAAGTGAAGGGGAGGCAGACGTCTCATACTGAAGTTGCTCAACCCAGTCCCAGGCATCCATTGGTAAAGAAGTAACTTTTATTTACAACCATGACCTTCAGTTTAACTGGAAAAAGGGAATTTTGGAGGCCATACTGCCTCAATTTGCACTTCTCCCCCCCCCAAAAAAAAGGAAGCCCTGTGGCGCTGCACAGACATAGTATAATCTGGAAAGATGAATACTCTGGCACATTCATAATGGAGTGGCTTGGCTGTTCTAGCTGCCTATAATAGGGCTTCATTATCTCTGGAGTTCAATATGCGGGCCACTACAAGTCGAGAAGGAGCCCTCAACTGCGGCACACATGGTGGGTACGCTATATGAGAAAGTGTGCGGATAGTTGTCCCGGTGCTACCTCTCTCAACAGCCAGGCCTCAAAGCATCCGCTACCTCCGGGCCCTCTGGGAAGTCTACTATGTGGAGATTATTTGCATGTGAGCAGCCCTTTCAATCTTCTGCCCAGGCTTCAGGTTTGCAGACCTTATTGGTAGGAGAGTGAACTTGTCCTTCCAGGTCATGTACAGTCAGACAGATCTCTGTGATCTCCATGTTCACTGTGAGTGATGCAATCCTTTATCCCACTGGTCATCATGGAGCAGTCTCAGTTCAATTGCAACTGCGTCAACCTCAGCGTTCAGATTCTGTCTGGTATCTGTATTGGCCATACGCACCTTGTCCAATTTGATCTATGTGCGTGTTGCTAATGATGTTATATCCACTGGGATGTCCGATTATGAGTGGACCATAGTATTGTCACTCTGCTGCCTCAGATGTCGAGAGCCAGCACCGCCTTTGTGACCCATTATTTTATTGTGCTTGCAGTGCTGCGGGCTCCCACACACAGACCCTTCTGTCCCAGAAAGAGCTACGATGTCAATAAAGCATTGTGCCAAACCCACTTGGCCTCCAAATCTCCTACAGTTTAATCAGTGGGGTGGTGCAACACGTCCTGCATAGGAGTGAGGCCTTGAATATGGTGTAGATCTCCTACAGGGGCAGGCCACATAACCAGCATATTGACCCTAGCCCCGAGCCTGTGCACACCACTCGACCTGCAGTAATCTGCCAGCCCCTGCTGCAATCTCCACCCAGTAATTTTTATTGTAAGACCTGACTCACCTCATGTAGCAGGGGGGCACAAGCAGTCCCAGTGCTGCACTGGCAAATACTCAAGGGTGGTCACTATAGGCCTGGGGGATAAAATATGTGCAAGCCCCCACCCCCTCTCAGCCTGCACTCCTTAATGAAGCCCACAGTGGGGCTGATGGTTGAAGTTCAGGCCCACGGGGTCGCCAACTGGCATCAAGCCGAGTCTGTTCACTGATGTGTGGTGCAGCCTCATATACTATGGCAGTGTTAAGTGAGGTGCTAAGTAAGGTTGCCTATGCCCCGGACTCCCCTGTTATCAGGCCTCCCTGGGGCGAAGAGTAATGAGGTGGCGGGGGGCACAAGAGGGAAACGGTATGCTCGGTCAGTTAGCGTGACATCAGCACACCCTGATCCCCATACGTTCCAGTTCCGGCTTGGGAGTCAACAGTATTCCACAGCAGATGTGGCAAGAATCCCTGACTTTTAGTCTGCACTACCAGCAGAAGGAAGATATGGATAGGTATATGGTGGAGAGGTAATCCAGTGTATAATACCTTTGAAACATGATCTTATAAGCCATTTCCCTGTGGGATAACCTTTCTTAAGTTTTAGGTGTGTAGCACCAAAGGGGTGCCCATTGCTTAGACGAAATGCCCTCTGTAGTATTCTGTCGGAACTGATATGAGTGGGTTTGAGGGGGTGCGGAGTTTTGAATGGTCTGGTATGCATTGGTAATTGGTCCCTTAGACCCGTCATATGCGCTCACCAGTTTTTCAAAGGGAGTATAGGATCTGGTAGCCCCAGAATAATTAGAGGGCTGCAACGCCCAATGACGCAGCTGACAGAAAGGTAGCCTTGTCTTTTCAGGCAGATGATAATCAGCCTTACACTGTTCAAAGTATTTAATGGAGGCTCCAAATGAGAGGTCTCTTAATTTCCAACAGTCCTCAGCCTCCAAGTTAGGAAATGATTGAGGCAGTAGCGCAAGAGTGAAATGAGGGTTGTGTGTGATTGGAGAGTTGGAGGAGGGGAAGGTCGTAAGCCCTCTCCTGATTGCCAATCTGTCTCATATGTCAAGACCGTCCTAATGGGGGTAGCCATATAAATGCTGCACAATCAAACATGCTTGGGTGGCCAGGCTAAAACCCAGAGGGGCCAGCCGGCCACTGACAGATCCATGCAGAACCAGTGTTTCTGACTCTAGCGGACCACACACTCAGACATAAGTGGGTGGCCCAATACAGCACGAGGATATTAGGGAAGGCTGGTCCACCATTTTCTCTAGGCCACATCAGTAAAAACGTAGAGATCCTTGGCTGCTTCAGATTCTTGATAAAGGAGGGAAGGTCCAGCTGTAAGCAAGTGATATCATCTTGTGGGATGGGAGTAGAAAGGAACTGGAAAAGGTACAGAGCCCCTGGGCAAGCATTATTTTTTATGGCATTGATGCGATCCAGCCAAAAAACAATGGCCCTCATTTCAACTTTGGTGGGTGGCAAGTGCCGCCCTCCAAGTTGAAACCGCTGCGTGCCCGCCAATGCGCCCGCACTACCGCGGTGTCTATTTGGAAAAACCCGCTGGGCTGGCGGGCGGAAACCTGGTTTCCGCCCGTCGGCCCAGCAGGGATCTCAGTTGCAACACGGGAGCCGGCGGTGTGCTGCGGTGCGACGGGTGCAGTTGCACCCGTCACGCTTTTCACTGTCTGCTATGCAGACAGTCAAAAGCTCCATGGGGCCGTGGCAGGGGGCCCCCTCGACTCCCCTTTCTGCCAGCTGGCGGGAGGGGGACTCGTAATCCCCTGGGCAGCGCTGCAAGCAGCGCTGCCCTGGAGGATTAAATCCACCGGGACCAATGTGGTGGGAAACCTTCCGCCGCAGTCGTAATGCCCGAGTTTGTACCACCAGCCTGTTGGCGGTACAAACTCCAAAACAGATGCCCTGGCGGTCTTTAACCGCCAAGGTTGTAATGAGGGCCATTGTGGTGTTTCCATCATCTGAGATTTGCTAAGATGGACCTTCGTAGTTGTGGCCAATTAGTCTGCATCCAAGATAGCAGTGTGTGAGTTAAGTTGAGGCCCCAATATCTAGTTGTGTTTAGGGCCCATTGGATTGGCGTTAGGGCTTGCAGAGCAGTGAGGTCCTGCTTGGATATAGTTAAATTGAGCAGTATTCAATGTAGGTGCCTGCGCATGGATGCACCCCCATCTCCCTCATTTGTCCTCATAATTTACTGATGGGTTAGCCACTATTTCCACCATGCCCCTAGTTGAGTGAAACATGTCCAGTGCAGGGTTTCTTGGCAACATAAAAAACTCCAGTTTTCTGCACACAGGATTCATTTTTCCCTCTGATCAGGATACCGCCTGCAACAGATTAGTAGCCCAATAATAAAAACAATTTTCAGGAGACGCAGGCCTTCTGTCTCTGTGTGAGCCTACAGTTTAGTCCTCCGGGTCCTAGGCTTAGTCGACCCCAATACGAATTGTTTAATCATTCTTTCAACACCTATCATTGAAGATTTGGAAATTGCAAGAAGGAGCATACCAAGGACATAATTAAATATTGACGAAATGGTAATTTTAATAATCTTTCCATGCCCCGTTCTTTTTGGTGGGTGGGAGGGGGAGGGGAATCTTGATTTGTCTTTGCCATGTTCTAGTTATAGGGCATCAATAACTCTGCCTAGACATTTGCTGTCAGAGCGTCTATGTAATGTTAGGTGATAGGACTCTTCAGTATTGCAGATTTAGAACTCCATAGGGCTCACAGAATAAGGCTCTGTAATGTACACTGGCAGTCAGACTCCCCAAAGAGACCAAAATAGCCATCTGACACAACATCATGTTGAAAATATTTTATAGATTGGCAAAAATAAATTACGGCATGTTAATGTAGGATGGACATACTATGTATATCTCTACGGACTTCCAAATCTGCTACCTTCGACTGTAATCTGGCAATCTCTGTACCCCAATCAGGAGGTTGACCATAGATGTGATATTTTCCATGTATCCTTTTATTAGGGTAACCTACATGTTGAGGAAAAAAAATTAATTATAATCTCAAGGATTTAATATTGGGTGCCATGTCTAGCATAGTAGTATGAAATGTTGAGATCTTCCTATTTATGGAAGTAACTTCCTTAAGAATTATGGCAAGTGTCTCTGTTTCTGCCCCTGAAGACTGTGGACCACCTTCAGCCATCTTAACCACACCTGTAGTGACGTATGTTAGCCTACAGAAACCTCAGATCTGAAATATAATTTGCTCCACAACAAGTTTAACACAGATTTAACTCAGCACCACACTTCAAACTTCAAAAAGAGCAGGAAATAAAATGTAAAATGATATGGAGTCAACAAATGTTCACCAATAAATTAAGATTAACCCAGAGTCTCAGCATAAATTGCTATGAATACGGTTGACTATCATATTGGGGGATTACCCACAGTCCAACCACCATGAGCGGTGCAAGGGTTTTGGGGGGGGTTAAATACGTGTGACACTCAAAGATGTATTAAAAAAAAGAAAATATGTTTGGGGAAAGCCCACCTCGAACCACACTTTAAACCCCTTGAACTCTAATGGTCTTTCTCACCCACCCGCGGGAAAGATTGGAAGATCTGCTCTGATTATACCTCAAGGGAAAAGAAAGCCTACTGGATGCCAAGGGTGTTGCAAAACAAGCATTAGCAAAATCCATAGAGCTCACATATGTAAACTATATTGGCTTAGAAGGAGTGGAGTGGCATTGTGTTGCATGGCACTGAGTGGAGTGTAGAAGAGTTAAATCGTGTTAAGTGGAGTTATGTTTTGTTGCATGAAGTAGAGTGGCACTGAGTGAAGCGGAGTGCCTTTGTATGGGGTGGAGTGTCATTTTGTGACATGGGGTGTAGTGTATTGGCATTTAGTGGATTTGCATGGTCTGAAGTAGCATTGTGCAACATGGAAAGAGTGGTATTCTGTTGATTGGAGTAGTATGGTATATTGTGGGATGGAGTGGCACTGTGTGGGAGTGGCACTGTGCGGCTTGGAGTGTATTGGAGTGGCATTAAGTGGTGTGGAGTTGCATTTAGAGGAGTGGAGTACAGTGGCATTGTGTAGAGCAGGGGTCTTTAAACTGGGGGGGTGGCTTCTCCTGGGGGCCTCAAATGATCCCTGGAGGTGGGGGGGGGCAGGCTCTGGCCAAGAGAAGCATTATACTGATAACAGGGCTGTGTCTTAAGCTGACAAAAATGAGCAGCAATAAACCGGTCTCCAATGGGCCATCACTAACATGTTTTGTGATTTATATCCAAGCTTGGCAGTGTGTGTCAAATGGGAAGGGACTACAAATACTCTTCAAAAACCCGGCCCCACCCCCACCCCCACTTTTAACAATCACATTGTGGATACCTTTATACATTAGTAAGTCCTGCCTGACCAGAATAGTATGGTTAGCATCATGTATTTGATTGCATTTTCTCAAACAGTAACAGACTGTATCTGCAATGTTTAAAAAAGTCGAGACATATTTAAACATTGCCAATGTAATAGAATGATTGTGTAAAATTTGGAGGGGGCACAGTGTGTGGGGGGAGGTCTGGCATTAAAAAGTTAGAAGATCAATGGTGTAGAGTGTAGTGGCTTTGTGTTGGTAGAGTGGAGTTGGTATTGTGTGGGTTGGTATGGAGAGGGGTGGAATTGTGTGGATAAGGTGGCATTGTGTGGCTTGGAGTGTAGTGGCGTGGAGTGGAGTCATATTATGTGGTGTGAGCTTTGGAGTAGTGTGGAACTGAGTATAGTGAAGTGGCACTTGGTGCCTTGCAGTTGCATTTAGTGTAGTGTAGCCATACTGGAACATGCAGATATACATAAGGATGGAATTAAGAGAAAATCTGGAATAACAATATTCCAGCAATAGACATAGAGGAGTACACCTTGTAAGAAAGAGGACTACACATTGGAATTTGAATAGGATGCTATTACGTCTATGCAATATCAGGAGAAGAACAAAAAACTGCAAACTAAAAGGTGAAGAGTGCGAAAGAAACACACAGACCCACCAGCCAAGACATAACCGACAACAAGCGTCAAGTGACAATGCCAAGGGGCCAAGCTGAGCAATGAAAAGAGAAACTACTGCCACAAAACTGTGCTAGGAGACAGTGGGGAAGAGAAAGGGCCCTGCTAAATAACAAATAACAAGACGTCAATTTGACCAAGGTCACGCAACCAAGGACAAAAAGAGGCCTCCCTCCCTGTGTGAAGACTTTTACATAAATGAAAAGCCAGAAACAGAGGCAGGCTTGGCTAATACTGAAACTCCAACAGGGTAACTGCAAGAAATACATCCCTGAAAGGGTGAGCTACACAATAATGAAATATACTGTAATGCAGTGGGAATGAACTGTCATACAGCAGGAGCATTGATAGTTACAGACAACAGCTCAGCTATATGAGTAACGATAGATGCAAGTGAAACAGCTCCCAGCCATTGCAGGTCTCAAAGGAGTAAATATCTGTTTACTGTGGTAGATAGGAGTGAGGTAGATTATGATAGATTGTAGTAGAGTGGACTGAGGTAGACTGGAATGTGGTAAATTGGGGAAGAGTGGAGTGGGGAATATTACAGTGGGTAGATTGTAAAAGAGTGGGCTACATAGGAGTACAGTGGAGTGGGGTATACTGGCGTAGATTGAAGTGGAGTAGTTTGAAGTAGGTTAGATTAGAGTGGAATAGTGTAGGTTGGAGTGGAGGAGAGTGGGGTACAGTGGAGTGGAGTAGATTGAAGTGAAGTAGATTGTAGTGTAGTATACTGTACTAGACCGGAGAGCCGTAGATTGGGGTGGAGTGGGTTAGATTGCAGTGGAGTGTGATAGATTTTAGTAGGATTGGTGGGGTAGATTGGGGTTGAATGCAGTGTGGTAAAGGGGATTAGAGTGGAGACGGCTAAATTGGTGTGGAGTACAGTGGGGTGGATTGGACTGGAGTAGAGTGGGGGCAGATTAACATGGAGTGGGGTTCACTGGAGTAGAGTAGATTGGGTGAATTACAGTATGGTAGATTGAAATGGAAGGATGGAGTGGAGTCGAACAGATTGTAGTGAAGGGGAGTGGGGTAGATTGGGTTGGGTTGAATTGGAGTGGAGTGGAGTAGGATAGAATGGAGTGGGGTAGAATGGAGTGGAGGGGCTTGGAGTGAAGCAGTGTGTAGTGGAGTGGCGACCCATGTCATAGAAAGTCTTACAGTGGAGTGTCTTGGAGTGGAGTAGCATGGCATAAAGCGAGGATGGCATAGAGTGGAAGGGCATAGAGTGCAGCAGAGTGTTGCAGAGTGAAGTGATGTAGAGTGTTCTGGGGAGAAGTAGTGTAAAGTGGGGTGGTGTAGTGTTGCCCTACGTGGGAAGCTTATGCCCAGATGTTTGCCCCTGTGGTCAATGTGCCACTGAATTCAAGCTACCCGGGCCAATGAGTGGTGATACCCTGATACAGTCCCAGAATGCTTGTTTAAGGTCCAAGGAGGACCTGGCCTGGCAGTTCGGGATGGATTTTTCCCTGAGGAGCAGGGTCAAGACTGCTTTGCATATGGCAGGTTATAAACGGGGGTGACATGGTGGCATGGTTGGCAAAAACATTTATTGGGATGCTGTCCCAGAGATTTCCAGTGGCTCAGATTAATTCAAGCATTCCATCCATCACCTTGTTGTTTTTGCGTCCGGTCCATCAGCAAGAGATGGATACGCTAAAAAACCCAAAAGTTCAACTATATCAATTGCAGAGGCAGCAAATGCGCTGTCGGCAGGGGAGACCTGCAAGTGGGGAGGGGGTGGCCCCTAAGACATCATATGCAAGTACACTCCTAAATCCATCCATTCCTTTGAGCCCCTGTGGCATTCAACATCCCAGAGTGCCAATAAAAACATAATAAAAGAAGAGAGAACATGGTATGTAGACCCCAACCCACTAGCCTTGGTCCAGGGGACCCCTCTGGGACCCCATGAGGGCTGAAAGGTATATGTATGATATATGATAATTATTATATATCTGATTATATATATTATATAACATTTATATATAGTACGTTTTTATCATTATATATTATTATTCTAACTGACAAACAGAAAAGTTATTGTGAACAATATAAATAATACTTTACACCCAGGGATTCGTGAAAATTGAGTTAAAAGGAAAGCTTAATTGAATATTTCCATGTGCGATACTACAATATTACAGTATATACAATGTATACAAATCCATTTAAACATATTGCTTGAAACAGTATTGCTGTACCTCTCCACACATTGCATAGCATAGCATTCGGGGTAGCACCGACAGACGTATGAGCGCAACCATATGGGCAGCACCGGAATTTCTGATCTCACCTCTGACGTAGGGTAGGCTCAGACAGAGCAGCCTCAGGTGCAGAGCAGGCTGGGAGCCGGTGCCTGCCTACAGGACGGAAGAGAAGAGCGGTGCGGCGAGAAGCTGCGCGGAGGCAAGTTTATTTTATTTATTTGTTTTTTAATTAAAATGTCTTTATCTCCCTCCCTGCCCCTTGTAACCCCGGCGAGCCGCTGCTGGGCATGTGTCTGTAGCCAAACGTATGGGTTTGTCTTATTTTTTTGTTTTTAGAGTTCCGAAGGATTAAACATTGTGGAAAGTCAAGTTTCTGGCTTTATTTACCGCTGCACGATAGCATCACCCTCGCTGTTCATCAAGTCCCGCCGTTTATTTTATGTCCTTGTTAACTCTCTCGTCTGCAGGGTAAGTGAGCTTGAATATTAGAGAGAAAATAAAATGTGATTGGACCCTACCCAGAATGATTATAGTATGTTCCAAGTTCAACACAAGAACAGCGTGGGAAATTTTGTCTTTCGATTTACTTGCGATATATTCAGTACAGAGTTCAGCGTAAACGAAGCATGGACAGACTGGGAAGTCGTCCAGTGTGAACGCCTTAAAAAAGCACAATGCAGCAAGCAGTCCGAATCATGGATCTCAGTTATGGTGGGGCAGTAGGTAAGGTCTATAATGTCTTTAGTACGTAAAAATGTGTGGTGTGACTTCCCATATCCCAAGTATTTTGTTAAATTGCCCCCCCCCCCCCCCCCAGGTAAAAATGCGTGATGTTACCATGGCCTGGTCACAATTGCGTTCAGGGCAGTAGGGCCTAATTGCACTTGTGACCTTATAGCCATTGAAAGAGCCTGTGACATTTCAGTGGGTGCCACTAGAGCTGTTGGCATCATAATGGGTGTCAGTAGAGATTGTGATATCACAGTGATTGTCAGTGGAGCTTTGACATAGGAGAGCCTGTGACGACATAACTGCTATGAGTAGAACTTGTGATGTCATAATGGTCATCAGCAATGCTGGTGATGTAATGTATGACCAGGGAGTCAATTAATTAATTATGGTTGCCAGCAATGCTTGTGATACCATAATGGCTATTAGCAGAGCTTGTCACATCATAAGTTTTGTCATGAAAACTTGTGACCAGCACAACAGGTAAGTGGAGGCAGGGGCGTAGGAGAAAATACATTTCTTGGGGGGGGGGGGGGGGGGTGAGGGGACAGGGACAGCATTGGGGACTTTCTAATTTATCCTATACAAATTGCCTGTTTGCGAACTGCAGGCTTCAATAAATGTACACAATCCTATAGTTTGGTCGTGAAATAGGGAGAAAGGAAGGCATTTTGTCACATTTTGAAAATATGTTTATATTGTTAATTACTTTCACAAAGTATTTAGACCAAATATGAAAAAAACATGTTGATTAACCTTGCATCTTCATGCACCCATCAAATACAAATAGGAGGGAGAAAAGGAAGAACATACCCTTTGTGCCCCACACTGATCATGCCCCTCGCCTCATGCAAATTGAAACCACACTGGAGATATCAAAAGCGATCAGGTACAATAATTGTAAACTGTGCTCTGAAACCATAATTCTAATAACACTTCTACTCATCTGTGCGATTAAGCAGCACTGCTCCACATCTGTCAAAACTGGGAGCATTTACACTGTAGAAGCTCCTGGTGTTACAGGCTATTTAATGGATAGGATTCTGTGATCCCTGTACAAACGGCAGTCAGTAATTTCTAGATAATCGTCTACTTCTGATGCATCAGGTCACCGATTATAAATAAAAGATGTCAGAACTCAACTTTTATAAGGTTATTACAGTCGAGTTCTGACTCGCAATCCCTTCTGCCAAAGCCAGCAGCCAAGGTGAAAGGCAGGTCAGGTCACGGAGCATAATTAAAGCAGCTGTTTAAAGCAACAAATCCTTTTCTTCTTTCTGCTCAATTTTAATAGCTTATAGTGACAGAAGCTATACACTAAGGCAGTGGTTCCCAATCATTTGACTCCTGAGGACCCCCATTGAATCACTGCTGTAAGCCGGGGAGCTCCACGCAATTTGTACGATTCAAATTTCTAACAGTAAAACAGTAATTCACAAAAAATACACAAACAAGTCAACACCAAACAAATACTCGAATTACTAAAGATATAATTATTTTATATTGAAAAAATAAGAAACAATCAAAAAATGTAAATGGGAAGGTTGGCGCTGCATCTCAGGCGACTAATTTTTCAATGTTTGGTCTTATTTAGAAAAGCTGAATCCTCAGGTCAGATTCTACATTTCCCAAGTGGTTTCTGTTTTTATTTTTAGGTACATAAGATATAAGAAGGCTTTTTCACATAAATATGTGGTGTGGAAAGGAAGAAAAACCATAAGGGCCTCTCATCTCTCCAAAGCCTTTCTGTCACATGCAATTCATTTGTTTTATAGCAACTCTCATAACAGTGTAGGGTGTCAGAGCACTTTACAGTGGACTACAAGGTGTAGGATTAACATGTCATCCGCACTGGCAGGCATTTTCTAATAGTGCCTGGTCTGTAGAAGCACAAACTCACGATTCAGAACATCACACAGTAGTTAGCATTGACTTTAATAATAAGAAATATTTCTACACAAGTAAACCTTTTTTTAGCAGTATAAGGAAAATGAAAGACTGGGGAAAAAACTGAACTTTCTAATTTGTGCCTTGCAGTCTTTTGACAGAAGTTCATAGCTCACTGTGCTAGATTACAATTGTAACTTATGAACTGCACTGTAACAAAAGAGTCTCTGTGACAGAAGTAGTAAGCCACTGTGCTATGCACATAAAATACTTTCCTTTGCATGATACACTACCTTAGATGAGTCAAAACTGCCACTAGATAAAACTCCAATATCTCTAGCAGTAAATTAATCCAAGTATCAGGTACTGTAGACAGTTATCTTGTTGCTTTTTTTTTTACCAAAAGCTGCTGGATCTACAAGGAACCTTGCAGTGCTTTTAAAACTGCTGCCCAAAGGAAGTAATAAATATAAAAATACACATGATTCTAGAGGCCCCAGCTGGAGAAGTGCCTTCCTGCTGGCCCAGGCCTGTGAATCCCCTGGGAATGTGTCACAGACCCCTGGGGGGCCTCAGACCACAGGTTGGTAACCGCTGCACTAAGGTTTTAAGTGGTTTGTGGGAAAGTTGATGGTGTTCCTATGTATAATATGGGCTGTTGTACCCCCTGGTATAGATGATAAGGGTACCGCAAGTCACCTCGAAGCTCCATACTTTATAAACAAGCATTGGCAAAGCCAATAAGTCTCACCTATGCAGAGCTATTGGCTTTGCCAATGGGTGTTAGCCATGTTGTAAACTAGCATGGCTATAAGTTAAGGACGTAAAGGAGAATGATGTGTCATAGAGTGCTGTCGATTGGTGTGGCATAGAGTGTCGACGAGTGAGTAAAGTGTCATAGAGTGGATTAGTGTCATAGAGTGGAGTACAGTGTCATAGAATGGAGAGGCATAAAGAAGAGTGGAGTGGCATAGAGTGGAGTAAAGTAATGTGTAGGGGTGTAGAGAGTTGAATAGGGAGTCATTGAACATCGTACATTGGCATATAGTGGAGTGGCGTGGAGTGTCGTAGAGTGGAGTAGAGTATCATAGATTGATGTGGCTTAGAATGTCGTGGAGTGGCATAGAGTGGAGTAGTGTGTCATAAAATGGAATGGAGTAAAGTGGCATGGAGTGGCATAGAGTCAGTTGTGTAGAGAGTTACAGAGTTGAGTAAAGTGTCGTAGAGAGGCACAGAGTGGAGTAGATTTTAATGGAGTACATTGGTGTTTAGTAAAGTGGTGTAGAGTGCATTGGTTTAGATTAGTGTACACTACTCTAAACCAATGCACTCTAGTGGTGAAGAGTAGAGGGGCGCAGAGTGGAGTGGTACAGCATAGATTGCAGGGCGCAGGGTACAGTGGTGCAGAGAGCTGTGTTGGAGGGTGATGTGGTGCATGGTAGAGCGGAGTGGTGCAAGATAGAGTGGCCTAGAGTGCAGTGATGCAGAGTAGAGTGGCATAGAGTGCATTGGTGCAGAATGCAGTAGAGTGGCACAGAGTTGAGCGTTGGTGAGTAGAGTGCAGTGGTGCAGAGTAGAGTGGCGCGGAGTTCAGAGGCAAAGTGTGCAGTGTTGCAGAGTAGAGTGTCATAAAGGACAGTGGTGTAGAGTAGAGTGGCATAGAGTGCACTGGCCTAGAGTGCAGTGGCATAGAGTGGTGTAGAGTACAGAGTAGAAAAGAGTGGCGTAATGTGCAGTGTTGCAGAGCAGAGGGCCGTAGAGTGCAGTGGTTTAGAGTGATGTAGAGAACAGTGGTGTAGAGTGCAGTGGTGCAGAGTAGAATAGAGTGGCATACAGTGCAGAGGTGTAGATTTGAGTGCTTCAGTAAAGTACAATGGTATATACTATAGTGGTGCAGAGTACAGTGGAGTATCCTAGACTGGAGTGAGGTAGAGTGCATTGGCATAGCGTAGAGAGGTACAGAGTAAAGTAGAGAGGTTCAGGATGGGGTGGTACAGGATAGATTCCAGTGGCATGGAATGGTGCAGAGTAGAGTGGAGACGAGTGACAAAAAGTGGAGTATGCATAGTGTTGTAGCACACTGCCATTACAGGCAACACATCTTGAATTGAAATGACCATTACATTTGCGCAGACATACAGTTTTACTAATAAAAATATACAGCACATAGATGTTAATGTGTGGAAAGGTCATTACCAAGTGTAGTGATCTGTTTTGATCGTCTTAAAATATTTGTTTCCCCCCACACTTGTATTCTTAAGTACCTGCACATTTCATTCACAGACATTCAAAGTTTATTGTGTGGTGGAAAAAAATTGCATCATAAAGCCTTCTTTCACCACACCCCTGGTAGCCAAGCATGATTGTCATATAAGTCCTCTCACTTTGAAGCCAGAGAAAGAAAGATAAACACCAAGCTCCACAGGAAGATAGAGCCTGTCATTTGACCTTGGACTTTGAATGCACAGCAAGTGAAACAAGATAAGTACAAGATTTAAAGGCCTGTTTACACAAATCGAACACTGGTGGAGGTATAGAGTAAACAAGGGATGCTGTATGGGGGGTGGCAGACTCAAGCTGAACAGTCTAATACAAATACAGCTAACAAGTATAAACCATGCAAATGTGAGTTACAAACCATAAAGCCAAACGTTAGCAATGGGTGGAATACATTCCAAGGGAAGCTTTCCAAATGTCCCCTAAATGTTTTTCGCAAACCAGATAGGCTTCGACCTAATGAACTCAGCTTCCAGCCTTGTTCCACTATATGTTTATGGAACTCCGCTGTGACTTGCAACATCCTTATACTGTATGGCAGGGGGTACTTTATCCCTTATAAAATGGGTACAAGCAAACATTTTCCCAGGGGCTACAAAGTTTGGTTTGTGATGTGACCAAGGGGCGCATTGATGCTAGCAGAGTGCCAGGGAGAGTTCGGGAGAGTGCTGGAGGGGGGAAACATCCTGAACAACTAGGTCTAAATCACTACTTGCCTGAACCACTACTGCTAAACAACTAAAACGTCTCTACAACTAAGTACTGAACAACTACTGTCTAAACAACAATTTTGCCTGAATAACAATTGCCTGAACAACTAATTTTAAGGTAAGTTTTTCTTTTTGTTTTTTATGGTTTATTGGTTGTTTAGAATATATATATTAGTTGTTCAGGCAATTGTTATTCAGGCACAATTGTTGTTTAAGACAGTACTTGTTCAGTACTTAGTTGTAGAGACTTTTTAGTTGTTTAGCAGTAGTGGTTTAGGGTATAGTTGTTTAGGACCTAGTTGTTCTGTCACATATTCGCTGGAGGGTGGTGGGGGAGTGACAGTATGGTGGGGGTGAGGAAAGCGAAGCATATACATCTAGTGGATGAATTGCACATTTTGAAACCAGAAAACCTGGGATTAATCCTGGCTTTAGCACTATACCAAATTGTGTGATTCTAGGCAATTGTTCTATTTTCCTTTCCCTCCTTTTTCTTCATTATTGTATGTAATAGAACCTTAGAATACATGACTTCGGGATTTGCACTGTACAAAACCTTTTGCTGTGTTTCCTTTAATAAACCATATTGTTGTTCATTTATAAAAGGAACCCAGGCCACCCAAAGAGTGCACATAACAACGGACTTGCCTCTTAGTTCAGTATGGGCATGTTTTTCAGGATGAGGGGCGGGAGAATCAATATTTCTGAATTTATGTTTGAAAACTATCACTTAAAAAGAAAATACTTCACAATGCACAGATATAACCTGGTGTACTAAGATGAAACATCTGTACATGTTAATGGAACTCACTTTTTTATTTTTTTATTTTTTGAGGAGACCTTATCATATTTTTACACTTTAGCTGCAATATGTCTTTAAAAATAAAGCTGTTCCCAAAGTTAAAGGTGCATGACAACCTAGTTACTTCCTTTATTTACCTTCAATTAACATTTAAATGAAGGTGTTCCTGTTTATTTTACATCCTTTTGATCATAGTGCAGGGTTGACTAAACATCAGCCCAGTGCTGCTTTTGACCAGGGAGCCGCACGTAAAGGTCAGGAGGGCCACACATAAAATAAGTGCTACCACTGCTCAGAGATCTGACAGACTAGAATACAATATGCCATCTAAACACTGTGGCAGTCAAACTGTATCTTGCTATTTAGTGTCTTTTACACACTCTCTTATGGGCATGGGCTGCACTCACTGTATTTTCCTGTAACGTTATGAAATGTGTGCAAATTTATGCAAATGCATTGATACAAACACTGTATTGCTGATGTCGTAGTTGGCTATCAGCAGAGCCACTGAAATTATGCGATTGTGTGCAGCAGTGTTTATCGCATAATTATGGATTTGCCGCATTTGCCACAAAATCCATCATCTGCTGCATAATCTGCAGAGTTAAACAAAAAAATTCTAGCTCAAAATCTAAAATTACTAAAAGCGCAGCAACACATGTTGGTGCACTGTGGAAGGCCCCTTTGCAAAAGTTGACTGCTAACCTTTCTTTAGCTTTTTGCTATATTTAGGTGTTAAACTGATACTTTTGAGGTGCAACCTAAGCCCAGAGAGTATTAACAAGTCTAAAAATGACAGAATAATGAAATACTATCACAAAATGTGTTACAGTATGCAGCATAATTTGCCTCTTCTTGCTGCATAACGTAGTCAAACCTGCCACCTAATTTGACCCTCTCCTGTCGCATAATTCTAGTGGCCCTGATTATCACAAATGTGTCCTCATGTAACTGTCATTCTTTATTTGCCATTTTTTTCCTGTCTCTACTCATAAAAAAGAAAATTAATAAAAACATTATAATACAAGTAAAATGAGAATGTTAAAAACAGAAAAGATAATATACTTCAAAATACTTCAGTATTTAACAAAAACAACAACATAACTAATAACGCTAGGAAAAGCTGCCCAGAATAAAACATGGCTTCTCTATTAGCCACGCTTTAATCCAACTAATCATTACTAAGATAAAAAACATTTTGTGTATATGTTAGAAAGAGATACCCTTCTAGTAGCCGAATTGTATTGTGTGAAAACGTAAAATCTTGCCTTCCGTTTCACCAAATGGTGTGATCCTAGGCAACTACAAAACTCAGGGCACAAGTCCTAAAAAAAAGAAGTGGGGGACTATCCAAGTTAGGCAGTATGCAAGTGACATCACAGCACATGATTGCATAGCGCGTGACATTGCACTTAGCATCACAACCCGTCACCTCACTGGAAATGGCATCAGATCTGACAGCTCAGACATATGTTTAGCAAGTCTATCGTGCACACCTTACTATATTTAACAAACTAAGTTTTGCTTTAGGGTTGTGCCAAAAAAGTTACATAACCCTGACACAAAATATGGGCCTCAATTTATGAATTTATTTTTAGAGGCTCTGCCACAAAGAAATTGGCATAAAAGAGAAATGTGGCAGTAAATCAGTTCTGCTTAATTGGTTGCAAAATCTGCATTTTAAAATATCTTGTGGGGTTTAAGGCACCTGCTGAAGAGATCTTTGTGTGCCTAGTATATCTCAGGGAATAATAATAATATTTATGTATGATGTAAAGCGCTTAGACACGCTACATTGGGATGAGTAGCGCTATAAAAGAAATAAAGAAAAATAGTGGTATTTAAATTATTTGTGTAAACTCTGGGGCAGACCAACACATACATATCTCTTATATGCAGGGATTGAACAAAGTGAAAACAATGTCTCTCTTAGGTACCTGTGAAGTAATAGCAAGCTGTGTGCCATTTTCTCCCTCTACAGCAGCTAGGTGTGAGGCTCCAGACTGCTTCCAGCTACAATAAACAAACAAAAGGAGGCCTGATGGCCCCTTAATTCAGCCTTTGTCCTGGGCCAGCAGGAATTTAGAATCGGAAAGCCCTCTCCCATGCTGCCCAAAACCAGTGTTGCCAGATTTGGCTATTTCCCGCACAAATGGGTGACTTCTTTCCCATTTGTGCGAGAAAAACTCAATTGGCAGGTACCTTTTTTTGGGCTCATAAAAGCATGTTGTGCGCATTTTTTTAACCTGGGATGGCGCGTCACTGCTGCCACAACTCGTCACTCACAGCCAGTGTAAGTTCATGAATCATGACCATGATTCATGAACTTGTACTGACTGAGTGACGACGAGTTGCTCAGAGTCGGCTTAGTGCGCCTGCGTGCAGCGCGCTGAGCCGGCCAGGCTGTGATGCCTGCGCCGCCCGGCCCCTGCTGAATGAGTCAATGAATGGTGGGGTCACGCCACGTGACATCACTCTCACGACATGGAGGTGCCAGTGTGACCGACACCGTCACGTCATAAGAAGGATAGCCACACGTTTAACCCTTCCCCATTGCATGCAGCATCACTATTACCACACTTTTTTTAATGCACTTTGAGCTGTGTGCTTAACTGATTTTTTTATTTATTTCACTCCAGTTGCAGGCAGTGCAGGCACAAATGTGGTCTCATTGGCTGAGCTAAGCGAAATGAGGGTACCTGGTCAGTGCTCTGCCTCACTGCATGGTTCTGTTCGTGATCTTAGTGCCTAAATTATTTACATCACTTTTTGTCATGGTCTGCTTAGCGTAGCCATTGCTTGCATTTGACACAAAACACTATTTTGCCAATAATTTAAGTTTAAGTTCACAGAGTTTGGATCACTGTATTCAGTCCTCTGGTAGGAATTTGCAGAAGGGTGTCTGACTATCGCCTCACACAAACAGCCTTTTTCACCTAACACAAACAGCCTTTTTCAACTCACGCAAAGATGCATTTTTCTTCAGGGCCCTGTTGACCTCCAAAGTCCAGGGTAGAGGTAGACCGCTCATACAAGTGTAGAGGTAGTGCCTGAGTACGTCTGAAGGAGGCAGTAAATGAGTGAAATGCTGGTCTGCTGCCCATTTAATTTAATGAAAAGTCCAGAAAGTAGAACAGTAGTAGAACAGACTACAGATACACACTGGGAATGCTAGATGGCCACTTGCATTTCACCTTTATCTACAGTGTGCATCTGAAAGGTAGTGAAAAGAACACAGGCTGTGCTTTGAATCCATTTGGTGGGGCTACTGATTATCATAGGATAATGATGGCGCTTATGTAGAAAATGTTATCTTTGCATGTTGGAGCTTGCATTATATTGGGATTAACAGGACTTGAACTGTAAGATGCAAAGGGAAAACAGGATTGGGTCTGCTTTCCACAATCTTGAGTTTGGTATGAAAAGTTGAGTAAGTATGAGGGGTATTCCATTGAGATGTATTCATTTTTGCTGTTATCAGTGAGTTGTTCTTGCTTTATTATAAAACCAGTTTGAAAGCTAGAGCATACCTTTGAATACGAGGGAGTAGCCATTCTTTGGCTCCTTCTCCATTTCAAAACATGACAAATCCAAAGAGTCAATTGTCTGCCCTGAAACAAATCACTTGCCCAGCGCAGAGTCAACACCACTTTGTATCTCCATTAAATTCACTGGTGTTGTACCCCAAAATAAGTACATTACATCCTCAGACACTTAAAGTAGAGGTATGCTACAATAACCATTAGCAATTCTAGATAGTATTTTGTTATTGCTTTGTACATGATTATCAGTGAACTAGGGACAATTATTGCAATTTCTTTTGCAGTTTCAGGTTGTTCCCTGGGCTCTCATCTTGACATAGTTCATCATTGATCAGCTCCCAGCTAACCTCCCAGTTCAGTTGTTGCACCATGGGCAAGTGGGCACAATATAAAAAAAATATACAGAAAAGAGTAGGAGTTGGTTCCTGAATTAAAAAGATGAATTGCCCCTGTTAAATTGGATAATTCCAAAGTGGCCTCCAAGTACTGCCATATAGACCTGCATGCCCATTATAATGACTTGAAGCAACACGCAGAAACCACAAAACACCGCTCCAACTGTAATTCAGCAAGTGCTTCTATGGCATCCTTTGTACAACCCATTCCTTCAATATCCAATGACCAGAAAATAAGAGAAATTAGATTTGTCATACAAACTGATTGTTGCACATCCATAAATAATGTAGATGGATATGGTGACATTTTGAAGGATGAATTCCCAGCCTTCCGAATGCACCGTACCAAGTGTACAGCTCTAACTAATTCTGTGTTGGGCCCATACTTCAAAGACGAAATGCTGAAAGGTATCAGAACATCACCTTACGCCTCATTAAGTGATGAACCAACAGACATTGAAGTAAAAAAACTGCTTTGCATTTGTGTGAAGTATTTCAGCAAAAAGCATAAAACAATTGTAAGCACCTTCCTTGGAATGCTTGAATTAGATCAGGAATCTGCTGAAGATATAGCAAATGCAGTCCTAAGCTTGCTTGAAAGTTGTAACCTTGAGACTGAAAATTTAATAGGCATAGGCGCAGATGGAGCAACTGTCAAGTGCGGAAAGCATCACTCCGCATTCACCTTGTTGCGAGATAAGCAATGTTCCTTGCAACTCGTGCGCTGCATTTGTAACTCCCTGGACATCACTGCAAAGGAAGCAATAGGGAGCAAAGCAAAACGTGCGAAACATGGAGGCTAGTGATGACATATTGTGTAGAGCGTTTGTTAGAACAATATGATGCCTTAAGCTTACACTTTAGCACAGCATCCTATGTAGAACACTGCCATGCAGCAAAAATGCTCCAAGAAATGTATCACAATGAGACCAACCTACTTTACCTTACTTTCTTAAAGCCTGTTCTTTAAGACATAAAGGTTGTTAACAAAATCTTTCAGCTAGAATCTGGAGATGCACTCCACATCTTTTGCGACCTATATACTCTGTACATGTCCACACTATAAAGGATACTAAAACCAAGTGTTTTCACCAGTAATCATCAAGAACAGTTGCAGAGCCTAGATTTACAAAGTTCTGCCATTTATCTTTCTTAAGAAGATGTGAATCTTAGACCTGCTTTCCGTAAGAAGCTGAATGAAATTAAACTCACTTTCGTTTCAAAGGATGGCATTTTGAGAAGATGCCTGGAGATCTTGAAAGTATTGGCATGTGAATATTAATTTCACCTTCCAGAGTCACTAAGCATGCTTAAAAAGTTAGAACTTTTGAGTCTCCCAAAAGTGCCTGCAGATTGCAAACCTCCTGTAACTGACTTGCCACATACATTTTTCACTTACCCATTGGAAGTACTGGAGTCACAGTGGAGAATTATATCATCATGTTAATTTCCTGAGACCTCTAACATGGAATCCTTCTGGATGGAAGTGTATAACTACAATGATGCTGCTGGTAACCATTGCTTTCACAAGCTTGCAATGGGTGCTATAAAAATGTTGACACTCCCAATATCCAATGCTCATGTTGAAAGGGTATTTTCCCAAATGATGCTGCTGAAAAATGATAGACGAAATAGAATGGGCCTTAATCTACTATCAAATATTCTCCACATAAAGTTTGGACTGAAACACATTGGAATTGAGACCTATTCATTTGTGACTCCCCCCGCAATTGCTTGCACAATTTAACAGCAGTATGTATTATTTAAAGTTGCAAAATTCAGCAATCTCCCAAGGAATGCATGCGGCTCGGCCCTGCCCTTGCCACTGTTGGCTGCAGAAGAAGCCATGCCTGGCAGCCCTCTAGTGACAGGACCAGAGGAACACTTTCCCAGACATGCCCTTGCCACAGTCAGCTGCAGATGGAGCCATGTCTGCCAGCCCTCTAGTGACAGGACCAGAGGAACACTTTACCAGACTTACCAGACTTGCCCTCGCCACTGTCAGCTGCAGAAGAAGCCATGGCTGCCAGCCCTCTAGTGATAGGACCAGAAGAGCACTTTCTCATACCTGCTCTTGCCACTGTCAATCCCAGAGCACTGCATGTCAAACCTGCAGGTGGGGCCAAGCCCAGAAGAGCACCATACTCCACTTTCTCCTACTTTAAGCTATGGACATTGAAGTAAAGAACTTACTCAAAACTTGTAGCCGTAAGATTGGAAATTGAATAGGCATAGATGGGGCAAGCGTCATTTGTGGAAAGCATCACTCAGTATTCACATAGTTGAAAGATAAACAACCTTCCTTGCAACTTGTGTGCTGCATTTACCAGTTCTTTAAACTCATTGCTAAGAAAGCAATAAGGAGCATTCCAAGTAATATAGAATTGATGATCAGAGAAACTTACAACTGGTTTTCCCACTCACCAAAATGCCAGGCCGATTACAGGGATTTGTATCTCACATTGGATTAAGGCCGGTCCCTGAAATTAATTTCATCTTGCGAAATGCAGGACTAGTGATGGCAGATTGTGTAGAGCATTTAATAGAACAATGATGCCTTCAAATTACACTTTAACACAATATCCTATGCAAAAAAGATGGTCCAGAAATGTGTCATGATGTCTTAAAGTTACACTTTTGTATGGTGTCCTATGTGTAGCACTGGTATGTATCAAGAATGCGTAACTAAATTTATTATGAGCGGCCAAACCTATTATTCCTTACTTCGATGAAGACAGTGCCATTGCCATGTATTAGCTCTAGGACTACCACAGTTATGCCAGTAAGAGATGTAGAGATTGACACCACTATTTTGAAGAAAGGCTGCAACAGGATTTGGGAACATCTGGATATCTCTTTATTGATTGGTGGCTCAGTGAAAGCGGAGGGGGGTAGAAACCCCATGCGCATGTGCCTAAAGTACTATAGTCAAAACCATCACACAGTTGCAAGCGGCTACCTTAGATTTATAGGATTAAAGCCGGCCCGTACAGAGAATGTAGCAAATCTGGTACTTAACATTCTTGCATCCCTTGACTGACGCCAAGAGACCTTCGCACTTTTCTGTTACCAGCTTTGTCTACATAAAAGTACATCTCTTAATATGGATTTTGGACTTGCTTCCTGTCTAAAGGTGAAAGGGAATGACTATTCGCATTGACCGTTTTACAGCCACATTGCCTTGCCGCCTTTGTGATTGAGATTTACAATTGCCAAACACGCCAGTCTGTCAAATAGCTAAAAATGTAAAAACCTTTAAAGACCATAATGGAAAAGAGATATGGATTACACCAATAATTACCTGCAATAGTCAATATGTTGTATATTTGATTGAATGTAAATGTGGCTTATGGTACATAGGCAGTACCATCTGTCCACTCAAGAAAAGAATACTAGAACATGTAAGAGCTATACAACATAGACACCTGAATTATGCAGTTACTAAACACCTGGCAACGGAACATACTAATGATTGGAAAAGTATTAGGTTTTTTGGTCTGGCGCTAATGAAACAAGATGAACAAGGTGGAGAGACAGGACTCTGAAACTAAGATAATTGGAGAGTAAATACATTATCCATTCACGGTCTAAGACACCGGGGGGATGGAATGTTGACGAAGAGCTTTTTGTTCATTTAATTGATTCACAGTGCAAAAAAGTTTGAATTTGATATCATTTTGGATGAGCCACTAACCTTCATCACAATGATTTATAAGAAAGATATGATAATAAGTGTAAGAGAACATGTAAAATGGAGAAGAGAAATAGATGTATATTCATAACATTACATTAAATGAATTGAATACATTGGTTAAGAATGATATGAATTAGGATCATCAGGATTACATCTCGAAAGAATACTATTAATAAGTGTATAGTACTAAACCTCTAAATTATAGAAAATATTCACTTTTATTCATTTGCTAATTTCATATGAAAATATATAGCAAAGTTGTCCAGCATGAAGTTTGTATCAGTTGAAAATTATATTTTTATTTCATCTAATTTAATGAATTTATAATGAGCAGAGAATGATATATATGTTATTTGATTTTGTCATGGTAATTCAGTTTGGAATATAAGCCTTAGCACTATGATTTATCATTCATATTTATGTATACATCCTTAGCACATAAGTCTGTTTTAGCATTAGTTCAAAACTACGTTATCCAGAATGTCTCATTATTGGCTTCCTGGATTAATCGTATAAATGCAAAAAGAGTGAAGGGACTCACTACTGTGAACAAGACTCTAGACTAGTTGAAACGCGTTGGTGGCTGTGCAACTTAAATAAAAGACAAATAAGAGGATTTTGTGGAGTGATGTATATCTTCAAGATACATAGATGTGGAGTTTGGAATAGTAAATTTGAACTTCCCTGTATGCACTTACCTTTCAATGTTTTGTCTCTGGATATTCTGTTGTTGATATTCTTGAATGTTGATATTCTTCATGTCGATATTCAGTAGTACGATCCTAAGTGGAGATGTGACTCTTGTTGTAAGGCTTTCGGGCTGCTTCTGCAGGAACATTAATTAGTTGAATAGTTCTTGAGGCCCTTCTGCCATCCTCAGTGCTGTTTCAGTTTCCATATGTCTGACATTTCCATACTTCCGGTGTGCTTATGTGTGACATTTTAATGCATTGTGTGTCACTCTGAGTGGAATACTATTGCCACAGATGCTACATTTATACGTGGATTTATATAGCATAAACTAATTACAAAGCGACAACATGCTACAATGCTATGACAATATATTGAGATTAATTTAGCTATTCCTCCCTTTTTAGGTCTGGCCTTGAGACCGCTTTAATTGTTTAGTCATATTTATTGTTTTTCCAAAACAATCACTCATGATATACATACATTGTGTGGGTTTTTTGTCATTACGTTTCATCCATTGGTTTGTTTCATTGTCATTCACATTTTCCCTCCACCCGTTGCATCACATTGCCAGGGCAATATGTCAGTCCCCCATACCCATTGGCTTCCTTCACTTTGAGTGACTATATAAAGTCTGTGCATATTGTTCACATCCACCTATAATATCTCATTTTGTTTTCACTGACACAGCTAGTTCAAAGTGTGCTTTTTTATTTAATTTATATTTTTATATGGTAAATACTGGCTATATTTTGACTGCACATTGGATGCCTCAGATGGTGATTTATTCTTGTCTCCTTCACTAATTATAATATTAATAATAATAATAATAAAATTCATCGTTCAAGTAGATGTCTTTTTGTTTAAAAACATTATATTTTAGAATGGCTACATCAATTAATGTATTTTAAATATAATATAATTATTTAAGTTTAAGTGGTGGTGTGTTTTCTTTTTTTGTTCTCCTTTATTTTTGTGTGTATGCTTGCAATAAAAAAATTAACCATCGTACCAGCTTGCCGAGGCCATACTTTTTGGTTTTGCCAGTGCTTGTTTATGTGTTGCAATGGTATGGGAAGGCTACAGTTTTCAAATGAGTTAATGTTACTGGGAAATAACCTTTTTTACTCTTGGGCACTCCTATCACAAATCATTGTTTTGAGCTTTACAAGCCCAATTGTTTGAATTGACCTAAACCAAGAATTCCTCTCCAAGTCTAGTTTGACTTGGTAATTGAAAGTGCGGGACCATATGGAAACAAGGCAGTGAGATGGGACATCTGGTAATCACAACAGAAGGCCTTGTATTAACTACAAACCTTCTGAAGTACCTGTGCTAGGATACAAAACGTCTTCTAGAAGAAGAAGTGGTCATGGCCAAGGCAAGGTGTAAAAGCCAACTATGGTCATGATGAGAACGATTACTCAAAGTTTAATGTGGGACCAGCCAGGCACATGCTTTACAGACCATGCACACCCAGTACCGCCACGTGTGGTATCAAGTAGCCACTGAATTCCCATAATGCACTCCTCACCACCCATGCATTCACTGTGCTGGTGCTAGGAACTCCTACTGTGTGAAGTACATGTGCTCCAAGATTACTTGGCCTCCTAAGTATTAGAAGTCTTGAGTGAGGTGTGAATGGGTGGCCGCTGAGCTACCACGTTTGGGCACAAAATGAAGGGGAAATATTAATTAAAGAACAGGAGCTGGCCTAGAGAGGCTTCATCCAGTTCTAAATCCATGCCAGTGGTTATCGATGGTGGGCACCAGAACTCTTTTGTCATCATCAAACAGACTCAGAGCAAGAGAGTGAACAAGAGTGAATGGAGAAAGAGAGAGGAGGATAGCAAAGGAACTCTCTGACAAAAGGAGTAAGCTGGGATGACAAAGAACTTGCAAAAGAGGCTGAGAGTGTAAGGTGGTGGAAGAAAGAGACATGAGGTAGAATCTAGACTGGACAGGACTTGGTGTTCAATAATTCTTGCTTTCTGCAGCCCAGCCTTTGGGCTTCTAAGAAAAACCTTGGGCCCCTGCTGTTATGTTTTATTAATTAGCTGCAGTGCCATCATTTGTGGCAACCCTCTTTTATGGAGGGAATCCTGATCAGGATTCCATCAATTATCTCCTACAACATGGAGACTGGAGATGCCAATGTCATGGCCGTGTCTTATTTGAGTGTGACAGCACACTGTGTGGATGGTTGTCCTGGGTAACCTCAGATATTTGATCTGAGATTAAGAACTTCTCACATACTGTGTTTTATGTATGTGACAGACTTGCACATCGATATATTGCCATAAATTAGCACACATCGCAGAATGGATAATCACAGTTTACCTATAAAAGCACTGCATCTCTTCATTATCAAATAAGAGCTCTGCATCACTGCACATTTTCAGATACTTTAAATATTCTACCAGTGTGCCTTTTTGAATGGTAAATGCACAATGCCTGTTTGTGTACTGCTAGGGTGTCATAGCACACCACATCACTCATGGCGATGCCTTAACCTGGTAGTACAATGTAGCCTGTTGGTGTTCCTCGAGAGTAATATCACTTTGACTCATAAAGGAGTAACAGTGCAAATTGTCACAGTGCTTTTTCAGAGCAGAACAGCACATTTCTGTGGTACATTATTGGAGGGCAACTGTACACTGTAAACAAAATTATGTATTTCAGAGACACTCGTCTGACCAATTGAAAATCTTAAAACCCCAGAAGTAAGTAGGAGGCTGCAGTGACCAAAAATAGACAAGCAACTTCAGACCTGAACCATAGAGCTAACCTACTGCGATCGTCTTTCCTCCACCGCCTGAAGCCCACTCGACCAACCTCCTCTTATTTTGCAGGTGTGTCCCACATTTGGGTGGTCCGTCCCACCGACTGCACTCAGTTGATGTGGGACATTAATCGTCCCATCCCTATTTTTACTGCACACAGCTAGCTGTCTGATTGGAAACACAAAAGGCCTGACACGATGTCCACTTCACACTGCTTCAGCCATCTATGAGCTGTGAAAGAGGTGACTGTTTGTGGCTAGAAGGGGGAAGCAGAACAGGAGGGGTCCTTCACAGTGCAGCTGTAGGGAATGGTCACCATTAGAGGTATGTGAACCCTTACAGATAAACATTCCTGAATGTGTGAATAAAAACAATGTTGTGGAGCCTTTACTGGGAATATTCCATGAGCATGCCTTTCTTCCTTTAATCCTCCTTCAAGGAATGCACATATTGTCAAGTCAAGTGACAGAGGCACAGGAAGAGTAGTATTTGCTCCAGATCATACAATTTGGTAAAGTTGGAGACCTGAAATAGTAGTGCAGTGCTAGTTGTTCCAATGGCCATTACTGTATCATCTTCTTACATTTTTAGTGAACAGACCACGAGAATGGGCACCGCCTTCCCACCTTTCCCCAAGATAATTTTCAATCCAGATTTTTTTTGTTATTTTTTTCACAAACTTACTAAGAGGCAAATTGATTGTAAATATACTAAATGCTTTCAATCTTGGACAAAAAATGGTGAAGGAGCAGTACGTATGGGTGAACCTTTTGTATCAGAGGCTGACGGTGAGTTTGGCTGAACGGCACAATATCAGAGGAATTTGAGCTGGGATGTCCTCTCTCCCCACTTTTTTTTGCAGTGGCAATAGAACCACTGGTGAACTGGGTTTGGTAGGACGCACTGCTGCAGGGCTTCCACTGGGATGGAAACTGGGAGGATGTGGTCTCCCTGTACACAATTGACATCCTGCTATATCTTGCGGACTGGGACCAATCCCGGCCAAGAACCCTGGAGATCTAGCTGACCTTCAGTCTCTTCACTGGCATAACAATAACATCTGTCTTGATGGATACTGCAGGACGGATGGCCCTTCTCACAGGTGTGGTCTGACATTGAGTTTACCCTTCTGGGAATATTTAGGAAGTCATTGTGGGACCCCTAAAATGGGTTTTCTGGAACAGGATCAAGTTTGGTGAATGTTGTGGTAAATACTGCAATTCTGCCTCTCCCTACAGATTATTCCCAATCCCATTCATATTCCATGAGATACTTTTAAGGGAGCTGTCCCTTCCTATTGGCTGTTTACCCATCTATACCAATGTTGGTAAGTGTTCTGAGTTTTTGTCAGAGTCACCAGATCCTCGGGGTCTGCGCATGTTCCCAACATGTCCACCACAAGACAGCTCCAATACTCTGATTAGAATGTCACAGAGTCTAAGAGAGTCCAAGTGGGGAAAGGGGGATTAGGTAGGGAACAGCTGGGAAGGAGACCTGTAGGAAGTAAAAGGTTAAACAACACAACATCAGAATAAAATCACATTGACTGTCACTAGAATATGATTCTTAGTATTGTCTTACTGTTACCATGGATACTCTAAGGAGTGAATTTAACTAGGCCTCAAGAACTCTGGATACCTGGAATAAAATCAAGTATGATTAATGCAATGTTTCATAAAAGCTTTTCATAACATGTCACGTAATGTCTAGAAATACAAGAACCTTCTAGAATATAGCTTCAGAACAAACACTGCCTTTTGTTTTAACATGAGGATTAAAGGCTGTCTGAAAACCACCTCTGGAAAACAATTGGAATTATGCTAGGAACTTAATATGCACAGGAACACCTCCTTTAGGACTTGTCATCTCCACAAAAGAAATGTGTGCACATTAAATAACATTACACTTCCGAGTTTTTTTTTGTATGGCCATGAAATGATTGCACACACTGGGGGTCATTTTGGCTAAAATGACGGAAGCACCGCCAACAGGCTGGCGGTGCTTCCAGGCAGATTACGACCGCGGCAGAAGCGCCGCGGTCGCACGCCGGGGCCGGCGGTATTCTGCCACTTTTGCCCCGGCGGTGATAATCCGCCAGGGGATTATGAGTCCCCGACCGCCAGCCTTTTTCTGGCGGTTTGCACCACCAGGAAAAGGCTGGCGGAACGGGGAGTTGTGGGGCCCCTGGGGGCTCCTGCACTGCCCATGCCACTGGCATGGGCAGTGCAGGGGCCCCCTGACAGGGCCCCATGCAGCTTTTCACTGTCTGCTATGCAGACAGTGAAAAGCGTGACGGGTGCAACTGCACCCGTCGCACGGCCGCAACACCGCCGGCTCCATTTGAAGCCGGCTCCTATGTTGCGGCCGTGATCCCCGCCGGCCCAGCGGGGATCTCCAAATGGCCGTGGCGGGGCGTGGCTGCATTGGCGGCCGCACGGCAGTCAGATCTTGGCGGCCGGCTGATGCCGCCCGCCAAGGTCGTAATGACCCCCACTGTTTCCGATCTGGGAATCAAGTTGCACATGAGGGAAATGAATCGTGTACTCTGCCGATTCCAAACGAATATGTAAATGTCTTGAAATGATCGTGCAAGCCTTTGCCGATCTGAACACCAAGTTTGTCATGCAAGAAATGAATCGCGGACACAGCCGATTCTAACCAGAGATGTAAATGCCATGAAATGATTGTGCAAGCCTTTGCCGATCTGAACATCAAGGTTGTCATGCAAGAAATGAATCGCGCACACAGCCGATTCTAACCAGAATATTTAAATGCCATGAAATGATCGCGCAAGCCTTTGTCGATCCGAACACCAAGGTTGTCATGCAAGAAATTAATTGCGCGCTCAGCCGATTCTAACAAAATATGCAAATGCCATGAAATGATCGCACAAACCTTTGCCGATCCGTACACCAGGTTTGTCATGCAAGAAATGAATCGTGCGCTCAGCCGATTCTAACAAAATATGCAAATGCCATGAAACGACCGCGCAAACCTTTGCCGATCCGTACACCAGGTTTGTCATGCAAGAAATGAATCGTGCGCTCAGCCGATTCTGACAAAATATGCAAATGCCATGAAACAATCGCGCAAACCTTTGCCGATCCGTACACCAGGTTTGTCACGCAAGAAATTAATTGTGCGCTCAGCCGATTCTAACAAAATATGCAAATGCCATGAAACGATCGTGCAAACCTTTGCCGATCCGAACACCAAGATTAACATCAAAGCAATGCTTTGCGTACTCTGAAAGTTTTCGAGAATAGGCCCAAAGGTTCAAGAGTCTTTTTAGAGTGTGGTCGGGGGCCCGGCCCGACCACCGTCTTACCACCCTGCTCTAGGATCACCAAGATAATGCCGTGCAGGCCTGGAACTTCAAAGTAGGCCTCCGGAACAGGAGCTCAGGAAATTGCTGCTGCTCTGCACCGGGACCTCTGAATAGTGAGCACGTGGAGCTGGGCTGGCTTCCTTATATAGAGTCTGGCCCAGCCCACAAACCACACCCAGTCATGCTGCAGGGAAAGCTTCTAGAAGGGCTTAGAAAGGGACCACACCCTAACACATTCAGTAAGCCTGCAGCAATACATTGCAAATGAACAGTTATTGCAAACATCATTAATAGTGTTTTTCAAGGTTAAAGTCTGCAGAGCAAAAGGTTAACATACTGCATATAACTTCAATGCATGAATTATGCTCTTGCATGAAGGCTAGGTTTTTGCATTTTCGTCGCCCGTAGAGCGCGCACTGTCCTGATATTGACAGTTTTACCATCATTATGGAGCCAATACTTTGGCTTTAATCTAGGTTTTGCCACCACAGCTCCCTTCAACTGTTCAGCCACCTAACATCTCTGCCACCTCATGCTGGGAGTATGTAACAACCTGCCTCCAATGCTCGAGGTGCCTGTTGCCCACCCACTGTGTGTATTGCTTACCATTGTGTCCAACACGCAGAAAAGGGGTCCAGCATTGGCGACACAGCTGGTTGAGACTCCACATGGAGCACAGTAAACCCAGTCAAACACCACCCTCTAATCCCCAGGCCCAACTGAAGCCCATCCAGCATACCCCCTCAGCGGGCATGTCAGACGTCCTCATCCATTGTCATGGGAGTAACCCTCAGGAAGTCCGGGTCCTCAATGTCTTCACTTGAACTAGTTGACCCTTCCTTCGGCTTTCCGAATCTCTGTCCAGGATTTCCCACTGGTTCACAGAGGGCTGCAGGAGGCTCTGATGTAGTTATTCAACCCCTTATCTCCCTCTTGGCCTTGGTGGGGGTTGCACTAGATCTCCGGCATGGGCATTGTCATGATCGCTGAGTTTGCCATTCAGAGGAGTTCTCTCCATCCCAATCTTGGCTTCCCCAGCCAATCGCACACCTTCGCCTCAGTGAAGAAGTGAACTGCATTGCCCACGGTAACTCAAGGCAGACTCTGAATACTAGGGTATATTTGAGGTTGAGGTGGTGCAAATGTTTCCTGACCACCAAGAACATCTCACAATGGCACTGGACCAACATATTATAGTCTGGGCTCCTCTTGAACTGCCAGGGCCTCTCTCTGGGAGGCTAGCAATTGTAATATACTGTCCCATGTCCTAAAATTGAGCAGTCTGGCCACTATTGGTCTGGATGACGCTCCAGTCACCAGGGCAAACTCAGGGCCCTGCGCGCCCTTTCCACTGGGGACAGTCACCCTTACACCCTACACCTCCAAGGATGACCGTTGCTGCACAAAAAATTCTGTCAAGGGTCCCTCTGCCCTATTCAGCACTCTCACTAAGCATATCTTGTTTCAGCAGGAGTGCTCCTCGGCATTCTCCAGTCTGACTGATAAAACGTCTACATCCCTTTGCAGCCTATTCAACCTGTCCTTGTCATTTGCCAAAACAGGTTTAAGTTGGGCCGTAGTCAACTCAGTGTCCGGAACCCTATTTGACAGTTTGCAAAAGTTCACTCTTAGGAGGCCCACATTGATTACCACAGCCTCTGTCTTTTGCTCAAATAAGTCTGTGGACTCGCGGATGGCTGCCAGGATCATAGCCGTGTTGGTCTCTAAGTCCACCTCAGTCCCCATCCGAGCCCGGTCCTCAGCGACAGCATCTCAACTGACAGGCAATGGACCTCCGTGTTTATAAGGGAGCACTGTGAGGGCCAGCAGGTACAGGCCTTTATTTGTCAGTGGGGCCATCATCAGTGCTCTACTAACGCAGCACCCGGGAGTCACTCTTGTAGGGTTCTTGTAGTGATGAATAATCTCCAAGTAAGGCACATACAGAAGAACTTGAGTTGAAGTATCACAGCCTTTATTAGATGCGTAGTAATCAGAAGAAACTTCACCCACACCTGCACAAAGCTCTCTCCGCTACAACTTTCTGATCAGAACACAGGAACATTCCAGATCACACCAAAGGGAGCATGTGCAGGAGGGGAAAACAGAGCATACCATTCAAATCCAAAATTACAACAATAATGTAGCAATAAATAAATGATACAGAAAAATAGAAAAATAAATGTAAATACTGGATATAGATACTGCACTATCTTCCCACTCAAACAACAACAAAATAAAAAACAAATGAGAAACAAAATAAAGTTTACATAAGTTTGACAATTCTATGAATTTTCCAAATACAGCAATCATCAACCTTAATGGCCTCCTAGAACACCTTAATGATTTTGAAAACTTTACTTTAGTGTGATTGACCACTGCCAGCTTTCCCCGGCAATTTAATCTTGACAGCATCACCCACACTCACATGTATTTCTTTTACAGACTTTCGAACATCATATGCGTGCTTTCTCTTTCTTTGAAGATTCAGTTCCTTTTCTAGAGCAATTTCTTTCTGTTTCTCGTAATCCAACTGCTCCTTAGCATATCCTTTTACCCATGGAGGATTAATTTTGGTATGAGGAACTTGTTTTCTGAACATACCAAAAGGAGATTGACTGGTGCTTGAATGAGGACTAAATCTATAATCTTCAACTTTAGATTTAATCATACTCTCCCAATCCTCTCCCATCTGTTTCGCTAATTGGATAGTTTATTTTAAAGTTCTGTTAAAGCGTTCTATCATACCATTGGTTTCGGGATGGTACAATGCACATTTTTTATGAACTATGCCTCTAGACATAACAAAATCACACATCAATCTTGACGTTAATTGAAACTCCATTATCTGTCAAAATATACCTCAGATTTCCGTCTCTCCCAAACACATCTGACAGAAATTTCACAACAGTCATAGATGTAATTTTGGGAGTAATCAAAATCTCAGCCCAATGTGACAACACATCCATTACAAATTTGGAAAGAGCCCCACAACTTATAGGACCCATGATGTTGATAGAGACTTCTTCCCACACCTCCTTAGGAATCTCCTTCAACACCATAGGTTGTGTCCTGACTTATCGGCCAGTTTACACTCTACACAGTCTTGGACTTTTCTCTCTAAGGCCAAATCCATACCTGGCTACCAATATTCACTTCTCATTCTTTCTTTTATTTTACAAATCCCATGATGACCAGAATGTGAAAGATCAATAAGACGTTCACATAAACTAGAAGGGGGTATCAACCTGCAACCTCTTAACACTAATCCATTCTGTACGGAAAGTTCATGCCAAACCTTCCTAAACTGCAAATTAACCTTCTCAACATTCATCAAAAACATACCTGAACTCAGCAAGTCTTTGATCTTCTGTAATTCATCATCATTGCTTAACTCCTGTAACCACTCCTTTTCGTAGATACAGCCATCAGTTATACCACAAACCTTAACATCGTCATCAACCCACCAAGAAGCTTCAACATCACTTCCATCAAAACCTTTTGTCTTCATTCTGGATAGACAATCAGCAGCTCTGTTCTCACAACCAGGCACATACTTAACAATAAAATGAAAGTCTTGAAGACCTACAATCCATTTACAGATACAAGAAGAAATATTGTCTAACCCCTTCTTCTCAAAAACTTCTCGTAAAGGTTTATGATTGGTTTGCACTTCAAAGCATGTTCCCCAAAGGAACTGCTTAAACTTTCTCAATTGTGGAATACTTATATTCTGCTCCACACAGGCTACGTGAAGCAAATGCAAGCTTGCTTCAAATCTTCAAATTCCTTTTGACATTCAGCAAACCAAACAAAATCAGTCCCTTTTCTGAGCACATTCCTAATGGAGCAAGATCTCTTAGCAAAATTAGGTGCAAATCTAGCATAGAATTCAGCCAATCCCCAAAACACTTGAACCTCATCCTTTTTATCAGGAGCAGACAAATTCACTATAGATTCCACTAAATCATCTTTAGGTTTAACGCCATCACCAGATATGATGTGACCCAAATACGTAATTTCTGACCTGAAAAACTTGCACTTAACACCTTTCAATGTGATGCCCTTTGACTGAAGTATCCACAGAAGTTTCCTGTCTCGTTCCTTGTGTTGTTCAAGAGTATCTGTGTAAATAAGATCATCATCATGGAAAAACTTAACACTTTCAATGTCACCCAGAATATCATTCATAAGTCTTTGAACAAATGCCAAAGGGAACAAAGGCCAAAGGGCATCCTATTGAATTTGTAAACACCAAACGATGTAATGAAAGAACTCAGCAGTTTAGACTTCTCACATAATTGCACTTGATGGTAAGCGGAGCTTAAATCCAAAGTGGTAAAGTACTTAGCATTGCCCGAGGAACTAACCATCTCAGTTATATTCAGTAAAGGAAATCTATCTTCAATTACTTCCTTGTTGTGATT
This sequence comes from Pleurodeles waltl, assembly GCF_031143425.1. Taxonomy (NCBI): domain Eukaryota; kingdom Metazoa; phylum Chordata; class Amphibia; order Caudata; family Salamandridae; genus Pleurodeles; species Pleurodeles waltl. The sequence goes on from NC_090443.1 coordinate 505,785,059, forward strand.
TCGTAAGTTGACACACAACCTGATGTCCCCTGATCCCTTTGTAGCAACAACAATGGGGGCAATCTATTGAGCAGCTTCCACTTTTTCAATTATGCATTGCAATAGCAACTTCTGAAGTTCTGCTTTCACTTTGTCCTGTAAACTGAAAGGAATGTTTCTAACTTTACAAGCTATAGGTAACGCGTTTTCGTTCAATACAATGCGATGTTTATAACCTTTAATACAGCCTACTTTGTTGTTGAAGACATCTGGAAACTCATACAATTAATTCCTCACCTAAATTAAAACATTTCTGTGCCTGAACCTGTGGCACAGAATTGTGATTCAAAATAATTCCCAACAATTTTTGATGTGGCCAGCTTAATATAGTATCACCCACCACAGCAACATACACCTTACCATCTATTCTGTTCCCCCTAAATACAATAGTCGCATCAAAGTATTAATAGGTTTTCCACCAAATACTGGATATAGATACTACAGTTCTCCTCTATAAGTCAGGCAGGGGAAGAAACTACCACTTCCCTCTCCTCTGGCCACCCGATGTTCCCAGTCCCCAGTAGGGTGCATGCCAATGTCTCTGGAGACACCCCTGAGGGGTGGGGGGGCCCAGTCCTCGGCCCTCCCCTAAGGCCAATCCCCAGTCGCCCTGACTCCAGGGGCGTTTTCTTCGGTATAGACCTTGCCTCACTCTAGCAGCACCACTAAAATATGCCCTCTTCCTGTGCCCTCTTCTGGTTGGACTTTGGCCGTAGGGGCCTTCCCTGTCTTATCTCAGTTCCTCTCAGTGTCCCAGGGGCTGCAGGGGGAGCTGTATCCATCGTCCTCCAGCGCTCCCGACAGCCAAAGAGCCAAGCTGGTATCATCCCACACCCTGCCAGGTTCTGGGGAAGGAGGTTGAAGGTTTGCTGGGCTTGAGGCGAAGCACGAACTGAGGCGTTCTCCTGTGGTCCTCTGTGGATGGTTGCGGCCTGCCACGAGGCCTCCGCCTGCTTCCCTATGTCTCCAGGCGACCTGCGGTCGACTGCGGTGGGCCACCGACATTGCGGGACTGCCAGTGAGTGGCTGGACAAGTCGGAGTGGAGGTGACCACTCTGCCTGGAAAAGCTGAGCGAGTGCGCTGGTCGGGTGCCCTGGGGAACTGTGCACCCAGGCCCAGAACGTGGAGATCCTGCAGGATAACGCGTGTCTTCGCACGTGCTGCGCAACGGCCTGAGTGTGCCCTCCTGCAGTGACTGGCGGTGGCCTGCTGTGGTGGGACGGCCGGAAGAGGGCCCGGCACGGCCATAACTCAACTGCAATGGGCCCGGCTGGGGCCAAGAGGGGAGCCTGCTGCCTGTTGGAAAACCTGCGGCGGACACTGAACGGGAGACGGGGAGCCTGCCCATGGCCTAGACCAGTGCAGAAAACAGGCCAGGCAGGGCCCGCCCCCGCCACCCTCGAGACAGCAGAGTTGGGGGCACTGCTGAGGCTGATGGAAGGAGGCGATTTCAGCTGGCCTGGGAGGGCCCTCCTGCATGGAGACTAATGGATAGCAGTGGTGAGTGGACCTGCGGTGGAACCTACCGGCAAAGCTCCATGACAGCAGTGGCACACCACGTAACCAAAGATTGGATACTTACAGTCATAGAGAGTGGGAACTGAAGTGGAGTGGAAGTGCCTTGTTCCACATAAAACTGTGAGGGGTGTACATCTGGACCGTGGTGAGGGCTACCGACCTAACAGCGCCTAGTCATAGTCGTGATGGGGCGCAACAAGAATAAGCCTCCTAATGTTGGGGAATGTGCGCAAATGCGCTGCCCACTCTCTGAAGACTCGATTGCTTCCACACCCTCTGACTTTATTCCCCCATGAGTGCAGAGCCCTCGGGGAACAAGCTAGATCTTATTTTGCAAGAAATACAGGGCTCCAGAGCAATTATGGAACAGAAACTGGGCGCTATAACTACGGACCTCAATCTGCTGAAAGATGACCAGCATAAATAGGCGGATAGAGTCAAATCGACAGAGCAAACACTGGCCACCTTACTACCGATGCACACGGAACATGACACACTGTTGATATAAATGCACAAGCAAGTGGAACAGCTCCAGGATCGTGCTGAGGATGCTGAAGGAAGGTGCGCAGAAATAACATCCGCATAGTGGGTCTTCCGGAGGGCACCGAGGGAAACCGACCCACACAGTTCATTGAGACATGGCTACAGAGATGTCTGTGGCGCCGGAGGGACTGTCTGCCCTCTTCACTGTGAAGCGGGCGCATCGTGTGCCTATCAGAAGACCTACCCTGGGGCCCCACCGCTGCCTATAGTGGCAAAAATACTGAACTACAGAGCTAGGGACACGCTACTCCGAGCGGCACAAGCACCAATTGCTGTGGCTGGCTCTAGAGTGTCTCTTTATCCGCATTACACGCGGTTGGTGCAGCGCCCCCGGGCCTCCTTTCAGGAAGTACAAAGACATCTCAGAACACACAGCCTTGTATATGCATTAATCTTCTCGGCAAAGTTGAAAGTAATACATGACCAACGTTCCCAACAGGCGCTAGAGAATGGCTAGACCTGAACTTCCAGAGCACTCGAAGCAAACGACAACAAGAGTTTGGATCCCAGCTATGGAACCTTCGGGCACGGTGTGTTTGCCGCAGACAAGATGCCACAAACAATAGCAGAGGAGGGCCGTCCCCGCGACAGGCTCCGGAAAGTCAAATGGAGGCCATCCACCTCGCTACTACGCTGCGGGACCACGGTCGTCGCTTCAGTACGGAGTCATCCGTGGCTGGGGACTCAGACACAGAGGGCAGTGTAGCATTATTCCCCACTATAATGCCACAAACCCCTAATCAACACTGAATGACCAAGGGTTTCACTCAGTGTTTCTCGTCCCCGTCTTTGGGATCCTGCGAATGTTGCTGGGGGGGACCTTTGTCTCGCACTGTCCATTTGTCTGTTACCCTGACTCCTGTATATAGATGCTGTAGTTAGCTACAATTCGTACACATAACACTTAACCAGCTACATGTGACACTCTTTTTAGCTAGAAGCCGGGACTTAATATGTGAGTTCTTTATTATACATGTGACCTGGGTCCAGACATATACATATTGTTCTGAGTGGCTGGACTATTGGCATCTTGGAGCATGGCCCTAAGTACCCCACTAGCGTAAGCCAGACAATTTCTGTGTTGTTGTGGTCTGGTTGTACTTGTTGTACTGGTTGAGCACCTTTTTGCATGCTGGATCACAAATTTGGTAGGGGTGTTATTTGTGTTAGCGGCCTGGGCTCATATTTCATGGGTGTTGGGAGGGGACTCAAATACAGTACTAGATGTTCTCCTTGACCCCTCACAACCACCCATCCTGAGCGCAGCACCGATTTGCCAGGCTAGGGCATTGGGACAATGTGTTGAAGGCTGGGACCTGGTGGATGTATGGAGGAGCCACAATGGAGAAGCGTGGGAATGCTCCTTTTACTCCTACCCTCATATGCTCCATTCCAGGTTAGACCGCTTCTTGTGCACTTCCAGTCTGCAGTCACACATGAGGCATGCTACATATCTGGGTAAGACGCTCTCTGAACACAACCCGCTAGAGATCCAGCTGGCCTGGGGACGGGTGCCCACCCCGATACCAACATGGAGGCTACAGCCCATGCATTTAGAGGACACAGCTTGTAGAGATAGCCTAGCTAAGACTATCGACACATCCTTTTTAGAAAACACGGGCACTACCTCTTCCCCATTGATCGAATGGGAGGCCTTCAAAGTAGCCATAATGGGATCCCTCATTCCCATGCAGGTGGCAGCACGGGCTGAAATTCTACATGGCCTCAACTGTAGAGGAAAAATTGGGCGCTCTGGAACGAGAGGCAGCCCTAGATTACACTAAGACAGAGCAATTACAAACAGTGCGGATCCGTCATGTACAGCTTCTGGAGCGTTTGTGAGTTGTGGATAACAGAGCTTACACCCAAAAGGCACATGCAGAGACAGATAAACCCGGTGCACTTCTTGCTAAACTAATCAGACCACACCAATCTCCCACGCCGATCCTAATGATACAATCGCCACATATGGGAATAGTAAATACTCCACCTGACATTAATGAAGCCTTTCGGCAATATTAAACCCATCTATAAGATGCGCCCCCACCAGTAGATGACCACAGCACACACAAATGTTTGCACCAATATCCACTACTGCAGGTGACAGCATTAGAGAGAGAAGAACTGCAAGCTTCACTCGCGATCACTGAGATTTGCAAGGCATTGAAGGAGATGGCTCATAATAAGATGCCCAGATCCGAAGGATTACCGGTGGAATTCTATACCACATACTCTAATCACCTCCTCCCTCAGCTAGAGAAGTTATATAATGGGTCTCTTGAGGAGGGCATGCTCTCAGCAACAACTTGTGAAGCTGTGGTGACCTCCCTTCTTAAATCAGATTGAACCCCTACACGAATGTCATCATATATGCCCTTGTCTATTTTAAATACCGAATATAAACTCCTTAGTAAAGTATTAGCGTGCAGATTGCTCCCACTTCGTCCGCGTTTACTACATACGGACCAGTGTGAATTTGTGCCTCACCGTGGCACATCGATGAATATCTGTCTATTTCAATTGATGGATGAGACAAAACATGAGTACTCCTTAGTAAACTCCTTAGTAAAGTATTAGCGCGCAGATTGCTCCCACTTCGTCCGCGTTTACTACATACGGACCAGTGTGGATTTGTGCCTCGCCGTGGCACATCGATGAATATCTGTCTATTTCAATTGATGGATGAGACAACACATGAGTATCACAATAACGGCTGTATCTCCTTAGATATGCGGCAAGCATCCGACACACTCAGCATGCCGGCTGTATCTCCTTAGATATGCGGCAAGCATCCGACACACTCAGCTGGAAATATATGCTGGCCTATCTGGAAGCCTATGGCATACCCCCAGCTTTTATACAGTGAGTGAAGCTCCCATCCACAGCACTGACTGCCAGGGCCAAGAGGGGAGCGCACATATCCACCTCTTACCCCGTATGTCGTGGAAATAGGCAAGGCTGTCCTCTGTCCCCTCTTTTGTTTGTCTTGGGATTGGAACCACTGGCACAACACCTTCGCCATAATGCAACTAATTGGGGCATTGTGCTTCAACCCACTATCTGCGCTTGCTCCTTGTATGCAGATGATATGAAAGTATATTATAGGGATTTGCGGCATGACACGGAGAGAGCAGTGCAGATTTTTTCTAGATTTGCACTCCTATCAGGGTTTCCGATCAACCCCGATAAATCCTATGCATACTCCTTCTGGGGCACCTGTTCAGAACTTTCGGTCCAATTTGGACCCATGACCATTGCTTTGGCACCAGTATCCTTCCGCTATCTTGTTATCCGCGTATACCGGGACCAGCTAGATCTGCTAGAAGGGAATTTAAGCTGGACAATAGCTTCGCTCTGGACCCAAGCTGATTTTTTGATCACTCTACTGCTTTTGGTAGCAGAGAGGGTGTCACTGGCGAAAATGGTGATGTTGCCCCGTGTTTTATACCATTTTGTTAACTTACTGATCATGGTTCTACCTGGCATATTTCGAATGTTGAACTCCTTACCGATTGATCTAAGTTGGGGGAAGGGTCGTTGTTGCGTCAGCCTGACGAAACTGCAGCTGCCGCTGGCAGTGGGAGGATTGGGAGCCCCTGACTTTAAGGCCTATTGTATAGCAGGCCATAATCTGGAAGAGATAAATTGTGCTGAAACATTATGGGCGATGGGCTTCATTCATTGTTTGATATGTTGTGGGTCTCCAAAATTACCCCCTGGGCTCTTTACAGTTGCGAACAGCGGTAATTTACTGGAAGCTAGCTACACGATACACAGCCTCTGCAACCCCCTATGCACTCAACGTACCACTAGGCGGGCTCCCTATCCCCTCAGGGACGATTACAGCAGCAATACTTAGAACAAGGGAACAACAGGGACCGTGGACTCTAGGGGACCTATTCGAGGATAGCATATTAATGCCGCACTTGAACTTTGCCCAAGTACATGGGTTGCCTGAAACCCTTTTTCTAACACGTGCTCAAATACTGGCCTATGTATGCACACACTGGGCAACATAAGGCACTGAATCAGACATGCATGAAGCCCTACAGGCACTGCACACAATGGGGCACGACAGACATCTGATTAGATGACTATACCGAGGGCTCCGAGTACATCTTCACACGTCCTTAGATACGCTGAGAACGAAATGGGCAACTGATAGTGGTAGAGATATTACCAATAGGGAGTGGACTTTCACATTACAACATGCTAAAAAGGTATCCCGCAATACTAGATTTAAACTGATACAATATTACCTTTTACATCGGCATACCTCACTCCACATAGACTAAATAGGATGTTTCCCTCTGTAACAGCGCAGTGTCCTCGGTGTCATGCCAGTGATGCCAACCTTCTCCATATGCTGTGGACCAGCCCGTCCCTTTCACAGAATTGGGCTACCATTAGAGCCGCTTTGATGGAGACTACGGAGGTGACAGTAGCACTGGCGCCTGCTTATTGCCTCCTGGGGTTGCACCCTGGCCCACAAGGTTCTAGGGTAACAACACGCTTTATGGACCTAGCTCTGCTCTTGGCAAAGCGGCAACTGATGACACTGGAAGTCCCCCCAGGCCCCAACTATTCAGTTGTGGAGGAGGAAGTACTACGCTGGGGACAGGCTGAAGGTGCAGCTATTAGACGAGAGGTATATAGAAGGCTGAGAAAGAAACACATATCTCTGGAATGGGACACCTTAGTGGAAGCGTTCAGGGCTCAGAATGAATCGCAAGACTAGCTGCACTGGGGTGAGCGGAGTTACTCAGAGTTGCTGCGTGAAGAGAGGGAGTAGAAACCTGAGGCCTACATGCATTATACACCATGGGGTTCTTGATTAGTCGCACCCAGGATGCCTCACGAAGCTGGGTGTTGTCATACTATAGACTATTAATGGTGATCCTCCCTTCCGGTAGGAACAACCGGGAGATCAATGTCACTAACACTATGGATGGCTTATCTTTATGACGGAAGCAAGATGGGGGGAGGGACGAAGGAAGGGAGTTTTGATGTTCATTGTTAAGATGAAAGGATAAACTTATATGCAGTCATACCTGCAGGCCTAGAAGTAGACCACTTACCTACATTCATACCAGATGTGTAAAGATATTAATCCTACACTTTGTCTGTTGTATCAAGTTAAAGCAGAAAACCAATAAAAAAAAATATATTTTTTTTTTGTAAGTGTGACAAGAATGTTTGTGCATATGTGTTGTGTGGCAATTTGTTGAGGTGGTGATGTTGGTTTGTTTTTGTGCTGCAAAGCAGCAATATAATGTTGGGTTTTACCGTGGTTGTTGTGTTGCATTCAAACTTTGATTGTTTGGATGTCTGTGCCTGTTATGTTTTAATTGTATTGTTATGTTACTTTGTTATGTTGTGTTGTTTGTTTTAGTTATGCCAACAAGTACTGCTATATTTCCAGCCAAATGCATTGCTTGCCTATAAAGTTCCTGTGGTATGCAAACATTTACCACTGTTGAAAGTTGTAAGATAGTGCTGCTCCAGCTCTTCAACTATTTAAGACACTAGTCTGCCCAAAACTGTAGCAGGGATCTTTTTTAAATTATCCCTTGCTCACTTTATAGGATACGACCGTAAGTTGAAAGTTGCTGATGTGAAGAAGTGTCTTGCTTTAAATTATTTAAAGATATGCTTTCTGTTGAGATGTATAGTATAACTTCACACCTGAGCGCTGACATAAACATCACAATTACACCTGAATAAACCAGCTACGAAGTCCAGAACCAAAGGCAGAAGGCAACATATTACAATCAAGCAATCATGTACATTTAGAAAAAACAAAAATGGTCCATTAGGTGTGCATTCCTGATTTATTTTACAGGTCACCGTTACTTGTGTGAAGTTAAGGTGATTTTGGGGATTGTGATATATATTCTGTGGGTTTGTGGGCACCGATATCTTCTTCAGAGCAGTGCATGCTCTTTATGCCACCTAAAATGTGCATAAGGCTGCTTGTCCTTTCACATAGTGACAAATACATGCTCATCCATCCTTGGCTTATGTGCAAAGGATACAATGAGTGGTGGGTTGTGCTGTTGTTCAGGGATAACTGTCAGCTTACTTCATGACATGAGGTTTATGCATATGGCCAGTCACACATTTTGAGCCTGGAGCACTATTCATGTTGGGGCTCGAAGACTCACATTTATAAATGGGGTCTTTAGTTGGCAGAGGTATTCACCTTTGACCAAATAGGGACCACAATCCTAGTCAGGGTAAGTCGCACACAATTCATATTATCCTGTGCCCACCCTCTGGTAGCTTGGCACTGAGCAGTCAGGCTTAACTTAGAAGGCAATGTGTAAAGTATTTGTGCAATAAATCATACAGTTACACAGTGAGAACACCACAAAAATACACCACACATGTTTAGAAAAATATATGATATTTATCTGGTTAAATTAAGGTCAAAACGATAAAGATTCAATAAGCACAAGTTGGATATCACTTTTGCAAGATTTAAAAGAGCCTTAAATCTTAGAAATCAACAGTTGTCTCTTGTTTGCACATAGTACCTGGTTTGCGTAAAAAATAACACGCACAGAGACCGCAGAGGTTGAGGAGATGTGTAGAAAAATAGGGTGTGCGTCAGAATTTCCAGTGTGGCACAGACGATGCGTTGTTTCTTTCCACGCTGCAAGGGGCTTTAGGTTGATTTCTGGCGCCGTCTTGATTCCTCACTGGGATGCGGGGATCTTTTGGACACCAAGGGACGATGCGTGGAAATCCTGGGCATGCGGGACAAAGTCACGTGCATTGCGTCGATGCCTCAAATTTTCTGTCACACAGGAGGCACTGCGTCGATTCTTCTTCACTCGGGAAGTCGGGCTGCGTTGTTCCGGTTTGGCTGTGCGTCGATTTTCGGCGCACAAGGAGTTCCTTGAAGAGACAAAGTCTTTTTGGCCCTGAGACTTCAGTAAACAGGAGGCAAGATCAATCCAAGCCCTTGGAGAGCACCTCTCAGCAAAGTCAGAGGGCAGCAGGACAACAGCAGGGCAGCAATTCTTCTCAGCAAAGCAGTCCAGATGAGTCCTTTGGGCAGCCAGGCAGTTCCCCTTGACGGGTTCCAGGTTCATATCCAGAAGTGTCTGAGTTGGTGGGTCATAGATCCAGTTTATATACCCAAACATGCCTTTGAAGTAGGGGAGACTTCAAAGAGTGGTTTTGAATGCACATGGTCCCCTTTCAGTACAGCTCTGTCTGCCAGAGCCCCAGTAGGGGGTTTGGAAGTCCATTGTTTGACGGCAGGCCACTAGCCTTTGAAATGTAAGTGTCAGGCCTTCCACCCTCCCAGCCCAGGAAGACCCATTCAGTATGCAGATGAGTGCAGGTGTGACTGAGTAACCTGTGTTTGTGGTTGTCTGGGTGAAATGCACAAGGGAGCTGTCAACCAACCCAGCCCAGACATGGATTGGAGACAGGCGGAAAGGCACAGATGGATTTTAAATGCAGAGAAATGCTCACTTTCTAAAAGAGGCATTTCTTAAATAGTAATATAAAATCCAACCTCCCCAATCATTAGGATTTTCTGTTACCATTCTGGCCATACTAATTATGACCTGGTTACCACTTTCTGATCAGAATCTACCACTCAAACCGTATATGAGGGTATCCCTAATGCTTTCCTATGAAAGGAGCAGGCCTCACAGTAATGGAAAACGAATTTAGGAGTTTTCCACTACCATGACAGAGAAAACACACATGTACCTGTCCTGCCTTTTACTTACATAGCACCCTGCCCTATGGATACCTGGAGCCTACGTTAGGGGTGACTTATAAATAGAAAAAGGGGAGTTTACGTCTTGGCAAGTACTTTTAAATGTCAAGTCGAAGTGGCAGTGAAACTGCACACAGAGACTTTGCAATGGCGGGCGTGACACATGGTTAGGGTGCTACTTATGTGGGTGGCACAACCAGTGCTGCAGGCCCACTAGTAACATTCAGTTTACAGGCCCTGGGCACATGTAGTGCACTTTACTAGGGACTTACAAGTAAATCAAATATGCCAATTGGGAATGAACCAATGTTACCATGTTTAATATAGAGAGCATATGCTATTTAGTACTGGTTAGCAGTTGCAAAGTGCACAGTGTCCTAACACCAGCAAAAACAGTGTCAGAAAAGTGGAGGGAGGCAGGCAAAAAGTTGGGGGATGACCACCCTAAGGCTGTCAGGTCTAACACATCCGAAGTTAAAAATCACAGCATACTTGGAATTGTTGGTTGAAACAATAGTACTTAAGCAGTGTCAAAACATGAGGCAAGTGAGGCTATTTAGAGAGAAACAATGAGGCAGAGGTTATGTAAATCAATCATGAGAAAGGAAGTGTGACAGAGAACATACTGACATGTGAGGCACTGTGCTGTCACAGCATTTGAAGGGTATATGTGATTCTTTGCTGTTCATCATTTCTGCGAGTAGACTTACACCTAAGTGTAGCCTTACACGTCTCCACTCCTAAAGTCAGGGTAGAGCCTCATACAACAAGACTTTTCTGTGACTTTTCAGAGGTGCAAACTGGGCTTGTGATGGACAGTGGCAGAGGTATCAGGTTGTGTTATATTTTCCCTACTTATTCAACACCCATGATTGTAATGCCACTACGTTTGATGAGTTTGATAACAGTAGTGAAACCAGTGCTGTGGTTTAGCTGGGGCCCCACAAGTACATTTTATCTCAGGCCCACAATGGCTTCTGACTCAAGTGGCCTGGAATTAGGTTTGGTTTCTGTTTGTGGTATGCTGTCCATGCTACCTCCAAGGCCACGTACAGTGAGGGCTGTGCTAGATGCACTAAAGGCCAAGCCACGAGTAGCTGGTGAGACTCCTGGCAAACTCCAGATAACGACCACGTAGATGCCATTTTGGAACTATTTTTGCACCAAAACAGGGAGTTAAGCTGCGCTAATAGTGTTCCCCGGGACAGCAGTGCCTTTTTTCTCATCACTGGATGCCTGGCAAAGGGCCTTCACAATAATACCCAGGAGAATGAAGATCTTTGCAGCACATACCACGTATCGTGTGCAAGTAAATACACTCTTTTTTTCAACGTTGACCCCCTTCATCTGCCAAACACATGAAGCATGCTTTATAAACTTCCAGCGTCTACAGAATGTGTGTTATTCAGGATCTGCTAGCAGGGGAGTTGTCTTAGCTGCCAAGATGAATTCCTAGACATTCAAAGAAATCTCCCATGTGTTCTATCTTAACAACAGCTGAGAAAGTAAATTTAGACAAACTGGCATGGCTTCAGAGCAGACCATTGCTTCATGTAGCTTGTGACCCAGCCAGTGCATTCCAAGTGTCCTCTCTAGGATTAACGTTGCCTGCCAACAAACCCAGCTGCTTGTACATCTTACTCTGGTGTTTCATCCTTCCCCAAAGCGCACAACGTGGCCAAGTAAAGTTGCTCAATGCTACAGAATTGTTGATTGTTTTGATGTATTAGTCTAGGAGCTAAATAGTTGATATTAAGCCATTGGCTGCCCTATTGACGTCCTTATGCTCCATAAAAGGTTTACCAAGTACAGCCTTATGAAATGTATCTACAGGGGAAGGGCAGAAGGCTTAAATGTCTGGGGAAGCGCCCTGGCCATGTTTGCATTAGGGCCGCTCAACCATTTGGGACAAATCTGGCACAGAAAAATACATTCTCCCTGGCAGCCAAGAGGGTAAACTTTTAGGAAACGTGTTTTAATGAGTATTATGTAGTTCTCCATGGATCTTTCTCTCGGGGACTTTTGTGCTTGGAAATATCTGCTCCTCTTCCTCAATTTATTAAAAATGGGAGTTCTTCATTCTATATTCAGCAGCAGCATACACGCATTATGACACAGTTTTCTAGCCCTCCAAGACACTACTCTATGTTGGGTATTATGTCCAGAGTTTGGATTAAATAGTAATAAATAACAGCAGTTCATCATTTATAAGCCTGTGCACAATTGAATTTACACAGACATAATTTCTCATAATTTGAGGTATTTTGTGTTACAGTTGTTATACAACATGCCTGAGATTATCAATTAGGCCAAGCTGCATAATTCCGCTCAAAATCCACTGGAGGAATGCAAATGAACCGCACGTGAACAGCTGTCCTTTGCAGCATGCAAAGTACTGCAAATTGTCAAAGCTGGCATTTTACATAAAGATACTTAATTTCATATAATTGTTTGGGCATTTTGCAGACTTTTTTCAGTGAAAATTATAAAAATAAATTCTCCCATGTTTATAGTTGGAGAAACAAAATATTTGAAAGTAAAAGTTTGAAACCAGAACCCCAGGAAGTCTGAAAAAGGTTTGTTAGTTTTAACAGATGTGTGAATAGAGTTAATATTAAGCATTGATGATGCGGGTAAGGGCGAAGGCAAGGGTAATGGTATCACTATTGTTTAAGGACACAGGGCCTTATTTAGAGTTTGGTAGACAGGCTACTCCGTCAAAATATGGAGGATATTGAGTCCCCTGTATTACAAGTACCATAGGCCATAATGCATTTGTACTATGGCGGACAGGACATCCGCCAAGTTTATGACTAAGCATCCCATTGTGAAAACTCTAAACAATCCCCACAGTTGTGGTACATATTAGATCTAGGGTTAGGACCATATATTGTGCGATGGGTATGGTAAGAGGATGAGATCAGTTTAAAGTTATAGTTAGCTGTAAATGATGGGGTTATATTTCGGTTTAGCGAACCTCAAAGTCTGGGCAGTACCTTTAAAAAATAATTTATTACAGAAATAGAAAAAGCACTGAACTTTCAAATGAAACAGTTGGTTTTACTCAGTTTAAATTAGCAACTTTAAGTCTAGATTCCTTACCTATAGTACTTATATAGCAGTGACCCAGCTACAAGGAAAATTAGCACTAAACACCAGGGGTACTGAATGGAGAATAATCAAGAGCTTTGAGAGATCGGGCTCAGTGGAAAACAGGATGAGATGTAGGTATACTGGGATCTCATCAGTAGGTGCCAAATGACCAGGCAGCTTAATCAGGAATGCTTTGGTGGTTGATGAGATGGGATATCAGTTCCCAAGAGAATAAGGGGAGCGAGGGGTCTCGCAAATATGAATCCAATTGAGATCAAGGTCTTCTGTGTAAATCTGGGGGTAAAAGGCCTTTCATTTTTATCTTCTCTTGCCTTTTGAATCTTAAATGAAGAAAAAGCAATATTTGAAGACTTCCAAAGCAGAGAGGGAGAGAGAATGTGTGTGTTTTTGTCTGTTTATGTAAGAATTCCATGTAAAATCCGACACCACACCATACCTGACTGAAAGCATCTGTACCTAACTATTGTCCAGTAAATACATTTATTAGGAGGGTGTAACACCCCTCAGCCCCGAATCTACGCCCCTGACTCTCGGTTGTTGAGCCTGGGTTATATACTAATCTTCCTCTGAAGGAGTGTCTACACTAATTTGTATTACTTGGTTGAGCAGGCTTTTCTGGAAGAAGTACTTTACATAGATTAAAGTGTGCACCAGTGACAGTGAACAAACCTCCTAAGGTGGAGTAAAGACATAAGACCAGGAGCTGTGACTAATAGGCACAGCACATTACAGTACATCTAAACCACACTGTCCAATTCTTAGAAGTTTCTTCCAGGGACCAAAATATGACCCTTGGATTGGTCACCCTTGTTGTTTCAAATGCTGTGGATGTTCATTCGCCATGACAAGTTGTTGTTTTGAGACATAATGTGAGCATTTTTTTTGCGGCTTTATATAGCACAAACTTGACCTGAAGGTATTGGAGCGCCTTACATGAGCACCAGTTACGTTACACAAGGACACATTTATTTTTTGGTAGGTGAAGGGAGATTAAGTGATTTGCCCAAAATCACAGGATGATGAGTCGAGACTCAAACCTGGTTCCCCACCTGGTTGTTTCTTGAACAGCATGAAGGAGGGATGTCCGGCCCACTTCATGTTCAGCTCTTCAGGGCAGCAGGGTAAGCAGACTGAAAGATCTAAGGGCCATATTTACGAAGGCCCCAGCACCACATTAGCGTTTTTTTTTTTATACTAATGTGTTAGGGTGGCAAAAGCGCTGCACCTTATTTACAAAGTGGGGCAATGCATGGATTGCCCCACTTTGTAAACCCTTGCTCCACATTATGCCTGCACCAGCCATAATGTATGCAAGGGGCGCGTCCAGCGTTAGGAGGCCCAGAAAAATGGCACAGTGGAATGTGTGACATTCCACTGTGCAATTTATAGCGTCATTTTTAACGCCTGCCTAAGGCAAGTATTAAAATGAGGCTCCCATTGTTTTCATTGGGACTCCTTTTACTTTGCAGGATTAGCGCCAACATTTTTGGTGCTAATCCTGCACAGCGCCAACCTAGCATCAAAATTTCTGACGCTAGTTCCCTAACATGCTCTGTGGTGTGCTGTATCTAAAATACGGTGCACACATGGTGGCGTTAGGTGCCAGTAAGGGGGGGGGGGGCACAGAAAAAGTGGTGCATCAGCTCTGATGTGCCACATTTTCATAAATATGCCCCTAAATTTGAAGAGGCAGAGGGTTGTTTGATGATGCCCTAATGGTGTTTGGGACAGAGAACAGGGGTGGATGGAATACATGTGCCAAGATTGTATCAGACAGAAGACTCACAGTCCTAGTGACATTTTGTTAAATTACACACCAAAAACTGTTAAAGGGGATTAACATATAAAGGTTCTACATGGACATGTGCTCTGTGGAAGTAGGTCTATGAGAGTCGCGAACTGTTGCAGGAAATCGCTAGCGTGTGGAGAGAGTTGTGTGCTAGGATATTGTTGACAAAAATATCATCTGGCATACACATCACATCCTAAATATTGTTTACCACAATATCGCACTGGGTGTAGAATTTTGAAAATAATATTAAGAACACAATATTTCTGTGCTTTATAATGAGTTAATATTATATATTCTGAGACCATATTTCGTGGAGGAGAGGAGTTAATCTGTGCTTAATATGTATCGATGTTTGTCGGGGCTTGGCATCCTGCCTTACTCTTAAAACACCGTCGCGTAATCATCAGAGTCCAACACAGGACAGAGCTGTGTGTGTTTTTTTGAAGCAGAGTCCGATTGTGGGTCGTTTTAACTACTTAATATTGAAAAACATGATATAACGAGCACGTAGTAAAGGCTGGCATTCGGTGGCAGGGGCAGGAGCTGTAGACCGAGCCAGCCGCAGTGGGCTCCTTTTAATTAACCTGCGTCGCTGGGAAGGGTTTATATTCTTTCTGACAACTAATAGCTTGCTAATTATATTTTTTTGTTTGCACAATTCGAGCAGCAGGTATTTTGTTAAGTATGTGTTTAATGCAGATGAGTTACAAATATTTGCCGTAGTAACGCCAATAAACTAGAAACAAACAAGCATTGCAAAATTGCTCGAAAAAAAGGAAACGTAATGATGATGTATGAAAAACGTAAAAATCTAGAATTTTTATGTCTTATTTTCAAGGTTAGAGTTGCAGTGTAAAATGTGAGAAACGTGGGAAGTTGGAACAATGTGCCTTTGGCACATGTTGGGGAAACATTTGCCAGGAGGTAAGATAAGAAGCAGACTTGGACAATGGGTGATGTGAAAGGAGCTAGGGTACGGTGTGGCAGTTGTGGCAGGAACAAGGAAAGGGGTGCGTGGGATAGTGTGGCGTTGCAACTGGAAATCGATAATACTGTTGCTGAACTGCACTAAACTAGTTGTGGGGAGGACAGAGGGAAACTGGGGGAGATTGTGGTGCCTCACACAGTAGGCTTAGCAGCAAGGAGGTGGATGCTAAGTGGGACCTGGGGTGATTAGGGAGGGTTACCCGTTCTGTTTCGATTAAATCAGTTCCGGTTATTTACTTTTGGTTTCATTGCACTTCGAGAGACAATATCACATATCTTCTTTAAGAATAACAAATTAATGTAATCAGCATAAACCCTCCTAGACGGCCTAAATGGATTAAAAACAAGATGGTGGGCTGTGGAAGCCACATCTAAGATCTTGGGCCTGATGCTCATCCGATTTGCGAATTAGCTGATGGCCGCAGAACCATTTGAAACTATGCAAAGTGAATTTGCACCTAGAAGTTTCCAGAAATGCGTAATTACATTATAAATCACAATGAAGTCATTGAAAACATTTTCAATTTGCAAGGGCCAGCAACGGGTCATTCTTCCCCCTTAGCACTTGTACTGGAATGAATAAACGCTTGTAACTGCTTTTGGGACAGCGTGCGAAGACCTGCCTAACTACTTGCAAAGCGTAAGCTGGCTGTCCTTATGGAGCAGACAGGGGTCCAAGAGACCTCTGCATGTACTCTACTATTGACAGTTCATAAAGTGCCACTGTTTGAGTCATTGTGATCCCGGTTCCTTCCTGGATGTGAATATTGAAATAAATGTCTACTGCTCCACGGAGGACTTATTTCCAGGATTTGCGGCTGTTAGAAATGGGGTCTGTAGTTGCCAGTCAGTTAATACCCTGTCCAAGTAGGGACCCTCACTCTCGTCAGGGTAAGGGAGTCACAGTCCTAAGATAAACACTGCTCAACCGCTTGGTAGCTTGGCACAAGCAGTAAGGCTTATTTCAGAGGCAATATGTTAAGTATTTGTACCCACACACAGTAACACAGTGAAAACACACAGAAGTGCTCCACACCAGTTTATAAAAATAGCCAATATTTAGTAAAACAAGACCATAACAGCAAAAACCCAACATAAACAAGCAATGATATGAATTTTAAAATATTAAATCCCAATAAAAGCACTAAGAAACACAATAGTTCCAACTGGTGGTATCATGGCATCGTGACGGAGTCGTTCCCAACAGTCCAACGCCACTCGCGAGGGAGTGCGGCACAGGTGGACGAGTCACACGGACCTCCGGTACAGTGCCTTAGAAAAGGGGAAGAGTCAAGACGTGGCACGGAGTTGGGGAGGTGAGGCGTCGCTGGAGCCGGAGCGGCGTCGGTTCCGTACTGCTACACAGGAGGTGAGGTGTCGGTTCCTTACTGCTATGCAGGGGAGGTCAGGCATCGGTTCCTTAAGGAGGCAGGATTGGCAGCGAGGAACCAGTTCTTTATGATCCAGCGGGGTCAATGAGTACAGCGAGTCAAGACATAGTGAGGCGACTATGCAGTGTCACTCCGACCACGGGCCCACAGGCACCGCGGTGAAGTCAGGTGTCACGGACATCTGTGAAATGGCACTGGGACTCGCCATGTTGCGGGACTTCAGAGGTGCTGCAACGGCATCGGGCCTGCATTGTTGGTCACCGTCGTCGCTCTTCAGCAGGGACCACTGCTTCAGGTGCAGACAACAGAGCGGAGTCAGGCAGCAGTGCCTGTTCTGGAGTCATCCGGAGCCAGTGTGCCTGGTTCTTGTTTTTTGCCAGACTTCACTGCCAAGGGTCCAGGAACTGGAGTGGACACCTCTTGGCAGGTGTGGGTCCTCAGCAAGAGAACCCAGGGGCTGGCAGGTGAAGTATTTGATGTCCATGAGACTTCTTAACAGGAGGCAATACTTAGCCAAGCCCTTGGAGAAACTTCACAAGCAGGATACACATCAACGTCCAGTCTTTGTCCTCTCCAAAGCAGAAGCAGCACCTGCAGACCAACCCAGCAAGACACATACAGCAAAGGGGCAGTACTCCTGGAGCTCTTCTCCCTGTCAGAGTCTCCTCTTGATCCAGAAGTGTTCTAAAGGTATGAGGTTTTGGGTCCAATACTTATACTATTTTCTGCATTTGAAATAAGCAACTTAAAAAAAATCTTTAAGGGTGCACAAGACCTTGCTTTTCCTACCCTGGTCCCAGGCGCATTCTAGGGGGTTGGAGGCTGTATTGTGTAATGACAGGCACAGCCCTATTCAGGTGTAAGTGTCTGCTCCTCCCACCACTCTAGCCCAGGAAGACCCATCAGGATATGGAGGGCACACCTCAGCTCCATTTGTATGACTGTCTAGAGTGAATTTACAACCAGTCCAACTGTCATCCTGACCCAGATGTGTACTCCATAGCCAGGCAGAGGCACAAAATGGTTCAGCAAGAAAATGCCCACTTTCTAAAAGTGCCATTTTCAAACACACAAGCTGAAAACCACCTTCATTAAAAGATGTATGTTTGAATTATGAGTTGAGGGACCCCAAACACCATACCTCTATCTGCTCCCAATGAGAAATTACACTTAAGAGATATGTCAAGGCAATCCCCATGGTGACCTATGGGAGAGATAGGTCTTGCAACAGTGAAAAACGAATCTCAAGGTATTTCACTATTAGGACATGTAACACATACTAGGACAGGTCCTACCTTTCAAATACACTGCACCACGCCCGCAGGTCTACCTTGGTCCTACCTTAGGGGTGCCTTACCTTTACTAAAAGAGAAGGTTTGGGCCTGGCAAGTGTGTGCACTTGCCAAGTCGACATGTCAGATTAATACTGCCCACACAGACACTGCAATGGCAGGTCTGAGATATGTTTACAGGGATACTCATGTGGGATGCTAAAATATGGCCATATTATTTTGGATGACACCTTGAACCATTATGTTCAAGATTGTCTCATAAAGTTTTTAATCTTACCAACAAACACCCGTCATTAAAATATTGAATTAAACAGGTGATTTGTGAGGTAATTTTAGCATTTATTCCCCTTCAACTGGATCCACGTTTTATCCAGAAAGATAAAATTTCAGCACTCTCTCAGAGTTCTTTTAACAAGGAGGTTGAGTCCGCCCAGGTGGTATCATCTTACCTTTGCATTTTGCATTCAATCAGAGATCATAGGTAGTATCATTATGTAAAACTTTGCAAATGTGCGTACCATTCTCAGAAGTGCAAGCGGAACTCGCAGCATTTCTCAGGGGGCTCACCTTAATAATAAAGGCCTTGCATTAATGAACAATAAATATAAGTTTGAACAGCATGAACATATGGATTCAAATCTTAATCTTACCTGCTGTCAATGCTCTTTCATAAAAATCATAAATCCGTAATGTGGTACTCTGAATTGGATGCACGAAAACAGATTGTTCTTGACCCCAAACAAAGTGCCTTGAGTGTCAATCTTCCCTCAATGGGATTGTGGAAAATGGTGAATCTCAAAGCATCTAGTGTCAGTAACATTAGTCAAAATCTAATAGCACTTATATGCAATTCCACAGTGTATCTGAAGAGTCTCCCAAGAGACTGTTTTCAGAAACTACTTCTAAATGGAGAGTGAATGGTGAAAATTGGAATGGTTATACATATGAGATGAGTTGGGGCTTGTTTCCAATGTATATTCAGGCCAACAATATGGAATGTAGTACATTTTGACAAAAAATAACATTTTAAAATTGGCTTCAGGATCAGTTCTACAGAGGATACACGCTCTGACAAAAATGTATGAGGCTCGGGCATGTCAGTAGCACCTCCTCATTTTGAGACCCATAACATGTGCTTTAGTGTATACTCAGTGGAGTAACAAAGGCAAGCCCGTACAATGTGAGGGGGCTTGGGAGGAGACTCAGCACAGCACCTGGCCTGAGTGAGTCCGGAGGGGGGGCTCCCTCCATGTTCTTTGCAGTGGGGCCTCCTCCAGTTTTGTTATACCATTGTGTATTCTATTAGCTTGCAGGGAAATGCTGGAATGTGTCAAGATAGTCATAGAAAGGAAGAGACAGAGAAAATTTGTAAAAGAAGGAGTGTACACACAAACAACATGCTGTACAGCTGCAAACATGTTGAGAGATCAGTTTATCAAAAGTGATTATGGTAATATGGCTCCTGTTTAAAGAAAGCATGTCTGCCATCAAAATCTAGCCACAACTAGTGTATTAAAATCTTGCCTGCCAGTGTCCAGTACAAAACACTTCTAAAGAATATGAAACAACCCTGAATACAATGTCATTATACAACTTTGACTTTAGTAAAAGGGTACCCCAGAACCATAAAGGTTGCCCAGATTTCCAAAGTGCTACAAAACCTTACACACTGTGGTAGGTGATGCAGAATGCACAAACTATTAACATAAAGCCTTGGCACAAAGCTGGTGGAGCTATGTCTTTAGTGCAGAACTTCCTCATTTTATCTCTCCTACAGCATTATAGATCTGTTTCATTTGTATCAGAAGGAGGAGTGCATGCTAAAATGATTTAACAAAAGTCTCACACAGGATATATATGAGATGTCATGAAGGCAGTGTTGAAGACATCAGTGAATACTGCAGAGATTTGAACTAAAAGCATCAGAGGTAGACTCTCAGTTAAGGACATTGTGCTCTAAATAAGGCTCTATGAGTTCATATACTTCGATATAATTTACTGCAATTACTTTATCACTGTAATGAAGAGTAGAGCGGCCTGGCCCACAGGGAACGAAGAAGAAAACTTCAACCAGTTGGGTGATTTCAGCTCCAGAGTTTTAGAGCGTTTCATAATAAATATTAGCTGTACAGTTTCTAAATAAAACGTGCCATAGTTTCCAAATGTGATAGCGCTCGACTTACCAACTTCCAGAAGATAAACGTTTAGGTTTGCCCTGTGTGAGATTCAGACTCTTGATGTGCACATCGCAGCAGACTCAAGGTGCTGAGAAATACTTACTTCCAATTCCTTGGAATATTAAGTGTGAGAGGAACTCTTCTTTCCATTCCAACAAGTAACTGATCAAGTCTTCGTTTTGTATGATGTAGTTTCCAAAGGTGGTCATGGTGTATGCCACATTAACAGATACAGCCAAAAGAAGGTAGGGACCCTTAACATAGGAGGAGAACTTTGCAATAAACAGTGACAGGTACCTCTAAAATAAAGTCTAAACCAACAAGCATTTGCAATGCAACGGGTCCCGCATTATGTATTTAGCTTTGTAAACTCCTAACTGGACTTTTCTTGTCACATTAAATGGAAAAAAAACTGAGCATGATCGCGCTGTGTAAAACACAGTGAGATCGCGCTGCGAAATAAAGAGAAAAAGTAGTCCAGCAACCACACGGAACACATGGAGCCTCATATGTTTCCAGTAGTTTACCGGTGCTCTCAAGGAGGTCTAAACACCGGAAAAGGCATGACGTATGCATGCCTTTCACAAATGAAAACAAGTGGATTTTAAAAGGCAAGCCCACGAACCAATGAAAGCGACCGACGGAACATGGGTGTGGTTAAAATCCCCCTAAAGAGCGATTAGAAGAGGGACGGAGCGCTTTGCGCTCTTCCCCAAACAGGACATTTCTACAACAGAAAAAGGTAGGAGGGAAATACTAAATCAGACTGAAGACATGTGAACTCCTAAAAATAAATGAAAGACACGAGGCTCTAATACCAAGGCACCTGAGAATCCATATACCTAAAAGAGGCAGAAGCCAAGTTAGGAGGAACTCTAGCCAAGAGGTCAGTACTTTTAAGAATTACCACCTCCCTGTGACGTAGCTGAGTCACTGGGTTAATAGTATCTACGCAGTGTCAAATCATCAGAAAGCCAGTAAGTTGATTTAGCACTCTTATGACCTTTGAACTGGCTGCTAATTTTCAGTTGTACTGTACCGTCAGCATGTTCTGTGGACAGCATAGGCCACTAATTATAGATCTGTTTACAAATCTGGTGGAGTAGAAGTCAAAAAGACTTAGGGCCACATGTAGGTAGGTTCAGATTTGCGACCTGCAAATTACAAGTCAGATTGCGAGTTGCAAATCCGAATGTAGGATGGTGTCCCTGACACCATCTGCGATTTGCAAGGGTGTTGCTAATGCCCACCTCATGAATAATCATGAGGCGGGTCGCAATTTGCGACCCCTTTGCGAATGGCGGCCCTCACAGGGATGGTGGCCTGCTGCGGACAGCAGACCACCATGTCTGTGACTGCTTTTCAATAAAGCAGTTATTTTTTTTGTAATGCAGCCCTTTTTCCTTAAAGGTAAACGAGATGCATTACAAAAACAAAAAATGAAACGTTTTCCTGCCTGCTCTGAAATAATGTTTACAGTGACATTCACAACGGGGAAGGGGTCCCATGGGAACCCCTTCCCTTTTGCGAATGTGTTAGCACCCATTTGAAATGGGTGTAAACTGCGATTGGTTTGCGACCGTGTTCGTGGTCACAAAACAATCCTACATTGCACTGCGAGTCGCAATTGGGAAGGGAACACCCCTTCCTAATTGCGAGTCGCAAACCAGTTTTGTGATTCGGTAACCAGGTTACCGAATCGCAAAACTGGGTTTGTGCATCGCGATGTGCTTTTTGCATGTCGCAAACAGCTAAATTTGCTGTTTGCGACGTGCAAAAATCTACCTACATGTGGCCCATAGGGCCTTATATATATTTTGACGGACGGGTACCCTGTCATTATTATGATGGATGTCCCGTCCACTGTATTACAAGTGTATTCAGTCTGGTGTATTACAATTGACATAGTCATACAGTACTTGCACTTGTAATACGACAGACAGGATATCATCACATTTTGACTAAGGATCCCGTCCTGCAAACTCTAATTATGGCACGTAATGTGGTATTTCTCAATGGTGAAAACTATTTTCCCAGCAGATGAAAAAAAAATACACATTTGCACAGAGTAACTGTAAAGAAATGGCTCCCTGTTGCAGTTACCCCCCACTTTTTGCCTGATACTGATGCTGACTTGACTGAGAAGTGTGCTGGGACCCTGCTAACCAGGCCCCAGCACCAGTGTTCTTTCACCTAAAATGTACTTTTGATTCCACAATTGGCACACCCTGGCATCCAGGTAAGTCCCTTGTAACTGGTACCCCTGGTACCAAGGGCCCTGATGCCAGGGAAGGTCTCTAAGGGCTGCAGCATATCTTATGCCACCCTGGGGACCCCTCACTCAGCACAGACACACTGCTTGCCAGCTTGTGTGTGCTGATGAGAACAAAACGAGTACGTCGACATGGCAC
This sequence comes from Pleurodeles waltl, assembly GCF_031143425.1. NCBI lineage: Eukaryota > Metazoa > Chordata > Amphibia > Caudata > Salamandridae > Pleurodeles > Pleurodeles waltl. The sequence goes on from NC_090443.1 coordinate 505,808,062, forward strand.
TCCCCTCAGGGTGCCATGCCAACCTCACACCGCCTATGCAGTATAGATAAGTCACCCCTCTAGTAGGCCTTACAGCCCTAAGGCAGGGTGCACTATACCATAGGTGAGGGCACCAGTGCATGAGCACTATGCCCCTACAGTGTCTAAGCAAAACCTTAGACATTGTAAGTGCAGGGTAGCCATAAGAGTATATGGTCTGGGAGTCTGTCAAAAACGAACTCCACAGCTCCATAATGGCTACACTGAATACTGGGAAGTTTGGTATCAAACTTCTCAGAATAATAAACCCACACTGATGCCAGTGTTGGATTTATTAAAAAATGCACACAGAGGGCATCTTAGAGATACCCCCTGTATTTTACCCAATTGTTCAGTGCAGGACTGACTGGTCTGTGCCAGCCTGCAGCTGAGAGACGAGTGTCTGACCTCATGCAGTGAGAGCCTTTGTGCTCTCTGAGGACAGAAACAAAACCTGCTCTGGGTGGAGGTGCTTCACACCTCCCCCCTGCAGGAACTGTAACACCTAGCAGTGAGCTTCAAAGGCTCAAGCTTCGTGTTACAATGCCCCAGGGCACTCCAGCTAGTGGAGATGCCCGCCCCCTGGACACAGCCCCCACTTTTGGCGGCAAGTCCAGGAGAAATAATGAGAATAACAAGGAGGAGTCACTGGCCAGTCAGGACAGCCCCTAAGGTGTCCTGAGCTGAGGTGACTCTGACTTTTAGAAATCCTCCATCTTGTAGAAGGAGGATACCCCCAATAGGGATAGGAATGTGACCCCCTCCCCTTGGGAGGAGGCACAAAGAGGGTGTACCCACCCTCAGGGCTAGTAGCCATTGGCTACTAACCTCCCAGACCTAAACACGCCCTTAAATTTAGTATTTAAGGGCTTCCCTGAACCTAAGAATTTAGATTCCTGAAACTACAAGAAGAAGAGGACTGCTGAGCTGAAAAACCCCTGCAGAGGAAGAACAGAAGACACCAACTGCTTTGGCCCCAGTTCTACCGGCCTGTCTCCTGCCTTCCAAAGAAACCTGCTCCAGCGACGCTTTCCAAAGGACCAGCGACCTCTGAATCCTCAGAGGACTGCCCTGCTTCAAGAAAGACAAGAAACTCCTGAGGACAGCGGCCCTGCTCCAAAAAGACTGCAACTTTGTTACAGAGGAGCAGATTTAAAGACCCACTGCAATCCCCGCAAGAAGCGTGAGACTTGCAACACTGCACCCGGCGACCCCGACTCGACTGGTGGAGAACCAACACCTCAGGGAGGACCCTCCGGCGACTCCGAGACCGTGAGTAACCAAAGTTGTCCCCCCTGAGCCCCCACAGCGACGCCTGCAGAGGGAATCCCGAGGCTCCCCCTGACCGCGACTGCCTGAACCTAAAGTCCCGACGGCTGGAAAAGACCCTGCACCCGCAGCCCCCAGCACCTGAAGGAACAGAACTTCTGTGCAGGAGTGACCCCCAGGAGGCCCTCTCCCTTGCCCAGGTGGTGGCTACCCCGAGGAGCCCCCCCCTTGCCTGCCTGCACCGCTGAAGAGACCCCTTGGTCTTCCTTTGAAACCTACAGAGAACCCGACGCTTGTTTACACACTGCACCCGGCCGCCCCCGCGCTGCTGAGGGTGTACTTTTTGTGCTGACTTGTGTCCCCCCCGGTGCCCTACAAAACCCCCCTGGTCTGCCCTCCGAAGACGCGGGTACTTACCTGCTGGCAGACCGGAACCGGGGCACCCCCTTCTCTCCATTGAAGCCTATGTGTTTTGGGCACCTCTTTGACCTCTGCACCTGACCGGCCCTGAGCTGCTGGTGTGGTAACTTTGGGGTTGCTCTGAACCCCCAACGGTGGGCTACCTTGGACCCAAACCTGAGACTTGTAAGTGATTTACTTACCTGCTAAAACTAACAATAACTTACCTCCCCCAGGAACTGTGAAAATTGCACTGTGTCCACTTTTAAAACAGCTATTTGTGTTTTATGTGAAAAGTATATATGCTACTGTAATTATTCAAAGTTCCTAAAGTACTTACCTGCAATACCTTTCAAATGAGATATTACATGTAGAATTTGAACCTGTGGTTCTTAAAATAAACTAAGAAAAGATATTTTTCTATAACAAAACCTATTGGCTGGATTTGTCTCCGAGTGTGTGTTCCTCATTTATTGCCTGTGTGTATGTACAACAAATGCTTAACACTACTCCTTTGATAAGCCTACTGCTCGACCACACTACCACAAAATAGAGCATTAGTATTATCTCTTTTTGCCACTATCTTACCTCTAAGGGGAACCCTTGGACTCTGTGCATGCTATTCCTTTCTTTGAAATAGCACATACAGAGCCAACTTCCTACAGTAACCTACTACACCTGTGCAAAGTTCTCCTTTGCAGAGAACTCCTAACAGCGGCAATAGGAGCCCAGTGCAAAAGTCACTTAACTTTCCCTGGAGCATATCTGAAAATATCTGTCTGTCGCAGCTTTCCACAAAAGCTACTGGGAATGTACAATTCAATTCATAAAGTTTATTCAGCAAAAGAGTAGTCATAAAAGGTACATAAATGATAAAAACATGGATAGAAAATAGCACAAGACAAATAAATACATTGGCAAAGCAACATCAGAATCGGCGCAGTGCAACTAAATCTCTGCTGGTTTTGGCAGGGAATATTTGTGAAATTAGGACAAATATTCTGAGGCAGCGATCTCTGCCTGAACTTTGCCCACTTTTTTGTGAACAGGTCAAAAAATAATAGAAGAGAAAGGAAATGCCTGGACAAGATGAACTACTTGTGCCTGACAATGAGCAAATTGGCCCACTGGCACTGCCCATCCCCGTTTCTGTTAAGTGACTCCTGTGCTTCAGGTACAGGCCACTTTACCGAGATGATACTGCTCTGTTGATTCTGATGATGTTTATTATTTGTGATGCACCCAGAAGCACGTGTTTGCTAGGCATAGTCCGTTTTTAAATAATCTGTATGTGACTGAGCATGGCACTTTAAAATCATATTTCTGCCACTTGTTCTAAAAGGAGCAGTGAGAATTATGTATATGTGCCACAATTTATGATGTTCACTCTAGATTTTACTTTGATTAGGAAGTACTACTGAGGTGGTTTTACTGTGATGTAGAGATATAGATCAATTGTACTAACAACGTAGATGCATATTTAGATCCATATTAAAAAAAAATTGTGCTGCATTTGCGTCATTTTTTTTCGCAAACCTGGCGCAAACTTACAAAATACAATTGAATTTTCTACGTTTGCACCGCTTTTGCATAGAAAAATGACGCAAATGCGGTGTAAGAAAGTATAAACATGGGCCTTATTTTTTATGCTGAGTTAAAGTAGTAGGCCACTTAAACATATAACATCACAACTCTCTAATTTGCACTGCAGGGAGACAGGAAGCCAAGGAAGTTCTTCTACAATCTCGGCACAAAAAGAAAGTAAGAGGAGAAAAAACACCTACCACACATCTTCCACTCATAAAGTCAAACACACAAAAGGTATTGTGTGCTGCAAAGGTTGGAGAGAGTTCCTCCGCCCTACCGGGAGCATTCCGGAGCATGGATGGAAAAGCCCCACCCACATTATTGTGGCATGCATCATCGTAGGCATTTCTTTCCCATCTTGACTGGATAGTACTACCAAGATGGTCTCAATCTCTTAGGAGATGGAGATCATAAGAAAATGTTTCCTGGATAAAAGTGATATCCAGATAGAACACTACCTTGGTGTTATACCCAAATATATGTATGTATTATTGAGAACACGAGGTAGGGTTAAAATGATAGGAATGGGTGAAGTGTGTTTGAAGTTCTTCTACTATGCCAGGTTGCATTAGAGCTAAATTACCTCAATCAAGCCATCCACTGCCTATGTCAACAAACAACACTCACTGATTCTGATGCACTTTTTTCGTGCTCTTACTTCACCCTTGGAATAGCTACAATCAAGAAGCAAGGCAGAGCCTCAATTAGCTGGTAGTGTGTGGCAGACGAGTCAGGCCATAGAGGTCTGTGTACTTAGTTGGACCTGAGGGTGCTACAGCTGCACAGTCAGTGCCTGGATGAGATGAGACTGCACACCAAGCCCAGGAAGCTCGACATGACTCATCTTATCACATACCCTGCCCCTCTTGCTGGCACCATACTCTGCCAATGCCAGAGGAAAGAAGGACATAAGCCCAGGCATGTCCCCTGACCTGCCACAGCACACCCACAACTAATTCATCACTGACCTTAATTACATACTGCAGCAGCCATAAACAGGCACAAACATGGACAACTTGCATAGCTGGCAAGTGCTTGGTTTGCTTATGAGTCACATTTTCATGTTCTCAATGTGCTGATGCATCAGATTTGAATGCGTTATGAGTGAGACTGCAAGTAACATCAGTAGAAAAAAGTAGTTACGTTCATGTGATAATATATTTCAGAGATGACATCTACGTGTAGTGGTTTTGAAACAGTCTTAAAACATCTACGATGGTCCTTATGTTTTCTTTCCAACGTCAGCATAGCTCCCACATTTCCCAGTTTCATACTTGAGTAGCTGACACACTCCACTTTTTTTTACATTATGGGGATTGTAGTGCTGCTGATCCCATTATGAAATCAAAACTGCAAGTCCCATAGTCTAAATAAATTGGAATTAATGAGATACTCACAAATGGAACTGAAAACCTTAAGTAAGGAAGCTTCTTCCCTTTTTTAACATGATAATTGTAGAGAAATTAAACTTGCGAGAGAGAGCGAGGTGTCTCCAACCATCAACAGTTCTCAGAGAAGTTCAGAGTCAGGCGCACGCATGCTTAACTCACCCTGCCAAGAGACACTATTCATTTTCAGGCTTCAATTGCATCTCGTCACATATTGTAATTGTAATTACATTTATAAAGCACTTACTAGGTCTGACAAGGCATTGAAGCACTTTACCCTGAACAGCACACTGCTCCAGAACCCATGGTTGGTGGTTAGTCCATTGTTATTGGTTAATGTTGGTTATTGGGATTAGACTTGTGGTTCAAGCAAACCATCCTGTGTATTCACTTCTGTTTCTTTGTGGTAGATTAAAGTAATAGAAGTTAGGTGTGATCATTAGGGGGAAAAGAGGGATATGTGAGGTTTTATGTGGAGTGGAGTTATATATGAACTAGAGGACATTATGTAGTGTTAGGTTGCAGTGGTATCACTTCCCCAAAGGTAGAGGTTGTGATCTTTAAAATGAGTGCAGGCAATATGCAGGAATACATACATAGACATTAAGGCTTACATGCATGTGACTTAGAGAGAAGAGGCGTGCAGAGGATGGAAACAAAAGAGAGAGCCCTTGGAAAGGGAAAAGGAGAGCTGACAAGTGGCAAGTAAAGAACAGCTTTTCATGCCAGATTTTGGGAATATAGAGGGCATTTCTTTTTAGATAGCATGCAATTTAAGGCTGCAGGATGATAAAAGTAAACCACATTATTTGCATGTTAATATAATGCTATAGTAGGCACGTCTGGGAGAATCAGGCAAACTGTCCACTGCTAGTCTACCACTAGACCGCCAACTCAGTGAGGACAGATGATCATCTTAGTGGTTGGAAGCGTAAAGTAATGGCTGAATGCAAAGTTTGGCTCACGTTATATTATAGGGTACTGTGAGATCCATTTAGGATGCCTCTGGTTTGATATGGCACAATATGGATGGATGATCTCACTCTTAAATGTTTTCACAAGGAGACAAGATAGATGCTACCTCTCCCACTAAAACAATTGAACATGGTGAGCAAAGACATAAGCCTTTAAACCAAGCTTAACTTTAAACCAAAGTTAACTGTAGGTCACAGTCAAAGCACAGCAGTCCAATAGTCTTAGAGATTTTCAGTGACCACCCCCGAGTTCCTAGGCACAAGGAAAAGCTCTTTATTTTATAGTGATGTGGCCAGTGGTGTAACAAAGGCCCCAGCAGCTGAGCTCCTCGGGTCTCCTTCAGCACAGTGCCCTGACCTGAGAGCTCTTGCATGAGTTCAGAGGGGGGCCCCTTCATGTACTTGGCAGGGGCCCCCCTCAAGTTTCATTACACCACTGGATGTAGCCCACATGTGGCGCTGTGGCTGATACGTACCACCACTGATGGACACTGACCCTGGAGAGGAGAGTCTCCCCGTAAGGTTCCATTGATGTAAAGGACCCTAGGGATGAAGGCCCCACTCAAGTAGCATACCATCAACAATCAGCCATATCTAGGCCACAGTACTGGAAACATTGCTGTAAAACATCTGATGCTTCTGATCGCTTGAGTGAGGTAGATATTGATGTTTATAAATTCGGAACTCATTCAGCCAGAGGAACAATGTCTTCCAAGACATCCTCACTGGTGTCCAGATTCAAGATATTATGTTGGCCGCAGATTGTGCTGCAGAATCAACCTTTAAGATCTTTTATCATAAACCTATTTTAGATATTGTGTCAGTATTGGTTGATCAGCTTTAAACAAGCACCCAGATCCTGACATAGAATTTAAAAAATGTCAATTCTATTAAGGACGGGGAGGCGAGGATTATCCCAAGTTTAGTTTAGACCTTTGATTCTTTTGTTAAAGATTGTAATAAGAATGTTGTTATTCTCATATGTTTGTGTCTGATTTATCCACCCTGTAGTAAGTTATTGGATTTGTTGATAATACTTGTGCATCGAGGTTGACGTTTCACCCTTAAATTAACTGTTACATCCTCGGCAGCACCCGGCACATTGGGGGAGTGCTAGTGCTCCCCTGTGGGCCTCCAACTCTCCTTCCCTGGGCAGGGAAGGAAGGGGAATCGCTTCCCCTTCCACCCCCGCATCCCCGGTGAAGTCTGATTATGTCAGCACGCGATCACGCACTGACCTCATCAGAGGTCCTCCCCATCAATTGCATTTCTCTTTCGATCGGGGGGTGGGGGCAGGCAGAGAGGCATCAAAGGAAAGGAAAGGCCTTTCCTTTCTTTTGATGTTCCTGCAGCCTGATCATGAAGCAATTGGGCTGCAGAAATGTCCACTAGACACCTGGTATTTTGTGTTTGTTTGTTTATGTTTGTTTATGTATAAAGAGAGTGGACCCTATGGCAAGGACCTCTCCCTAAGGGGGGCATTTTTTATTAAGCCTTTTCTGCCCCCCCACCCCTGGGGCATATCGGCCTATTTCAATTAGGCCTATCTGCCCCCAGGGGGGCAGAACCCTCTAGACACCAGGGATATTTTAGTTTTTTCGTTTTTTACATGTGGGGCAAAGGTCGCTCCCCAGAGGATAAAGGCTTTAGGCCATTTCTGCCCCTCCTGGGGGTAGATCGGCCTATTTTTCTTAGACCAATCTGCCCCCAAGGGGGACAGAAACCACTAGACACCAGTTATTTCTTTTACATCAGTTTCACACAAGGGGAGCGACCCCTTAGGCAAGGGTCGATCCCCTGGGGGGACAAATTAATTTTAGGCCAATCGGCCTATTTTAACTAGACTGATCTGCCCCCAAGGGTGGTAGAAACCATTAGGCACCAGGGATTTTTTTTTTATTTTTTTTTAGAGATGGGGAGCGACCCCTTAAGCAAGGGTCACTCTCCTGGGTGGCAATTTTATTTTAGGCCATTTCTGCCCACCTTGCTGCCAGATTGGGGGCAGAAACCATTAGACACCAGGGATATTTTTTTGCACCAATTTCACTAAGGGGAACGACCCCTTGAGGGCAGATACAGCCCATTTTAATTAGGTCGATCTGCCCCCGGGGGCAGAAACCACTATGCACCAGGGATTTTTATTTTTTTATTTTTTACAGATGGGGAGCAACACCTTAGGCAAGAGTCGCTCCCCTTGGGTGCCAATTTATTTTAGGCCATTTCTGCCCCCCTTGGGGCCGATCAGCGTATTTCTATTAGGCCGATCTGACCCTAGGGGGCAGAAACCACTTAGGCACTAGGGATTGGTGTGTGTGAGTGTGTTTTGTTTGGGGGACAGCCTGTTGGGCAAGGGTCACTCCCTTTGGGGGCACATTACTGTTGGCCATTTCTGCCAGATCGCCCTATTTTTGTAAGGCCCATCTGCCCCCAGGGGGACAGAAAGCCCAGCAGAGACCAGGGAAGATTTTTTTTTTTTTTTTTAAAAGAGGGTGGGGGCATGGCCATACCCCCACCCCAAATAAATGGGGACAAAGTTGTTCTTCCCGCCGGTGGGCAGATGGGGCAATTACCCCGGATCCACTCCCTTGGGGGCAGAAAGCCTACTAGATGCCAGGTAATTAAAAAAAAAAAGTAGTGGGCTGGTGGCTGCCAACCAGTATGGGCATGGTTACTGGTTATGCTCCCACCCCAACTGAAGGGGGTAACAGTTCTTCAGCTTTCCCCCAGCACACTAAAGGATCGTATCCCAATGGCAAGCAAGTGGAGATTTGATTAATTTGGGTTTTGGATTTACGTTTGGGCCATGAGAACTTGGCTAATTCTCAAAATCGACCTATACGCATCTGAAAACTAAACATTTGGGTGAGTCCAGGGTGGTGTGCTTCACATGCACCCCGCACCATTTTCTTACCCACAATGCTCTGCAAAGTTCCAACTTTGCTTGAAATCACACATTTTCCCCACATTTTTGTGATGGAACCATCCGGAATCTGCAGGAATCCTCAAAATTCGTACCACCCAGCATTGTCGCATCTATATCAATAAAAATTCTGCCCCACTTGTCAGCCTAGAAATGTTTTTTTCAAACTGCCCTTTCGGACCCGCTTTGGTTCCCCCTCAGTTTCGACATGTTTTTGGCTCTTCCCTGTCACAGGCACTTGGCCCACCTACACAAGTGAGGTATCATTTTTATTGGGAGACTGAGAAGAATGTTGGGTGGTAGGAAATGTGTGCAAGTGCGGTGAGCCCACACAGAAATGTGGGAAAAATGTGATTATTTTTTTTAGATTAATGTGAAGTTTGCTGAGGATTCTAGGTAAGAACACACTGGGGGATCTACGCAAGTCACACCTCCCTGAACTCCCTCGGGTGTCTAGTGTTTCCCTAGATGGCTGCTGAGTCCAGGATCAAAAACGCAGGTGCCTACGCAAAAACAGGTAGTTTTATGTTTGATCATTTGGATGTGTCCATGTAGTGTTTTGGGGCATTTCCTGTCGCGGGCACTAGGCCTACCCACACAAGTGAGGTACCATTTTTATCTGGAGACCTGGTGAATGTTGGGTGGAAGGAAGTTAGTGGCTCCCCTGTGGGAAAAAAGTGTTTTTTTGTTAAATTGTGAGGTTTGCAAAGGATTCTGGGTAACAGAATCCTGGTGGTGAGAGAGCCACACAAGTCACCCCATCCTGGATTTCCCTAGGTGTCTAGTTTTCAAAAATGCACAGGTTTGGCAGGATTCTCTAGGTGCCAGCTGAGCTAATGGCCAAAATTCACAGCTATTCACCTTCCAAAAAAACACGTCAGATTTCAATGTAAAAATGTGATGTGTCCATGTTGCGTTTCCTGTATTGGGCATTAGGCCTACCCACACAAGTGAGGTACCATTTTTATTGAGAGACTTAGGAAAACACAGAATAGAAGCACAAGTGTTATTGCCCCTTGTCTTTCTCTATATTTTTTCCTTCCAAATGTAAGACAGTGTGTAAAAAAGACGTCTATTTGAGAAATGCCCTGTAATTCACATGCTAGTATGGGCACCCCCGAATTCAGACATGTGCAAATAACCACTGCTTTACAACATCTTAACTTGTGCCCATTTTGGAAATGTAAAGGTTTCCTTGATACCTATTTTTCACTCTTTATATTTCAGCAAATGAATTGCTGTATACCTGGTATACAATGAAAATCTATTGCAAGGTGCAGCTCATTTATTGGCTCCTGGTCCCTAGGGCTCTTGATGAACCTACAAGCCCTATATATCCCCGTAACTAGAAGAGTCCAGCAGACGAAATGGTATATTGCTTTCCAAAATCTGCCATAGCTGGAAAAAGTTATAGAAGAAGACGTGGACAGAAATGGCTCTTTTTTCACCTCAATTTCATTTTTAAAATTTTTATCTGTTACTTTCTGTTGTTACACCTCCTTGAACTCCTTCGGGTGTCTAGTTTTTAGAACTGTCTGGCTTTGCTAGGTTTCCCTAGATGGCTGCTGAGCTCAGGACCAAAAACGCAAGTGCTCTCCCACGCAAAAACAGGTAGTTTTGTATTTGATCATTTTGATCTGTCCACGTAGTGTTTTGGGGCATTTCCTGTTGCGGGCACTAGGCCTACCCACAAAAGTGAGGTACCATTTTTATTTGGGGACCTGAAGGATCTACACACATGACCCATTGCTGAATTCAGAATTTTATCTACTTTTCAGAAATGTTTGGCTGTCCGGGATCCAGCATTGGTTTCACTCCGATTTCTGGCACTAACTGGAAGGAGGCTAAAAGCACAAAAAATAGTAAAAATGGGGTATGTCCCAGTAAAATGCCAAAATTATGTTGAAAAAGGCGGTTTTCTGATCCAAGTCTGCCTGTTCCTAACAGCTGGGAAGATGGTGATTGTAGCCAGCTAACCCTTTGTTGATGCCATTTTCAGAGAAAAAAACACATGCTTTCTTCTGCAGCACTTTTTTCAGTTGTTTGCAAAAAAACAAAACTTTAGCTGTATTTTGGCTAATTTCTTGGTCTCCCCCAGGGAAACCAACAAACTGGGTACCTCTAGAATCCCTACGATGTTGGAAAAAAAGGATGCAAATTTGGCATGGGTAGCTTATGTGGGCAAAAAGTTATGAGGGCCTAAGCGCGAACTGCCCCAAATAGCCCAAAAAAGGCATGGCTCCTGAGGGGAAAAAGGCCTGGCAGCAAAGGGGTTAAAAGCAAGCGAGCTATTAAACCTGGCACAAGCAGTTGTGGCTGCCATGTTGAAATGTTCTTTCGTTCCGAGATACAGATATAAAGCAATAAGGTTTTCTTAACATGACTTTGTCTTCCGCTATAACTGTGAAGTCCAAAATCTGAACATCAACTGGCGTTTAGCATAGGCCAGTCTTGTACTCCCTGGTATGGCTTTCTCTTCAGTATACATCTATGCTGTATTTATCCTTGTCCTTTCCCACTGCTCTGGTGCCCTTTTGCCAAACAAGTGCCAACGCAAGCACCCTTGTACCATAGTGCAAGGGTGCCTGCGTTGCATGAAGGACTGTTTATGTGCAGGAAGGGACACCTTCTTGTACAAAAACTATCCTGATAGGCCTTTTCCTTATTGTATGTGTGCTGCAAAATACAGCACATGTAGAAAGAGGAAAAAACAGGAAGAAATAAACCTATTTCTCCTCGATATGCTTCTCCTGTGGAGGTGTATCTTTTTGGCGCATTCCCAGGTTAACAAGTTCTTGAAAATCTGGGAATTAATCAAAATGCATGGCTGCTGCTTGGATTTGCGTTCAAGAGAGCTAATAATGTAAGGAATTGTGTTGTTAGGTCCACCTTACCCACCCAGGAGCACCCTACTATCATACACAGTGAAAACTCCCCTTATTACGCGGCCACTAGAAGTTGGCAATGCAAACACGTAACCTATTGTATAGAAGCTAAACATTGTGAATACGTAAATCAGAATCTTGAGCTTAAGGAGTTGGCAAACTGCGACAGTACACGTGCGATTTATGTTATACTATGTCCAAGCAACTTGTTATATGTGGGCCAAACAAGGCAAAAAGTGAAAGCAAGGATTCCTCATCACTGCAGCAGGAGTCAAGATGCTGAGCCATACACCTGCAGACATGAAGTGGCAAGTGTTGGAGAAAGTGACGCAGAACTCTAAAGGGGGAACTATTAAGGATATATTTATTTACAAGAGTGTAAATGGATCCATTTGTTGGACTAAGTGATGAATGGACTCAATGAATAAGAGGAAGTGGGCAGGCAGTTAGCCCGCTTGACTAGTGAATTAATAATTGCCAAATGTACAACCACATGCCTATGTTATTTGCCTTTCAAATAGGTAATGGTTATACTCATGTTTTCTATATTTACAAATACTTTGACCTCTCATATTTTCTGTTATTTTTTAGCATTATACCCTTTCATCTATTTACATAATGTTTTTGGATTTTATAGCCCTCAGCAATTCGAGGCTGCTTTCATGATGGTGCCGGTCTCATGGGCAGCATGCACGCTACACATGCCTTATACCTGCTTATTTAAAGAGCTCAGACTCTTGCGCGCTGTGTGCAGCTGAGTGTGGCATAGAATAAAGCGACCTCTGTGTAAGGTCGCTACATCTCTTCTGCCGGTAACATAGTAGCCCACTATATGGTATTTAGCTGTTTGAGATTATTCTTCACCTTCTTGTGAGTTTTATATATATATATATATATATATATATATATATATATATGTATATTTTTATTGGGGCTATTTGGACCCAGACATTTTTCAAGAGTATATTTGTGCAAGTACACAGCCATGCCTGGCACAACTTACTTTCGAATATTGAATCAGCCCTTACAATGGGTTTTCAATTAAAAAAACATTATGTATTATATGATTAACCAACTAATTGAAATTTCCGAGGAGGAGTATAATAAACATCGTAAAGAAGTCGACAACTTAACCCAGCGTATCGAAGAAGCCAATTGGGGAGAAATCACCACCAAAAATTATGCTATTCTTAACAGTGTTATAGACAGATATGAGGAAGATATAATACAGAGAAAGAATCGAAAATTCAGAAGAGATCTATTTGATTACCAACATGGGAGAGTATATACTTTCAGTAGGAAATATGATAATATTAAGGATTCAAACCTTTCTTTAGACACACCAACCAATCATGACACTCCCCCCTCATCTGAGGTCGAATCAGTAGACGACTCTACAGCTTGTACTCTAACTAGACCACAAGTCAATTTTTTAGAAGAGGCAAGACGCCATCGACTGGGAACTCTAAAAGACACAAGAGTCAAACCACAAGATATCATTCCAGTTACTCCAAATACCTCAGGCATACAAACCAGAGCTCGGAGCAAAACGGTCCAACCCTAAACTCAGAAAACCTAATTGTAAATCTCTCTAACCACGAATTATCCCCCACAGATCAATCAATCCTTAATCGGGGTCTGTCCTTTTGCCCTACTAATACCTGGGATATCACTCAAACCAAAATTGACCTCTTCAAATTCATTCGTCACTTGAAACTTAAGTCCTTCTTTGCCTCTACACCCACACCCCTTACCCCATCTTTTTCTACTTGTTACACACAGGATATTACGATTCAAGATCTATCTGACATTTCCGTTTTATGTAACCTCTCTAACACCACTGAACCAGATATCACTCTACACTCTATGGCTGAAGAACTTAACCTTCAGACTAACCAATACTTTTCTTCTGATCTCCGCCCTCATTCTACATTTACCCCCACGCTTCCAGCGGGCAACTCCATTGATCTGTTTTCCACAGCGGTTCTCCATGATCTTGATCATGAATATAAACGATATTGTGACCAACGTAGATACTTACCTACTAACATTCACGGTGGCCATATTGAGGCGATAAAACAGCTGAGGTCTAATTACAACATTACCATTAAGGAAGCTGATAAAGGAGGCAATATTGTTGTCCTCAACACGGATGACTATCTCACCGAAGCCTATCGCCAGCTTCAAGACAAGACATGCTACAGGAAACTCTCACATAACCCGACAGCTGAAATACAAAAGAAACTGTCTGAAAGATTGGAATACTGGCACTCCTGCCACACTCTCTCCAGCTCCGAAAAGACTGCCCTTTTTCTCCAACATCCTACTATCCCGACCCTGTACCTTTTACCCAAAATCCATAAAGCAGGTCATCCTCCAAAGGGCAGACCTATTATTTCTGGAGTTAATTCCATATGTTCCAAATTGGGATCCCTTATTGATCAAGAGCTCCAACCTTTCATGACAAACCTGTCATCATATGTGAGAGATACCAAAGATATCTTACAAAAACTACAAGATATTGAGTGGCAATCTGATTTCTTCCTTGAAACGATTGATGTAGTCAGTCTTTATACTTCCATCAAACACACTGATGGATTAACAGCAGTGAGCAAATGTCTGTCTACTAGATCAGTTCAATATTTGACACGAAATGCTATGATCCTGGACTTTCTCAAATTCAGTTTGCAAAATAACTACTTTCTCTTTGACAGCAACTTTTATCTACAGCTGCAAGGAACTGCGATGGGAGCAAAATTTGCTCCATCCTATGCTTGCATCCTGATGGGAGCTGTTGAAAACCATTGGCTCTGGTCAGACCGTTCCGACCAATTTATCAAAAACATCATCTTTTGGGGACGGTATATTGACGATATCTTGCTTATCTGGCAAGGCTCAGAGGCTCACCTTCACAAATTTATTCAGTCATTAACACCTAACCCTTGGGAGATTGAAGTAACTTACCAAATTTCTAATTCCTCCATTGAATATCTAGATCTTTTGATTTATGTTGAGGATAACAAACTCCTGACAAAGTTCTTTCGCAAAATGACATCTGCCAATTCGATTCTCCATGCCACCAGTTGTCACTCGGCTAGTACCATTCGGAATATACCCAAAGGAGAATTCCAACGTGCTAGACTCAATTGCTCTAATATAAATGACTATGATAGAACGTCTTCTGAAATGACTACGAGATTATTTTCCAGGGGGTATAATCAGGCCTCTCTCAACACTACCAGAAATGAAGTGAGAAGTATGGATCGAAATTCTCTGCTGAATAAACCTAAACAAATCAACAAGAACACGACCATTCGCTTCATCACGGCCTTTCACAATGGGCACAAGTATATTCGTAAATCACTCAAAAAATGTTGGTTTTTACTGGTGAATAACTCTTCGATTAACCAACATATTACTAGCTACCCACAAATAGGATTTAGGAGGGCACCTAACTTACGTAATAAACTGTGTCCTTCATTCTTTCAACGCAAGTCTCCCACTACTTTCCTACCATCTAAACCTGAAGGCTTCTACACTTGCAGCAAATGTTCTATAGGCAAATTAGGCCTGTCCAAATCTACAGCAGTAAGCATTAACAACTGCACATATCGGATCACCGACTTTATAAACTGTTCTAGTACTTCTGTTATCTATGCCATTTGGTGTCCCTGCAACTTGACTTATATTGGCAGTACGATCCGGCCTTTAAAAATTCAAATACAGGAACACTTTCGGAATATACAAAAGTCTGATACTCAAGCACCCATGGTGGAACATTTTATTAAGTATCACCAATACCAACGTACCTTTACTTTTTGTGGTTTAAGACGTATCACACCCTCCCCTAGAGGAGGCAACACACCATTGCGACTACGCCAGGAAGAGAGCCGTTTAATAATAAAATATGATACTGTAAACAATGGGCTCAACAAAGACCATGAATGGCATTTTTGGCTAATGTAAAAAACCTGTAACCTAATGTCTTTTTCCACTTTTTTCCTCTCTTTTTCCTTTTAGCTTTCTTTTCTTTCTTTCTTTCTATCTTTTTTCTCTCTTTTTTCCCTTTTTCTCTCTTTCTCTCTTTTTCTCTTTTTTTCTCTCTCTTTCTTCTTTAGTCAAAACCTTTGCCTTTTTTCGCCTTTCTTTTCTCTTTTTCTTTCTCTTTCTCTACCCTCCATTATTTGCTTTCATATTGCCCTTCAGGTTTCATTACAAATATACTTCGTGACCACAATTTAACTCTAACTAGAGTTCGCCTGGAGAAAATGCAATCGGCTGATTTATTACTTCTATTTTCCTTTTGTTAGGCAATTATACAGTCTTTCTTTTTGTACTAGACTATTGGAAGAAACACCTATATAGTATAAATAGATTCTATCGTATCAGCACTCATGTATTTATTTGACTCTTCAGGACAACTATTTGTGTACATTCTTTAACAAAATGGCGCTACTTAGCGCGTTACGGGAGAGTCCTTTCTCCCTTTTGATTATATTCATTTCGACACGGGTTATTTAAACGCGACTTTAGACGCGGACGCGTCCGTCCCGTTTCCCGTGTTCTTTCTTTGTTTCTGGCCGTATTTGCACGGCACTTTGATTCCGCAGCGCTTGAGGTAAGGGAAAAGACTATTAATGTTCTTAAAGCGAACGTTCGGCTCTCTGAATGCCGTAACTTCGTTTTCTATGAAGATGGACTTAAGTTCTACACACTGTGCCCGCCATATAGCCGTAGTTAAACTACGTTTTCTATACAATGTGATTGTGCTCTGAAACTAACGAATCTATTGATCGATACTAGCCGCCTTGTTCCATTGTTTTTTGTCCAGTACGTCATATTCAATATATTACCATGTAGCATTTTTCCCTTTCTTTTTCTTTTTTTCTTTCTGATTTAAGTTTCCCAGTCGTTTTCCTATCTTGAACACTGCAATGTAATTTCTGAATTTTAAGCCATATGATGGTTCCTGTTCACATTCTCAAGTATAAGTACTACTCTCAAAAAATGTTAAATGTTGTAATGTATTTTTTAAATCTGGTCTTTCAGCTGCTTGACTTATTACAAGATATTCTCTTATATATTTACTGTTAAACCCTGAATGTTTTAACTGATAGACTATTGTTATCTTACAGAAAAGGATTATTACAATTTGTTACTAATACATGTCTGCCTCATTTCGCGAGGTATGTTTGTCAGTACCTTAGCATTTCCACCCTTCAGTCTCGAGCACTAGCTAACCTAGGTGGTACTTTAGCCTTATCTGACACTTGGGATTTTGGAATTAATTGCGGATTATTATTTTTTCTACAATCTCACCATTTCTCTTATCATTACTTTATCTTGGATAATACTACAGGTTGTTTCTCTTTTTTCTTGGTCTTTCAAATACGTCGGGGTCTGACTGTAGTCACTAATTGCACTTACGCGTCAACGTTTCTTCCTTCTATCTAGCATTGGGCTCCAATTATCTCAAATCCTGACTTACCACACTCCCTTCGATCCTTGCATGGGATTCCCCTTTTCGTTCACTTTCTTGATGGTGCCTCTCAATGACATTTCATCTACTCACATGAATATTTCTGAATTGCAATTTGTTATCTCTTTCTATTTTCAGCCTTGAGAAAGCCCCGGTCTATATATAGCCAGAGGGGGCGAAACACGTGTTGGCTGATCCTCTATTCATCCTATGTTTATCATATTTGGATTTTGGACTTTGTTCTCTGTCCTACTAACCAGTGACTGACTGTGAAACTGGGACTTTAATGTTTGCACAACAATAAAATCAAGAACTCTCTGAGTGGGACTTCACCTCTTTTTGTTTACAGCCCGCTTGACTAGTGAATTAATAATTGCCAAATGTACAACCACATGCCTATGTTATTTGCCTTTCAAATAGGTAATGGCTATACTCATGTTTTCTATGTTTACAAATACTTTGACCTCTCATATTTTTTGTTATTTTTTAGCATTATACCCTTTCATCTATTTACATAATGTTTTTGGATTTTATAGCCCTCAGCAATTCGAGGCTGCTTTCATGATGGTGCCGGTCTCATGGGCAGCATGCACGCTACACATGCCTTATACCTGCTTATTTAAAGAGCTCAGACTCTTGCGCGCTGTGTGCAGCTGAGTGTGGCGTAGAATAAAGCGACCTCTGTGTAAGGTCGCTACATCTCTTCTGCCGGTAACATAGTAGCCCACTATATGGTATTTAGCTGTTTGAGATTATTCTTCACCTTCTTGTGAGTTTTATATATATATATATATATATATATATATATATATATATATATGTGTATATTTTTATTGGGGCTATTGGGACCCAGACATTTTTCAAGAGTATATTTGTGCAAGTACACAGCCATGCCTGGCACAACTTACTTTCGAATATTGAATCAGCCCTTACAATGGGTTTTCAATTAAAAAAACATTATGTATTATGACGTGACAACATTCTTTTCATGTATAGATCATTACGGGAGCTTTGGGGCCCGAACGTTTCATTAGACCTGTGGTGAGTATACGATTAATCATGCATAAGACCACTGACTTTAGGTACCTGATGAACTAGTTCCCTGACAGATTTACTTTGTTTTTACAGAGGTGCTTAATTACAATTTTAGTGTGATGTAAACAAGTGGCATTATTTCCAATAACTAGAAATGACACCTTTATTTCCTAGGTTTTAGCATTTTTCCTAGCTGACATTCATTGACGTGCTGTCTAAGCAGTCTATCCGAGAGGGTGCATCTCTTCCTTCTGTCCTGACGAAGACCCCTTGCACAAATCATTCTACAGTCAAAATGTTGACGCCTTGTACATATATGTGCTTGGACTGTATTATACAGGCTGGCTTGTCGTGAATGGACAAATATATGCCGACGATGGCCCTCTGAAAGCTTTTTGAATATGCAGCCAGGCATTCATTTGGATATCTTTTGAGTTCGTTCACCTTCACTACAGTCACTGCTACTGAGCACCCTCGGTGCTTCACCCTTTTATATGGAACACCAGTTTATATATATGTCAATTATAGATATTATTCAACGAAATCTCCTTAAAAAATAATGAGAGGTTTGTGTGTTTTCTAAGTGATTTATTACTGCAGGAGGACACAGTGACGGACTCCGTTAAACCATTAACAGTTACCCTGAGCACGGGTATCTGGGGGCTTTGGATGACCCAGCCGTGAACGCAGAAAGTCTCCTTTCCTGTGCGCCACGCTTGTCCCTGCGCGGGTGTAGTCACCTGCTTTTCCTAGTAAACGATAGATAAAGAGACAGGACTTTATATATCATGAGTGACAGTTCCCACAGCCAGTGTGTGTTGTTTCCGAATGATAACACCAGGAAGCAGTGCCTAGAGGGGGCCGACCCACTGCTTCTCTGTGTTTCTATTGTGGGATGATGACATTAGCTATGGAACATAGCTAAAGCTGTCTGCCACCAGACCTAATGTGTTTTTTTTCCTCCTGCACTGGATATTTCACTATGGCACAATGCACCAGACACTCTTTTCCATCTGTTGTGCATCCAGTGCTTCTACACGACACACAAACTTCTCATCAACACCTGGATGCGTTCACTGCTGAAGAGGGATAGTGCTTCTGCACATGAAAGGTATTGAATCAATAATTATTGCATGAGCTCTTTCAGAAAAGCCTCTAAAATAGTAAAATCGTGCCATTAAGTTGGATGCACCTTTCCTAAACGGAGCAGTGAGGTTCCACACCGAGCCTTACTCTAAACTTCTCGGTATGTTCTTCGTGTCCTGTGGGAAACTCTAAATCCACCAAAAGCCTTACGCATGTCCGCCCCACCTCTTGCGCAATCTGACCCCAGAAGCTTGCCAGTAAAATTCTGTGGCGTGTTGTTTCTTGAAGACACGCAGAGGAACGGGGGCGAGGACGCACACTCCCAAACATCTGGAAGCAGCAGCCCCTTGGAGGCGGAGAAAGGAAGAAAGAACTGGACCAGAACACATCAGCTTGGCTCTGTCCCAGCAGCCATCTGCGCCGATGGATGTGGCAGCCGTCCTGAAAGGAGATGGTTAGCATCTGATCCCTTCACGTTGATCGCACCATTCACTGGTCTCCTTTAACTCCCAGAGCCCCGTCGGCGAAGTGTCCACTGCTACATCCATCGAGGAACATACTACGCCTAGGCAGGAGCACCTCTGCCACCAGAAGACCAGCTTCTGTAGGAGAAGCCGTAGGTAAGGGAACCTTCACTTGGGACTCGCGGGTTTCTCTATACAAGGACTTAGCTTTGTTGCTTCACTCCTGGCATCAGGATACCCTGGGTACTCTTTCTACAGACTCTTGCAGTCTGGCACTTTAGTCTTGTTTGTTCAGTGTTAAGTGACCACCAACTACATCTCCCAGAATGCATTAGTTTGTTAAACTAAAGGCTAGAACTAGACAGATGGTGATCCCCAGTAGCACTGAGTCATGTTGTAACCCGAAGCATGGGCTAAAACGACCTATTGTACATAATTCATATATTTGTTTTACATTTCAGCACAATTTGAGTAATTTGTCCGTGGAGAAATGGGGCAATCACAATTATAAGAAGTATAGAACCAGGACCCATTGCAATACTCCGATTTGTGAGAATCAGGACAGTGATCCATGTTTTGGCATGAATGGAATGTAAGTCAGCCGTTCCCTAATGATCAAATAGCCGCAAGTCATGTGTGACACCACTTGGCGGCCATGTCTTTCAAGATGATGATGTCGAAGGCTATCAAAGTAGCGTCCAGGGTTTCTGAAAGAGTGGAGAACAGCTATAAACTTACTCCATGCCAAGAGTAAGAGTCCTGAGTTTTTCTACAGCATCACTAAAAACGTTGGCACCTGCAGGTTTATAATTCTAATGGGAAAGTTACTACATATGCAAGCAGGCTTGCTGCTGACTGAATGTCCCCATCCTTTCACCAGCCGCTTGCCAACTAAGGGTATGGTTACCAGACAACCAAATGCCACCGGGTTTCAGTTCTCCCTCCCTGACCTTGTATTGTCTTTTATAAAACATAATTTTCAATGTTGTTAGTTTATTTGGTTTGGTTGAGTTGAAGTGGCCGATGACCCGGACTCACAAAATGCACTGATGAGTTACATGAAACAGGACTGGAAACTTAGCGAAGCACTAACAGAGTTATCTGTTAGCCCTGTGTGTGGGACACTTTTTTTTTTTTTTTAAAGAGGTCACATCGACTGGTTTTCTTAATGATCATTTCCGCTGCTGAAAGGATTATCGAATGGCATCATCTGACAAAAATATTGTGTCCCAAATATTGTATACAAAAATATCATACAATAGAAGTTAATGATAGGTAATCTACACCCAATGTGAGAATGGTTTTGCAAATAATATTTAGGCCAAGATATGTATGTCAAAAGATATTTTTGTTATGGATGCAACCTAAGGGATCTCTTTTAAAAGAGGCAGTAGCTCCCCGTTGTAACTTAGGAGATCCAAAAAGTTGTCATCACCACCTTTTGATTGTGCATTTGCTCCCATGTTCTGTCAAAATGGGTGCAGTATAAACCATGCTAAATAATGCATAATAATGTCATTGACGTCCATTCACCAAAATATGATGGGTAGTCGAAGGGACATCACACGCGTTGAAATCACAGTGTTGGCCTCTTGTCCAACCCCAATCCACTCAACAGCCTCCCATTTGCTATTGATGGCAAGTGGATGGGCAGAAACTTCAAACAATGGTGAGTAAACAAGACTCCTAGAGCCCTGATTACCTTTTTGTTCCAGCCACTGCCATCATGATCTTCCATACCAGGAGTGGCAAAGGCATGGTCAGTATTACCAAAGAGTGTGCCAGGAGCAACAGTTGCTACTCCTTAGTACCCTAATTGGCACCTATAGAAAATATCTGAGAGTGTTCATGTTACCTAATATACTCATTTTGGAAACAGATAGAAAAACTGTGATTGTGCTAAAGAAACTGAGCAGTGTGAATTACGCGCGACTGTAATAGCTGTCAACTACCCGCATTCCAAGAAGGTCGCATGCAGTCAGATGACTTTTTAGCCTGACATTTGTACTTTTGTGTTTCCCATTAATAGCACTTTACAAATAGCATGATCCTTAATATTCTAGAATCCAGAATGCAATTGGATAAAAAAACAGAGGGGCTGAGATGACCCTTCTAGCATCAGGCAAATTGGATCGTTGCGGGGAATTGACCCAAACCATTATGCAGAAATGTTTTTGGGTGAAATACAGAAGATTTCTAAAATCTCCACAAGCCTCATAAGCTATTTCTATGTGTGCCCAGAACCGTGAAATTTAGGAGTTCTGACGAATTTTGTCTTAGACAGCACTGGATGAATTTGCCACACATGGTGTGTAAGGATGGAGTTATGGACATGAATGAATGCATCACTAAGTGATTACCACTGGAAAATAAAGGACATTTTCATATTTTATATTCATAAAAAAAGCTTGAAGAAAAATCATATTGGTATGGAGTGGGCAAATGTTGACCACGAAGAACAAGTGCCAAAAGGCCCTTTCAGTGTAGTGGCAAAGAAAGGTGACACAAACCCAGATGTGGACAGCGCTTTATGGAACAATGAACACGTTCGAGTTGTGTTGAAATAACCCTCCTAAGCACACAAGCAGTGGGTAATGCGTTGAGAAACAAATATTATGAAAGAATCATAAAAAGGAGTGCCAGGCACAAGATTCGCTCACAAAGATACACATGCCTTGGTGCCATGTGGTGTCATTTGCGGAAATTTGCTAAGCAAACAATTATATTTATTCGATGCATATTTACATTTTTATGTATGAATGCAGGGATTATGACAAAGACAGACTTTATTGGAGGAAAGCACCAAGCTTAAAAAACAGATGTGGTGTTATGGCCACAGCTGCCGATTTTGGAATAAAGAAACCGGGAGTGAGTCTTGGCTCCGGCTCAACATCTTGTGATTCTGGGCAAATCACTTAATCTCCCCTCGCCCCCCCAAAAATGAATGTGTCCTTGTATAGTGTAATTGATGCTCCTGTGAAGCGCTCCAATACATTTGGATCGAGTTCGCGCTATTTAAAACTGCAACAAAAAAAAACTCACCAGTAATCTTAGATCAAAGGTGTCACTTTACAAATTAGAAATGGTCAAAACAATGTTCTTTTACAAGGAAACCTATTCCAGTACTTACTCCCCAGATCTCTGTGCCCCAGTTTAGCCAGCTTGTATTTCATGGCACCCATGGGTCCCAAGGGGCTCAGTGTCTTATAGGTCCCAGTATAATAAGGAAGTGCCACCCGGGCTGCAGTTTGAATTATAACAAACAACAATATTCAGGCTTCAGTGGCCTCCTCAGGCCTTTCTGGCCCGAGTACCACTGCACCTGCTGCACCAATGGAAGTTACACCATGTTGGTGAGGTGAGCAGTGGCGTAAGGCGAAATGGTGCCCCCCACAGAATCTGGCGAGGGGCCCTTAAGTCTCCCATATCTCACAGATATTCATTGACCTTAGGCAGAATGGGGCCCTTTGAAGTGTTGGGGCCTGCCCTGAAGCCTCCCCCACTCCGCGCCACAGGGAATGTGGGGCCAGTGTTACGACCCTGGAGGTGAGACCCACAGGAAAAAGAACATGCAGTGCACGCTGCATGCATGGTCCCTTCCTTTGTTACATGCTCTGCTTCATGCTGTTAGCGCTTAAGTTAGTGTCAGAGCCCCTTGTTTAGTTGCAGTGTATCACTATCTCAGTCACATAGACCCCAATTTTGTTGGTTGCAGATCTTGCCTACCATATGTGCACCTAAGACACGTTTCCTCACAAGAATTCGGCTCCAGACATTTTAAACACTTTAAACACCCAAAAGCAAATCAATACAAGCACTGTCCTAAATAAGATCTTCTGGAAACCAGTTTAGCAAGGAGAAACCTTACACGTTTGTACTTTGCAAAGTTCCCTCACTTCTACTGTTGCAAAGTTTCACTTTTCCATTCTTGTTGGACCTGGCTTTTTGACAGGGACATCCCCAAACTTTTTGCCTCCTTCCTCCTATTTTTTCTGACCTGTTGTTGTTGGCTTTTGACCTCTGAGCACGTTACCACTGCTAACCAGTGCTAAAGTGCATATGCTCTCTGTGTAAATTGTACTATTGATTGGTTTATCCATGATTGACTATTTAATTTACCTGTAAGTCCCTATTAGAGTGCCCTACATGTGCCTAGGGCATGTAGATTAAATGCTACTAGTGGGCCTGCAGCACTGGTTGTGCCACCCACCTCAGTAGCCCCTTAACCTTGTCTCAGGCCTGCCATTGCAAGGCCTGTGTGTGCAGTTTCACTGCCACTTCGACTTGGCATTTAAAAGTACTTGCCAAGCCTAGAACTCCCCTTTTTCTACATATAAGTCATCCCTAATGTGTGCCCTAGGTATCCCCTAGAGCAGGGTGCTGTGTAGGTAAAAGGCAGGACATGTACCTGTGTAGTTATGTGTCCTGGTAGTGTAAAACTCCTAAATTCGTTTTTACACTACTGTGAGGCCTGCTCCCTTCATAGGCTAACATTGGGGCTGCCCTCATACACTGTTGAAGCGGCAGCTGCTGATCTGAAAGGAGCAGGAAGGTCATATTTAGTATGGCCAGAATGGTAATACAAAATCCTGCTGACTGATGAAGTCGGATTTAATATTACTATTCTAGAAATGCCACTTTTAGAAAGTGAGCATTTCTTTGCACTAAAATCTTGTTGTGCCCTTCAATCCACGTCTGGCTAGGTTTAGTTGACAGCTCCTTGTGCATTCACTCAGACACACCCCAAACACAGGGTACTCAGCCTCACTTGCATACATCTGCATTTTGAATGGGTCTTCCTGGGCTGGGAGAGTGGAGGGCCTGCCCTCACACAAAGGACTGCCACACCCCCTACTGGGACTCTGGCAGACAGGATTGAGCTGAAAGGGAACCGGGTGCATTTCTTAGAGACTCTTTGAAGTCACCCCCACTTCAAAGGCACAACTTAGTATAAAACAGGGCCTCTGCCCTACCTCATCAGACACTTGCTGGAGAAGAAACCTGAACCAGAAACTACATCCTGCCAAGAAGAACTGCCTGGCTGCTCAAAGGACTCACCTGTCTGCTTTCTCCAAAGGACTGCTGTCTTGCTGTTGCCCTGCTGCCTTGCTGAACTCTTGTCTGGCTGTGAAAGTGCTCTCCAAGGGCTTGGATAGAGCTTGCCTCCTGTTCCTTGAAGTCTCAGGACCAAAAAGACTTCTGCCTTTCACGTGGACGCTCCGTGCGCCGAAAATTTCGACGCACAGCTTGTTTCGCGGCGAGAAAAACGCCGCACACCGACGCTGATCAACGCGACGCCCTCGGGACGATCGAGACTTCGACGCACAACCTCGCAAGGACAAAGCCGCCCGACTTCCAAGGAGAAATCGACGCGACGCCTACCGTGAGTGCGAAACTTTGACGCACGGCCTCGCAAGGACAACGCCGCCCGACTTCCAAGGAGAAATCGACGCGACGCCTGCCGTGAGACCAAAATTTCGACGCACGGCCTCGCAAGGAAAACGACGCCCGACTTCCAAGGAGAAATCGACGCGACGCCTACCGTGAGATCGAAACTTCGACGCGCAGCCCCGCAGAACGACGCGCAGCCGGAAAATAAGCAGGAGAATCCACGCACAGACCCGGGACATCTGGTAATCCCCGCGATCCACAAAAAGAGACTGTCTGCGCGCCGGAAAACGACGCCCGACTTCCCCGCGTGGAAAAGAACGACGCAAGTCTGTGTGTGCTGAGCGGAAAACGACGCACACACCCCTTTTTCCACGCATCTCTTCTCCTGTGGCCCTCTGAGGAGATTTCCCACCAGAAACCAGGTACTCTGTGCTTGAAAGACACTTTATTGCTTTTTAAAGACTTAAAGACTCTTAATATCACTTTTCAGTGATATCTTTACAAATTCGTATTGCAACTTTGATCGTTTTGACCTACAATTATCCAGATAAATATTCTATATTTTTCTAAACACTGTGTGGTGTATTTTTGTGGTGTTATACTATGGTGTTGTATGATTTATTGCACACATGCTTTACACATTGCCTTCTAAGTTAAGCCTGACTGCTCGTGCCAAGCTACCGGAGGGTGAGCACAGGCTGATTTTGGATTGTGTGTGACTTACCCTGACTAGAGTGAGGGTTCTTGCTTGGACAGAGGGCAACCTAACTGCCAACCAAAAACCCCATTTCTAACATTGGTGATCAGCGGTGAGGATAGGACTTGTGTTTGTGCAGTGACATACAGTAGCTAAGTATTTCACTACCTACCCACAGTTGAAGGTCAACTTGATTTTTGATCTCTTTTTTGACTTTTGGTCTCTGATGTCCTCCTGGATATACTATTGATATTTTGGACTTTGGATTTTGGTTTTTGCTGGTAAGATCCTATCAGAATGGGATCGCTTACCTACTTATTCTTTTTGCCTACTGACCACCTCACTAAGGCTGACCTAAGGAAGCTTTGCAGAGAATGTGGCCTTCCTGTAGCAAAGAGATCTACTAAAGCAGAGATGCTACGTGCCTACATAGTCTGGGAGGAAGACAGATGGGCAGAGAGAGAGGCAGCAAGAAACCAAATGACTAAGTACCCCTCAGAGGAGGAGGAGGACGACTCAGATGAGGAAAGAGACCCAGTGAAAAAAGAATGGCTCATGGCTCAAGCACGGTGGATGGAAGAGCTAGATGAGTTTATTGAAAGGGCTGAGGCAGCAAGTCTCTTAGCCCTGGAAGAAGAAAAGATTGCAGCTCAAGAGCTGAGCTGTAAAGAGCTGAAACTGGAGGCCGGAAGGGCTGAGTCCAGTTCAGATGGTGGCAGCAAAAATCTTGCATCTAGTACTGCTGAAGAAGGGCACAAGCCCAGAGATGTGGTACCCAACTTGAAGAAGAGAGTTGACACACCCCAGGCGGTTCAAGGGTATGAGGTAGTTCCCGTTATGCACAGGGTCCCTGAGAAAGATTGGGGAACTGGCACAGGGAGTCATATTCCTACTGGGGGGAGGGACACTTTACTGACTCTAGCAGAGAGTGACAGAGAAAAGGGTTCCCCCCTGGTGGACGTCCTGGATATAGAGTGTAGAGACATCCCAGAAGAGTTTGGGTTGAGTGTCAGGGACAAACAGATACTGTCTCACCAGTCTCAGGAGGGTGAAGTAGAGTGCTTTTCCAAGGTTGAGTTACTAGGTGGTTGGGTGAAGGGTACTGTGGTTAATACATGTGAAGGGCAGAGTGATGTAATTGCTGGAGAGCATATGTCTGGTCCTTATTTTCCAGAGCTACGCCAACACCAGGTGGAGTGTGAGTTCTCTGACCCCAGGGAACTTACAGTGGAGGCAGACTTTTGGGTGAGTACCAGAGAGTCTGAAGAGGCATTTGGGGGTGCTCCTGAAGGGAGTGGTCTATGTGGTTCCCGACCAAGTGAGGTGGGAAAGGATTGTAGTGTCCCAGGTAGGTCTCAGAGCCTAACCTGTACCGTAGGGCCACCTTTTGAGGGAAGCCCCGCAGTGGCAGAAGAACTTGGGGGGGATGACTGTAGACAGCATCCCAACAGTTCTGGTGTCTGGCAGTACCACTCCTAGTGAGGGGGTGCAGAAGTCCAGACATAGGGTTGAGAGGGGGTGGCAGACCCCAGTGGAGGATCTTGAAAGTCAGGGGTCAGCTCTGAGAGCAGAGCCCCCCAGGAATGACCCAGGTGAGACCGTTTCTGGTTTGGGGGAAACCCAGACTCTGCCGGATGGGCAGAGGTCGGGAGGCCTGCGCCAACCAGACTCTTGTGTGGCCCTTGGGGACGGCGTGTCCCTTGTGGGGGGTGAGAGTGCCCCCCAGGAAGTCCTGGCATGCCAGGCAAGGATTCAACCTCAGGGTGGTGACTCTGGGTTGGATAACCGGGTTCAGAGGTTAAACTTTGACCTGGTGGGGGGTAGATGTGCCCCCCAGAAAGTCCTGGAATGCCAGGCAATGGCTCAACCTCAGGGTGGTGACTCTGGGTTGGCTTACCAGGTGAAGAGGTCAAACTCTGACCTGGTGGGGGGTAGGTGTGCCCCCCAGAAAGTCCTGGCGTGCCAGGCAGTTGTCCAACCTCAGGGTGTCGACTCTGGGTTGGATGGCCAGGTTCAGAGGTTAAACTCTGACCTGGTGGGAGGTAGGTGTGCCTCCCAGAAAGTCCTGGGGTGCCAGGCAATTGCCCAACCTCAGGGTGGTGACTCTGGGTTGGCTAACCCGGTTCAGAGGTTAAACTCTGACCTGGTGGGAGGTAGGTGTGCCTCCCTGAAAGTCCTGGCCTGCCAGGCAATGGTTCAACCTCAGGGTGGTGACTCTGGGTTGGATATCCAGGTTCAGAGGTTAACCTCTGACCTGGTGGGGGGTAGGTGTGCCCCCCAGAAAGTCCTGGCGTGCCAGGCAATTGTTCAACCTCAGAGTGCTGACTCTGGGTTGGATACCCCGGTTCAGAGGTTAAACTCTGACCTGGTGGGAGGCAGGTGTGCCTCCCAAGAAGCCCTGCTGTGCCAGGCAATTGTCCAACCTCAGGGTGTTGACTCTGGGTTGGATGACCAGGTTCAGAGGTTAAACTCTGACCTGGTGGGGGGTAGGTGTGCCCCCCAGAAAGTCCTGGCGTGCCAGGCAATTGCCCAACCTCAGGGTGGTGACCCTGGGTTGGGGAACCAGGCTCAGAGGTTAAACTCTGACCTGGTGGGAGGTAGGTGTGCCTCCCAGAAAGTCCTGGTGCGCCAGGCAATTGTTCAACTTCAGGGTGGTAACTCTGAGTTGAATGGCCCAGTTCAGAGGTTAAACTCTGACCTGGTGGAGGGTCAGTGTGCCCTCCAGAAAGGCCTGGCGTGCCAGGCAATTGTTCAACCTCAGAGTGCTGACTCTGGGTTGGATACCCAGGTTCAGAGGTTAAACTCTGACCTGGTGGGAGGCAGGTGTGCCTCCCAAGAAGCCCTGCTGTGCCAGGCAATTGTCCAACCTCAGGGTGTTGACTCTGGGTTGGATGACCAGGTTCAGAGGTTAAACTCTGACCTGGTGGGGGGTAGGTGTGCCCCCCAGAAAGTCCTGGCGTGCCAGGCAATTGCCCAACCTCAGGGTGGTGACCCTGGGTTGGGGAACCAGGCTCAGAGGTTAAACTCTGACCTGGTGGGAGGTAGGTGTGCCTCCCAGAAAGTCCTGGTGCGCCAGGCAATTGTTCAACTTCAGGGTGGTGACTCTGAGTTGAATGGTCAGGTGCAGAGGTTAAACTCTGACCTGGTGGAGGGTCAGTGTGCCCTCCAGGAAGTCCTGGCGTGCCAGGCAATTGTTCAACTTCAGGGTGGTGACTCTGAGTTGAATGGGCAGGTGCAGAGGTTAAACTCTGACCTGGTGGGGGGTAGGTGTGCCTCCCAGGAAGTCCTGGTTTGCCAGGCGGTGATCCAGTCTGAGGGTACAGACCCTGGGCTGGAAGGCCAGGTTCAGGGTGTCCCCCCGGACCTGGAGGGAGGGGCTACTGATAACAGTGCCCCTACCATGTTGTCTTCTGAGGAGGCCACTCCTAGTTGGAGGGTGCTGGACCCCAGAAGGGAGGGCAGGGGGAGGGAAGCCTCACCCCGGGCCCTAGTCCAACCTGAAGGTACAGACCCCAGGTTGGAGGGCCAGTGGCAGGTTAACAGCCCTGCACTGGTGGAGGAATGGTACAGGGCGACTTCTGTAAGCCCCCTGGCCATGTTGGACTCTGGGGGTACCGCTCCAGGAGGGAGGGTACAAAGCCCCAGAGGGGAGGACCAGGTTCAGGCTGTCATCCCTGACCTGGTGGAAGGGAGAGTGGTTAAAGGGTGCCCAGCACCTGGGGCTACCGCCCCCCACTCTCCACAGCCACAGTGGTTGGAGAGCTTTGAGAGGCCTGGGGCCTGGCTCTCATCCCTGGCAGCTGTCAGTAATCACTGTGGCTTGCTGTCCGGGTGGACAGAGTTATCCCTGGGGAGGGGACAAGTGTCCCACCCCGGGGATAGAATGGGCAACACCACTGTGTTGGTCCTGGTGGTACTATCCTGCTCCTGGGATACATCTGTGAGCAATGTAAGGTTAGGTGCTGCACAGATGGGATCCGCAGGAAAGGAGAAAGGTTCCCCATGGATGGGCTTAGTGGGCCCTGAGAGTATGGACAGAGGGATCCAATTGGAGTCAGGAAGGCGAAGAACTGGAGCATGCCCCTGCTGTTGTGGGCCTGGGTCCTTGTTCTGTCGCCTCAAACAGGGAAGTACATCAGGATAGTGATTGTTCTCCCCTGGCTTTAGGCTGGTGGGGGGTCATGTTGGACCTGGCTTTTTGACAGGGACATCCCCAAACTTTTTGCCTCCTTCCTCCTATTTTTTCTGACCTGTTGTTGTTGGCTTTTGACCTCTGAGCACGTTACCACTGCTAACCAGTGCTAAAGTGCATATGCTCTCTGTGTAAATTGTACTATTGATTGGTTTATCCATGATTGACTATTTAATTTACCTGTAAGTCCCTATTAGAGTGCACTACATGTGCCTAGGGCATGTAGATTAAATGCTACTAGTGGGCCTGCAGCACTGGTTGTGCCACCCACCTCAGTAGCCCCTTAACCTTGTCTCAGGCCTGCCATTGCAAGGCCTGTGTGTGCAGTTTCACTGCCACTTCGACTTGGCATTTAAAAGTACTTGCCAAGCCTAGAACTCCCCTTTTTCTACATATAAGTCATCCCTAATGTGTGCCCTAGGTATCCCCTAGAGCAGGGTGCTGTGTAGGTAAAAGGCAGGACATGTACCTGTGTAGTTATGTGTCCTGGTAGTGTAAAACTCCTAAATTCGTTTTTACACTACTGTGAGGCCTGCTCCCTTCATAGGCTAACATTGGGGCTGCCCTCATACACTGTTGAAGCGGCAGCTGCTGATCTGAAAGGAGCAGGAAGGTCATATTTAGTATGGCCAGAATGGTAATACAAAATCCTGCTGACTGATGAAGTCGGATTTAATATTACTATTCTAGAAATGCCACTTTTAGAAAGTGAGCATTTCTTTGCACTAAAATCTTGTTGTGCCCTTCAATCCACGTCTGGCTAGGTTTAGTTGACAGCTCCTTGTGCATTCACTCAGACACACCCCAAACACAGGGTACTCAGCCTCACTTGCATACATCTGCATTTTGAATGGGTCTTCCTGGGCTGGGAGAGTGGAGGGCCTGCCCTCACACAAAGGACTGCCACACCCCCTACTGGGACTCTGGCAGACAGGATTGAGCTGAAAGGGAACCGGGTGCATTTCTTAGAGACTCTTTGAAGTCACCCCCACTTCAAAGGCACAACTTAGTATAAAACAGGGCCTCTGCCCTACCTCATCAGACACTTGCTGGAGAAGAAACCTGAACCAGAAACTACATCCTGCCAAGAAGAACTGCCTGGCTGCTCAAAGGACTCACCTGTCTGCTTTCTCCAAAGGACTGCTGTCTTGCTGTTGCCCTGCTGCCTTGCTGAACTCTTGTCTGGCTGTGAAAGTGCTCTCCAAGGGCTTGGATAGAGCTTGCCTCCTGTTCCTTGAAGTCTCAGGACCAAAAAGACTTCTGCCTTTCACGTGGACGCTCCGTGCGCCGAAAATTTCGACGCACAGCTTGTTTCGCGGCGAGAAAAACGCCGCACACCGACGCTGATCAACGCGACGCCCTCGGGACGATCGAGACTTCGACGCACAACCTCGCAAGGACAAAGCCGCCCGACTTCCAAGGAGAAATCGACGCGACGCCTACCGTGAGTGCGAAACTTTGACGCACGGCCTCGCAAGGACAACGCCGCCCGACTTCCAAGGAGAAATCGACGCGACGCCTGCCGTGAGACCAAAATTTCGACGCACGGCCTCGCAAGGAAAACGACGCCCGACTTCCAAGGAGAAATCGACGCGACGCCTACCGTGAGATCGAAACTTCGACGCGCAGCCCCGCAGAACGACGCGCAGCCGGAAAATAAGCAGGAGAATCCACGCACAGACCCGGGACATCTGGTAATCCCCGCGATCCACAAAAAGAGACTGTCTGCGCGCCGGAAAACGACGCCCGACTTCCCCGCGTGGAAAAGAACGACGCAAGTCTGTGTGTGCTGAGCGGAAAACGACGCACACACCCCTTTTTCCACGCATCTCTTCTCCTGTGGCCCTCTGAGGAGATTTCCCACCAGAAACCAGGTACTCTGTGCTTGAAAGACACTTTATTGCTTTTTAAAGACTTAAAGACTCTTAATATCACTTTTCAGTGATATCTTTACAAATTCGTATTGCAACTTTGATCGTTTTGACCTACAATTATCCAGATAAATATTCTATATTTTTCTAAACACTGTGTGGTGTATTTTTGTGGTGTTATACTATGGTGTTGTATGATTTATTGCACACATGCTTTACACATTGCCTTCTAAGTTAAGCCTGACTGCTCGTGCCAAGCTACCGGAGGGTGAGCACAGGCTGATTTTGGATTGTGTGTGACTTACCCTGACTAGAGTGAGGGTTCTTGCTTGGACAGAGGGCAACCTAACTGCCAACCAAAAACCCCATTTCTAACAATTCTCATTCCCCGCAGCCTGTTGTCCTGCCCAACATGGATGGGACATTGGACTACAGTGAAAAGTGTTATCTTGCTGTCACTCTGGGCTGCCGTAGCCATGAGTGCCACTGCGGAAACACACTAGCCATCACTTGGCAGCCGCAGCCTCTCCTTTCCCTGCTGCCAGAAGTCCTATCCTTCTGAGGGGTATAAATGTGGTTCAATTACACATGTTATTTGGAACAATAAACCCATACCCACACATTTATTAATACAGCACAGAGGTCGTATTCCATGTATTTCTACAATACAGTGCAACTGACTTAAGAAAACAATGTTAAATGCAGTAGCGGCTGCTGCCAGGAAGAAGTCGGGGGTCAGGGGCCAGTGGGGGGCCAGGGGGCGCAATAATAAAAAAAAATACCTGCCGCCTCGGTGTTCCGCTGCCTCGGCTCTTCTTGTCTTCTTCCTCCCCTACCCACCCAATCCCGACACTTCACTCATGTTGTTACCAAGCATGAGAGTAGTGCAGGGATTGGCCTGAGAAGGCTGAAATGCTGCTGAGGGAGGGAGTGAAAGACTGAGCTTGGTTTCCACCCAGTTGTGCAACACAGCTGCCTGGAGAGCTCTAAGTCGGCATGTCAGTTTGTCCGGTCTCAGACGGCCGGCTAAGCTGACATGTGCACTTAGAAGTGCACAAACCACTCCTCCTCCCCCTGCTGACACAGAGGATGCTGGTCCCACCCCGCCCTAAGTGGAAAAGTAAAGTGATAATAAAATACTTTACTTTATTTTTTTGCTTTCAGCAGCAGGACGATGCTCCTCCGCCATAGCTGAGGGGCTGCCCCTAGCTAAAAGTCTCAAATGTTCCATTGTAGAATCACATTTTAACAAATCAAAAGGGGCCTTCCCGCAGGGAATTAGGACTGGGAATATACTTATCTGCATGGATTTAACCTCTTGTGCTCTGGTTATGATTAAATACTGTTTTTTGTAACCACTGCATATGAAATCAGAGCATGATATACACTATACATGAAGATCCACTGAGTGTTATTTGCTTTCACTGTTATACAGAGATGGGGCGTGTCACGACCTCCTGAGGCTTCACGGCTCTTGAGTCATGGCCCTGTCCCTCATTCAACAATGGTAATAAATAACATATTGTACTCTACACATCTTCATTTATTCCGAGTGCATGTGTAACTCTCTCGTCCCAGCAACCTCTTTCATAACTCCTCTTAATACAGAGTGCCATAAAATGTTTTAGTTTGGGCAGTTAGAGTACCACTGCTGCGGTTGGCGGTGCTCTAGAATCCATTGTGCATTGTATGGCTAGGGAGCCATCCTTGTACTCGGTTTTGTGTCCGCTGTAAGCTCTGTGCTAGATAGCGCTTGCATAGTGACACTGAGCATCCAATCAAGTCTTGTTTCGTGCATGCTTCTATAAAGGTGATTAAGCAGCACCTTTGTTTCACGTTCACCCCAATGTGCAGAAAGCGTCAGGTTTCGCGTCCATTGCTGATAGTTATGCTTGTGGTCTCTTGTTGCAGATGAGATCTAGTGATTAGGAACATTGTATGTGTTACATTTTGGGAACTTGACGGGGGTCCCTCCATTCAGATTTTGGTTTGCTTCTCTCAAAAGACCTAAATATTTTTAAAATGTACTGATTTACCCTTTGTGGGTCGTGTTTCTTGTGTCATCTGTCACATCTCTGGATCAGACTGATAGATCTGCAGGTTACTTCAAATGTACCAATCACTTATTCTCAATAAGGCAGTGTATCGATCCTAATAAGTCTTTGACATGTTATTGGGTTCTATTTGTTATATTCATCTGTAGATTCTCCGAATAACATTTCTCATGTAAGGGCCTCGGGCTACATTTTATTTTAGGGGACAGTATATTTAATGACTTTTATGACGGTTATGTTGCCTTTGTTGTGTAAGGAGCTCTGTAGTTTTTACATATAACGAGTTAAACCTTTGGCAGTGGACCAAACCTTGTGTCCCCGTTTTAACTGTAGACAACAGGAGTTCCAAGTCTTGGGTCATGGAGGGTGGTTCTACGCCAGGTTGTAATGATACTAACATTGGATACATTTACATAGAAGGAAACTAAGTAGGAAACATTTGCATAGCCAGTGGTTATCCTGAAAATCTGATCTGGTATGACTGTCTCTCGTGGACCATCACTGGACACAAAAGTTCTGTCTGACATAGATACAGTGCTCTACAAATCGTTTACGAAAACTCCGTCCCATTGGGTGTAGATTTTCTATTATGAACTCCGACAGGGCAATTTGTTTGGTAAACCATATTTAGGATTTAATATTTGTCAAAATGTATTCTGACAATAGTCTGGTACCATACCCTAAAAAAGGAGACTACATACCCACAAGCTGCCTCTGCCTTAATGGCTCAATATCATAGATACTTATGCTAGGCAGCGATTGTAGTAGAAGACGGGCACATGCCATTCCTTTAGAAACAAACTATGCTGTTAGAGGAACGTGGTTATGGTTTTTGATAACTGTGTTTGTTACACAAATTAAAAAAAGCTAAACATCACTTCATGACTCCAGGTCCTTTCTCCGCCTAACCCTAATGCCTGAATTCAAGCAGGGCCTTGTTCCGCCTTGCTTATTTCAAACAGTAGACTTAGAACTGTGGAACAAAACCATTGAAATGCTTCAAAAGTTCAAATTAGCCATTTTAGCTAATCATGGGTGATTAGGTCGAACAGTGCATACGTTTTAGTATTTTGTAGATCTACTTTGGCAGCCAGGTCCACATGGCACTAGAATCCCCATGGTTAAAAATAGTACTGGATATAAATGTTTTTATTGGAATTTGTTCAAGGAATTCATCTTGACACTTCTCTTTAAAATCAGGATATTTCCATGAGTTACTAATCCTCAGTGGATTATGTGCTATGTGCAATTCTTCAGGAACCATTAATTTATTGATTCATGCAAAGTCAACAAACACGAAAAACGAATACAAACAAATGTTAAATAGATCATTGAAATATACATATTCATTTGTATCAACTATTCTGCTCATTAGAACGCCCAAGTCCTCTCTCAATAGTCCACAGGAAATGTCATCTCTCCTTTCCATAAGCCAATAAGCACAGAAATGGAACTGAAGACTATGTAAATGCTGTAATAGTTTCCTGCGTGCCCCAGTGCCATATAAAGGATTTTTGGGGACGCGAGTAAGACATAGTTTGTGTTTGAAACCGGATAATATTGAACAACATATTTGACTATCAGAAACGGAAGCACACAAAAGCAGCCAAAAACTCTTATTGGCTGGCACTCCCAAGCAGTGCCATACCAAAGCTTGAACAATATTTGCCAAAGCAATTGCTTTTTTCTTGCCATAATTCTTGTATGTCGTATTCAGTGTTTGTCCCATCAAGGAACGAAACTCTGGAACAGTCTGCCTATTAATATTCGAGCAAGCTCTCAGGAAATTACATTCCAAAAAACCCTGAAAACATGGTTATTCAGAGCCTGAACTTAAGTGGTGTTGTGTGTTTCTGCAATTTTGCCTGCAATATAAGCGCTACGAGGCCTTTGGGCAGTTTAAGCGCTATACAAGCAATCCTAACATAACATAACATAACATAGTCGGCTTGATGCTCCCTTTTCAGGAAAGACACAGTATGGCTTTGAGGATCTTCAGTCCACTAGTGCATAATATTGAAATAAGCCATGGACATGTAGTGCTTGAGTTTGTAGATTTAATAAAGAAATAATTCTAATCACAATTAAATCTCCCTTCACAGCTCTGAGACTTTTCATTGTTCCATTGGGTGAAACCTGATAATTGAAAGACAGGCTAGATGAGGAGAACAGTAAGGTAGGGGGCGAGAGGAGTGAAAGGCTGGCAGATGTAGTGTATGGAGAAAAGAAGTCAATTAGAGACATACGTACAAAGAGTTGACGATGAGAGGCGAGGTTGATATAATGGTAGAGGAAGACAAAGGATGAGTCAGACTGAACTTTCGAGTAGAGAGAAAGGTAGAGACATAGAGGGGAGGTACAGAGGCCTAAAAAAGAGGTAAATAGAGAGGTGAGATGGAGAGGGAGATGTCCAACAGAGAAGGAGCTAAGAGTTCTAGAAAGAGGGGGGAGAAAGAAATAATGACGTGGGACTGGTGAGGAGGCGGGACAGAGCTAGAAAGAGAGAGAGTAGGTGGAAAGGTGAGATAGCAAATGAATGGTTAGGTAAATGTGATTAAGTATTCAGAG
The DNA here is from genome assembly GCF_031143425.1 of Pleurodeles waltl. NCBI lineage: Eukaryota > Metazoa > Chordata > Amphibia > Caudata > Salamandridae > Pleurodeles > Pleurodeles waltl. The sequence goes on from NC_090443.1 coordinate 505,844,339, forward strand.
AGAAAGGGGTGGAGTAGAGAGATGAGTTAGTGAAAGTTATGAGCTAATTAGAAACGGTATTCAACTCGGATTATTCTAGAGAAATAAAGAAGTACACACGGACACCTGAAGGAGAAGGGCAGACCTCAATGCTTCTCCTTGCACAACATTTTAATTTGACGTATTTACTAGTATTTATAAAAAAAAAAAAAACGTATTTTATTATAACACATGGACAGAGGGTACATGATACTATTAGCATGCTAAGTGTCATTTAGAAAGCATCAATTTGTTACATTATGCAGATATAATCACCAGCGTTCTTTTGGCTGAGGTCGATACAGGCCAAGTTTAATCGAGCATAGTCATTAAACAACCGTGGCAACGAATGTAGTAGTTACAGAATAGTTACGTCCATAAACATGTAATACACCCGCTGCCCCCACGTGGTTGGGTCGGACACTTCCGGTGATTAAGTGCGCGCATATGACAGTTAATGAAGGAGACAGAAGTCGTCCACAATGGCAAAATCGATAGATTATATGGCAGTGGCTACCTATGCCATCCAATTTGTGAGCGGGAATAACTAAGTAATATAAGAAACATCTGAATTCTGTTTCTGTATTTCGGCTGAGTGGTATTGAGGAATCAATGGGATATCCCAGCAAGAAGTTCCATTCCTTGTCCTGAAAGACCCTGTTTAGATCCATCCCCCATTTAGTTTTCAAAACTGTAAGTGGAAATTGCAGGTGTGACCATAACCCCTTGCAAAGCCATTTGAACGTATTTACTGGTATATGGCTGAAATATAACATCTGAGGATGTGGAATTCAGGGAAGTCATAAACACAGACTCTACACTTGACATATGAGTCTCCCTGCATCACACATGACACAACACACCAATATTCATTGGCATTCCAACACAACGCAACACGTACATGCTGCAAACACACATACTTGTACATCCATGACACAACATACACCCACCAGAGACACTGCATCCACATACCACACAACCAACACAATTACACACTCATGTATACAGACACACTCGTACAACATCACAACTACGCACACATCCTCACTACATCTCCTACCCCCTCACCCAGCCAATTGCATGGCGCACACACATACATGCACTGACTCACACGCACAACTTGGTGCACAACATGACAAGTACAGGTCCCCTTGCAGTGTGCACACATTGACACAGTTGACAACTGTGACTGTATCGTCATTGTGGTGCCAGCATTAATTTGGCAATGAATAATGACAGCTGTGTATGTGTGCGATAAGTGTTGTGTACCTGTGTGTCCCCAACCATGTCTGACCCACTTGTGTCCCCAACAAATGCATGTGACAGTCATTTATACAAATTACTGTGATATGTACCTGTCTGCAGTGGTCCTGTGCTCATGTGTGGTGACCCCCCCAACGTACAGAGCCAATGCATATTCCCTACCTTTTGTGTCCAGTGGTGGGGGGGTCGTGTTTTCTCTGGGTTCCCACAGCAGCAGAGACGGAGGGTTGTGTTCAGTAGCGTCCATCCGGAAACAGAAGTTCAAAAGGGAGAAAAGGAGAGCTTTCACCCCTTCCCCTGCCAATCCAGAAGTGGAGATGAGACCGCCCCTTTTTGCTTGGCGATAAGGTACATCCAAATCTGCACGGCAGGAAGTGTGGCTTGAGTTAGCCACCAGCCACCCTTTCCTATGGGACTGTGGCGGTGGATAGGAATTCATGGCAGAGTCAGCGGGCGCAGACAGTCTAAAGTCAGTGGGACTGCCAATATCTAAATTGGGTGGGCATGCCCCCAAGGCAGCGGGTGGGTTTTCCGTCGGAAAACCAACAGGAGGACCATTACCTCCAAGATCTAAATCAGTCCCTTTATTTTATAAAATAGCCAATATTTTTTAGGACTTTCAAACCAGAGAGAGGGAGAGAGTGTGTGTGCGTTTTTGTCTGTGTGTGTGTAAAAAAATCCTGGTGAAATGCGACAGACATTTCACCATACCCAACTGAAAGCACCTTACCAAACAATGTATCAGCAAATACACATATTAGGGTATGTGTAACCCCCAACACCCCATCAAAAGCTACAACCCTGGCCGTAGTACCCAAATGTAATAACACTGCATCATGAGATGATGATCCAGAGACAATGAAGTGTCCTCATGGGAAGTGCTTATTTTATTAAAAACAATGAGCTCCAGTGCCCGAAGCTATGCGTAGACACCCAAGGCCAGCGCCATTACATGTCACCATGCCAAATACCAAGACAGCATATTTTGGAATCTACTTTATGCCTCTTTAATTTCTTTCATACACTCCCTTCCCCTTTATCTCACTCCTGCAGGTTCCTGTTTTCTTCCTTTGTGGCAGGGTTCCCATCTTTATATTTCTCATTCTTTCCCCTTTGTTTGTTCTGCCCTTTCGTGAAATATACAACGAGGAAAAATAGGTGCCGGTCCCCAAATAAGAATGCTGGTGGACCCACTGACAATCACTGGCTCAAATTAGGCACTGCCTATGGGTTTCTGCATTCTGAAGTAAGGCTACAAAGCTTGGTGCTTGCTGTTCCATGAGGTGGCTGAAATGGAAACTGGTGAAGTTGGTTGTCATGAGCATCAGTGCCATCAGCCAGAGCTGAAGTTGACACAGTGGGACATGGAAGGGGGCATGTCTCTTCTACAGCCTTGCATCAGACTACATGTGCCCAACCTCCCTGCACACATCTCCTCCATGGAGTCCAGTGGGTGCCAGGGGCCGCTAGGTCCATTACGACCCATTACTGCTGGATTCAGACCTGTCCATCACCCTTCCTCCTTGCAGCAGCTGATGCCACACTTATACCTACCACTCTACAGCATGCATGATGGTAGGATCACTGGTGGCAGCAGTGTTCCGTTTCTGTGCTCCCAATGTGTAGCAGTATGTGAGAGAGGTGATGGCCAGACCACAGGCCCAGGTACGTGCCATCTGATTGGCAATCTGTACCCCCTGTGCTCTAACAACCCACCCCAAGTTATGTTGCAAAATCTAGCTTAATAAGTGTCTGCTACAGTAAATGTTGTGAGTGCAAGGAGAGGGATGTCGGTATGAGTGTAGGTGAGAAATGTGCCGGATGTAGGGTGAGTGGAATGTATTTTAAGTGTAGGGTGAGTGGAGTAATCACCCTCGAACATACTTAAGTACTCTCTCCACCATGGTCCTAAACTACCTTTGTTATGTGACCTCACTATCTAATATCGATACTTTAACTGTGTATGACCTTTGACTAACTAACTGCTGTAATTGCCTCATCTGGTAACTCCTGCCCGTATCTACCGATGTAAACTCCCCAGTTTAATTACTGTAACTGGATTGCGCTGTATCCCACATATCCTGCTACTATTGTAAAGCGACTTAATGCCTTTTTGCCAAGTTCGCACTGTATAACATTGCAAAAATGAAGTAAAGAGTGTCTGTATGAGCACAAGATGAACAGTGTGAGTGCAGTGTGAACACTGAGCCTTAGTGCAGTGTGGGCGGTGTGTATAGTGAGTGCCACATGAGGGGAGTGTCTTTATGAGTGCCTGGTGAGAGAAGTGTCTCTGTGGCTGCAGGGTGAGCAGTGGGCCTGTGTGAGTGCATGATGAACTTTGTGCCTCTGTGAGTGCAGGGCCACTAGTGAGCGTGTAAGAACACAGGTTGAACAATGTGCCTGAGTGCAAAGAGAGCATTGTGTATTGTGAGTGCAGGGTGTACAGTATGACTGTGTGAGTGCAGGGTGTTCAGTGTACCTGTGTGAGTAGAGTTTAAGCTGTATGCCTGTGTGAGTGTAGGGTGAGTAATGTGCATGAGTGTAGAGTGAGTACTGTGTATTGTGAGTGCAGTTTGAAGGGAGTATATGTATAAGTGCAGGGTGAGAGGTATGAATAAAAAAAATGAAGGGTGAGTAGTGTGCCTGTGTGCAGGATGAACAGTGTGAGTAGTGTGCATGTGTGAGTGCAGTCATAGCGGTGGGTCTCTGAGTGTAAGGTAAGGGCTGTACCCAGGCAAGTGTAGAGGGACCTGTATACCTCTGTGTTGCAGAGTGGGGAGTGCGCTTTGGTGAGTGACTGTGAAGTAGTATGTCTGTGTGAGTCTTTGGGGAGGGTGTTCCTGTGTGCAGGGACATGTCTCAGTCCTTATTGTTAGGGGGTGTGAGTTTCAGATTTCCCAGTAAGTAATATATGTACCCAACTAAATAATCCTTACCAGATTTTGCCGCTCATCAAGGCAAATAAGCATACAACCTTCATGTGACTTCACAATACCTTGGATTTGAAAGTGTATTTGACTTATTCAAGTTATGTAAGATTAATGTGCTCTGTATGAGTGCTAGGAGTGGCTGTCTGCATTTTATTACACTAATAACTTTTTATGTTTCATAATAAAAAACTGACTTGACACTTACAAATGTTTATTACTCAACTAAGCTTTAGAATGGCAAAAATAAGTCTATGCCTCACAGGCTACACGCAGAAGTTTGCAGCAGGTGCACAACTCATTGGGCTATTTTATCAGGAATGTATCTGGTGTGAAGTAGGTTGTTCAAGGATCTCTGCAACAAAAGCACTAACCTACTCAGATATTTTACATAGTGTACAAACCTTCGCAGAAGGCATATTAAACCTTTAAGCGAGTGGTTCTTAACCTGTGTCTGTGGACACCATAGGGACCCGCAAGGCCTACTCATGGTGTCCGTGATTGTGTTACGAAATAAAACACTAATAAAATGAATACATTAAAGTTAACTAAGTATGTAAGAATAAAGAAGCAAAACTGAAAATGTGAAAATCCTTTCAATATTTGATTGTGAATTAATCAAAATATTTCAAGATGTGAGCATTTGTTTGGTGTGTTCCTATTTTGTATAATAATTTGAAGTTCATATCATAGAAATTGCTTAGGCTAGGGGTCCACAGCATCCAATAATGACTCAGTGGGGGGTGTCTGGACTCCAGTAGTGATTCAGTTGGGGTCAGCAGAAGTCAAAAGCTTAAGAATTACTGCTTTAAACTATTTATGATTGATGAAGCCTGTGAACGGATTTGAAACCACATCCCTCCAGCAATTGCATTAACCACCTGTGTTATCCTACTAGTGTTGAACCCTTAAACATGACGAATTCACAGGTGTGTTAAATCTCTGAGCTATCTTGAAATGCATAAATTTTGACCACATGTTGAAGCTAGTGAGATTGTCATTTAATCACCAGAAACAAAAAAATACAAACAGAAAGTGTACTGATCTATTCATTGAAACCACAGTACCTAAAATATGCCTAGCCTTGGAAAATGGGGGGAATACTAGGGCCCTGCAAATGCAGGAGTTCACAGCAGGATCTTCCTGATTGACTACTTAGGGCACAGGGCAAGAACATCCGGACTAAAGCAATGAGGTTGATATGGCTGTAGTCTGGAGTATCAAGCAGGGGCTATCATGATACCTTAATATTGTATAAAAAATATTAAGGGCCAAATCGAAGTGCAATTAGGAACATATGGATTTACTAGTCATAACTCCACATTTGTGTACCTTGACAATATATATAGCAGCACTGTTGTAAGAAAATTGGGTTAATAGGGTACTGGTTAAGGAGAGGTGGAATCCTGCTCAAGCAGGAATCACAATCCTTGTCAGGGTGATGTCACAAGCAAACCTCAACTTAGCCTGTGCTCAACCCTGTGGTAGCTTGACAAAGAGCAGTCACGCATTAACCCAGTGACAGTTTGTCAAGTATTTTGTGCAACATTTCAAACTGTAATAACATAAAAATACCACACAAAAAGGATCCCACACCAAATTAGAAACAGAAAACAAATTCTAATAAATAAAACAAGACCAGAATGACAAAAATCTAATCAGTAGAAACGGAGATAGGCAATTTTAGAGATGTAAGTGAAATTAGTGCCAAAAAGAACATAGCGGCAAATGTAGTTATCTGGTCCCACCTGACCAGGACAAAGTCATAAGTTCAGACTGACCTCGATGGAGAGCCAGCTACATTGACCCATGCCTGCTGAACAAGAGCACGTTAGACCCTAGTTGTGGAGCTTTGCAGGTCCCGCGGTGAGGATGTGTTGCGCAGCCGACGCAATGTGAGGTCTGGGTCGGAGATGTGTTGCACAGCCTTGATTCCGGGGTGCGGCAAGGCTCTAATGGGAGGGCCTGCATCGATGAGGTGAGCTTGCCATGTGAAGTTCTGCGTTGAGGGTGCGTTGCACACCATCTGGTTCTAAAGAGGCGGAGGGTCTTGTGATGTCCTGCATCGTCATCAAGGGTGCCATCAATGATGGGCTTGAGATGGGAGGGCCTGCATTGGGGATGAGTCATTTGGTTCCAATGAAGCTGCAGGCTCGATGCGAAGTCCTTGCACTGGAAGAATCCTAGCGGCAGAGGCAATGCATTGGTCCTGCTCAGGGTTGCGCCTCACAGCCAAGGAGATGTGTCCGTTCTGCTGGATCCACTGATAGTTTGCCAAAGCACCTTCAGACCCATTTCTAAGGGTGCAGTACTGGGATGGCACCACATGGCAGGTTCGAACTCACACCTGCAGAGTCCAGGTGCTGGCTACAAGAGACTAGCCCTTGGAGTCGTTCTGGTGGCTCTGGGTACAGGTTGCAGGTCCAGTAGTTCTCACCCAGGCAAGAGGGCACCTGGTCAGCACAGCATATTGGCAGTTCTTCAGGTCAGCAGTCTAGAAGAGTAGCAGTCATTTCAGCAAAACAACAGTCCTCCATCCTGGCAGAAGTTTACACAGGTCCAGAAAGGTACTGTAGAGTTGGAGTCTGAAGTCCAATTTTTAAACCTGGTGCCTTCTTTGAAGTGGCAGAAACTTAAGAGGAGTCCCTTTGGACTGCTTCCGTTTCCTGCTTCCCCTGCCCTGCCTCCCGACGAACTACAGGGGGTATGCAATCATTTATGTGAAGGCAAGACATAACCTATTCAGGAGTACGGAAGGCTGTGCCTAATTTCACCCTACCGTGCTTCCAGAAATGGACAATCCAGGCACAACTGTGTTCCTAATGTGTATGGTTGTTTACAAGACCAACAAAGGCCAACTACACCCAGTCATTTGACCCAAAGACTGTCTGCAAGCACTAAATGGCTAGGGCAGGAAAATGCTAGCTTTCTAAAAGTGGCATTTTCAATATTTTAATTGAAAACCCGACTTCACCATAAAAGAGGAATTGTCATTATAATTCCAAACATAGCAAACATGAACTGTGTTCCTGTTCCGAATTGGAAGTTACAACTTATTAAATGGAATAAGGTAACATCAGTGTTATTCTATGGGAGAAGCAGGCCTTGCAGTGGTAAAAAACAAATTTATGAGGACATATAAAACTTAAAATTACATGTCATATCTCATAAACACATTGCACCCTGGTCTGTGGGCCATTTAGTGCCTGCCCCAAAGGCGACTCACATGTACTAAAAAGGCAGGTTTGAGCCTGGAAAAAGGTTTATTTTGCCAGGTCAAAATGTCAGTTTAAAACTGCACACACAGGCTAAAATGGCAAGCCTGACACAGGTTTGCAAGACTACGTAAGTGGGTAGCACAACAAGTGCTACAAACCTACCAGCAGCCTGTAATTTTCAGGCCCTGGGTACATGTAGTATCACTTTACTAGAGTCTTATAAGTAAATTAAATATGCCATTTGGGGAGAAGCCAGTGTTACCATGTTTTAAGGAGTGAGCACATGCACCTTAGCACTAGTTAGCAAAGTCCTAAGGCAAGACGTTTGGGGAGAAGATCAACCTAAAGCACAGGTCTAACAACTGTCAACATTTTTGTCTAAATATTTAGGCTATGATATTTAAACTTATCAATATTCCCTACTTGATATTTAGGACCCACACCACTGATACTGTAGGGGCCTGATATAGAACCAATCAAATAAAGTGATACACTGAAAATACAATATAGGGAGAGAATGGAAGAGCCTAACAGACATCACCTTTTGAGACCATTCTGCAATATTGATCCCCCAAAACTTTGTATATAACTGATCATGCTCTGATAACACTACCATAGGATAGCAGGATCAAAAAGCAGACGTTTTGAGACATTGATTGGGTATTGGATATGTGAAGTTCACAAGTCTAATTAGCTAATGTGTAAAAAGGAATTGAAATGAAGCATCAGTGCTTTGAAGGAGGATTGGGAAGTTTGACTGAATTCTCATATAATATGGTTTCAAAGCAGTGTGCCCCTGTTTTAATTTATTTAAATAAAATTCCTGAAATAAACATAACTTCTTAGATTTCATTTCAACAAGAAAATGCCATGATTTGTGAATTCCAGACTTTTAAGATTTGTACAATATCGTCTGGTACATTGTGAGGTCATGAGCAAGGGAGTAGCCAGATAAATAAATTACCTCCCACTTTGAACTACATAGCTGCTGATGAGTGAGTAGCAAACCATGTGGTCCTGACACTATTAGGAAGTGCCACAGGAATTGTTCCCCAAGGGAAAGTTTCCTTCTTTCCTTCTTCCTTTCATGCTTTCCACTTTTCTTTTCATCTTTCCACTTTTCTTTCATTCCTTACAACCTTCTTTGTCTCTAGCTTTCTTTTTTCCTTCCATCTTTCTCTCCTTATTTAGATTCTTCTTTTTTCCGTTTTGTGCTCTTACTCCTTTTGCCTGTTATTTACCTTTTCTTCAAGATTTTCAATAATTCTCTTTCTCTCTGTAAACATGTTTGGTTCTATTGCAATTCCTTGGACCCCACCACATAACAGTATCAGTGTATCTTCTTTCTTATGATGCGATTTATTAGCTTCTGTCTTGTGACCCGGAAACCACTGTACAATGTAAAGAAAAGCCATAAAAACAATTTTATTTGTTCAGTCACGCCCAAGCTGGTGTAGAAGTGTGTTTTACTACGCCCTTGGCCAAGGGAACATGAGATGAAGACTGGAATCAGCTTTATTACTTCCTGGTTCTTGTGTATACCATTACTTGAGTTCCCATTTGTCACATACAGATGGAATGCTCAGTGTGATAATCAAGTCACAATATTTTATAAGCTTGAAAGAACAGTGGACAACAGGGCGGTTGGGTTAATGGCAGTCATTATTGAAGATGTGGTGCAGCCACTCTTAATGAGGGTTGTTATTTTGTGTTTAAGCAGAGTAACAGAAGACTGAGTATGGGCCAAGTACAGATGTTATGCCTTTATTTCCGTCTCTCATGGCAAAAACACCACAAGGTTTCATGTGGGCCTTATGCTAGACACATATAGGGGCATATCTATGACCGGAGTAGCGCCATAACTGCATAACGCATCATGGTGCATGTGTGGCGCAAGCCTCTAAGTCATTTTTTTAAGCCAAGCAAAACTACTTTGCATGGCTTTGAATGGCTTCAAAAATATGGTGTAAGGCAACACAGCGCAAATAGCTGCATTGTCTTATTCTGTCACAGGGAGGGTTTCATGAGCTTTGTGTGGGTGTTCCCAGCAACTCCCTTGGTTTTTGACGCATTCCCAGATTTACCAACCCTGGTAAACCTGGGGATGTGTCAAATTTCTACACCTCCTCAGGTGGGGCATAATGAGGAGAAATACCTTTATTTCTTCTTGTTCTTTACTTTTTCTATGTGTGTCTATGTTGCAATTCTTCCAATTCAGTTCCAAATGCTAAATTACCATTTTTCAAGAAAGTACTTGTTAAGTGGTTCCCAGTCTTCCAAGCCTACATTGATTGTTCTAAATATTTCTTCCTAATATTTGTGGATTAGGACAACAAGTCTTGATTAGCATAAACTACTTCACATTATCATGGAAAGCTGAAAAATATACCATCAAAACTGTGTGCAAGAACCAGCCTCCGAAATTAAAATTAATATCACAGTTTAGTCGCAGTACTTATGGTGTAATAATGAATGTGGTGACAAACGGAAAATCATTACTAAATATTTTAATTTTGTGATCACCTGTGAAAGGGAACCAATATATAATAAAATTGACATTCACAAACAGGAATCCTTTAAAAAAATCTATGGGCTGTGTCCCACATAACTATTATTTTATATCAGACCTGCAGGGCTTGCACAGGTTACAAATCCAAAAGCACTGAGGCCCATATTTATACTTTTTTTGCGCCGCTTTTGCGTCAAAAAATGACGCAAATGTGGCGCAAAAAAAGTATAAATATGGTCCTGAATCTGAAAATCAACTACAACACGAACAAGCACTGGCAAAGCATTAGGTCAGACAGTGGCGACCAGCCTTTTGACTTTTCGCTTTGTCAATGCTTTTTTTATTTCGTCATGATTTTTGCAAAATGCTGTTGTTTGGCATCCTGCCAGGCCCTAATCTATCTAAAAAACATTTGCAAAAATCCAAAATATTTTTTGGGTTACAAAGAGGACATATTACCACAGTAGTACCTGGCACTTCAGGGAACTATGTGAGTGGAAGTGCTCCTTGTGAAAGGACGAATACCGTCACACACGGTGAATTAAGCTAGTGGCCGAAGTGAGCTAAACCATTGCCCTATGCTGTATGCTTTAGGAGACAGACGACACCTGTGAATGAGACAGTCAGTGACCAATGGCTGAAGAGGGGTAGTTGAAAGCCTCTGTAAGTGCGTACATTATTCATATAATGTTGTTAAAATCAAAAGGCTTGGCTAACACCAGACCAGATACATAATTGTGGAGTAAGTTGCCTGGTTTGAACTTTTCGCTGACGAAATAAACAATGAACTAATTAACATAATGACAAATTAAACCGAGTGTGTGGTTTATAGACTGTTATAATTAAACTTAAGTGCGCACCATAAACACATTTTTGCATTAAACACAGGTCTAGTTTCCATTTTAAAAGTGATTTCTGTTGCGGTGTTTTTTCCATCGTTCCTGTCTTCCGTTAGGGTGTAATTTATTTTATTTAACCCTTTGGGGGCATACAAGGGTAGTCATCGTTCCTCTCATTTAATGTCTACTATTGCAAATGTGTTGTTTGACATGGACTGAAAGTTTCCTTGTTTGTAATTCAGCAGACAGGACCATGGCAAAGACCGTTGCAGTTATTGGAGCTGGGGTCAGTGGACTCGCATCTTTAAAGTGTTGCTTGGATGAGGGGCTGGAGGCCACCTGCTTTGAGAGAGGAGACGATATTGGAGGACTCTGGAAATTCATGGTAAGTGGAGAGCGTCAGGTTCGTATTTTGTTGCCGTAGCACTAGTGCCAGAACCAGGAAGCTGGCTCCCTGTGGTACGGCATTTATCAGGTGCGATAAATTGCACCCATTCTGAGTTTTTGTAAAATAAGCAGAAACATCTTCATGTCACAGTAACTACTGTGCACTTTTCCCCTTTTAAATTCCAGCATGTTTGACCTGCCAAAATTTACCAAAGGGTGAGCCCTCAATCGCACCTGGTAATTACCTGGTACAGTAAATTCAACTCAAAATTCTAACCCACTCATAATCAGGACCTGTGTGTGAAGATCCCACCTCTTATTGGATGACTGATTTGTGCTGTGTACAGGTCACAGTTTTATGTCACTATCAGGAGGCTGAGAGATACTTGGGGAGAGTTCTTGAGTGTCCGATTTGGTGGCAGTGTTGCACATTGCTTTGAAAAAGGTGGAAAAATATTTAGCACTCACTTTCAACTCAAGGATGGATTGATGAACTGCCATGTAGCCACTATGCATTATACACATGTGGTTGGCTGGGGTGATAAATGGATGTGCTGCATCTGCGGCTGGTGAGAAAATACACCAGCACACCCAGGTGTGTTTTCATCAGAGGCACCACCTGAGAGGGGTATAGGGGAATCCTGGGATACAAGAAAGATAGACATTTTGGGCTTTGTTGCGACCTTGACAGAAGGGTGTCTTCCATCACAAATGTGACGGATATCCCGTCTGCCGTATTATGATTTCCTTAGAATATAATAGGATCATAATATGGCAGACAGGATATCCGTCACCTTTGTGATGGAGGAAACCCCTATGTCTAGGTAAAAGGCCCTTTGTCTATTGTGGACCTCCCACTGATCCATCACTGCTTTAATGGATTGTGGTTGTCTCGAACAGGGGTGGCACAACAATGCAACAGATGCCAACAGATGGAAGACCTGTGAGAGCTACCACGTGGGGCTAGCAACCTTGTGGGTGACTAGGGGCATCTTGGAATTTTCTTTCCTTTGTCTAAGATTGGTGCCTCCTCGATCAGAAGAAAGCAACAGGACAAACTAGGTATTCAACCCCAAGTCAAAGAGCATTTGCAACTGTCGCATGTGTCTTGTGTCACTTTTTTACCTGACTATGCAGATTGAGAATAATGCCCTTCATTGTGGAACTCGTTCCCCATTGGAGTGACTGGGTTTAACAAAGGTTGGCCAGTAGGAGAAATGTCATTTTAGTTCAATGATTGTGTGCCATGGAAGAGAACATAATCCAGTCAGTGCCCAACCCAATTACTAAGAGATAAACGTCTTATGCAACTTTAAATGATCACCTACTCTAATCCAGTAGCTATCCAAGTGAAAGGCAGTTTGTGGGTGGATTCAACTGGAGCGAAGAAACATGAAAGTCAAAGGCAAGGCAATGTGCACACCTGCCAAAAACAACACAACAACAAATACTGGCGATCCACGGGCGCGCTCCGGGTGCCGGACCTCCGATCCTGCACAAAGCGCCATAAACGGGCGCAGGATCAGTGGCCGGGCTGGCAGATGCAGAAAGGCCGTATCTACCTAGCTGCAGCGTTAAGCCCCTAAAAAGAAGGTGATCCTACCAGGAGGAAAACAAAGAAACAACCGGAAATGGGCAAATCAAGAAGGAAAGACGGCACTGTGGAGGAGAGCAACCCCCACAAAGAAGGAAGAATCGAGGAACCTGACAAAGAGACCACCCTGGACACACTGCTGCAGGCAATCCAGGCATCCAGAGAGGCACTGGAGCTAAAAATAGATTCACTATCGGTGGACTTGACACTGCTCAGGGATGACCATAGACGACTCACGGACAGGGTAGTTGCCAACGAAAAAACGCTAGATCACCTCACCCCTGAAAGTACGAAGATCTCTAAAACGGTAACTGAATTGGCAGCACGGATCAAAATGCTCGAAACACGTGCAGAAGACTCCGAAAACAGAGCACGGAGGAGTAACCTTCTCCTGGTAGGCATACCAGAGAAGACTGAACTCGAAGCCCCAGACATGGAAACCTACCTGGAACGATGGATACGCTCAGAAATAGCTCCGGAGGGCTTATTACAGTACTTTGCAATAGAAAGAGCCTGCCGTGTGCCGGCCAGACCTCCTCCGGGAGCCAACCCGCACCCGATCATAGCAAAACTACTACACTTTAAGGACGGAGATTTTATACTAGCCCAAGCAAGGAAAAAAGGGGAGATCGGGATAGGGGATCGGAGGGTCATGATCTTCCCGGACTTCACCAGAGATACTCAAAAGCAAACAGCCACCTTCACAGAGATCAAAAGGCGACTCAGAACAAGATCAATACGCTACGCTATGCTGTTCATGGGCAAACTAAAAATTATCACCAACAATGACACCCTGTTCTTTACCTCTCGGCAGCAGGCACAGGAATGGCTAGACACCCTGGGGACATCTGGGCAGGGCAACAGGGGACGGTCCGCACACCCCCTAAAAGAAACTCGCCACAAGAAAGAGAGACCTCTTCTGGGCTCTGCCCTACCGCGCGATCAAGCGCTACAAGAAAGAGAAGACGCAGTGAGAACTGCGGCGGCCCTGAGTAGAGAAGGTTCTATGCTTACGCGCTCACCCGACCCTCAATCAGACCGAGAGTCGATATCAGACAATGTCTCCCATTCATCACTAGAAGCAGCAGAAAACGTACCGCAAGTCACCCCAGGAACATCCGACGAGATCATCTGAAAAGAAGAGGATGCTATCACAGATCCCCCGAAATTCACCCAAGGGGAAAACTCATCGGACAAAGCAGTCCAAGAAACATCACCGTACCAGGGGACTTTGCAATGAGATTATGGGGAGCTATCACACAAGGAACATTATTACACAGGCGACCCGACCCTGCAGGCGGCCTCCATCTTGAACAGCAAGTATTTGTGGGGTCTGGGGTCTGGGGTACAATCAAATAATTCAAAACGCATGGGGGCCAGGGATCAGTTATCCGATCCTAGCCGCGCTCCTCACATATTATATATAATGTTTCTCAAGTTTAGGGAAGTTTGGACGGGGATAGTTGGGAATCCGGTCCTGGGGAGAGGAAAGTTAGACATAATAAGAAATGTTTGGTTAATAGTTAATTTAATAAAAGTAGCTGACCCTGCTCCGGTCTGCGCCATCCAATTCCTAACCCCCTTGCTGTCACACCCCCCACAATGGTTACTAGGTAAGATCTGTAACCCCCATACCACTTATATCCACACTTCATGGACAGATAGTCAAACTACAAGTTCCTCACGTGGAACGTTAGAGGACTGAACAGCATACAGAAGCGATACAAGGTTTACAGTCAACTTAAGAGGCGGGGCATACACATAGCCATACTACAGGAAACACACCTCATTGATAAGGAGGTCTCCGTGCTAACGAAACGATGGAGAGGACAAGTATATGCAACTGAGTACGCAGCCTATGCAAGGGGGGTACTTCAATGGATACGCCCTGGTGTCCCATTTCAGAAAGTGAACACAGTCATTGACAAAGAGGGACGCTATATGCTAGTGGCTGGACGCTTGGGAGGAAGAGATATCACAATAGGGGGCATATATGCGCCCAACCACGACCAAATCACATTCCTAAATAAACTCTCGAACAGGTGGGGATCACAGCTAACTCAGGCCATAATTATAGGAGGAGACTTCAACTGTATTGTAAACACTGAGATGGATAGGTCACACCTGCCACTATCTCACTCTCCTGTACTTAAGACGGCCAATGGCTTTGCGAGATGGCAGAGGGATTGGGGCCTATTAGACTCCTGGAGACACCTGCACCCCCTAGAAAGGGACTATTCCTTTTACTCACATTTGCATGACCTACATGTCCCGTTGGATACCTTCTTGGCATCCCCTGAGGTGAACAGCACAACACAGGCGGCAGAATATTTGTGCCGTACCATCTCTGACCACAACCCATTATTACTCACTCTAGATTGGAGGCTCAGGGCCGACACATTAGAACACAATGTCTTCTGCCAAAACATAAGGGACGCAATAAAAGAGTATTTCGAACACAACCAAGATACTGCATCTACCCGAGCCCAAGAATGGGAAGCATTCAAAGTGACCCTAAGGGGTCTCTGCATGACTGGGGTAATAGGGGTCATGAAATTACCGGAGGGAGAGATTGACAAGAACAAACTAGAATTGAGAACCTTAGAGCAAAATAGACCTGACAATCCAGAACTTGCCCCGAGTATTTCTGAGATTAAGAATAGGATAGCTTTAGCTATGGAACAACTTAGAGGCTTTGACTACAGGAAATATACCTCTAGACCACACGCACAAGGTGACAAAGCGGGGGCTCTATTAACTTGGCTAGCGGCCCCACCATGGCAACACTCACTGATAACGGAGTTAGTGAACCAGACGGGCACTAGATATTTTGGCCAAGGAGAGATCAACACATGTTTCACAGAATACTACTCAAACCTGTACGCCCCCCCAAGAACCCCTTTAAGACCTTAACAATTGCACGACCTTACACACATCCAGCTCCCCACACTAAGCAGAGAGGACCAGCTAATGCTGGGGGAGCTGGTATCACCTCGGAAAATAAGGGTGAGGGTGGAGGCAATGGCAAGAGGGAAGGTACCCGGGGCAGACGGACTCCCGGCGGAATTTTACAAAGTATATGCTGATCTTCTAGCACCCAAACTGAGCGTCCTCTACGAGGAAGCGCTTGAAACCGGGGTTTTGCCCCGTCCACAAACTAAGCCTTCGTTGTCCCCCTGCCCAAACCAGGGCGCCCACTTACAGACGCTCGCTCATACCATTCACAATCTATGCTCAACATTGACTCCAAAATCTTGAGCAGCGCCCTGGCCGCTAGGCTGCTGCCCCATAAGGAACACCTGATACACAATGATCAAACAGGCTTTATACCAAACCGTAATACAGCCACAAATATCAGGAGACTCATTAACATAATACACTCCAAATCCCCCACCATTAACACAGCAGCAGTCCTAGTGGTAGATATCGAAAAGGCATTTGACAGCCTTAGATGGGACTACTTAGAAGTAATGATGAAGAAGATGGGACTCGGACAGGGATTTATTAAATGGGTGAAACTATTATGTTCAACCCCCACAGCACGTGTCCGTACGGGCAAAATAATATCCCAGGCATACAGGATAGGAAGAGGTACAAGACAAAGCTGCTCGCTGTCGCCCCTACTCTTTGCTATTGCGATGGAGCCACTCGCACACATGGCTAGATCAGGAACATATTATGAGGGACTTGTGATAGGCAAACAGACACACGAGATAGCGATCTATGCAGACGACATGCTGATATTTCTTGGCGATTCCAACACCGATCTACAGGGAGCAATTACACTACTGGAGCTTTCCGGCAATATTTCGGGTCTCTGTATTAATTGGCAGAAATCCCTCCTATGTCCACTACAACAGGGAATACCCCAGATGACCAACGGACGGGGGCTAAACTGGTCCCAAACCACGTTTCGGTACCTAGGCGTCCATATATACCATTACATGGGAGACCTATTAGAAGGAAATGTTAACAGAGCGATCCGGAAGCTGAAAACGGACGTTCAATTCTGTAAAACACTACCCTTGTCGGTGACAGGCAGAGTAGCCCTGGTGAAAATGGTGACCCTACCAAGACTATTATACAGCTTTTCCACGCTACCTATAATAATCCCTCGATCAATCTTTAAAGAGATTGACGCAATTATTACTAACGTCATATGGGGAGCGAGTCGCCACAGACTAGCCCTACACAAACTCCAATGGCCGACGATAGAAGGGGGTTTGGCAGCCCCAGACATAGAACTGTACTACCTGGCGGGGCAACTTCAGTGGTTAGCTAGGATGTGGCACTCCATTTTTTCCATAGAGGCAGACACGTGTTCCAGAGAGCCCCTGGCCACAGGTATTATGGGAATACTCCTAACACCAAGAAGGGGGGCGTAGGACAGAACCCCTAGAACTACAAGTATGGAGCCATTGCTGGAATCGAAGCTTACAGCGCACGCAAACTACACACCCATACTCTCCAAATCTACCCCTAGCCAGTCTAACTACACTACCAGGGGGGAGCAACATCGTGAGAATCACAAAACTTGAGAGAGTGGGCATTAGTACTGTGGGTGACCTCTTTAGGGATGGAGAACTGTTAACATATGAAGACCTGATGACCCCACACGGAATCCCTGCCGGAATGTTCCTCACTCACAGAGCAATCATAACCCTAATACAAAAACATTGGAGGCAAGGGCCTAGAGAACCCACCACACATGCCAGATGTCACAGCATATGCACAATAGGTGGGGACAAGAAAGTGGTATCAACGCTTTATAAATCACTACAAAAGGACACATTACATTCCCTGGTTAGGTTAAAGACCCAATGGCAGGAGGACATCCAGGAAGACATAGACGACATGCTATGGGGAAAAATCGTAACACATACATATAGAGTCTCCCGAAATGCCCGACTCAAACTGATCAATCTATACATACTCCACAGAGCATATCTAAGCCCCGCAAGGATAGCCTCTATCTACCCCGGTGCAAACAGTCTCTGTCCCCGTTGCGCAGCACCAGAAGCTGGCCTATTCCACATGCTATGGACTTGCAGCACAGTGAAACACTATTGGGAGGAAATATTGAATACCCTCATAACATTATCAAACAGAAGACTCCCGCCTACTCCAACAGCAATAATACTAGGGGGTTTCTCTAGACCACATAAGAAAAAAACAGTGAACAAGTTCATAGATCTAGCGCTGATACTGGCCAAACGAGAGATTACAATGCACTGGAAAGACCCTAAGGGCCCACAGATTCTAAGATGGAAAGAGGCAATGATTAAAGGGGCTGGAGCTGAAGGAGAGACATTGCACCAGGAAGTGGCAAGAGGGGACGGGAAACCCAGAGGGTGCTCAGGGATGGGATGATTTGCTCGATCGCCTGAAAAACCCACGTGACGATACTGAGGACAGAAGTTCATCATCGGGCACAGACTCTGTGGAAGACTAAACACAGAAACGCAAACACACACTGATCACACCAACCTAACCAAGCTGGAAATAAGGGGGGAAGCGACCAAGGGGTTGCGTAACAACATCAAGGAAAAGGCATTGCAGGGGGAAAAACTAATTAACAAGACTGGAGCGGGGACAAAGGGAAGTTCAGGGGAGGGGGGAAAATCGGGACAAGTTGTAAACGTTTCTTCTGCTTGCAAGAAAACCAATAAAAAAATAAAATAAATACTGGCTATTTCTGTGGGTCTGAATTGTGACTGAAAGTGCCTCTTCAGTCACTGATGAGTTTAGGCACTCCGTAAGTCATCACGTGTGCACTCTGTCTATCGTTCTTGTGCTCATACATCCATTCATCCACCCACTTACTTATTCTCGCATATAACCATTTACCCATCTGCAATAAAACAGAGACTAGCTCCCACATGCATATGGAAGATAAATCAAAAGAATAACTGTAGAAAAGGCAAAACATGCACCCCCCCTTTTGAACTGGGCAGACATATGTTTTCAATACAAAAATAAAATTAAACATAGTAGTGGGTGGCTATCTTTCAGTGGTGTTGTACATAGTGCATCACTTTTTTTTAGAGTTCCAATGTAACTGACACATTGAGAAGCATCATACTGGCCATCTTGTAGTGATAAAAACAATGATACACTATACTATTCAAAGGTAGCCACTTAGTAAGCATCTCACTGGACAACTATGGTTGAATGCTAATGTGGATAGTGCAGCCTTGTTGTACAAAACCAAGGTGGCCAACATAACTATTCTACACATGGTGGCCATCTTAGAATGGTAAACATTGATATACCATAGACAGTACCATTGCAAGATGGCTGCTCAGTTTAGAAGGAGTGACCAGACAGGATCCAGCACACTGTACATTAAATGAAAGCCAAGCAAGCTGCCTAGTAGGTCTGTCTGTGCAGCTATAGCAAGCTCACAAACAGGAGAATGAAAGAATTGAACGGTGACCTGAACGGAGAATTGAACGCAAGAGTAGCAGACAAACAGACTGGCCACCAGCCCCGAAAATTGAGCATCCTCATTTATAGGCAGATGTACATGTGATCAGGCCAAAGGTTGTTACTCACAGGGCAGTGGAACCAGTGGGAGAAACAGGCTAACTGATTGCCACATGAAGTATGCTGTCCTGTGCAGAAGCAGAATGAGAATGACACTTGAACAGGCCGAACAGCACTGGCCTAAAGACCTTCTTTGTACGTATATGGAGTGTTTTTTAGTTTTTGTTTTTAGAGGATTGCCGGAACCTACCTCACCTAAGAAGGTCTATCAAGGATTATCACAGTCCTAACCTTCCAATTAACTAGTCACGCCTATTGCCTTCATTATTGGCTTGCCACAATAACAAATGAAGGCCTTCTGTAGTGCACATAATATGGCAACCATCCAGAGCAGTTATAAAACTACAAATAAATACAAAATTACAGTTGGCAAAACAATAGACATATCCTTGTGAAAAATGTCTAAGAGATTATTACAATGCGGATCTTTAAATCCCAGTGTTTGTCAGAGTTGAAACAACACCAAAACCCTTGCCTACTAAGGTAATCTGTTAGATTCCATGTGACACAATATCTGTTTTACAGCTTTTAACACAGTGTAATGTTAACCTTTCATGATAAACATATCAGACCTATGGAACCAGACATACATTTTCCCAAAACACCAATTCGGCTTACAGCTTTTATCATTTGCTTGTCACCATCACCAACTCGATGCTAATTAATTCTGCCTAAGCTTTTCCAAAAGGAAACCCTCAGGGATAGGTTTGTCAGAGAGGTGAACAAAAAAGTAAAACCAAAACCCTGTCCTACTACAGTGATCTTCGAGATTCCATGCAATGCAATACCTTTCTATAGGCTTTAACACAGTGTAATAACAAGCTCCTCCTCAAATACTATTGACTACAACATACTATTTTCTCTTTAAATAGGTCATGCCTATTATGATTGTTGTACCATTTTGACAATAAGATTAGACCAAAGGCATCTGACACAATGCTTTTTTAATGAACCAATGAAAGCTACAATCTTTATCCCTGCTTGTCTCCATTAACAACTCATGCCAACTGCATTGTGCATAAACGTTTCCACAAGGCAACTAAATTAAAAATATGTACACAATTACATTCGCCAAAACAATATAAAAATCTTCCTAAAACAGCATAACAAGAACTTTCAAAGTGCAGTCTGTTCCATCCCTAGTGTTTGTCATGGGGTAAGCACACCAAAAACTGTACCTACTATGGTAATCTGTGAGAGTTCCTGTAATAAATTACCTGCCTACAAGCTTTAACACAGTGTAATGAGACTCCATCATTAAACACCTATTATCTTCTGCATATGCTTTTCACAATAAATAAGTCAGGACTTTCTAGTAATTTTCGATAATAAAAGGTAAGGCCTATAATAATGAAAGCAGCTAGTCCCCAAAAACTAACTAACTCAGTCTTGCTCTACTGAGCTTAAGCTTTCCTCAAAAGGCAAAAAGTGCAACACAGGCATTCTTTTTCAGCTGTCGCACAGATCTTCTGTCCATTCTGTATTCAAGGAAATCAGTACTCTGGGGAATCAACATTTGGGCACATAAAGCTCTTGTCTCATTAGTCCTAAGGTTGCAAATATGTTCAGTAGTACATTTGACAAAACAATGTACACCCTTCCTAAAATGACATATTAAGTATTCTCAAAAGTATAATTATACCCCTACAGATTGTCACAGTGGGTAATCAACACCAAAACTGTTGCCTACTACAGTAGCATGTGAGATTCCCTGTAACAAACTACCTGCCTGCAAGGTTTGACGTGGTTCAGGGCCAATCCACTCCTAAATGATACTTGGATTTTACACATGCTTTTCAAAATAAATAAGTGAGACCTACTGCCTTTGTCAGATCATTTCATAATAAACAGATTAGGCCTATAGACTCGATCAATGGCTTGTCACTATAGCCATCTTATTCCTCCTCTGCTGAGCATAAGCTTTCACACAAGGCAAAAAACTGCTATACGAGAACTCTTTTACATCTGAAGGACGCAACTTCTTTCCAATCAAACAAAATCTGCCATCTTTGCAACAAACATTTGGATGGAGCACAGTCCCTCTTTCTGTTGTATTCTTGAATAATCTGTTTTCTGTTTCATAAATAAGGCTCCCAGACTTAAAAACTAGAATAAAACAAATCTCCTGCTTCACTAGGGAAAGAATCAGACTTAATGCCTCTAGGCAGAAAATGATCCACTGAAGGAACTCTTGGTTTATCTTATACAGGGTGGCTAACATCCCCTTGCACTGTTCACAAGTACCACTGTCTTGCCATTCATCGACTCTAACTAGAGTGCAAGGGCACCACCTTTTTTACATGCATCTTGTATGAGTGACCATTCAACACACTGGCAACACTCTTCTGAAAGCACTAGGATACCTACCTTGGTGATATGTACGCTCTGCAAATATACATAGCATAACACTCTGAGGTTCCAACCACCTCTTTCTGTGGAGGGTAATTTAGTGTTACCTACTTTTTGAAAGAGACCCATTCAAATGTTTAATATTCTGATGGTGCCTATGTTTATAAAAAACATATATAACACAATTTATTGTTTCTTGGTAATTTAGGTTAGCATCAGTTGCATTTTTGCCCGCAGTCGCCTATCTGAGGGATACCACAACAATTCTGTTACAAGTGCTCTGACATCTATTGTGAGATGTCATATGTGTTTGTGATTTGAGGTATGTCCAAGAAAATGGCGGGAAAGAATGGAAGGTGCCCGACAAACGTTATTGTTCCACCTGCCATCTTACAAAAGTGGATTCCCTTAAATGGCATATAAATCAACAACTAATCAGCAACTAAATAACCATTCCTTTTACCATGAAGTTCTACAAAAAGGAAGGAAAGGGAATGACTGAAAGAGATGTTTTGTATTGTAGTGTTCGCGTGTCCGACCTTAATAAGTAAACTTACAAGGGAGCGCAAATAGGTTGATGAGCCTTTTGACTCGCAATTAAGATGTTCCCACCATATCTCCAGTACATGCAAATCAATAATCAATAACCAATCAATAACACTAATAGTCAATAATATTAGTAATCAATTGGAGTCAGTAATTGTCACACCCCATGACTTTTCAGTCATGAATAACCACACTTTTTAGTAAACGTTTGAATATTTATTTCCCTATGTTACAATGCTGATATCACGTATGATAATCTCAATATCAAATGATAACATACAAAACATCATTTGTCCAAAGCAATAAAAGAAACACAATCTAAAACAAAACTTGAGCTACTTCACATTCTAAAGTTACGGTGCAATAGTAATAACAAGAACAATTTCTCAAACAATATACATACATTTAGATTCAGCAAAGAAAAACATTGGCTGTTTCTCCCTATAGCAAATTCTCATTAGTGAGAATCCTTATCTAACATCAGATTAGCATTGGCATGTTGGACTTCACGCAAAACAATTTAGTCAACACAAATGTGGAAAACATTTAACCATGGCTCTATCAAAATAGTACAGTTGGTACCTAGAAAGAAAAAGAAACATGCATTTCAAATCACATTAGTAAAAGTGAATCGACAAGCTAAGTGCATTACCTACGAGTGTGCTGCATGTTGTTTTTCTGTTTGTTTCAAGCTAAGATAGTCTTCGTCATCAGGACATCAGTTCAGTAGGCAAGGCATCAGGATTCAGCATCAAAGGGTAGAAAACGCAAAGTCTTTAAGCATTAAAGTTATGCACATCTCTTGTCAAGACGCTCAAGAAAGTAATGGCCTTTCAGCAAGAAAAAAAATGGGCAAATGCCCATCAGTGCAGTCCGGCTAAGTTAGATTTCCTAAAACTGCTTCCCAAGTCCCTATTGGTCAAGGGATCACATGTCCCTATTGGTCAAGGGATCACATGTTCACACTTTGTCCAATAAAACTAAAACATCAAATCTATAATTTCTACTAGAACACGGTTCACATGTCGCTGATTGGCTTCTCATGTAATGTCCTCATCATCCTGCTCATCAGGTAACTATATTGTTGCAGCTTATGCTCCAGTCAGTGTCTCTATTGTTCTTCTCCTGAGAAAGTCAGTCTTACACACATTACACTTAGAATTATACAATTAGCAAGAACAGCATCCTCTAGCAAGTGGTTCTCATGAGAAAAACTTTTAGCTACTAGCACATTTAGTCAGCACAGCGGAAAATCACAATTTAATTCTCTAAGCAGACATTTTATTAATCGGTTTAGAAATACAGCTTGACATTAGGCCACGCAACTAGGTCAAGACCTCCGCTAAGTTAAGGCCTACAATTAATAAACTAATACATAATGCATAACCCTTAATATGATGTAATACTACATAAATCAAACACAAGCTCCATATTTCATATTAATAAGCCATTAATAGGTATACGTCGTGAACATTGTCGACCACTCACGTGGACACATTTTCAAATGTGCGTATTATTTTTCTCTAGGTTAATACATTGTCTATGCAAATCCATTACTCAGAATTCATTAATACTTACTAATAATTTTATTAAAACACCTGCTCTATCAGTAGCATATTTGCCAAAATTGTCTGGCAAAAGGAGATAAGATTTTTCAGGGTGCTAATTAGCATACCAATGCTAATGCAGGAAATTATGTCAAAAGACTACCTAAAGAAGAGTAAATTACTGAGGGCCTGATTTAGATCTTGGTGGAGGGGAATGCTCCGTCACAAACATGACGGGTATCCCATCTGCCATATTATGATCCCATTATATCCTATGGAGATCGTAATACAGCGTATGGGATATCTGTCACGTTTGTGAAAGAGTATTCCATCCGCTGAGATCTAAATCAGGCCCTACGTGCCAGATGTATATACAGACTGGTCGCATAAATTGGTTGCAAATTCCACACGGGCTTTTTGCGACCTGCCGTTACATTTGCAATGCCTCCTGTTTACTAATAAGCCATGTCACAAAATACCAAGTAACAGGAGGTTGCATAATGGCCTGTGTAATGAATATTAATTTATCATATCAATTTCTAAATCGCATTAACCTTGGAGTATAACGGCCCAGTGCAAAAAGTGTGGCGGCGCAGTGCAGAATTGGTGAAACTAAGGTGCTATACAATTATTAAAATGACATGAAACAAAAAGTAATAAGAAGAATCGGGAAATATAATACTCTTTCAACAACTGAAAAATATTTCTAAGTATATATAATGGATATTCAAATGCATAATGCAGTTCATATCAAGGTAGTAAATGGAAGTTTCAGCCTCTGCCATTTAATTGACCGGGCTGTCATCAGGACAAATTGTCAAACGACACTTAGGGGAAAGCAACCTAAGAAATTCTGCTAAAGCCCACGATAGTCTATATGGAGAATAACACATCTCAGCGAGAGGCACCAATGAAATCTGAACAGTGTAAGAAAGCGAAATTTGCCGATATGAAAAAACGGACGAAATAGGAAAGATAGTTTAGATTAGCCAAAAAAGCTCCCAGAACATCATGTGTTTCTTACTCCAACACAAGGTCAATGAAGGACCTACTTCAGTGCCTAGGAGACACAGGACGAAATGTACCCCAAACATGGTGAGCAAGTATTTTGGCACATCGTACCCAAAGCCAAAGTAAGGGAACAACTGCCCAGTGGCAGTATAGCCAGCCAAGAGGACCGCTATTCAAAGGAATGTCAACACGGTTGTTTCAAACAGGAGTGGAAAACCTCGTCCACACACCAACATGGACCAAGTCATTTGGTTCATGTAGATGTGTGGGCTAGTTTTTCTGCTCCCAAACTCGGATTGCATCACAGAGTATGCAGCCCCTTCCAATGCAGCCTCTCTGCCTCTACCTCCTGTTTGGGTTACCTTTCCTTTCTTCCCCTTCAGTCCCTCTAGCGAACTAGTTGATTGATGTCTTGCAATTACCCTGGTTCTTAGGGTTATTGGGTTGACCCTGTAGATTACTACTCACTGACTTGGGCACCATGTTGGAAGATCTAACCCTTTGGACTGCAAGGGCGCATTTTGTGCTAAGAAACTAGCACTAAGTGATGCAAATCGGGGAAAAATCCTCCCCTGAGTGCACCTTTAGTGAGCACGAAGACCTGCTCACACTCGCTACTCATGATCTGTTGCATTTAGTGCTTTTTTTCTTAGAGCCAAATGCATCCTTGCGTCCGTTTTAAACGCAAGGGGGCATTTTGCCCTAAGAATCTAGCGCTAAATGATGGGGGTCAATTGGGGGAAAATCCTACCCTGAAAGCACATTTAATGAGCATGAGCAGCTGCTCACGCACGCTACTCATATTCTATTGCATTTAGCGCTATTACTTAGCACAAAATACATCCTCATGTCAATTTTGGACACAATGGGGCATTTTTACACTACAAAATGTGATACGTGCATAAATGCTCTACTTGCGTAATTTCACATAATCTTGCCAAAATTCTGGGGTAGTTTTGCATGATTATGCCCCACTCCTAATTATTTATACTACCATTCCCCCCAAGATTTGTACAATTATTGTTTCCCTGGATTATTTTTGTGGTGAAAAGGCTTGCAAAATATAACGCTGCCACCATTTTTTTAAGTAGCAAGGGGAAACCCCATTGTGGATAAAATGGTAAAGAAGTCTCTCTTAATTATGCAACTGTCTTTGGTATGAGTTTCGGGGTAGTCTCTGTTTCTCCATTATTTAGGGATAGAGAGACAAGAAGTGGTGGAACATTTTCTCCAGCAGAGTCAAGAGAAGGGAAGAGTGTTATGTAACTTTGAGATCTGCCTAAAACAGTTGGACATTTATTTTCTGCCAAAGAAAAGCACCATTTTGGAAAATACCATTTTGAGACACGAATACAAAGAGAGAGTGAGACTGTAGAGCAATATGTACCTCCCTTGTCTTTCTACATTCCAACATCGATTACAATAAGTGAGGAATTCTGGATGAAGGAGAAGCCTCCGTTAAGTGAGGTTCTCATAACGACAAAGGGGATTGAGCACATGATTGAGTGGGTTGATATGTTAAAGAAAGAGAATGGAGAGAAGGTGCAGTAAACACTTGTGGAAAAGAAAGGGGAGACTTTGACAGGTAGTGACCACAGGTTTCAAGGAAAGCGTTAATGTTGCGGGATGTCAGGGCACATTGCTGCAAATAAAGAGTGTCCAACATTGAAATCAACTTGTAATATGTGAGAAAGAAAAGGCCTTTAAAAAATATGCTGCAGGAGTGGTGTCTTCGTGAGGAACACAAGAGGTATGAGGAAGATATGTGATAGTGTGATTTTGCATTCTAGATAGAAAGGTGAGATTAGTCCAGTGAACGAAGTGTGGATGGAAAGGAAGAACTTAGGGCTTATATATGATTTAACAATTATATTAGCAGAACTGTTCATGAGATTCCTCGAAGGAAAAGATACACTAAGGAAGATGGTTATTGGGGACAACCAATAAAGAAAAGTGTTTTTCAGGGCAGTGATTCAGTACAAGGGAAAGTTAATTGAAGGAAATGTATACATATCTGTTAAGGGAGATAACATTTTGAGTTTGCCAGCGTTTGCGTCTTGGGTTTGTCCGGAATTAAGGGTCTATTCAGAGCCCAGTGTGGAACAACATGTATAAATGAGGCAAGTTACGAGTGCTGGTGAGTTTGAAAAAGCATTTTCAGAGATGTTCAAATTTGAGTTAGGTTGCTTAAAATGTGTGCATAGAATGTGCATAGCATCAGACTGAAAAGAAAAGCCCTACCTAAGGTGGCATAGGTAATGAAACTTCTATTGAGCATGTACGAATCAATCAAGAGAAATGGGGGAAACTGTATTTCGAACCCTTAGAGGTGATTGAATGGCTAGCTTAAGCACTGGTGCTAAGTAAGGCTATTGGGGACATAAGGTCATGTGTAAATTTGAGGGCATTAAATAAGTCCGTTGAGGTGAATATGTACCCCTTTCAAATATATTGGAAATTATGGTTACTGTGGCAGGAACACGTATTTTCACAACTCTATATTTGTCATCAGCGTACCATCAGTTCTGATTGCATGAAGATTCACAAGAGTTAATGCCTTTCATTACTACCATGGAGTGTTTAAGTTTAAAACAATACCATCTTGTTAGACCTGAAAGCCTTAGGGTAGTCACCCCTAACTTTTTGCCTGCCTCCCTCCACTTTTTGGACACTGTTTTTGCTGGTTTATAGATTCTGCGCACTTTACCCCTGCTAACCAGGGCTAAAGTGCATATGCTCTCTCCCCTAAAACATGGTAACCTGGAATCATACCTGATTGGACTATTTAATTTACTTATAAGTCCCTGATAATGTGCACTACCTGTGCCTAGGGCCTGTAGATTAAATGCTACTAGTGGACCTGCAGCACTGGTTGTGCCACCCACTTAAGTAGCTACCTTAACCTTGTCTCAGGCTTGCCATTGCAAGGCCTGTGTGTGCAGTTTCACTGCCACTTCGACTTGGCATTTAAAAGTACTTGCCAAACCAAGAACTCCCCTTTTTCTACATATAAGTCACCTCTAATGTGTGCCCTAGGTAACCCCTAGAGCAGGGTGCTGTGTAGGTAAAAGGCAGGACATGTGCCTGTGTAGTTATATGTCCTGGTAGTGTAAAACTCATAAATTCGTTTTTACACTGCTATGAGGCCTGCTCCCTTCATAGGCTAACATTGGGGCTGCCCTCATACACTGTTGAAGTGGCAGCTGCTGATCTGAAAGGAGCAGGAAGGTCATATTTAGTATGGCCAGAATGGTAATACAAAGTCCTACTGACTGGTGAAGTCGGATTTAATATTACTATTCTAGAAATGGCACTTTTAGAAAGTGAGCATTTCTTTGCCCTTAAATCCTTCTGTGCCTTACAATCCACGTCTGGCTGGGCTTGGTTGACAGCTCCTTGTGCATTCACTCAGACACACCCCAAACACAGGGTACTCAGCCTCACTTGCATACATCTGCATTTTGAATGGGTCTTCCTGGGCTGGGAGGGTGGAGGGCCTGCTCTCACACAAAGGACTGCCACAACCCCTACTGGGACCCTGGCAGACAGGATTGAACTGAAGGGGACCTGGTGCACTTCTTAGCCACTCTTTGAAGTCTCCCCCACTTCAAAGGCACATTTGGGTATAAAACAGGGCCTCTGCCCTACCTCATCAGACACTTGCTGGAGAAGGAACCTGAACCAGAAACTACATCCTGCCAAGAAGGACTGCCTGGCTGCTCAAAGGACTCACCTGTCTGCTTTCTACAAAGGACTGCTGCCTTGCTGTTGCCCTGCTGCCTTGCTGAACTCTTGTCTGGCTGTGAAAAGTGCTCTCCAAGGGCTTGGATAGAACTTGCCTCCTGTTCCCTGAAGTCTCAGGACCAAAAAGACTTCTCTCTTTTATTTGGAGGCTCCGTGCGCTGAAAATTTCAACGCGCAGCTGGTTCAGCGGCGAGAAAAACGCCGCACACCGACGCTGATCGACGCAACGCTCTTGGGACGCTCGAAAATCCGACGCACGGCCTCGCAAGGACAACGCCGCCCGACCTCGAGAGGAGAAATCGACGCGACGCCTGCCGTGAGATCGTAATTTCAACGCGCAGCCCCGCAGATCGACGCGCAGCCGGAGAACAAGCAGGACAATCCACGCACAGACCCGGGACATCTGGTAATCCCCGCGATCCACAGAAAGAGGCTGTCCGAGCGCCGGAAAACGACGCCGACTTCCCCGTGGAAAATAACGACGCAAGTCCGTGTGTGCTGGGGAGAAATCGACGCACACACCCTTTTTCCAAGCACCTCTTCTCTGGTGGCCCTCTGAGGAGATTTTTCCACTCCCAACCAGGTACTTGT
Source organism: Pleurodeles waltl (assembly GCF_031143425.1). Lineage (NCBI taxonomy): Eukaryota > Metazoa > Chordata > Amphibia > Caudata > Salamandridae > Pleurodeles > Pleurodeles waltl. The sequence continues at coordinate 505,873,428 of NC_090443.1, forward strand.
GCTTAAAAGAGACTTTGTTTATATTCTAAAGACTTAAGACACTTTATATCACTGTCCTGTGATATTTCTACAATTTTCCATTGCAACTTTATTCTTTTTGACCTACAAGTATCCTGATAAATATTATATATTTTTCTAAACACTGTGTGGTGTATTTTTGTGGTGCTATATGGTGGTATTGTATGATTTATTGCACAAATACTTTACACATTGCCTTCTAAGTTAAGCCTGACTGCTCGTGCCAAGCTACCAGAGGGTGGGCACAGGATAATCTTGGATTGTGTGTGACTTACCCTGACTAGAGTGAGGGCTTTTGCTTGGACAGGGGGTAACCTGACTGCCAACCAAAAACCCCATTTCTAACACATCTGAATTAGTGTTTGCAGTTTCTATCTTTCACAGAGTGATATCCGCCATGTTAAAAGGACATGCAGGGAATTTTGTACCATCAGGATGACGTTCTGATATTTGGTAACAAACATGAGGAGCATGATAGATGAGTGCGGGAGGTGTTGAGGAAGATCAGAGACTTCAGCCTAACAGTGAGGGCGAATGAATGTTAGTTCTGTTGTGAGGAAATCAGCTACTTGCAGCACTTGATCTCAACTAGTGCTCTTGAGCCGAAGATGGAGTTGGTGGAGATAACTGTGAAGGTTTGCCCAACCTAACTGCAAATATGAGATACATCCTTTGTTGGAAATGGTTGAATTCTATAGTACATTTATTACAAATCAGGCAGAGAAGACATAATTTAGGAAGATTATGTGAGAGCAATGTAGAGTTTGATTAGTGCAAAATATGTGAGGAAGAATTTAATTCTATAATGATCTGACAGAGCCTTGAAGTTTGCAGGCATTTGAACCTGGGAGAGATATTATTGTGGTAACCGATGCAGGCTTCAAAGGACTGAGATCTGTTCTGTCTTACTGAAAAAGATGAATTGACTATGGCCCATATTTATACTTTTTTAGCGCCGCATTTGCGCCGCTTTTTGACGCAAAAGTGGCGCTAAAAAAGTATAAATATGGGCCTATGGCTTTTGGATATAGGTATTTGTGTGGGTCAGAGCTCAGTTATTCAGTTAAGGAGAAAGAGGCTCTGGTGCTTCATTAGGTGGTGAACAAGTCTTTATGGGGCATCAATGTTTTAATTAGGATGAACCACCTACAACTTTTTTTAAAAAGGGATTGGAGACAGTCTCTGACACCATTTGTAGGTGGGTGATATCTCTTTGGAGCATTTTTGTTTGTGGAATACATTAAAGGGGCTAGAAATGTTGCAGTGGATTGTCTCTCTAGACTGGTAGGCCTAGAGGAGGTCAAAGAGTCATGTGTAGCAGGTATATTAAAGGAGGAGTGTGCATCACTATTGAAGGAGTTGTGCCATTGAAAGGATGGGTAGAGGAACTAAGAAAAAGACAAGGTTTTAGTAGAAGTCATAAGTTTAATGACTGTTGGAACAAGGCTAATTCTACATGAGTCGGTAAAAGAGAGGCTTGATTTGTTTGTAACCTGGGAATGATTGCCAGGTGGAAAGAGCGATTAGATGAGGTGCAGAGCAAGTGTAGAGCTCATGAATAGTGATAAGGTCTTAGTCTCAGTAAATTGTAGACAGTTTTTAATGGATTGCAGGAAGAGTTTCCATTAGACCTTGTTTGTTCATTCATAGGTGAGGTTAATACTCCTTACTTGTTAGTGTAGACTTGTTCTCACCTGGGCCAGAGATGGAATGTGTCCCTGACATAAGCACCGGAAGTATTGTAAAGTTTTTGGAGGAAATATTCACAAGGGAGGGTTTCATGTCTGTCATGCTAACCGATAATGCAGTTTGCTACAACAAAGATTTTCTAAGAAAGAATTGCATTAAGTTAAGCATTTCAAGTTTGCCTTGTACCAGCCTGAGTGCAATATATTGATGATCGCTTTAACTAGCTGTTGAAAGAAGGATATACGGCTTGTGAGATTGAAAAGAGCGTTTTTAGCAGCATTTCAGTTGTCCCCACACTAGGTCACTCACAAGTTCCCTTTCAATCTCTTCAGGGAATGAAAGCCAGGTTCAAGTCTAGTACCTGGCTGGGCAAAGTGACAAAAACGTTGAATACATGTGTTCGATGGCATGTGTAGCTGCAGATACACATGCTGTGCACTGTTCCTGCCATCTAGTGTTGGGCTCGGAGTGTTACAGGTTGTTTTTCTTCAAAGAAGTCTTTTCAAGTCACGGGACCGAGTGACTCATCCCTTTCGGCTCCATTGCGCATGGGCTCTGGGTGACTGGAGAAAGAAAGAGCTGGCTTTATAACAGAAAAGGAAAGACATTTATGATTGATGCCCACAACAGGACTAAAAAGATGTCTGTGGTGGCGGGTCACTTGACAAAGATTAGCGCATCCACAGGTAATCCTGACTGGTCAAAGTTCACAAACCTATGTAAGTGATCAAGCTCTTCTGTAATGCAGTGGAGACAAGATGGTTGGATCTAGAGTATGGGATGTGCAACACTGTGAAAGGTTGTCGAATGAAGGATGGACAAAATGTCAGGACTGCACCAATTTCAGTTTAAAGAGAGAATGCATGTACATTTATTTTGCTTAGCAGAGGTAAAGTGCACAGAATTTGAAATCTGTAAATAATAGGCTCCAGCAAAATTCGAAAAATCCGCGGTGACCTTGCAGAAACGCTGATTTCCTTCTAGTTGCCATAGTTTAGTGTCACAAACCTTCAAACATCCATGACTTGGAAACCATAAGTCACAGTATTTGCAAAAACAATTGTGCAGCAGCACTTAAACTGTTCATCCTTGTCCTCTTATATATCTAGCGTGTGCCTCAAGTTAGGCTGGGTAGGAGATGATTCTTTACTATTGATTTCTTGCTTGGCCTCATGGTACTTCTACTTTTACAGTTTTTTTCTCAATAGTTTTCTTATAGGGAAGCCTGGACATGTTTTGATTTTCAATGTTTTTGATTGTATGAGCTTTTAGTTGGGCTGAATGAGCAGGCACTACACTGCGAGAAATTCTCGCTGACTTCAGACTCAACTCCACAGCTTTCAGTCAAGTCCCAGCAGCTCAGGCAACTAGAGGCAACTCGGTATACGGAGTGTACTATACATGAGTGAGTGTCACGTGTTGCATGAAAAAGCTACAGGAGCACAATATCTGGAAAAGTAATATACTGATAGGGAATGCAAAATTTAAAATGTTATGCAAACAAGGACTGCCTCGCTGCCATGAATGACCCCAAGGAAAAGCTTTACAGTTGCTCTACGCATTCTGTAGAGAGGCCAAATATTAGAGGAGCATGTTGCCTGTACACCCTCATGAGTCACCAATAGGGACTGTGCGAAACTTTCACTGCCTTAATCCGCAACTCCGCACCTCTCAATCGTGCTCCATGCGCACTCACTTACATGGCAGAGGCGACTTTTTATGCACTTGACCGGAATTACATATTGTATGGAAATGTACTACAAAGAAACAACTTCTGGCATAAGCTTATATTCATATGAATAGTACATGAAATAAACACAAAATGTAAAGTGGCGGCATTGCTCGCATGCACTGCCTGGGTTTCGTCTGTTCTGAGTCCTAAATGCTGGCTGACAGTCTCACCTGCCTTCGGCGCACTGGTCTGGCTGCTGCTGTGACTGCTGACCTGGAGGTCTGAGCAGAGCACCAAGCACCTCGATCTTGCCGGACCTCAAGGCACTACAAGTATTTGACCGAGCACCAACTTGATCTGAAGTGCTGCTGCTCAAAGAGCCGACTGTCTTCAGAGACACACTGTGTTAAAACATCAGAAAATATACATTGTTAAAAGACGGGCCCAGAGCAGTTTTCCATGGCAACCACAGTCCCCTTTCTGTGTCTTGGGCCCTGCCTAAAGATCAATCAGTTCAACACTGGCTGTACATAAGCCACAACTGAGATCAAAGCACCACAAGCGACGCTGTAGAGGAGCTAAGTATGCGTTACTGCATCTGAGTGCGGTGATGTGGGAGCACCCAGTGGCATGCGTCAAATTAACCTCTGATACGTGGCCCTTGGCAGAACTGGCACTGATGGTGCCCTGTGGGTGCAGCCCATCAGAGGATCACTGTGCTCTGCAAGGGTGAAATCCAAAACAGTGTTGAGCGCCTACAGTGTTGAGGCTCAAAGTCGGGCCAGTCAGAAAAAGGGGGAGGATGGCACACTGAAAGGACTATAGTCAAATATACACATAACTTTTTGACTGGCTTTTGCTTCCAGGTCTTAAAATATGTCTGCCACTTAGCTGCTACTTGAGGAGCCTCGGCCGTCTGAGCAGACTAGCAGCAAGCACATGGGGCCATTTCACATTTCAGAAAGTCTCATTATCGCACAGGGCAGGGTTCAGAGTCTGATGACCAAGAGAAGATGAGCCCCAGATCACTGACTGGTACCTGGTTGGCATTTGTAAGGAAGGTCTAAGGCACTCTCCTGATTTGGCAATGAGAACCTTGTCAATCCAGGGGAAGCCACATGAGGATCCAAGGCAACACCTTGGATCAACCTGATTTAGCGTCACATTCTGCAGCCCGGTGCTATTTTACACACTATGCAAGTTCAGCATCTGCTGCTTGTGCAACACAGTCATCCCTGGGCTGGATGGAAACGTTGCTTACATACTTCAAATGTAAGAGTATGGAGAACATCTGCATCCCCACAAACATGAAATATATGATGAAACCTAAAGGTTCTGCTGTCTGTATAGATCAAGGGACCTCCAACCGTTTGTGACGAATGAGCAATATTTGTGTGCCAGTCCATATGATGAGCAACATCTAAATCACACCTTAACATATCTGTATTGATAGGCTATGTAAGGATTGAAACATGAAGGAGCAGAACAACAAATACATTACGCATTACACATAAGTAACGCACCTGCATTTGAACCAATCAACAGTATTTGGGGGATGTTTATTGGCATATTGTGAATTTAAAGTATAGCATTATCCAGTGATAGTGACCAAAATGAGACTAAATACAAAGACTGGTTTACCAGAGACATGGGTTCTTCTCAAGTAATATTTGAAAGATGACAAATTCTGAATTTCAAACATTGTGCCAGGAAAAGTGGATGATACTGGAACGATTGAAAGAATACTCTGCAAGGTTGCTGTCTGCTCTCCCATGCAGATTTTTAAGGCTATATCTGGGGGTTTAACCTAATCTCTCAGTAGAGAGAGGTACACAGGGAGACCCCAAGTACTATAATATAAAAGAGCACATGTGCCAGAGTTCTGTTTAGCAGCCCTCCGCCCACAGCAAAAGTCAGAATTCCAGGGGTGCAAAATGAAAAAACTAAACCGGGCAAACAATCTCCCCAACATCTTAGTTAACAGTTTCCACAATGCCGCAAGTACCACACCTTGTAGTTTCCATAATTCTCCAGCTAGCAAGCTTCATCAATTTTGACAAGTCCTAACTAGCACATTTCGCTATTCCCTAAACAATGCCAGCTATCACTTTGCATTTTTACATAATTCTTCTTTAGACTAATGTTCACATTGCCACCATCGCATGCATACTTTGATAGTTCCATAATGTCCACTCACAGTTTTCATACGTTTGTAATTTTCTATGATGCCCCAGCTAGCCCACCTGGTGGTTTTTCATATTCCTGCAGTTTACACACTTCAAAATTCCAAATGCTCTTTTTAGCACAGCAATTCTTGCTTGGCTTTGGCTGGTTCGCCAGTGGCTCAATGGGTAAGGTAGTTTTACTGGGATCAGACTTCCTGTGGTGTTTATCCGTCTCTGCTTCCCACTGTCAGATCTGCTCACAAAGGAAAATACATTAGCACTGGCAAGCCAGAGGGATCGTGGCAGGACCAGTGCTAACAGCTGTAAGGCAGAGACATTCTGTCTTTGTCTCATCCTCTCCCAAGATGCTCTGCACATCAGCAACCACCTAATGGATCCTTCACTTAACTCCTGGGTGGAATTCAGCTTACAGCTTATTAACCTCTTCATCTTATTCAAAATATAAAAATGTTTGCTCAGTGTAGTATTGACACAATTCCTAGTTGTAAGGATCACTCTCAAAGCACCACTTTAGGGTAGGGTGCTATGAGCAACATGTTGCCCATGAGCCACACATTGGGGACCACTGTCTAACATAGCCCTAACAGGTTGTCCTCTTCAGTAGATTGAGCTATGATCTCAAGTCAAACGTTGTAAGAAAATGTCTTATGCAAGCTCTTGAGTTGAAATGTAACCCCGTTATGAACATCAATAAATGCATTGTAAAAGGCTTGGTTTGGATGCATGCAAGTACACACTCAGGATTGAATCTTTAAACCATACATAGTCCGGGGAAGCAGCAGAATCCCTTAATTGAGGTCCTTATAGATCAATATAAAGCCTTCTTAGAGTATATAGATGTTACATTTTAAGGCCATGACTGACGATGGTTCTCGACAGGGAAACGGGGATTGAAATGAGTGTGATCAGGGTAGAGCCCTCCCTGTGAGGTGCTGCGGGTCACACCTGGTCAAACCGAAGAAGCATCCAGAGGCCTCACATTACATGTTTGCCCCAGGCCACATGCTAACTTCCGAATTGCCAAAGTTCTAGAGGAGAAGGGTGAAAAGCTTTTTAGTATTAATATTGTGAACGGGGTAAGTATGATAGTCACAGCCTTATGACTGAAATGATTTGTAATCTGAGTTAACATCTTAATAAAGTCGTCGTTATGCAAAGATCATTGATTTCGGCATGGTAGAGACTTCAAGAATTATGAGATGGGGAAAGATGATTTGCCTGTAGTTGCAGCGATGATTGCAAATGTACATTGCTACATTGTTCAACACTTTCTGTTTCGGTTGCAATGTCTAATTCAGGAACATGTAGAAGACGGGCGAGCTAGCATCTACAAGTCTGTGGTCACCAACACCTCCAAGGAGATGAGCTGCTTCAGCGATTTTCCTATGCCTGAACGCTTCCCCAACTTCCTGCCTAATTACAAACTGATGGATTACTTCCAGATGTATGCAAAGCATTTCGACCTTCTCAAACGCATCCAGTTCAAGGTGAGGACAGAGAGAATGCTTCCTGGGGCAACTGAGACTTTAGTTTGATTCTCACCACGATGAATAGTTTTCTTTTCTAATATTTAAAAGGAAAATTCTGCCATATTTATTTGATCAGTTCATGAGTTAAAGGCTCCTTGGTTAACATATTCATGCAATCCAATTTCATTGATATCCAACATATGTGCAGCATTGAAACCATTTTCTTCCAAAGAAGTGTTTGCAGTGATTGGCTCAACCATTGCTTTAAGCAAATTAAACATATTTTTCACTACCTACTTTGAAACTTGTATTCTATCATCAGACTATTTTCCACTTTACCATAGCTGAATTGTTGACACAAATTAAAAGTGATTGGTGGAAATACTTGGGGAAATATTTTAAATCCCTGGGAATTATTCCATTCAATTGTGTTTTCAAACCATCTTTATTGAGTTTTCTGATTTCTTGTGACAAAACAACATTACAGGAACATATTTTGCTTTCATCGATACATGCAGATGTACAACCAGTAGTTGCCATTCAGGTATGGCATTGTTACATATGCAACATACGACAAGAACAAAAAACAAAAGAAGAGAATAAAAAGGAAATAATAGTGAACTTGGTCTTATGCAATGGGCACAGTAAAGGCTGGCTTTAGGGCGGTGTGACCTGTGCAGCTGCACCTGGTGCTGGCTCAGAGGGTGCTGTGTTTAGAAATATCTTATTGCTTTAAAAGCACCCACTGCAGAGTTCCTTGTATGCCGGACAGTTTTCAGGCAACAATAAAAATGTCAGGATAACTCTGCTGATTAATGTTTCTGCTACAGAGAGATGAGCTTTGTGTAGGCAGTTCTGACTCATCATGAAGTAGCCCAAAGGGTTAATATGCCTGCTTCAAAGAACCTGTACCATGCAAATTGCAGAAGTGAATTTTAAGTGGCTAGTTCAGTGGGTTGCTTTGTTTGTCACAGAATCCTTTAGAGGGTCGAGCCTACGAGTGCGTGTGCTAGTGCATGCGTCTCGCTTGCAAGACTCAGTAGTGTTCAATTAAGGGCTTGGAGCGCTCCTGTCTCTCACCATTTGTTGGTTTGCATGCCACTCTTCCCAACAGCCTCGTAATTTATCAAGGCACGCCTGCTTAATTTCCGTTCCTCTGTGAGGAGCAGGGATCTAGCACTGATTAATTCAACTTAATTAGTGCCCGTCCCCTGCTCCCAACGTGATCAAGGTACTATTTTGGTATTTTTGTCTTCCAGTGCTCTGCAAAGAGAAGGCTTGTGACTGGCAAAAACGTGCCCAGGAGGACAGACATCATTGCAAAGTTTTATTTTTTAAAGCTAGATTCCTTATATTTTGCAAAGTTACCTTCCACTCTTGTTTTCTTTTGTTTTTGCACAAAGCAATCTACCCCACTCCAATCTAAACAATCTGCCCCACTCAAATCCAAAACAATATGCCCCATTCCAGTCCAAAACATTATGCCTTTGTTAGAGCTGGCATCCTTGGTGTTCTGTCCCCTGGCTTTTTTTTTGCCTCTGCTTCCCCTGTTATGACTGTGTGCTGGACTCTGTTCTTGCTGGTTTTGGTACTCTGGGCACTTTACCACTGCTGACCAGTGCTAAAGTGCAAGTGCTCCTGTGTAAAATGTATGTGTAATTGGCATTTCCATGATTGGCATATTTGATTTACTGGTAAGTAAAGTGCAGTAGAGGTGCCCTGGGTCTGTAAATCAAATGCTACTAGTGGGCCTGCAGCACCGGTCGTGCCACCACAATAGTAACCCTGTAAACATGTCTCAGATCTGCCACTGCAGTGTCTGTGTGTGCAGATTTAAACTGCCAAATCAACTTGGCAAGTTTACCGAATTGCCAGGCCTAAACCTTCCCTTTTCAGAATTGTAAGACACCCCTAAGCTAGGCCCTAGGTAGCCCCATGGGAAGGGTGCATTGTATGTTAAAGGTGGGACATGTACTGATGTGTTTTACATGTCCTAACAGTGAAATACTGCTAAATTCAGTTTTCATTGTTGCACGGCCTATCTCTCTCCTAGGTTAACATGGGGGCTGCCTTTAAATATCCTTAAAGTGCAGTTTCCCTTTGAGAGCAGATAGAAATAACGAGTTTGGGGTCTTTGAACTCACCATTTAAAAGTACATCTGTTTGTGAAGTTGGTTTTTAGATTGTTAGTTTGAAAATGCCACTTTTAGACAGTAGGCATTTTCTTGCTTAAACCATTTTGTGACTGCCTGTTTGTGGATTCCCTGTCTGGGTCAGACTGACAGTTTGGTTGTTGTGAATTCCCTCGAGACAGTGACAAAAATGGAGCTGGGATGTAGCTTGCATATTATGATGAGCCATCTGAGCTTGAGTGGAGGGAGGAGTGGTCACTTATACCTGAATGGGCTGTGGCTGCCCTCACACAATGCAGTCTGCAACCCCCTGGTGTGTGTCAGGGGCCTGGCCTGGGCAAGACAGGGTCTTGTGAACAACAGAGACTCTCCTTTGAAGTTTGCCTACTTCAAAGGCAGAAAGGGGTATAAGTAGTGGACCCAAGACCCCAGACTTTAGATCACTTCTGGAACCAAGAGGAACCTCTGCTAAGGAGAAGAGCTGCAGAGCTGAGGAGAAGTGCTGCCCCTGCCTATGACTGTGCTTTGTTGGGCTATCTTGTAGTTGTTGCTTCTGCCCAGGAAGGGAGGACAAAGACTGGACTTTGTTGTGCATACCTGCTTGAAGAAGAATCTCCAAGGGCTTGAACTGAGCTTGCCTCCTGTTTTGAAGTCTCACGGCCATCAAAGACTTCCTCTGCCAGCACCTGGACTCTCTGCCAAGACTCCTGCCCTTCCAAGTGATGCCCTATCCAGTCCCTGGGCCCTTGAAAGGTAAAGTTGGCAGAACAAGAGCTGAAATACATGCACAGAACTCTGTGCAGGGAAATTTTCAACACACCATCTGCAACGCAGCTGATAAACAATGCGCCACCCGCCTTGCAGCAAGAATCAATGGTCCACCTGCATCGTGGCTAGGACATAGATGCATTGCGGCTGGAGAAACAACGCAACACCCGCTTGTGATTGCTGATACAATGCAAACCCCACGAAGCGCAGTTTTTTAACACCATGCGACTGGATCTCTCACGCATCGTCCCTGGACGTCTAAGTCATAGTGAACCAGTGCGGATCCGAGGTGCCCTGTCCGGATATTAACACATTGCTCTCTTGCGAGGGAGAAAAATGACACATCGCCTACCCGACCGGAGAAGAAACGATGCACGGCCTCACTTGCGAGTAATGAATCGATGCATTGCTGACTTTTCTGACGCACGCTTACCCGTGCTGCTTTATTTTTGACACAAACCAGGTACTTTGTGTAAAATCAATGTTTTCATTGTTTTCTATGGAGTAAGACTCATTCTTTTGAAAATTCATAACTTGACTTGTCGATGTTGGATTTTTGTCATTTTGGTCTTGTTTGATTGAGATAAATATTACCTATTTTTCTAAACTGGTGTGGTGTCCATAGTGTTTTCACTGTATTACTGTGTGTATTGGTATAAATAGTTTACACATTGCTTCTGCGATAAGCCTGACTACTTGTGCCAAGCTACTAAGGGGGTAAGCAGGGGTTAAGTAGCCCAAAGGGTTAATATGCCTGCTGCAAAGAACGTGTACCATGCAGATGGCAGAAGTAAATTTTAAGTGGCTAGTTCAGTGGGTTGCTGCATTTGTCACAGAGATCCTTTTTATGGTCGAGCCTACTTGTTGGTTTGCGTGCCACTTTTCCTAACAGCCTCGTAATTCATCAAGGCATGCCTGGCATCATTTCATTCCCTCTGTGACGAGCAGGGATCTAGCACTGATTAGTTCAACTTAATTAGTGCCTGTCCGGTGCTCCCCACAAGATCAAGGTACTATTTTGTTATTTTTATCTTCTAGTGGCCTGCAAAAAGAAGGCTTGTGACTGGCAAAAACGTGCCCAGCAGGACAAACATCATTTGTTAGTTGTATTTTTTAAAGCTAGCTTTCTTATATTTTGCCAAGTCATCTTCTGTCACTTTCCACTCATGTTTTCTTTTGTTTTTGCTCATGGACAGTGGGATGACAATTAACTTGTTTGAAATATTGCAAAGCAACAATGTTTCTTTATTATGTGTAATCTCCGAAATGATGCTTTAACACAATCATGCAATAAGCCCAAGCCACCGCAATCAAATCCACCCTGCCCCAATCCAGTCCAGTCTAACCCACTCCACCTCATCAATCCTCTCAACCCACCACAATCTATTCTGCCCCACTCCAATTCACCCCCTCAAATCAAAAACAGTCTGCACCACTCCAAAGCAATCTACCCCACTCCATTCTGAACAATCTGCCCCACTCCAATCTGCCCCAGTCCATTCTGCCCCACTCCAATCCAAAACAATATGCCCCATTCCAGTTCAAAACAGTATGCCACACTCTAGTCTGCCCCAATCTAAAACAGTCTGTACCCCTGCCATCTGCTGCACTCCACTCCAAAATAATCTGCCCCACGTTAATCCAAAACAATCTGCCCCACTCCAGTCCGCCCAACTTCAGTCTGCTCCCCTTCGATAAAAAAAACAATCTATCCCACTCGAATATGCCCCACTCCAATCAACACAATATGCCCTACTCCAATGCGCCAGACTCCAGTCTGCCCTACTCCAATCCAAAGCAGTCCGCCCAAGTCCAATCCAAAACAATATGCCACACTCCAATCCAAAACAATCTGTCCCACTTCAATCCAAAATAATCTGCCCCACTCGAGTCTACCCAGTCCAAAAATCTGCCCCACTCCAATCCAAAACAATCTATCCCACTCTAATACGCCCCTTCCAATCCAAAACAATCTGCCCCACTGCAATGTGCCACACTCCCTTCTGCCTCACTCTAATCCAAAACAATCTGCCACACTCCTGTCTAAAACAATCTGCCCAACTCCAGTCTGCCCCAATCCAAAACAGTCTGCCCCACTGCAATCTGCTGCACTCAAATCCAAAACAATCTGCTTCACTCCAATCTGCCGCACTCCAATCTAATACAATATGTCCCACCCCAATCCAGTCTACCTCACACCAATCCAATCCATCTCACTCCATCCCAATTCCCCCTACTCCAATCCACACCACTCCCATCCAATCAACCCCACACCAACCCGATCCACCACACTCCAATCCACCCTAATACAATATCCCCCACTCCGATCCAAAACAATCCGTCCCTTTCCAATCCGGACCACTCCAATCTGCCCCATTCCAACCCAGAACAATCTGCCAGACTCCAATCTGCCCCACTCCAATCCAAAACAATCTACCCCCAATCCAATCTGCCCCACTCCAATCCAAAATAATCTGCCCCACTTCAATCCACAACAACCTACCCCACATTAATCCCTTTCAACCTGTCCCACTCCAGTCTGCCCCACTCTAATCTGTCCCACTTTAATCCAAACAACCTGGCCCACTCCAACCTGCCCCATTTCAACCTGCCACACTACAACTCCAAACAACCCACTCTAATCCAAAACAATCTGCCCTACTCAAATCCAACTCACCTCACTTCACCCCAATCCAACACACTCCATTCCAATTCACCCCACTCCAATCCACCTCACTACTACCAAGTCCACCCCACACCAATCCAGTCCAACTCACACCAATCCAATCCACCCCAATCCAGCCAAATCCAATCTACCCCACTCCAATCCAATACATCTCACCCCAGTCCAGCCAACCCTACTCTAGTACATTTCACCCCATTGCTATCCAATGCACCCTACCAATTCAGTCCATCCCAGCCCACTCCAACCCAACCCAGCCCACACCACTCCAATCATCCCACTCCACTCCAATCATCCCACCCCACTCAAATTCAAACCACCCCACTCCAGTTCAATCCACCCCACTCCAGTTCAATCCACCCCAATCTAATCAAGTCCACTGCTACCCAATCCACCTCACTCAATACAGTCCACCCCACTCCAATACAGTCCACCCTACTCAGTCCAATCTAGTTCACCTTAATCCACCCTACTCCTGTTGAATCCACTCCACTCCAAACCACCTTGATCTTCCCCACGTCAATCCAGTACACCACTTTCCAATCTATTGCACCCACTCTACTCCAATCCACCCCACTCTAGTCCAATCCACCCCACTGTAGTCCAATCCACCCCAACCCAACCCAATCCACACCAATCTAGTCCACCCAACCCTATCCAGTCTTCCCCAGTCCAACCCACTACATTCAGTCCAATCCAACCATCACACTCTAATCCACCCCACTCAGTCCAGTCTACCTCACTCCAGCCTACCCCACTCCATGCCTATCCAGTCTACCTCACCTCAAGGCAGTCAACCCCAATCCAATCCAGTCCACCCCACCCCAATCCAATCCACCGCCTTCTGTCCACCCCAATTCACCCCACTCCAATCCACCTCACTCTACCACAATTCAGCACACCCCATCCCAGTACAGTCAACCATACTCCTCCATCCATCCCACCCTACTCCAATTCACCCCACTCCAACACAATCCACTCCAGTCCACCCCAGCTCAATCCAATCCAACCCACCCTATTCCAGTTCAGTCCACCCCACTCCAATCCAATCCATCCACCCCACCACACTCCAATCCACCCCACCTACAGGCAAAACAACATACTCCAATCCACTCCAATCCACCACAATCCAATCCAACACATCCCACCATAATCCAATCTACCCCACCCCAATCTAATCCACACCACTCTGATCCACTCAAATCCCATCCACCTCACCCCATTTCTATCCACCCCAATCCAGTCCACCCCACTCAAGCCATCCCAATCCAATCCATCCCAGTCTACTCCAAACCAATCCACCCCACTACCTAAATCCACTCTAACCCACTCCACCCTACTCCATCCCACTCCACTCTACAACACTCTTTGCCACTGAATCCTCCTTCCCTCTACACATTTCTTTGACACTCTAATCGTCCTTTTTCACTCTACAACTTTCAGACAAATTCACTCTCCGACACTCTACTCCCCTACTCCACTCTGTCACTTCATGCCACTAACCAATAGCCATGCTGAACAGGAGCCACAATGGTGACAACATGGCAAAACAAAGCCAATAGGTCTTGTATAGGCGAGACCTTTTTGGCATTGCTGACGCTTGTTTTACTTGCAGTTCATAAGTTACAATCCTTATAAATGACAGTGACCTATGATCCGTCATCAAAGAACTGCATGCAAACTGCATGGTATAGGTTAGAGCAATATTTTTTTTCCCAGTCTTTCATTAATCCAAGTTTGCTAAAAAGAGTTTGTTTGGACAGAAATGCTGTATAAGTTAAGTCAACCTCAACTATTGTGGTACGTTTTAAATCCAGAGTTTCTGCCTCTCCAGGCCAAACACTCTTCAAATACACTTTCCACCAGTAGGGATGACGTGATTTTTTTCACCTCGTAATCTGGATTATGTTATGTGACATTTCCTAAAAAATGATTTACACACTTGTGTAATTAGTTGTGTGTGTATATTTGTGTCTCATGTAAAGTGCTTTAACACCCTACACTGGTATGAGTGTTGCTATAAAACAAATGAAGTGCATGTGAGAGAGAGGTTATGGAGAGATGAAGGGCACTGGTGGCTGGTGATAGGAAGGAAATCTGTGATTGTCGCGCCAGGCTCCACCAGTGCTAATCCGGTCCTGGGCATAATAAATATAATATGGTATTGTTTGCTGGTGGTGAATTGGGACATGGGGCGGCTGACCCTTGACCTTCATGCAGACATAGAGGGACCTGGCAAATGCAATATGACTTGTTTTTTGTAGGGTATGTAGGGACAGTGCAATGAAGCCTATGCATAAGGCTATGGAGGTCTGGAGGCTTTATGTGTTTTGCTTTGGAATGTGAGCAGTAGGTCATCTCAGATGGCTGTTGTGGGTCGCTTTCGTATGCCCTGCATTTTCTTCCAGAACAAGGATGTGGATTCCACCACATCTCCTTGGACCACAGTGTTCTGCCACTGTGAAAGTCCTGGCAGTGATGGAGCTTGCCATTTCATAATGATTGTATGTCTGGCTAATAATAAGGCCAGATCAGTGAAATGACTGACTCCTCCCACTGCCCTCTGGTGTTTGTAAAGGCCTAGTATGTAGCTGTCAATGCGTTTTAGGTCTGTTGGTGGCATGCATCAACATCAGGTCTCATTATAGTCTCTGAAAACCAGGATGGGATCAACCATATTCCAGGTAGCACTTTGGATAGTTTCCTCCTTGGGTCTTAGAATAAAAATACCTTGGAACACCTAGTTATCCCTTCATTAGTGGCGTTCCTGGTATGATTAAAAGCAATACTACAAGAGAGATTTGAAGGGTGTTGGAGACCCTACATGAAGTCAATATGTTTCAGCCCTAAAATGTTTGGCCCGTGGGGTCCTGGGCTTTCATCAGGACTAAATCAGTATAAAGCCCCGGAAATGTTTCATAAAAATTTGACAGAATGCCTAACCAGAATTAGTTAGGGGAGCAAAATCAACACATGTAAAGATATAACATATAACAGACAAAAGGCAAAATTGCCCTTTCTCCAACAACATACTGGTCTTGGATCCCTGAACTGTAGGGATAGATTTGCTACATAGGAGGGGTGGGGGACATGCCCCTGTAGTCACACATTTTTCAAGTGTGTCTTGTCTCCTGTCCTACATAGCTATGCCCAATCTCCTCAGCTGTCCAGAGGGCCCAGGCGGGCACTCGGTGAGAGCGTTCAAGAGTAAAATGAGAGGAAAGTTCCATGGGTGCAATATTGGTAGAGTCAAGTTTTGAAGAATGTGGTGAGATCTGCACCCTCTGCACCCTATTGAAAGCCAAAGATGTGTATGTAGTTATGCCAGGATCCATTCTCCATTCTGTCTTCGAGGAGGCAAGCTTTGTTGGTGAGTTCCACAAAAAGCTCATTGAGGTTCTTAGTCTGGGGCTGGTGGTCATGTATGGCCATTTCAGCATGCTTGACTCTATCTACGAGTTTGCATTGATCTTCACATAAAAGACCCAGTTTGAAAGCCACTACAGCCCCCTCAAGATCCAGTCTGGTCTCAGCAATGGCACTGAGAATCTTGTATCACTTCATTGCCATGGGCTCCATGCAGGTTGCGGTGTGGTAGGTGCCATATGGTCACAGGATACCTCTTCTGCACTAGTAAGTGGCTTGGTCAGGGTTGACATTGAAGGGGGTGCCTTTCTGGCACTGTGTCACATTCTGCAGTGTGTCTATGTTCAAGTAGGAGGCTGGTGGTACAGCTCCAGGGAGGTTCTACTGTGTGCTCTGAGACCCAGCATTCCCCATACTCAAATCATGTGACCAGTGAAAGTCAGCGAGTCACGAGCAGAATTACAGCCTGTTGGGATCTTAAGTGTTGTATAGTATCCAACATTCACAAGCCTTGAGCGACTAGTGGAAAAAGAGTACAGGATCAAGGGAGCTGAGTCCCCGTATTCGTAGTAGAGGGAGGATGCAATTGCTGTTCAATGGACACAACTTTTAGAAGGCACTGTCTTGTCTGCTCATGCACGTGATGGTTTCCAAATCAGTTTAGCCTGTAGCCCATGTTATGCACTGTGTCCCCTCTATGAAACATGCCGCATCTTCAGACCACAGTTACTCCCCAGGTCTCCCATCCCTGCGGCTGCCTCATTGTGAGGGCAGGAGAAGGAGTGGTCCTGCTGTGTCTGTGCAAGGAGGCCCCTTCTTCAGGCCTCGCTATCAGCGCCACAGTGGTTGCAGTTGTGCCTTCCTATCAGGGGCACGTCATTCTGGCCTTGCGGGGCTCAGCTATATTGCATATGCCGTCTAGGCCACCAGTATGCCTTTATTCCCCCACCCCGTTCAGGGTAACAGTCCTACCATCTAATAGCATGGTTTGAGAGGGGTTGAGAGAAAAAGTCAATTGCTCTAGGTCTGTCTCCGGTTGTACAGAGGATCCACAGGCCCTGCAGTCACAGCCACGTTCACTTCAGGTCGGGACAGCCGGTCTCATGTTGTGTTGGTGCCCACCAGGCATATTGAATAGGTCTCCTGTGGCTTCCCCTGCCCATTACTGCTGGCCAAGAGTGCCCTGCATTCCTTGATGGCTTGGAAACGCTCAGTGCAGCCCGGTTTGTGACCGATTAAGGGCCCTGCCCTGGAAAGATGTTATGCAGAGGAGAGAGATGATGGAGACATAAAGGGCAAATGAAAGCAATAGTTTTGCATATAAAAGAGTTACTTTAGAAAACTGGTACGGTGTGTTTGTTAAGAGTGGGAACAACAATGACTGTATTGAACGACTATCGTGGTACCAGTTGTCAATTTTAATGTATAGGAAATTGTATTGCAATAATAGAATGCTGAAATAATTGTTTCTTATTTTTTAATGATTTGGATTTGGTGTGCTTTCTCAAAGACCGTTGTTTGCAGTGTGAGAAAACGTGCAGATTTCGCCACCACAGGCCAATGGGACATTGTCACAGAGAAGGATGGGAAGCAAGAGACAACAGTATTTGATGCTGTCATGGTTTGCATTGGGCATCATGTTGAGCCATATCTGCCTTTGGACTCCTTTCCTGGTAGGTGATATCTGGTCTTACTCTATGTGGGATGTGTCTAGTGCAAATATCGTATGGCTGATGGGGGGTTGAGGAGTGGTGGATGCGTAGTGGCAAAGATAGGCTAGTGATGGATCAATGTCAAATCTACCTTTGGAATCTGTAATCAGTGGGTAAAAGAAGTATTGGGATATTTTTGAGGTCCTTTAGTTTTGTTTCTGTAGATAATAAATATTATGACTCTATAAGGTTTAGACCAGGATAGTGTAATGGTCATTTTACAACGTAATATAAAGGATCTTCAGTTTTATAGGGATGGCAACAACAAATAAATTAGTGCTAATGTCCAGTGCAAAAGACTTTGACAACATTGGTATACACCACTTGCACTGTACATTTTTATGTTATAGATAAGATAATTTCTATTCTGAATACAGTGTATTGAATACCAATAAACCAACCTTTCCATTTCATTGCTTTTGTTAATGATGCATATATCCTTGGCCTTTGTTGTACGATCTTAGCCATACAAAAATTTAATATTCAATTTTTAAGATATAGCCATTCCTCTGCAACTTTTTCACTTACACCATTGATTTTGCACCCGTTTAACCCACAGGTATAGAAAAGTTCAAAGGTCAGTATTTTCACAGCAGAGAGTACAAGTTTCCTGATGGATTCAAGGGGAAGCGCGTGGTAATTGTTGGAATGGGGAATTCAGGGGCAGATCTTGCTGTGGAGTTAAGTCACACAGCGGACAAGGTAAGTTATTGTCCTTATATCTACTGCAACACTATAACTGATTTTCCAAACTTCGCTGATGGATATTTGTTTGCATCAGATGCGGTCTCTATTAACTTAACAAGAACCTGATTTAGAGTTCTGCAGACCCGTTACTCTGCCACAAACTTAACTGACATCCTGTAAACTGTATTCCAAGTGCCATTGGATGTAATTCAAGGACGGGATATCTGTCACGTTAGTGAGTAAGACATCCTCCAAACTCTAAATCTGGCCCCAAGTTTCCAGATCAAACATTTGATCTTTTTTGAAGTATTCAGCTCTTTTACGCACTCTGCAGCATGTTCAGTGCAACCACAGAAAATGTCATCATGTTTCATGACAGCTATACATTCTCAGGAAAATAAGTCACAAGCAGTGAAATCATATGATCGGTAAAATGATTAAAAAGCCCAAAATAAATTATACCACACCTCAATAAAACAGATGCATGAATCCTTATTCTCTGAAGTGAATGCATGCTTTTTGCCCCGGCACTGCATGTGTAAATGAGCCGCCACAATCACACATTGTTGTCACCGCATAGCTAAATGGCTAATCTTCTGCATGTGATATATAGGTGTGCATATAGCTCACTTAATAATTATTGGGGAGAAACATCCTCCTTGAGGTATACATTTATAATCCCAATGAATATTTTGTTTTTATATACAGATGATTTGCTTTCATATGTCAGATAACCTGGAGTAGATATCTAGCCCTGAGTGAGTGAAATTCAGCTCTCAGACACTTTGGGCCTCATTATGAATCTGGCAATCTTCAGACCAACTAAGGACCCCAGGGAACTGAAAGGGAAGAAAAATAGCAAAGAAGAGGAAAGCTTAGCTAGGAAGTGAACTAAACATCAATTGGAGCAGCCTTGAAGCTAAATTAATCATTGGCAGACAGCTTATCTACTGACCTGATAATTTAAATATATCTTCTGCTCAAGTCAACCAGAAGGAAACACCTAACCAAGCATTGAGCATCTCTAAATTGGTTAGCAGTCTAGTCTTAGTTCCCAAGCCCCACTGCCCGGTTTTCCAGATTTTTCAATGTTTTCCTTTACAAAACATCTGTGTAAATGTGCATGAGTAGGTAAGGAGAGTGTATAAACTCTGCTCCCTGTGCTGTGATGCAGTTTTGTTCTCTGGACCCTGGTGGTACAGGCCCCCTCACACAACTCCACTTGGTAGAAATTCTTGGCTTGTCGGGATACTGAACATGGGAAGCTTGGACTAATTGGGTGGCCTGAACAAAAGAAGCAGATTGTTTGATATAAATCCCTACTTCAAATCAAATACTGTACATGCCCAAGATAGATTCTAGAGTCATGGTTAGCTTCAGCCTTACATTGTTGAGAGCCATCAAACAAAGACAATGGTGGAGGATTTGTCTGTATCGACAAAGTGGGCTTTGCATGTGAGACCTCTACCAGCGGGTGGATTCTCCAATTATCAGGTAACTGTCACCAAACTGTTGCAGCCCCTACTAATCCTACTATCTGCAATACAACCACAAACTTAGGAGTACACTTAAAATGAGACCTAGGTATGGAAAAATGACATGTGGAGAGCCATAAAGGTGTAAAAACTAAATAAGGGGAGGCTCGGCTCAATAGATCAGACAGTTCTGAACCCAAGAAGTGTGGTTGTGTCTTTCCCTCAGCATCGACGTTCTTAGAAACATAAACAGGCAGGGGTTGAAGTCTTCTTTTCTTAGTAAATACCACCTAGGCAACTTCTCTCAATTTTTCAGTTATCTTAATTACTTTATTAAGAATGTTTTTGCCTAAAGTTGGCAATTGTAAGCCTAAGTTTGATTTGGTTATCATGCTGTGAATTAACTATGGATGTATGCATATTAAAATTGTATTTCGAAATTGAAGTCACTCTGCAAATGATTTGCTAACTGAATATTTATTAAAGTGGGAAACATTTTCAAACAGGATAAATAAACTTTGTGAAGAAGTATATCTCTCCCACTGTTTTTGTATTTTGACGCTTTTGGCCCTGATGAAGCAATAGCAGTAGTCGTGAAACACGTTGGCCTATCTCAAAGTGATATGAACGTTAACTTGCAGCACATACATTCTCAAGATAATTGAGAAATTGAGAGAAGTCTCCTGACTGGTATTTACCAAGAAAAAAAGACTCCAAATAATTATAAGACATCCAATTCAAGCTTTAGACCTCAAACCCTGTCTGTTTAAGTTGAGAGACGCACCTTATCACAAGTTTATAAAGGGGTGTTGTCTGATGATGTGAATTAATCGATCCTTCATAATTAGCCTTGGCCTTTGTTAAATGTTGAGACGCCGAGCATTTTTAGAGTCCTGATATGATGTAATGGTTGGGAGAATAAAGTACATCAGAGGGGCTTACCAGGATAGAATCCAAAGATGCAGCAGAATTTAGACGTACTCATAGAACTACATAGAGAATTGTTGCAAGCAAATCTTTCTTGTGGGGGGAATTTGCACTATTGTATAGGTAATTCCTGAGGAAGCATCTAAGGTTTTCTTTTATAGTCTGATTTAACCTATGAGTGTGCCTGTCTGTCTGTGGATGATAGCTGGTAGACTTGTAGTGTATGGCACCAACTTGTTAAATCAATACCTTCCAAAATTTCCCCTTGAACTGTGATCCTTGACCTTTCTTTGTCCAGGATATTCAACAACTGCAAAGTTTTGACAGTAACTTAAGACATGTTCATGAAGGGATTCTCCTAGTACATGGAAGACCTGCTCATGAAATAATGTTTCTTTCTTTCTTCTGTTTGTTGGTTCTTCTTGTATTGATGGTTGAAACAATTGACCCTTTGTAGACCTTGTTGTCCTTTGTGTAGGCCTGAATGATTAAAGAATCAAGCACCACATCTACTTCCTCCATATTTCTTTCACTCTCTCCGTGTCAATTGCTGGATCTGTAGTAAAGCTGATACTCAAAGCAGAAAAAAATAATGACCAGCAAGCATGCAACACATTTCTTTGTGGCTAGATATAACAATTATTTTATGATCTGTGCAAATAGGTATCTTATAAGTGGCTCCCTCCAGGTAATGACTCCAGTATACAGAGGTAATGACTCTGGTATAAAGTCATTTTTGACTGGAGGTTCACGGTCATATATGAACGCACATTTTTGGCTTTGGTATAAATCAGTCCCGTAGCCAGAAGTTTATTTTTAGGGGAGCAACGCCCTCAGCCATGAACAAATTATAAAGCTGTGCTCAATAGGTGCATTCTTTCCCAAATACTTGTTACTGGTTGTACTACTAAATAAACACCTCCAGAATATCGAGGACAGAGTATTGAAGGGTAGGTACATATAGCGAAGTAGAGATTTACTATTCTTAACTCCACATCTACATACCTGAAAGATATATATATATATATATATATATATGGTTTAGGTGCACGTAAGTGGCATAAAGAATACAAAAAGAAAAACTATGCTTACTTACTTGTCGATATTTTCCTTTCGATATTCTGTCACTGATATTCTGGTTGTGATATTCAGGGCGCACACAGTGTGACTCTATGTGAAGGAATATGTGGATTTTATGAGGTACATATTAAAGCACACTCAATCAGCTTTTCACAATCTAACATTTAAATCCCATCTAATTGATAGAATTTAAGTAGAAGGATGTAGAGTAGGCTGAGTGGCAGTTTTTCTAAACTGCTTAAGCTTTGTGTAATGCAAATCTTATCAAGTTATTTAAAAAAACACTCAATTTTTTTGCTGGAAGATGTCTTACCTGGGACATTCTGCATCAGGACATCATCACACCAGGAAGGCCCGAAAGGATAGACTTCACACTAAGAAAAAATAGGAAACTTAATTTTCTTCATAAAGTGTGGAGTTTATTAACTCTGATCAACTTTGTAAGTGAAGTTTTAAATTAACTTGCCACTAATTTAAACTAACTTTACAGAGCGCTTGGAATGTGTCCATCAAGAACATATTGGGAAATTAGTAGCGAACAGTGCGTTTTCCACTTTTTAGGGATGCAACAATGGTGAAAACTAAAGATGTCATTTTACAGGGGCAGTTGGAAAGGTCCCACATTTAATTTCACTGTAAGGTTGTGACAAAGGATGGATAGTTCAATTATATGTCATCAAAGCATCCATAAAAACTGCATGGACCTTGAAGCAGTCTCTTACATTGGCATATACCCTTCATAGTTACTGGCAGATTGTGAGAAAGGTGTTGTACAAAAGAAGACCTTTGTTAGACATCTACCAGCAAGAAAGCTAAGCATGGTAAAGTATAGGGGATTGTGTAGGAAAGTCCTTTTTTTTTGCCTGATCACCCCCACTCTTTCTGGATAGGTACTGGTGGTTACTGACTCTTGGCTGTGCCCTGGGTACTGCTTACCAGTCCCAGGGCCAGTGCTCTGTGTAACATGGATATGCAAATTAGGCTAATTATAATTGGCTAAGTTAACCTACCTATAAGTCCCTAGTATATGGTAGGGCATGTAGGTTTAGGGACCACAGCATAGGTGGTGCACACCTAGGTGCATTGCTGAGGTGCCCAGTGTC
Source organism: Pleurodeles waltl (assembly GCF_031143425.1). NCBI lineage: Eukaryota > Metazoa > Chordata > Amphibia > Caudata > Salamandridae > Pleurodeles > Pleurodeles waltl. The sequence continues at coordinate 505,896,395 of NC_090443.1, forward strand.
ATTTTGAAAGCAAGCCTGCCTTGCTGGCTGCTTTTAAATTAAAGTTATATGCAAATTCGACTTTGGAATTAAAGGTACTTCCAAAGTCTTAAACTACCTTATTTTTACATATAAGTCACCCCTAAGGTGTGCCCTATGTGCCCCTAGGGCTGGGTGCCATGTAACTATAAGCAGGGACTTTATAAAAATAGATTTATAAGCCCTGGTGAGGTAAAAACAGACAAATTCGTTTTTCCCTCATTGAAGTAAATGGCCTTCATAGGCTAGAATGAGCAGACTTTATTTTAAATTTTAAAGTCTCCTTAAATGTTACATACCAAGACTTTGGTATCAAATTGATTGTTATAATAAATCCCACAACTTCCAGTTGTTGGATTTAATATAACCAGTTCAGGTAAAAAGTTTTAGACTTTACCTAAAAAGTTGCCAATTTCAGCTCTGCATTGTTTTTGCTGCTGTGCTCTGATTGGCCAGCCTGCAGCAGCTTCTGCCAGGCTACTTTAATGAGGTGTGAAGTGGCCTGGCTTCACACAAAGGAATGTGCTTGGGGGAGAGAATCTCCCCTCAGCAGATGGTGAGGGCTGCCAAACTGGTCTTCAAAGGCAGAGAAGGACATCTGGAGCACCCAGCAACACCCCCACATCCTGCAACCCCAGACAGCTAGGTGCCCCCTTGATTAGATTAGGAGAGGGCAGGAGAGGGGTGTGTTTATGATTTTTAGCCACACCAGTGGGTGGGCTCAGCCAGATCTCTCCTCCAAAAATCAGATTCATCCATTTTGGATTTTTGGAGACTGTTGCCTTCTGGGATGGATTTTTGCCACACTTCCCAGGAAGTGGTCATCACAGGGGGACGACCCTGTCCCTGATTGGAGAACCAGGGCCCCCCTGCTTTTCACCCAGGAGCAAGGATAAAACTGGCAGACCTGCACCCACGCCTCAGATCCCCACCAAATTTCAAGAAGAAGGAACTACAAGGAGAAGAAGGACTGCCCTGCTGGACCCCTGGCCTGCACCTGGAACCTGCACTCAGAAAGACTGCACCAGCTGCACACTTGGGCTTCACCACAAGAAGGACTTTGCCTGGCCTCCACTGGTTCAAGGAGGGACTCCCTGTTTGCTACAGGTGAAAAATTGCTATCCAGAGTCCCCTGCACCAACTCCTGAAAAAGTGACCAGCTGACCACTGTCCAGTGGCCAAAAAGGAGTTTGCGCCAGGTGCATTCTGGGAGTTGAAGTCCGCACTTCCCAAGGACCATCACAGAACTTCTGGACCCTTGGGGTGAGCTGTGGACCCCAAAAGAACCTTAAAAGAACATCTGGGTGAAGCCCCAGAAGTTTGGAAAAGATTGGAGAATTTTTGAAAAAAAGCTCCATAAAGTGACCGACCCGACGCGGAAATTCTAGCCGGCTTGCCTCAACCGCGACCCGGCCTGACTTCGTGGTTCGTCCCGGTAAAGAAAAACATCCAAAAAAGAGACTAAGTCCGAACGTAAAAAGTTGACCGGGACCTTCCAGCCATCGTATCCGAGAAGGGCTCCACGGACGTCGGATCAAGATCCAGGTTTACCCCGGTCTAAGGATTTTCATCTCGAAAAAACGACTAAGTCCGAAGGTAAAAATCACCACCGAGGAAACCGACTTCGCGTATCCGGACAAGGGCTCCAGGAGGTCGGATCCAACTGGCAGGTTCGTCCCGGGGAAGAAAAACATCAAAAAAGAGACTAAGTCAGAAGGTAACTTTTTAACCGAGGCCTCCCGCGACTTGTAGCCGAGCAGGGCTCCATCGCGGTCGGCCTGAAAGTTTGACTTTGCCCCGGTCCTGGTGCAACCAGATGACCCGATTGGCGCTTTTTGTTTCTAAGCGCTAGAAAATAATAATACTTTAAAAATTCATATCTCCGGTTCCCCTGAATCGATTTTAATCGTTTTTGTGTCATTTTAAAGATAAAAATATAAGCTATTTTTATAAATTGGTTTTGGATTTTTAAACTGTTTCCTGTGTTTTATTTAATTACTGTTTTGTGATATTTGAATGCTTTACACTTTGTCTCCTAAGTTAAGCCTTGACGCTCGATGCCAAGCTACCAAGGGTAGAGCTGGGATTAATTTACTGAGACCTAACTGTACTTAAGTGGAGGTTTGTGGCTTGTTGCTAGGTGTAGGTACCTACCTGCCCTACCAATAACCCATTTTCCAACATAATTGGAAGCAGCGACGGGATCCTGTACTTGTGTTCAATATCACGTTACAGTTTTAGATAAAACAAATTAAAAATCCTTTAAATTGTCCTAGTGCAAAAATTGTTTTTAATTTTTAATTTTTTTTTATTTTTTATTAATTTGGATTAATTTCAATTATTGAATTTTTGTAATTTTTCTAAATTCTTGTTACCAATTTTTGCAAAAAGTTTTTGTTGACACAAAACTAGGGAACCATGGAGCTTGATCTGGCTAGCCTACCCACACTGACAGTAGTCCAGCTTAGGGGGTTGTGTATTGAGAGAGGGTTGCCTGCAACCACTGATCTCAGGAAGCAAATCCTGATTAAATCCCTGACAGCATGGGCTGAGGCCCAAGAGGTAGAGACAGAGGAAGCTCCAGAGGAGGAAGAAAAAGGGGAAGATGCTAACTCTAACCACTCAGGGGAGGGAAGGCATCCGAGCCTAAGTGAGGAAGAGGAAGAACGGTCCTCAGTGGATACAGTCACTAGGGGCAGACCCAAAGCTAGTGGTAGGAAGGGGGTCCTTTCAGGAGGAGAGAACCCATCCATCAGAGAAAGAGAGCTGGAAGCCCAGCTAGCCTACATAGCTTTGGAAGCAGATAAGCTTGCCCTAGAAAAGAAAAAGTGGGCAAGCAAAGAAAAAAAAGATGGAGGCAGCGAGAAAGAAACTGAGGTGTCCCTGGGTGGGGGTTTTGCCCCCAGATTACCCAAAGGGGTGGTTCCTGCCTATGTAGAGGGGGATGACATAGATAAGTGGCTGGGGGCCTTTGAGAGGGCCCTCCAGATGAGGAAAGTCAAGCCTCAGTACTGGGGTTCACTCCTTTGGGAGTTAGTTCCCAACTCTGGGAGGGATAGGCTCCTAACCATGAGTGGGGAGGATGCAGACTCCTACCCCAGTATGAAGAGTTGCTTGACTAAAAAGTTTGGTCTAACCCCAGAGCAGTATAGGCTTAAGTTTAGGGACACCCAAAAGACAAGCACCCAGTCCTGGGTGGACTTTGTGGACATTTCAGTAAAAGCACTGGAGGGCTGGATACAGGGCAACAGGGTAAGTACCTTTGAGGGGCTGTACAATTTGATTATGAGGGAACACCTTCTAACTAATTGTGTCCAAGAGAGGCTCCGCCAGTATCTAGTAGACTCTAGGTTGACCAACCCCAGAGAGCTGGGGGAGGCAGCAGATGACTGGTTAAGAACTAGGGTTAACCAGAAACCCCCAGGGGGTGATCAGAAAAAGGGAGGACATGGTTCTTCTCAGGGGAAGAACCAGGGGAAAGATGACAAAAAACCCAAAGAGTCCTCACAAGAGTCCCCAAAAACTTCTCAGGGAGGGGGAGCCCCGAGCCAATTCACTTTTAAAGGGAAAGGGTATCAGGGAAAGAATTATGATCCTGCTAAAGCAGGAAAGTTTCAGGAGCTTGCTAAGGCCGGCAAGTGTTTTGACTGTCATCAGCCAGGACATAAAAGAGGAGATGCTATCTGCACCAAGAAGCCCCCCACTGGTGGGCAATCCCAGGGGATTGCTAGTGTAGGGTTGGGGGTGGAAGTTGGCCCAGGGGTGGAATCAGGGTACACTGAGGTCACCTTAGTATCCGTGGGTGGGGTGGACATTGCAACTATGGCCACCTTACCTCCCATCATGGAGAGGTATAGGCAGAGACCTAAAGTCAATGGGACTGAAGTGGAAGCTCTGAGAGATACAGGAGCCAGTGTGACAATGGTCGCAGAAAAGCTGGTTTCTCCAGAGCAGGTCTTACCTGATGTCTTCCACCAGGTGACTTATGCAGATACCAGAACCAAACTCCATCCCATGGCTATGGTGAGTCTGGAATGGGGAGGTGTGACTGGCCCTAAAAAAGTAGCTGTAGCTCCTGCCCTCCCAGTAGAGTGTCTACTGGGGAATGATCTTGAAGCATCTGAGTGGTCAGAAGTGGAAAGAAGGGTCCATGCACAGATGCTGGACCTCCCTGAATGGGTGTGTGCTGTTACCAGGTCACAGGCGGCACAACAGGGGAATGCTGGACACTTGGACCCTGGAACAATGGGCCAAGCCTCCAAGAAAAAGAGAAAAGGCACTGGGTCTGGCTTGCCAGCCCCAACAAGTACAGAGGGTCAGGAAGAATCCAACCCTGAGGGGGAGGATCTGAACTCTGAGGGAGGGACACCTTCCCTGCAAACTCTGCCTGACTTGGCAGAACTGCAAGGGGCAGGTGGGCCCACCAGAGAAGATTTGTGCCAGGGACAAAGAGAGTGTCCCACTCTTGAGGGCCTGAGGCAGACTGCTGCCAGGCAAGAACAAGTGGATACCAGTGGTACCCACAAGGTTTACTGGGAGGATGGAGTTCTCTACACTGAGGCAAGGGCCCTTAAAGAAGGGGCTACTAGGAGAGTAGTGGTCCCCCAAAAGTATAGAGAATTCCTCCTTACCTTAAGCCATGATATCCCCTTAGCTGGTCATTTGGGACAGACCAAGACCTGGAGCAGGCTGGTCAACCATTTTTATTGGCCCGAAATGTCAGAAAAAGTCAGGGAGTTTTGCAGCTCCTGTGTCACCTGTCAAGCCAGTGGCAAGACAGGGGGCAAGCCAAAGGCTCCCTTGATTCCACTGCCAGTGGTTGGGACTCCCTTTGAGAGGGTGGGGATTGACATTGTTGGTCCCCTAGACCCACCAACTGCTTCAGGTAACAGGTACATTGTGGTGGTAGTGGACCATGCCACCAGGTACCCTGTGGCAATACCCCTCCGGACAGTCACTGCTCCCACAGTGGCTAGGGCCCTACTTGGTGTGTTCACCAGAGTGGGATTCCCAAAGGAGGTGGTCTCAGATAGGGGCACAAACTTTATGTCAGCCTATCTGAAAGCCATGTGGGAGGAGTGTGGTGTTACTTATAAGTTCAGCACACCCTACCATCCACAGACCAATGGTCTGGTGGAAAGATTCAATAAGACCCTGAAGGGCATGATCATGGGTTTGTCTGACAAACTCAGGAGGAGATGGGATGTCCTCCTCCCATGCCTGCTGTTTGCCTACAGGGAGGTGCCACAGAAGGGGGTTGGATTCAGCCCCTTTGAGTTACTGTTTGGGCACCCTGTAAGAGGCCCATTGTGCTTGGTGAGAGAGTCTTGGGAAAAGCCTCTCAAGGAATCCAAGGAGAATGTGCTGGATTATGTACTAGGCCTGCGGTCTCGCATGACTGAGTATATGAAGAAGGCAAGCAGAAACCTGGAGGCCAGTCAGGAGCTCATGAAGCTCTGGCATGATCAAAAGGCTACTATGCCTGAGTATCACCCAGGACAGCTGGTGTGGGTTTTGGAGCCCATGGCTCCTAGGGCACTACAGGCCAAATGGACTGGGCCCTACCCAATCCTAGAGAAAAAAGGTGAGGTCACCTACTTGGTGGACCTTGGCACCCCCAGGAATCCTCACAGGATCCTACATGTAAACAGGATGAAACCCCACCAGGACAGGGCAGACATGACCATGCTGATGGTCACTGATGAAGGGAAGGAGGAGGAGGGTGAACCTCTGCCAGACCTCCTGTCCTCAAAAGCAAAAGATGGGTCAGTGGAGGGAGTGGTACTCTCTCCCAAATTGACAGATCAGCAACAACAAGACTGTAAGCAAGTCTTGGGACAGTTTGCTAGTCTGTTCTCCCTGACCCCTGGACTCACCAATTGGTGTGTCCATGATGTTGACACTGGTGACAGCTTGCCTGTCAAGAACAAGCTGTACAGGCTGTCTGACCAGGTCAAGGCCAACATCAAAGCTGAAGTGGCTAAGATGTTGGACCTGAAGGTAATTGAGCCCTCTGATAGTCCTTGGTCCAGTCCAGTGGTACTGGTGCCCAAAGCTAATCCCCAAGGTGGGAAGAAAGAATTAAGATTCTGTGTGGACTACAGAGGTCTAAATGCAGTCACTAGGACTGATGCTCACCCCATACCTAGAGCTGATGAGCTCATTGACAGGTTGGGGGCTGCCAAATTCCTGAGCACATTTGATCTGACCTCAGGATATTGGCAGATTGCCTTAAGTCCAAGAGCTAAGGAGAGGTCAGCATTTTCCACACCAGAGGGCCACTTTCAGTTCAAGGTGATGCCCTTCGGATTGAAAAATGCTCCTGCCACCTTCCAACGGTTGGTGTATAGAGTCCTATCTGGGTTGGAATCTTTTAGTGCAGCTTATCTGGATGATATAGCTGTATTTAGTTCCACCTGGAGGGACCACCTGGTCCACCTGAAGGAAGTGCTTCAGGCCCTGCTTCAAGCAGGCCTGACTATCAAGGCAAGCAAGTGCCAGATAGGGCAAAGTTCTGTTGTGTACCTGGGCCACCTTGTTGGTGGAGGCCATGTACAACCTCTCCAGCCCAAGATCCAGACTATCCTGGATTGGGAGGCTCCAAAAACCCAGACTCAGGTCAGGGCCTTTCTTGGCCTGACTGGGTATTACAGGAGGTTTGTTCAAAATTTTGGGACCATAGTGGCCCCTCTAACTGAGCTTACCTCCAAGAAACAGCCCAAGAAGGTCATTTGGACCCCAGAGTGTCAGAAAGCTTTTGACACCCTAAAACAGGCTATGTGTTCAGCACCAGTGTTACTGGCCCCTGACTATAGCAAGGAGTTTGTAGTGCAAACAGATGCTTCAGAGGAAGGGATTGGGGCAGTGTTAGCACAAGTTAATGAAGAGGGCCATGATCACCCAGTTGCCTTCATCAGCAGGCGACTACTCCCCAGAGAGAAAAAATAGAGTGCCATTGAGAGGGAGGCCTTTGCTGTGGTTTGGTCCCTGAAGAAGTTGAGGCCTTACTTGTTTGGCACTCACTTCCGTGTACAAACTGACCACAGACCTCTCAGATGGTTGATGCAGATGAGGGGGGAGAACCCAAAACTGTTAAGGTGGTCCATTTCCCTACAGGGGATGGACTTCACAGTGGAGCACAGACCTGGGACTGCTCATGCCAATGCAGATGGCCTTTCCAGGTTTTTCCACTTAGCTGATGAGGACTACCAGGGTGTAGGTTAGTACCCATCACCTTTCATCTGGGGGGGGGCAGTGTAGGAAAGTCCTTTTTTTTTGCCTGATCACCCCCACTCTTTCTGGATAGGTACTGGTGGTTACTGACTCTTGGCTGTGCCCTGGGTACTGCTTACCAGTCCCAGGGCCAGTGCTCTGTGTAAAATGGATATGCAAATTAGGCTAATTATAATTGGCTAAGTTAACCTACCTATAAGTCCCTAGTATATGGTAGGGCATGTAGGTTTAGGGACCACAGCATAGGTGGTGCACACCTAGGTGCATTGCTGAGGTGCCCAGTGTCATTTTGAAAGCAAGCCTGCCTTGCTGGCTGCTTTTAAATTAAAGTTATATGCAAATTCGACTTTGGAATTAAAGGTACTTCCAAAGTCTTAAACTACCTTATTTTTACATATAAGTCACCCCCAAGGTGTGCCCTATGTGCCCCTAGGGCTGGGTGCCATGTAACTATAAGCAGGGACTTTATAAAAATAGATTTATAAGCCCTGGTGAGGTAAAAACAGCCAAATTCGTTTTTCCCTCATTGAAGTAAATGGCCTTCATAGGCTAGAATGGGCAGACTTTATTCTAAATTTTAAAGTCTCCTTAAATGTTACATACCAAGACTTTGGTATCAAATTGATTGTTATAATAAATCCCACAACTTCCAGTTGTTGGATTTAATATAACCAGTTCAGGTAAAAAGTTTTAGACTTTACCTAAAAAGTTGCCAATTTCAGCTCTGCATTGTTTTTGCTGCTGTGCTCTGATTGGCCAGCCTGCAGCAGCTTCTGCCAGGCTACTTTAATGAGGTGTGAAGTGGCCTGGCTTCACACAAAGGAATGTGCTTGGGGGAGAGAATCTCCCCTCAGCAGATGGTGAGGCAGGAAGGGGGAGGGCTGCCAAACTGGTCTTCAAAGGCAGAGAAGGACATCTGGAGCACCCAGCAACACCCCCACATCCTGCAACCCCAGACAGCTAGGTGCCCCCTTGATTAGATTAGGAGAGGGCAGGAGAGGGGTGTGTTTATGATTTTTAGCCACACCAGTGGGTGGGCTCAGCCAGATCTCTCCTCCAAAAATCAGATTCATCCATTTTGGATTTTTGGAGACTGTTGCCTTCTGGGATGGATTTTTGCCACACTTCCCAGGAAGTGGTCATCACTGGGGGACGACCCTGTCCCTGATTGGAGAACCAGGGCCCCCCTGCTTTTCACCCAGGAGCAAGGATAAAACTGGCAGACCTGCACCCACGCCTCAGATACCCACCAAATTTCAAGAAGAAGGAACTACAAGGAGAAGAAGGACTGCCCTGCTGGACCCCTGGCCTGCACCTGGAACCTGCACTCAGAAAGACTGCACCAGCTGCACACTTGGGCTTCACCACAAGAAGGACTTTGCCTGGCTTCCACTGGTTCAAGGAGGGACTCCCTGCTTGCTACAGGTGAAAAATTGCTATCCAGAGTCCCCTGCACCAACTCCTGAAAAAGTGACCAGCTGACCACTGTCCAGTGGCCAAAAAGGAGTTTGCGCCAGGTGCATTCTGGGAGTTGAAGTCCGCACTTCCCAAGGACCATCACAGAACTTCTGGACCCTTGGGGTGAGCTGTGGACCCCATAAGAACCTTAAAAGAACATCTGGGTGAAGCCCCAGAAGTTTGGAAAAGATTGGAGAATTTTTGAAAAAAAGCTCCATAAAGTGACCAACCCGACGCGGAAATTCTAGCCGGCTTGCCTCAACCGCGACCCGGCCTGACTTCGTGGTTCGTCCCGGTAAAGAAAAACATCCAAAAAAGAGACTAAGTCCGTACGTAAAAAGTTGACCGGGACCTTCCAGCCATCGTATCCGAGAAGGGCTCCACGGACGTCGGATCAAGATCCAGGTTTACCCCGGTCGAAGGATTTTCATCTCGAAAAAACGACTAAGTCCGAAGGTAAAAATCACCACCGAGGAAACCGACTTCGCGTATCCGGACAAGGGCTCCAGGAGGTCGGATCCAACTGGCAGGTTCGTCCCGGGGAAGAAAAACATCAAAAAAGAGACTAAGTCAGAAGGTAACTTTTTAACCGAGGCCTCCCGCGACTTGTAGCCGAGCAGGGCTCCATCGCGGTCGGCCTGAAAGTTTGACTTTGCCCCGGTCCTGGTGCAACCAGATGACCCGATTGGCGCTTTTTGTTTCTAAGCGCTAGAAAATAATAATACTTTAAAAATTCATATCTCCGGTTCCCCTGAACCGATTTTAATCGTTTTTGTGTCATTTTAAAGATAAAAATATAAGCTATTTTTATAAATTGGTTTTGGATTTTTAAACAGTTTCCTGTGTTTTATTTAATTACTGTTTTGTGATATTTGAATGCTTTACACTTTGTCTCCTAAGTTAAGCCTTGACGCTCGATGCCAAGCTACCAAGGGTAGAGCTGGGATTAATTTACTGAGACCTAACTGTACTTAAGTGGAGGTTTGTGGCTTGTTGCTAGGTGTAGGTACCTACCTGCCCTACCAATAACCCATTTTCCAACAGATTGTGTGAGCTTATGATGGGTCCACTTGAGGCCTATGGCCTGGCTGAGGTCATGGCAACAACACTGCCTCTAATGCTCTCAGTGGTGGTTTCACAGCTTGCATCTAGGATCCTGCTCTGTAATAATTTCTCTCTTTGATGGTGCTTGCGTGGTACCCCCCATTTGGATGCTAGAGTACTCCACTTCCAGAATTATGGGCATTCTCTGCTCTCACATGCAGTAAACTCCTCGAATAGGACCCTTGAAGTGGCACCCAATATGCGACTAGCACTGCCTGGACTATGATGCACTTTTTTCAGTGATGAATGTAGAAAGCATGGAAGCCTGTTCTCTTGTGTTACTACAGGTGCAGCCAAAAGTGAAGCTTCATTTTATGAAACAGTTAAACCAAATCACCTCCTTAACAGAACTTTAACTTCTAAGCAAGTAGGTTGCACTTTCCAGCAACTATACCAGCGATGGTAGGCACGGCTGATAGGCGTTGAAAGAGAAGGTGCCAGCACTTCTCACAAAGAGCATATAGTAAAACATACCAAGAGTGTGCCACTGTTAGGCACTTTGAAAAAAAGCAATGCGGATCAATTAATAACGGTTAGACCATGTTAGACGTTCAAATACCACTATGCAAGATGATTTGTGAATTTTACACAAATATCCCGTTCAGAAAATAAAGTGCAAAATAGTGTTTTGAAATCACATTCAGCCAGGTGTATGTGCCAAAACATGATGAGCTATAAATTCCTCTTAAAATCATCAGTCACCATTTGTCTACATGTACCTAGCTATCAAAATCATCAGTCACCATTTGTCTACATGTACCTAGCTATCATTTTGCTCTTTAGGGCTCTGTCTTGCTTTCTCTATTCACTCCCAATTAATCTCCCAATCTCTGCCACCTCTGCCTCTCTTAACCTTTTCCCCGCTATCTTTTTCTGTTTGCTGCTGCTTCTCTCTTCCCATTCCTGTCTCTCCTGCATTCTGTTGCTTTTTCTATTCTCTTTTCTTTCTCTTAATTATATCTCCTGTTCTAAAACTTCTCCTCTCTCTCTTCTCTTCTATCTTTTTTGTACTTCTCAATATTTTTATTCTCTCTCTAGCCCTCTTCTCCATAGAGCATGGCTGTGCATGGCTATTAGCAGCACCTGCCACCTTTCTTTGACCACTGTGCTTTTTGCTGTTCCCTAGTCCAAAAAGCCTACCATCCTCTGGGCCTCCTGAAACTGGAGAAGTCCTCTATGATCATGGAACAAAGAAGTTAATGCAATCTGCCCTTCATATCCCCACAAGTTGTCGTCAATTCCTATTGGACAGAACATCTGGGTGCATGAATTTGTTGGGTTTTAACTGCTGTAGGGCAGACGACCTGGTGACATCACCACACTACTTTTACAGAGTGGTGGACTTCAATGGGTCATCCACACTACTGGAAAAGAAAATGTTTCTGGTAAAAACACCACAAATGTTTTTTTTTTCCCAAAATCAAAGTTGTCACGAGAGGGAAATGCATCCCATGACTCCCATGTTTGACTTTTGTTTCGCTGGATTGTGTAGCTTACTGTGTGTATTGACGTCACACAGCAAAATGAAAGTGAAAGCAGATTGCGCTAATGGAATCTGTGGGGATCCACAAGTGTCCAACCACCCAGCGTTCCTACATTTCTCACGATAACAGTAAAATCCCACTTGTGTGCCTGAGGCTCCCTAAAGCCCCTAAGACACAAGAAAAGATCAAGGTTTGGCCTTGCAAATTGACCAGTTCTGGTAATGTGGGTAACTGTGATACTTAGGCCAGGACTTGGTCGGCACCCAGATAAACCTTCCAGACCCAAACATGTTTGAAAACAAGGTACCTAGAGAAATCTGGGTTGGTGTAGTGTGTATGGATTCCAATACCTTTTCTTACCCAGAATGGGCTAGAAAATTCCACACTGTGGCTTAATCACAGATTTTCCTCATATTTCGGTGAAGGGAAATTCTGGAATCTGTGAGGATTTATAAGATTCCTGCCACCCAGCCTTCCCCCACTTTTCCCATTAAAAACACTTCCCGAAATGTTCACCAAATAATTTGCATTTAGTACATTAATTACATGGGACATCATAAGAGCAACTTATCTGCTATGATCATAAATTAGATAAATGTAAAGCAAAATTTCATAGGTGTCAATGAAGTTCAAAAAGCAGATTCATACCACACAGATCTTAAATTATATTATACAAAAATCCGAAAATGTTAGTCAGTGTTCTGCAGCGATGTCTAAAGAGGTCAAGTATAATAGAAATACTTTCAGGCTCAATGCTCTGATTATGATTTCCACAATATTTGATTGAAGGAGAGGGTACTCAGTGCATTGACTGCGGCAGTGTTATCTAGATATTAAACCATTTTTAAAAGATAGTCTCTTATAGCAGCCTTTTGTGACATGACAGGCTACATTGGGGCATTTTAGATTCACACTACTGCTAGTTTGGGTATTTGCCCCCCTCTGCAGCAGGCACACAAATCTAACAAACTATGTGGCTCCTACAAACAAAAAACAATCTGTAGAGCAGATACCTAATCTCACCAGGTTATATTTCAGAACAGGCCAATGTAGGCTGGAACAATGTCAATCAAATATAAGTTGTAACTGATGATAACTTTGCTCCAGCACAATAGGCTAATCAAAGCACCATTCCATAGTGGAATCTGGAGCTTCCTGATTGGACACTGCTTCTGAATGACTGGTAGGTTGGGTTTCCTGACAGCTCCTCACATGAAATACTGTAGTGTCCGACAGTGGTCCATCATATCCTCTCTACTAAGCATCATCAACCTAACCTCTTTAGGCCTAAGATGGCCGGCCAAACTGACATGCACTCTTAAGTGCACTCCACTCCACTCTTCCTTCCCCCTCACATTGCCCAGCCCTGCCCCTCCCTGCGTACACTGGTTCAGCCAGCATCTAAAAAATAAAACAATAATTAAATACCATTTTATTTTTCAGCTGCTGGCTCTGGTACAGTGGTAATGTACGTCAGGGTGTTTCCAGTCTCACTCCACCCTCCAAGTATTTCAGGCTTCTCCCAGCTGTTGCTTTCTCTGTATCAAAATTAACTTCTCCTTTTTGGTATTCTTGGGCCAGAATGCATCTGAGGTCTTGGAATTCACAGAATCAAAGATTATAGTCATTGTTATCTCTGTGTGGAAATGGGCTAAACTTGGTACAGAGAAGAAATAGAATCTGAACTCATCGTAGGTCTGTCGTCTCTGAAAAATGGCTTCATTTCACTAATTCTTGGGGCATTGATGGACAGTTTGGCCTGCTGAATGCTGTCTTTCTTATTCCTCGGTAGTAAGGGGTCCTCTTACTTCCCCATCAATATAGGTTCATCTTCACACCATGGGGTATCTCTGTGGATGTGAGATGCCATGGTCTATGAAAATGACCCTGTCTTTAGGAGTGTCCTACTAATGATAGGGTATCCTTTAAATCCTTTCGCGGTCCCTCATATAAGGCTGTCATGCGCCATCATTATTGGCCCACACAACTTCTTTTATTAGCTGCTGGAAGTGACTGATTTGCAAAATAACCGCCTTAAAGAAAGAAGCCCTTTATGTGCTGCCTGCTGTGTTCACTTTTTTCCCCAATAATTGGGGTGGGTGTGGCATAAGAGAGCCTTTCATTAGGTGAGACAACACAAAGTGACTTTGAGTGTATCTTGGGAAAGCTGTAGGACCCTTGAAAGAGAGTCAAATGCCAATGAGCATGAAAGGGTTGAAACATTAATAGATCACCTGTGAGAGAGGCATGGGTGCACGTGGGCAGGTTTCTGATTGAGCACAACCACCTATAGAAGTTCCACTGTTGGATATAAAGTTCAGGTTGTGAATTGATTCAGGCATATGAGTAAATGTGCCCTTTCCTATCTTGCCAATTGAATGTCATCTTATATTTTTGCAGTAGTTTGGCAATAGGTTACAAAAGATGCTTGGCAGGTTCCATGGGTAATATTTTGGGCCTGGCAAACTGTCAAGCTGGGCTGAAGGATATGGCTCCTATAGGAGTCCCAGTCATCCCAACTACTCCCCAAAAAGATGTTATTCTAGGAAAAAGACTCAACTGGAATGTGAGAGGAAAAAAGGGGAATGGAAGGATAAACCAAAGCCAGCATGGTCAGTTTGCGGGTCTTTATTTATGTGGCCCTCATGGTCTTTGTTAATGCAGTAAGAGAAAAATAGCACAAGTGTAAGTATTTTCACATTTACATCATAAGGGAAACTGGTTTCTGAACTTACTAAGCTTCAGGGTGATGAGGCAATGATAAGCGTGAACGGACAGGAATGTGCTGTATTGAACATCATATGGCACATTCCTGGGTTTCCTTGCAATGGCGCACTTTTGGCTACCTAGCGCCAACACAGGTTCCCTAGCATCATGGTGCAAGAGTGCCTGCATTGCAAGCAGGATTGTTTTTGTGCAGGAAGGGACAGAATTCAGCACACATAGAAAGAGGAAAAACAAGAAGAAATAAATATATTTCTCCCTGTTACGTCTCCCCTGGGAGGTGTAGCATTATGATGCATTCCCAGAACAACCACTTATGGTAAATCTGGGATTGTGCCAAAATAATGGTGAATCTGGGATTGTGCAAAAATACTTGGGTGGATGTGTGAAAACACCCATGCTCCACCCATGTTGCACCTCCTTGCCACAGAATAGCGCAAGGCAGCAATTTGCGCTGCCTGTGTTACTCCAGAACTATGAAGCCATGCAATATGGACTTAGTGGCTTGGTAAATCTAACTTAGGTTTTGGTTCCATGGTGCAAGGTTGACCCTAAACCCTTAACAAATCTTGCTCTTAGTGTCTCTAGACTAGACGAAGGTCCAGCTTATCTTCCCAACCTCCTCCGCCGTGTCTTGAAGAGTTTTCTATTCTTTCCTTTGCCGAACTTGCTTGTGTTTGTGAGTGGGTAGGAGATTGAGATAAAGTCTGCTTCCTATTGAGTCATGCATATTTGTTCTGTGACTCCTGACATCCAGAAAGAAGTACCGTGTGGCAGGACTAGTTGCCTTATTCCTCCCTTGACTTTTGTGATCTTTTTGGTAGTCTAATATTGCTCTTATGTTGACTGGGAGTGCAAGAATAGTAAAAGGTCATGTATTGACTGTCTTTGACTGGATAAAAGGATGTCTCAGTCCTATACCATTGGCAGTCTAGATATGGCACTCTTCCCCCATTACATCTTGAATTAATTGCGAACACTGTGAAGTAGTCGCTGAATCAGTGTAGTGTAGCACAATAAGGCCCAGATTTATGCTAGCTTTGCGCTGAATTAACGTAATTTTTTTTACACTTATTCAGCGCAAACCTAACTCCATATTTATACTTTGACGCTAGACCAGTCTAGCGCCAATGTTATGGAGTTAAAGTCATTTTTAGCTAGCGGGAAACTACCTTGCGTCAATGAGATGCAAGGTAGGCGTTCACAGGCAAAAAATGACTCTAAGGCCCAGGCGCCTTATTTATCCTCCCGTGCAAAAATGGTGCATGGGAAGGAGGTGGGTCTAAATAATGGTGCTAAGCTTGCTTAGCGCCATTATTTAATGCCTGGGTCAGGGCAGACGTTAGGGGACCTGTGGGCCCATTTCCATAGTGGAACACTATGGAATAAGTCCACAAGTGACCTCTCCAGTCCCCAGGGATACCCACACCCACACAAGAGGGACAGCGGAGGATGGGGAACACCCAACCAAAATAAGTATAGGTAAGTAGAGGTAAGAATTTTGCATTATTTTTTAAAAGTAATTGGGGGCCCTGAAATGCGCCCCCACATGGCACTGGGTGCAATGGCCATGGCCAGGAGACCCTTGTCCCCTGTGATGGCCATTGGAGTGGTGGGCATGACTCCTGTCTTTTACAAGACAGGAGTCGTGGTATGGTACGTTTTGCGTCACCAAATGACGCTGGGCTGGTTAGAGTCATCATATTTGACTCTAACCAGCCGAACACATTTTTTTGGTGCAAAACCCCCTTCTCCCATAACGCCACCCCACCCCACCCGGCTAACATAACTTTCATTGATGTTAGCCCACCCTTTGCGCCGGATTGCGCCATTCCATAAATAAGACGTCGGCCGGCGTCTTGGAATGGTGCAAGCCAGCGGGAAACTTTTTCAGGCACATTAGCGCAGTTTTGCGTGAAAAAGTATAAATATGGGCCTAAGTATGATCCAAATTACATGATGACTATGGTACAAAAACAAATTATTAGAAATAGTCCCTTATGGGCAATATGACTGAATGTTATTTCAGGGATACTCCTACTAAATATGCTATAGGCCATAAATGACTGATAAACTATTATACCTCAATGAAAGTAATGCCAAAGTTTCACCACATTAGCAACTGGCATACAAACATTTAGCACACCATAGAAAAGTATTGAATTGAACACATGCACTTTGTAAAACATTATGATAATAAAATCTTAACAATGGGCTAGTTACATATGAATCATATCTAGATGTTAAAAAATCAATAAAGGCCAAGCTTAGTAAGCTTAAAGAGATGAAAACAATCAGCATTACTTTCTCCATTCTTACCTCCTTTGCTCTTAGTTCATGACACGACAAATTATCTTAACTACTATTGCAGACATTTATAGTGTTTAATAATGTTAAACATAACACCAATGAGAGAGCTAATCAGCTTCACTTTGCCAAAGCTTGTGGTCTGTTGGGGTATGTTGGTATTAGGTAACAGTAAAGAGCGTGAAGCAAAGGGGGCTGATGGTGAAATAGATGCAGACGAAGCTATTTGGTTGGAAAGAGAAAAACACTGAGCCGCAAAGGTGTTTTTTACAGGGGCAGAGGGAAAAAGAGAGAGAAATAAAGATACCAGTGGGAAGCGACAGAGGATAACTGGGTAGGTGGGGAGTGAAAGATGGGAGGGAGCAAAAGAGAAAATGCAGTATGGTAGACAGCTGAGACAGCATGATTGAGAGAGAAAAAGACAAAAAGAGAAAGTGAAAGAGAGACAAAGAGCTATGAGGGGGAGCTTGAGAATTGGTGACCATGGTATTCACTTCCATCAGTGCTGAATCCCAAATATCCCTGAAAAAAGCACAAGAACAAATGTCAGCAGTAGAAAGGCACACTCGTCCAATCCCAAATAAGGTGAAACTTAAATGCTTCAGGGCACAAAACAAGAACAAGGAGGAAAGAAATCAAAGCTGGAGCAAAGAACTGAAATAAACAACAAAGTCATCCATTCATGACGAAAGGGTGACCTAGAAGCCCACTTGAAACATATTATAAAGTATTGGTTTACAATGCGGTCTTCAAGCGGTCTGTAGCAAGACTACAAAAAAGAGATTGGTGGAATGCTTGAATTATAGTCAGGCCCTGGAAACTACTAGGCACATTCCAGCCCATTATATTTTGCCCACTGTGTCACTTCATACAGGAACTAAACATATGCAACTCAGACTTTGTGTTGGTCCAATATGATCAGTTCACTGAGGAGGCTCAAAAGGGCTGCAGCTAGCCTGACATTCCTTCTTTTGCTTTCTAGAGGATATAGTGCCTGCCCGTTTGGGCTGTATATTTCCTACTGAAGTAGAACTACATCTGTACTGCATCTGACTGGTCTCTATAGTACATTGAATGGGGAAAATACAATGGTCTAGAATGTCAAGCATTCCAACTATAATCTTATTTGTTTTTTTTGTTTGTTTAAATATAATTGTAACTGTTGCATATAGCACATTCTGCTTATGAGACAAGGATTGCACATCAGTGTCGCCAGTTGTGATCTACCACTGCAGGCTATGATTTTCCCAACCTGGATTGAAACAGTGGGTTATTTAACAATTGACGGAAATTATATGCATCTTGTTGGCTCCGGCATCAAATTAGGCAAACCGTGTGAGAAAAACATGGATCTTTCCCCAAGCGAATTTCTTCAAATAGGATATAGTAAACGCTGGTAGCTTAGTGACATTTTCAGTGTGCTGTTGTGAGGAAGAGGGTTCTGGTCCACTTCACTCGTCTAGA
The DNA here is from genome assembly GCF_031143425.1 of Pleurodeles waltl. Classification (NCBI taxonomy): domain Eukaryota; kingdom Metazoa; phylum Chordata; class Amphibia; order Caudata; family Salamandridae; genus Pleurodeles; species Pleurodeles waltl. The sequence goes on from NC_090443.1 coordinate 505,914,187, forward strand.
TTGTTTTGATTTTGGACTACCCAATTTTTAGATCTCTGCTGTAGCCTTTGCTGACCGTGTTACTCACTGTAAGCTCTGCAACAATGGATTTGAGTTCTAACCATCTGTGCCCACCTTTTACAATAAGGTCCCCTGCTATACAGCGAGTCTAAGAGGATTTGTGCTGGTTACACGAGAAGGTGCATGCACATGCATTTACACCCACAAGCAAGCTGAGTGGAATGCTGTCTAACTCAGATCAGTATCCGCAGACATGTAAGCAACACAAAAGGATGATGGACTGAGTGTTGAAACTTTTCAAACACTCACCCCCAGTCACATACCTGAATTTAATCCATCGTTCTTCTGCTCACCATGTCACCCAGTTTGGACCCAGTCATATGTAAATGAGTTTGACCCTGTCACCCATGGGAACAGTCCAGCCCGAACTGCCAGGCCAGGTCCTTCCTGGACCAGAAACAAGCATCCTAGGATCAGTTTCAGGGTATCACCCTTCATCAACCAGGCTAGCTTGAATCCAGTAGCACAGTGAGCAAGGGAGCCACATCTGGGCATACCCTTCCCACTTAGGGCAACTTAAGCAACACAAAAGGATGATGGACGGAGTGTTGAAACTTTTCACCCCCAGTCACAGATCTGAGTTGAATCCATCATTCTTTTGCTCACCATGCCACCCCAGTTTGGACCTAGCCATATGCAAATCAGTCTTGACCCTCTTCCCCATGGGAACAGTCCAGCCTGTCATAGGTGGGACTTTAACAAATTGTTTATTGCCTGTGAAGGCCTTATAATTGAAAAGGCCATTTAAAATGCCCATTTCCTTTTGAATATAGTGTGAGTCTATAGTGCTTTGCTGTGAGCATGTAGAGCTCTACTGTATTCACACTGGAGGTGAAAACTCCAACCGATATCAACCTTGCATTGACTCAATCTAGAGAAAAGATGAATGTCTCTATAAGTTTTAAATGGGCCAGAGTGCAAATATAATGTTGATTGTATCATATTTCACTCATTCATGTTCTTTGTGTATTGCAGTATTGTCTTGAGTCAGACCCTTATGAGATTCAGGCTTTGAATTAACTGGTGGGCAAAGTTGTACGGCTTGGGAAGTGCAGGTGGGGCTGTAACCTGCCTTTGTGGCAAAGGGGTGGCAAGGAAGGAAAACCCTCAAGCAAAAGAGATTACCATGATCCCTGACAGAAGCACAGATCTTAGGGTATGGGCAGCCCCCACCTGCTGGAAGGAGGCAGCTGGGTGCCGGAGCTGCAAAGAACTCTTAAGAAAAGGCTGAGGAGATAAAAAAAAAGCAGGAAGGCAGACCCTGAGCCCTCACTCTCCGGAGGAATAAGATTTTGAAAACAAGTTACAGGAAGACCTAAAAACTTTAGAGATCAGAACAATTAGAACTCTACTGGTGGAGCAGAACGCCAAAGAAGGCCATCTGTAGGCCCCACCCACCTGGGTCTGAGGTACTGTATAATTTTACTGCTCATTTGCGGCATATACAGGTGCTGCTTGGCTGGAAAAAGGGGCACAATTTACTCCTAAGGGGAGGTCCAACGATCCAGAGAGAAAGTAAGGGAAAGAGCACGCATAGCATCTCCAGCTTCCCTTGTCATCTACTTCTGGAGAGATCTAGTTCCCTAGGGGAAACCATCTTGGAAGCGGAGGCTCACACTCTAGAACTCTTTCAACTCTACCGGAGGTATCGCTGGGGTATCACCTCTCCCTAATAAATAGGGTTGCCGAGGGATGCCAGAGCCCCCGGAAGCATGCCTGGGTGCATCACCCACTCTATGTGCTCGTGCCAGGGGAAGCAGGCAGCGCACAACAAACCAGTACTCGTCCGCACTGACCCTGGTTGGAGAAAGAGGAAAGTGGTCTCCTGCACCAGCGCACAAGAGCCATGCCAGGCAGGCAGGTAGCCGGCCAAGACAATGAGGTCTGTGGAGTTCGCATGCATCCCCCATGGCAGGTGCTCCGCTTAGGGCCAGGACACCCTGTAAAAATAAAAACTCAGGCCAGTGACCGCTTTAATATTGGTTAGAGAAGAGGAAAGAACAAGAACATATGGAAAGTACAAAACAAACCTGCCTACAATGGTAGGTTTGGGAGGTTACCTAAGCTGTGGAACCTTTCTTTTGTGTGCAGATTGTGAGGCCCTTTTGAGCGTGTCACCATAGGCTTTTCCATCTGCCATTCCTGCATACATTTGTTAGTTTGTGCATAGTATTTAGTAGTGGGTAATAAAGCACATTTCCTTTTTTATATGAAACATCACTGACTGTATAGCAAGTTATGAAATGTTATTTGTCCCCTTACAGCTACAGTGGAGATAGCACTGGCTGTTCACAAGAATACCATCTCAAATATCTGAATCCAGAAGCCAAACAATTTCCTGTTGCATAGTTTTTCGTATAGTGATCTTTGCCGAAGGGCACTTGAACCACACCTGTGCATACGGGTATACATGGCCACTATGAATGAGCTTATGTATTTGCAAAATAGTTTTGCCGGGTTTCTTTAAAAGGACAATAACAGCGGCGGTACAGATTTCCTTTTCATCTTCAGGCCTCCCACATCAGCACATGCGTTCTGCAAGGCTCAGAGGCAAACATGTACCAAAATAGGTTATAAAATTGGTCCGCGCGGTACTTACAAAGCATTGCATGCTGATGATGTCATTGGCAGCGTAAATGCTAAGCATGATGTCATTGTTTGAAGGCCTGCGGTGTCTTGCATGACATTTGTACTCCATGGACACCCTCCTGTACAGATTTCTAGGCACTGACAACCATCCATGGACAAACAGTGTATGAAGTGTCATTTCTGCAAAATGGCACCTATAATGCATTGGGAAATCATAGATTTATTTTGCTCATTGTTTGCACTAGCTTTCATTGGGCAGTAGGATTTCACACAAAGCCAGGGTGCACTATGTTCGTCGATCTGGCTTTGCATGCATTCCTAAGGATGTTTACGCTGATCCCACCCAGTTATGTTCCCTTTGCATACATTAACAGTGTGTTTGCAAGAAGAGACCCAAAGCCATTTCGCACAAGATTGTGTTGCGTGAGTAAAAGAATAGTAATTACAGTAGGAGTTCATTATGAGGGCCCCAGAGTTAGGTGTGTTAAATCCACCCCTACAAACTTAATCATGCCATGGCTATAAGTAACACAGGGGGTGGGCGAGTTAATGCATAATTACTGGTTGAACTGTGTGGTTCAATTGAGAGGTTCCATTTCACTTGTTGAAACTGTTTTCGTATGTAAGACGCTCTTTCACCATAAAATGTGTAGTAAAATCACAAATAAATAAATAAATACATGAAGACTTACTGGGGAATCAATAATTACACATCCTATTGCCCCAGTAATCCCTAATTTATTTATTATTATATTTTAGGAGCAATAAATGCCAGGGGATAAGATTCTATTGGCCAGATACACGAAGCATTGTACCGGTCGCAAAAGGCTCATCGCTTTTTGCCATGTTCACAAGGCAAATTGAGACTCAAAAACTTGTTACCGATTCACATTTTGATTTTGTGATTCAGTATTAGGAAGGGGTGTGTTTAGGGCAACCTTTCCTAATACCAAATAGCACTGGTATATATGATTTTTTTGTGACAGGACTGCAGTCACAAAATATTAATAGAGGTGGTAACACATCCGCAAATAGGAAGGGGTCCCCAAGGGACCACTTCACCTTTGTGAGTGTGGGTGAAAAAATCTTTTGAGAACTTTTCATTTTAGTTTTTGCAATGTACCCAGTTTTCATTTAAGGAAAATGGACTGCATTACAAAAAAATGCTTTATTTAAAAAGCAATCCGAGACATGGTGGTCTGCTGACCCCATCAGGCCACCATTCCTGTTTTTGTGGCCATTTCCAATGTGTCTCAAATTGCGACCTACCCCATGAATATAAATGAGGCAGGAATGAGGCAGCTCCCTTGCAACCCATTTGGGAATCGCAAACAGTATATAGGCCTCTGTAGTGCATTGCAGTTTGAAATTTCCTAATAGGGAATCACAAAAAATGTTACGATTAGAAAATCACAAACTACGTTTTTCATACATCTGGCCCTAGGTGATGTATACCTTTTTAACAGCCAATATTGAGGGCTAGATTTATCAACAGTGCAGTGCAAAGTTACCAAAACTGATGCACATCTGTACAAAGCATTGATTTGGTAATTACTTTCCTGTGTGAACCTGTTTCTTTTTTAGCCTTCACAATTTTTCTTTGATGCAAATCATTTTGGAATCACTCGCATTTGTGTTTTTTTAAATCCTAAATTTTCACTTTGACATCTTTGACATTTTGATTGAATGTCATTGTGGTTTTAGATTTTCCATGCCTTTGCCTAAGTAAATTGCGTTCTTTTAAATTTTACTTTTTGACAGATTTTCCATGCCCATTACCTGAATGTTATTTATAAAAACTCTATATGCATTTCTGCCCAAGTTGTTCTTCATTTTTGGGTACCATGTAACTGTGATTTTCAAACTCTAAAACTGTTAGCCCCTAACTTGAGATACCTCATCTCACTAACAATGGGGTTCAAAAATAGAATGTTGCATAAATCTTAATTGCAAGGTAACTAAAAGATCCCAAGTCAATGGGGGGATAATTTCTACAGACCAGGGATCGTCCAATTACAAACCATTGTACTGTTGTTCTTTACTTTGATTGGTTCAGTTGTTCAACATGCTTAAAGATACAGTGCAAGGATTTTTGATGCAATAGATGGCGTGGCATTTTGCTGCTTCTTCTTGCTGGTAGTTGAGGGACATTGTGAGGTAACAGAGGCAATTTGATTTGTTCTAGAATCTGCCCGGAATGATTATAGGCTCCAGAATGTAGTGATTTGTTAAATCAAAAACTACGAGTGGTAACACAGTATTCCAAGGTTACACAATCACTCTATCTATGTGCTAGAAAAGGCTGTCATGATGGCATGAATGCATCATCTGTTCTTTCCTATGTTGTGGCATCTATTTTTCTGTTTTAGATGACTTCTAGGAGGAATTATGTTATGGCTGGAAGATAGGTCAACTCTTTAAACTAGCCTTGAATGGTTGTCCATTTCTATAGGTTTTCTTGAGCACCAGGAGGGGCTCCTGGGTAATGAGCCGGGTGTACGACAGGGGCTATCCATGGGACATGGTGTTCAATACCCGCTTCAAGAATTGGTTTCGGAATTCCCTGCCCACTAGCATCGCCATCTGGATGACGAACCGGAAGATGAACTCCTGGTTTGACCATGCCAACTACGGCCTGCACCCCGAGGACAGGTATGTTCAGTGGAGGAGTCTGAGATGCACATCAACCCCAGACATTTGTTTCTAATGTTCTCTGTATGTTCATACTCTGCTTTTCTTAAAACCAATTACTATAGTAAACTCTCCTCTCTTTTAAGGTAGCTTTTCACTAGATGAAAACTAGAGTGGGCTTGAGCAAGAACAAACCTGAAATGTAACCACCAACAGCCTTTGATGGTTTGCAAAGAGCATGACCTATGTCTCTCATAAACCCCTAATGTACGATCACTTCTACAAAGTCTGTCAGGGAAGGTTCTGTGTGATAACATAGCGTGCAAAAAACTGTGAGGCCAAATCATAAAGGCAGTTATGAGTATGTGAAGTAGTATGGTACATTCACACATCAATGCCTTTATGAATCATATTCGACATGTCCAGCTCCCTAGTAGCAAAAATGCAGAGAGGCGAATATCCTTTCTATTTGGACTAACTGCACATGCATATTCCCTTTGTGTGCATTTTTTCCCCATTTTAAATGTTTTATGGTCAATTCACACAGGCATCACAAGATGCATTTCGCCCCCCCTTTTTCTTACAAGTTTACATGATTTTTATTCTGGTTTCTGTTACACCCTTTGTGTGAATATTTGGCAGTGGCATGGGATCGATGAATAGGAGTGAAGGTATGCTACTTAGGAATATGAGGTAGCATAAACATATGACAACTTAAAAACTGCATATCTTGTGTTGTGTTGGCAATTATGTAGCACCTCATTCATATTTGAAGCCAGAAACCAAAAAGAAGTGACACTGGTGAACAATCCAAGATCAAAACAAATATTTAAAAATCACGTTTAAACATCCTGTTTATCAGGAACAAGTGGTGAATGCAAAAGCAAACAGAATTCTTCACATCCTTTATACTCCTTAAGAAATACTCACAAGATAATTGATTGTTCAGGGCGACACACTAAGGATTCGCCCTGACCATTTAGACTGCACCATGAATGATCTGAGGATTCTTAGTGATCCAGACCTGCCACCTGGACTGCTCCACATAACCAAAACAAGGAAACTCTGTCCTTTTTCTGTTATTAGGCCCCACCACTATATGGTGACCCAAGGCTCTTGCCTTCCCTCGCTTTAGAGAACCCCAACCCTTTGACTCCACCAACAGTGGAGTCATTTTTTGTTTAAATGTGTGTGTAAGCGGGAGGAAACACTAGAAGAGCACTCTCAGATAAGAAATCCTACTGTGTAAAGACTGGTTGAGGCACAAAAAATAGATATTAGGATTTCAGGTACAGAACATGCAGGCCTCGCCAATAAAGTCCCCTGAAGGCTTTTTTAGGTTTCACCTGCAAGGCGCTTGCGCTGTACTTGCAAAGTCATATGTTACTAAAAATAAAATCTTTAAAGGGACTAAGAATCCGCCCCTACTTTGCGCTTTACTTACCTGAACTTCCCGTTTGTTCTTTCGAACATCGCTCTGTCTCTTGATTTTACTTGCTTTTTATTGACTTGCAGGTCACTTCTTGCTCTACTGCTCTTCTGTTCTGCTTCCTGTTCTGCTTTTGCCATTGCATGGAGTGCGTCTAAAGTACACCTTCTGGTTTTTGGTGATTGGTTACTTGTTAGTGTTTATAGGCAAAAAGATAAACTGAACACAAGTCAATTCACGTTGAAATGTGTGTAAACATGTCGGCCATCTTGCAATGGAGTATAGAGTGCAGATGCAAAGTAAGCAGCAAGTAGGCTCATTCTGTTGTGTTTTTCATTACTTAGGCCCTCATTCCAACCCTGGTGGTCATAGACCGCCAGGGTGGCGAATGACGGAAGCACCGCCAACAGGCTGGCGGTGCTTCGATCGTCATTCTGACCGCGGCGGTACAGCCGCGGTCGCCCAGCCGGGTCCGGTGGTTTCCCGCCGGATTAACCCCGGCTGGGAGAATCCTCCATGGCGGCGCTGCAAGCAGCGCCGCCATGGGGATTCTGACCCCCTTCCCGCCAGCCTGTTTCTGGCGGTTTTCACCAGCTTCACAGGGCCCCATGAAGCTTTTCACTGTCTGCTTAGCAGACAGTGAAAAGCGCGACGGGTGCAACTGCCACCCGCCGGGGTCAGAATGACCCCCTTAATCCCTTTGCAGCCAAGGACGTAATGGTTACGTCCTTGGTTGCGTCTCTGAGGTGCCAAGGACGTAACCATTACGTCCTTGGACCGGCTCATGGGGGTAGCAGTAGCGCTCCTCCCATGAGCCTCACCTTCACACCCACAGGGCAGGGATGGAAGGGGAATCACTTGCCTTTAAACCTCCCCCCCACCACCACCCCCTGTGGCGATTGCGCGCTGACCTCATCAGAGGCAGCCCCCAGCATCCTGCACAGATCGAAGAGAAATGCTTTAGCATTTCTCCTCCAATCACGTAGAGGGTGTGAGAGAGGCATCAAAGGAAAGGAAAAGCCTATCCTTTCCTTTGATGGCTCTCTCAGCGATGCGATCAGGCAGCAGAAATGCCTACTAGACACCAGGGAGTTTGTATTTTTGGTATTTCTGAATAAGGGGAGCAGCTTCTTGGGCAAGGACTGCTCCCCAGGGGCGCAAATTTTTTAGGCCATTTCTGCCCCCCTTGGGACCGATCGGCCTATTATAATTAGGCCGGTCAAACCGCTAGACACCAGGGATTATTTATTAATTTATTTTTGTTTTATTTATTTAGATGTGACAAGGGTTGCTTCCCTGGGGGCAAAATTACTTTAGGCCACTCTGCCCCTTTGAGGGCAGATCAGCCTATTTTTATTATGCCAATCTGCCCCAAGGGGAGCAGAAACCACTAGACTCAAGGGATTTTTTTAATAGGTCAGTTTCACAGGAAGAGGAGCGACTCCTTAGGCAAGGGTCACTCCCCTAGGCACCTAGACACCAGGGATTGGTGTGTGTGTGTTGTTTGTTGGGGCAGCCCCTTGGGCAAGGGTCGCTCCCCATGAGGGCACATTACTGTTGCCCATATCTGCCCCCTTGGGAGCTGATTGGCCTATTTTTGGAAGGCCTATCTGCCCCCAAGGGGGGCAGAAAGCCCACCAAAGACCAGGGAAGATTTTGTTTTTTTTAAAAGAGGGTGGGGGTATGGCCATACCCCCCCCAAATAAATGGGGCCAAAGCTATTCTGACCACCACTGGGCAGATGGGGCAATTACTCCCGCTCCACCCCTGGGGGGTGGTTGAAAGCCTACTAGATGCCACAGAATAAATAAAAAAAATAGTGGGGTGGTGGCTACCAACCAGTATGGGCATGGTTATACCCCCACCCAACCGAAGGGGTGACAGTCATTCAGCTTTCCCCTGCACACTAAAACATCTTATCCCACGGCAAGCAAGAGGACATTTGATTATTTTGGGTTTTGGTTTTACATTTGGGCCAAGAGAGCTTGTCTTACTCTCAAAACCGTCTCACGTGGAGTAGTGAGGGGTGCCCTTTTTGGACTTTGGGACGCTGTCATGTAGAAACATCCACAAGATCTAGACACATCTGAAAACTAAACATCTGGGTGAGTCCAAGGTTGTGTGCTTCACATGCGCACCATTTTCTTACCCACAATGCCCTGCAAACCTCCAACTTTGCTGGAAATCACACATTTTCCCCACTTTTTTGTGATGGAACCTTCCGGAATCTGCAGGAATCCACAAAATTCCTACCACCCAGCATTGTCGCATCTATACCGATACAAATTCTGCCCCAATTGTCAGCCTAAAAATGTTTTTTTTCCAAACTGGACCTGCTTTGGTTCCCATCAATTTTGACATGTTTCTGGTTCTTCCCTATCACAGGCACTTGGCCCACCTACACAAGTGAGGTATCATTTTTACCAGGAGACTGAGGGGAACGTTGGGTGGTCCCACACAGAAATGTGGGAAAATGTGATTTTTTAGCTAACTTTGAGGTTTGCTGAGGATTCGGGGTAAGAAAACACTGGGGATCCACGCAAGTCACACCTCCCTGGACTACCTCGGGTGTCTAGTTTTCAGGAATGAGAGGGTTTGGTCGGTATCCCTATATGGCTGCTGAGCCCAGGACTAAAAACACAGGTGCCCCCCGCAAAAACAGGTAGTTTTGTATTTCATAATTTTGATGTGTCCACATAGTGTTTTGGGGCATTTCCCAATGTTTGATAGGTTTTCCTAGGTGCCGGCTGAGCTAGAAACCAAAATCCACAGCTAGGTACTTTGCAAAAAACAGCTCTGTTTTCTTTGGGAAAATGTGATGTGTCCACGTTGTGTTTTCGGGCATTTCCTGAAGCGGGACTAGGTCTCCCCACACAAGTGAGGCACCATTTTTATCTTGAGACTTGAGGGAACGCTGGGTGGAAGGAAATTTGTGGCTCCGCACAGATTCCAGAACTTTCAGTCACCGAAATGTGAGGGAAAAGTGGTTTTTTTTGTGCCAAATTTTGAGGTTTGCAAAGGATTCTGGTTAACAGAACCTGGTGTGAGCCCCACAAGTCATCCCATCTTGGATTCCCCTAGGTGTCTAGGTTAAAAAAATGCACAGGTTTGGTAGGTTCTCCTAGGTGCCGGCTTAGCTGGAGGCCAAATCCACAGCTGGGCACTTTGCAAAAAACAAGTCTGTTTTCTTTGGTAAAATGTGATGTGCCCACGTTGTGTTTTGAGGCATTTCCTTTCACGGGCACTAGGCCTACCCACACAAGTGAGTTACCATTCTTATCTGGGGCATTGGGGAAATTCTGGGTGGAAGGAAATTTGTGGCTCCTCTCAGAATCCAGAACTTTCAGTCACCGAAATGTGAGGAAAAAGTGTTTTTTTGTTTTGCCAAATTTGGAGGTTTGCAAAGGATTCTGGGTAACAGAACCTGGTGAGAGTCTTACAAGTAACCCCATCTTGGATTCCCCTAGGTGTCTAGTTTTCAAACATGCACAGGTTTGGTAGGTTTCCTTAGGTGCCGGCTGAACTAGAGGCCAAAATCCACAGCTAGGCACTTTGCAAAAAACAGCTTTGTTTTCTTTGGGAAAATGTGATGTGTCCACGTTGTGTTTTGGAGCATGTCCTGTTGCGGGCACTAGGCCTACCCACACAAGTGAGGTACCATTTTTATGGGGAGACTTGGGGGAACGCTTAGTGGAAGGAAATGTGTGGCTCCTCTTAGTTTCCAGAACATTCTGTCACCGAAATGCGAGGAAGAGTGTTTTTTGGGCCAAATTTTGAGGTTTACAAAGGGTTCTGGGTAACAGGTGAAGTCACCCCATCCTGGATTCCCCTAGGTATCTCGTTTTAAAAATGCACAGCTTTGGTAGGTTTCCCTAGGTGCCGGCTGAGCTAGAGGCCAAAATCCACAGCTAGGCACTTTGCAAAAAACACATCAGATTTCAATGTAAAAATGTGATGTGTCCATGTTGCGTTTCCCGTCGCAGGCACTAGACCTGGGGGAACACAGAATAGAAAAACAAGTGTTATTGCCGCTTGTTTTTCTCTACATTTTTTCCTTCCAAATGTAAGACAGTGTGTAAAAAAGACATCTATTTGAGAAATGCACTGTAATTCACATGCTAATATGGGGACCCCGAAATTCAGAGATGTGCAAATAACCATTGCTTCTCAACACCTAATCCTGTGCCTATTTTGGAAATACAAAGGTTTCCTTGATATCTATTTTTCACTCTTTATATTTCAGCAAATTAATTGCTGTATACCCGATATACAATGAAAACCCATTTCAAGTTGCAGCTCATTTATTGGTTCTGGGTACCTAGGGTTGTTGATGAACCTACAAGCCCTATATATTCCCGCAATCAGAAGAGTCCAGCAGAAGTAATGGTATATTGCTTTAAAAAATCTGACATCGCAGAAAAAAGTTACAGAGTAAAACTGTTTTTTCACCTCAATTTCAATTTATTTTTATTTCTGCTGTTATTTTCTGTAGGAAAACCTTGTAGGATCTACACAATTGACCCCCTGCCGAGCTTAGGATTTTGTCTACTTTTCAGAAATGTTTAGCTTTCCGGGATCCAGCACTGGTTTCACACCCACTCTGTCACTAACTGGAAGGAGGCTAAATGCACAAAATATAGTAAAAATGGGGTATGTTCCAGTAAAATGACAAATTTGTGTTGAAAAATGTGTTTATCTGATTCAAGTCTCCCTGTTCCTGAAAGCTGGGAAGATGTTGATCTTAGCACCGCAAACATTAGCATTTGTTGATGCCATTTTTCAGGGGAAAAAACACAAGCCTTCTTCTGCAGTCCTTTTTCCCATTTTTTGTTTTTTAAACACATTTTTGCTGTATTTTGGCTAATTTCTTGGTCTCCTCCATGGGAACCCACAAATTCTGGGTTCCAAAAAAGGACACAAATTTGTCAGGGGTAGCTTATGTGGACAAAAAGTAATGAGGGCCTAAGTGCGAACTGCCCCAAATAGCTAAAAAAAAGGCCTTGCACCTGAGAGGGAAAAGACCTGGCAGTTAAGGGGATAATAATTACATTTGTGATGAGTTACAGTTGTAAATATTAAAATTATTTGTGAGTTTGTTTCTTAAGTTAACAGTCTGGGCCTCATTACGAGACCTGGCGGAGGGGATTACTCGTCCCAAACGTGCCGGATATCCCGCCCACCGTATTACAAATTCCATTGTATCCTATGGAACTTGTAAAACAGTGGATGGGATATCCGTCACTTTTGGGACAGAGTAATCTCCTCCGCCAAGGTCATAATCAGGCCCTCACTCATTTTTATAGAAAAGTAATTTGTATAATTGGGCAACGTTTTATTTCGAATTGTTATTCTCTCAGAGACTTATTAACAAGCAGTCACAAGTGCAGTTATCTTGCAGGCACTAGGGCCATGATTTGAATGGGGCAGCAGGTGCATTGGCACCTGGGCCAAAAGTTGTCAGAACTCCTCTAAACATCAGATATTGCTATACTTTACTACTAAACAGGCAGTCAGAATTGCAGTTATCTTGCAGGCATTAGGGTCATGATCTGAATGGTTTAGCAGCTGCAATGGCACTGGGTCCACAGGGAGTCAGAACCCCTCTAAACACAGAGTATTGCTGTATTTTACAACTAAACCAGCAGTCACAAGTACAGTTACCTTGCAGGCAATAGAGTCATGATTTGAATGGTGCAGCACGTGCCATGGCACTTGGGCCAAAAATTGTCAAAACTCCTCTAAACACCAAATATTGCAATATTTTACTACTTAACAGGCAGCTACAAGTGCAGTTATCTTGCAGGCACTAGGGCCATGTTTTGAATGATGCAGCAGGTGCAGTGGCATCAGAGCCATAAGGTGTCAGAACTCCTCTAATCACAGATTGCCAAATTTTACTACTAAATAGGCAGTTTCAAGTCCAGTTATCTTGGAGACAACAATAGAGTCATGATTTGAATGGTGCAGCAGGTGCAGTGCCACAGTGCCAAAAACCTCTAGGAACCGCACTAAACACAAATTATTACTAAACTTTACTTCTAAACAGGCAGCCACAAGTGCAGTTATCCTGCAGGCGTTAAGGTCATGATTTGAATGGTGCAGCAGGTGCAGTGGTACCAGGGCCAAAAGTTGTCATAGCTCCTCTAAACACCAAAAACTTCTATATTTTACAACTAAACAGGCACTCACAAATGCAGTTACCTTGCAGTTAAAAAGGGCATGATTTGAATAGTGCAGCAGGTGCAGTGGCACTTTACTAACTACACATTACTACATTACTATACCCTAATACACTGCTATATTAAATAAGGTACAAATTACAAGTTTGGAACCCGGGGATATTAATTCAACATACATCACAGCATAAACAACTATTAACGGTTTATCTAAATTAAAACAAAGTTTAATAATTATAATCCAGTTAATATGATAGAATGCACAAGAAAAAACAAAGGCGAAACCTGTTGGCGTTGCCAGTGCTTTTTTCTGTTTGGAAACATAATTGTAGTCTGGTGATTTAAAATGTAATACCCCATTGTGTGTCTTGTGTAATTCCAAGTTTGGTGGAAGCACTGGCCCAGATTTAAGAGGGCCTAGTGCCTCCTTGCGCCACATTATCTTCATCTTTTCCTGCTAATGTGGCCCAACGTGGCCAAAATTGCTGCTCCAGATTTACAAAGTGGCACAATGCATTCATTGTGCCACTTTGTGACCCTTTGCACCACATTATGCCAGCGTCAGGCTTAATATATGCAAGGGGGTCATACCCCCATTAGAGGGGGCCGAAAAAATGGTGCACAGAAATCTAAAAGATTTCTTTGTGCCTTTTTTTGTGCCATTTTTAATGCCTGCCCAAAGCAGACGTTGAAAGGGGGCACACAATAATTTATAATGGGCCCCTAAGTACTGTTCAGGGTTTCCACCAAACATTTGGTGCTCACCCTTAACAGTACATCAATAGCATCAAAAAGTTTTATGCTATTGCCCCCTACCCTGCGCCATGGTGCGCCGTATTTTAAATACGGCACACACATGGTGGCGGCAGGAGCGCTTAGGGGCACAAAACAAGTGGCGCTGCACTGGGTGCAGTGCCACTTTTAAATCTGCCGCATTGTTTCTGGCCGAAGAGGGAATTGAGGAGGTCATATCCCCCACACCATTAGGGCACTCAATCAATTGAAATGGTGGTAACATTACTAGGTGCAAGTGGGCCAAAAAGGGAATTGCATCAGGAAGTTATCCTGCTTAGGACTGCCATACGAGGGACCATGGTTGTGGGTGGAGAAATAGGAAAGTATTCCTGACACAGAAGGTGAAAATTCCTTGCACATCAGGGCAGGGATTTTCCGATTGCTGAGCAGTCTGTAACAAGACCAGGTCCTGCTTTGCATTCAAAAGTGCATATATCTCACTAGCTGATGCACTTTCAGTGATGAGATTTACATCAGCCAAGTGTAGATTTCGAAATATCTCAGCGGTCGCCAACCAGGTGGTTGGAGATTTGGGTATCCTCCAAGCAGTAGGGCTTAAGTGCTGCCCTTCAGGCTCTAACTGAGCCTATGAGCGTGGTATGTATGGTGTCTATTGCAAGGTCATAGTGCATGCAGCACAAAATGGCGATTCCCTTCAGCTGCACCTCAGATCCTGTCACTGTTGTTGGTGCTCTCAACAACACTTCTTCATGATCCTGCGGACATACCACTCTCTTTGTATGGCTCGTGTGTATCCAGATTGGAAGTCCTGCACACTTCACAGCTGTCATAGTTGTCAGGACCACCTGATATGGACCTCTCCAGCGTGGCACTAAGCACGTCTTATGAACATGTTTTCAGACAACGACCCAGTCTCCGGCTCTCAGATTGTGCCCAGGATCATGGATGGGTGGCAGGGTGGTCGCCTGCACCTGCTGAGAGAAAGAGCGAACCACATCAGCCAGACCCTTGCAGTAGTCCAACACCATATAATCTGTTATATTTACAAGTGCATTGGCTGGAACTGCTGGTAATCTCATTGCTCTTCCCATGAGGATCTCATGGGGTGACAGCCCTGTCTTCCTGTCAGGCGTAGTCCTCATCGACATCAACACCAAAGGCAATGCACTTGGCCATTTCAGATTCCTAGCTGCACGCATCTTAGCAATTCTTGATTTCAAGGTACCATTCATCTGTTCCACTAGTCCTGATGCTTCAGGGCGATAGCTACAATGCAACTTTTGCTCGATGTTTAGTGCTACACATAAGAGTTTAATCACCTCGTTGTTGAAGTTAGTTCCCCTATCTGATTCTAAAGAGATCGGAAACCCGAAATATGGTATCAACTCCCTGAGCAACAGCTTTGCTACTGTGAGACTGTAATTCCTTCTTGTAGGGTATGCTTCAATCCAATGACTAAAAACGCACACAATCACCAACACGTTCTTCAAACCTCCACATGCAGGCATCTCAATGAAATCCAATTGCATTCTGATGAATGCACCTCCTGCTCTTCCAATATGGCTCAAATTTACCACTGTTCCTTTTCTCACATTTAGCTACTGACAAATTATACAGCGATGACATACTGCCTCTGCTGCCTGCCTAAACATGGGATTGAACCAATCAATCTTGAACAACCGAACCATGGCATCCCTCCCAATGTGTCTGACCATGATAATAATGGACCATTTGCGACAACAAACTTTTGGGCAGGACCATCAGACCCTCTTCTGAAACCCAAATCTCATCAGGACATTTTACACATTTTAATTTGGACCAGAGTCGTTTCTCTTCCTTATCAAAATTACTTTGCAATGTTTTCAATTCTTCCAAAGTATCGATCACTTTCAATGTAAAACTTGTACATGTTTTATCTTCTTCTGACATCAATTCCCACTTGTCTTTAAACGATATACAGTTCAATGCGCAAAACCTTGCGACTTGATCCGCATATCCATTTCCCTGTGAGATGTAGTCCTGTATCTTCTGATGTGCACTGCATTTTACCACGGCAATTTCTTCAGGCAACTGTAATGCATACAGCAATTCTTTTATTCTGTCGCCATTTCTTACTGGTGAACCAGTAGAGGTCAGGGAACTTCTTTGTGCCCACAGCTGACCAAAATCATGAACAATTCCAAATCCATATTGGCTGTCAATATAGATTGTGACTCTCAGTCTTGCAGACACATGGCATGCTCTAGTAAGAGCTACCAATTCTGCTACTTGTGCAGAATATACACCCCAAAACCAAGAAGCTTCTAATGTGCTTCTAATATCCTGCTCTCAATGTCCTGTTACCATCTCGTGGGACATGAGCCATATACAAAGACAGTTTGGTCATTTTCTTCCAATCGTGTATCTCTGATGTCTGGCCTTGGTTTTGTACACAGTTCAGTTACCTCAAGACAATCATGCTCAATAACTTCCTCCTTTTCAATTTCAACAGTATCACTTGGAAGTAATGTTGCCAGGTTCAGCACTGCACATCTTTTCAATGTTACATTTGGAGCACGTAGAATACTCGTCTCATACCGTGTCAGTCTGGCACCAGTCAAATGCTGTGTTTTCGTTAGTGTCAGTAAAATCTCAACAGAGTGAGGAACCATTACCGTCAGAGGGTATCCTATCACTACTCCCTCACATTGAGAAAGGCTCTGACCAACTTGTTCAACAGCACACAAACAACCTGGTAAGGCTGCTGCAACTGGGTCCAAGGTAGGTGAAAAATAAGCTACTGGGTGATAAGCACCTCCATGGGCCTGTGTCATGACAGACAAAGAACAAGCATCACGCTCATGACAAAACAATGTGAATGGCTTTGTGTAATCAGACATTCCCAGCTCTGCACAAACTCTCTCTCAACTCAGTAAATGCTTTCATCTGATCTTCATCTAGGGTTATGGGATCTGTAATCTCCTTATGTGTCAGCTGCTGCAATGGTTTGGCAATCTCAGTAAAATTTGGAATCCACTGACGACAATAGCCTATCATTCCCAGAAACATTCTGACATCTCTCTGTGAAGTCGGTGGATTTCTCTGCAATATCATTGTAATCCTCTCTCTGGAAATTCTCCTTGACCCTTTCTCAATTTGGTGTCCCTGGTATTTTACTGATTTCTGACAGTACTGCAATTTGAAAGGTGACACTTTATGTCCAAATTTTCCCAAATGATTCAATAGGGCAATCGAGTCGTACTTACAGTCGTCCCTTGTTTTGGAAGTGGTCAGCAAATCATCAATGTAATGCACTAGAGTCGATTGATACGGTAGTTCCAACATCTCCAAATTATTTTTCAAAATCTGATTGAACAGAGACAGTGACTCCGTATACCCTTGTGGAAGCCTGCTCTAGCTGTAGACCCTGTCTAGGAATTTGAAACTAAAAAGAAACTGACTATCCTCATGAAGAGGCACAAAAAAGAAAGCTTGTGACAAATCAACCACTGTGAACCACTCTGCGTCGCATGGAATCTTAAACAATATTACTGCTGGGTTCGGTACTACAGGACAACACTTCACCACCATGTCATTGACTTTTCGAAGTCTTGCACAAAGCGCACTTTCCCACATGACTTTTTTAAGCCCATTATCAGTGAATTACATGGACTGCTCAACACTTCTTTCAAAACCCCTTGTTTCAGAAAATCTCCAATTATCTGCACCACTTTCATCAGAACATCTTGTGCCATGTTATATTGTGGAAGCTGCGGAAACACTACATTAGGTTTCAACGTCATCTTAATCGGTTCCACTCCCTTGATCAATCCCACTTCTTTACCTGTCAGATCCCACACATTTTCCTGTACTGTTCCCTGCAAGTCTGCATGCAATTCTTTCACAGTAAACATCGGGAAAAACTCAATCAACGGGTACTCTTCATTAATGCCTTCATTCTCAGTTTCAGGAGTTTGTTCTTCCCCATCATCACTATTTGTCTGAACCGCTATTCCAGCAGTTGAACAATTAATCGAACATCTGGTTTTACACAATAAGTCCCTTCCCAGTAGGGATACTGGACTCGAGTCACAAACTACAAACTTATGTAGTCCGTGGAAGTTGCCAATCTGGACCTACACTGGATCTGTGATCAGTTTTATCAACTGTCTGTTTGCTACTCCCACAACCTGAACTGTTCTGCCTGAAAGAGGTAAGTTTAGAACTTCTGCACTTCTCACTGTAGAGCGTGTAGCTCCTGTGTCCCCTAGGAATGAAACCCTGTGACCCATCACCTTTCCTTTCATAAAAGGTCCTCGTTGATCTACTTCTAATGAAGCTGCAAGTATACATGGCTCTTCATCCGAACTAATACTCAGCCAATCATCGTTTATTTCATTCTCACTATGTAATGGGAATTAGTGGACTGTATCACTACTTCTGTCTTGCCTCTGTCCTGTGACCTGCTGAGTAAGCATCATCTGTTGCTGTTCCATCGGGGCTTGAGGTATCTGCGTTTGCTCTCTAGGTACCATAGGAACCTGCTGCTGCATTGGTTGCAGCTGTGTTACTTGTGCACGCGGCGTTTCACCTGCTGCATGGGTTGAAAATTCTGCACTTGATTCTGAAGATTCAGATTAAGTCCTCTCATTCTAGGGATTTTCACAGTTTGAAATGTATTGACATCACCACTTTGCTGAACAACACCATCCTGCACCATCGACGGACACTCCCGCTTCCAGTGTCCCACGTTGATACAGTAAAAAAAATGTCATCCCTTGCACATCATTTTAAACCACTAATGTATTCAAATCCGGTCCATGATTCATGTTGATCCCACGACCTCTGCCTCTCACCTGGGGTTGGAACATAACAATTCCCTGTTGCTGCAGTATCTGTTGCACTAAAGCTCCCTGCACTCCATTTTGAGCTGCCTTAATCTGCATCACCATGGCTTTCTCCTTCAACTTTTTCTGCTTCAACTCAATCTCATCACTACAGTATTTTGCATACTGCAATACCTCATCAATTGGTTTCGCTTGCCAGCAAATCAAATGACTCTTAATCATCTGACCTATTTCAGGTCTCAATCCTTCCACAAACCTGAACATAAAGTGCAACATGTCCTTCAACTCAATTGCTTCCTTACCACTGTACTCCTTGAACGCTTTCAGTAATCTCTCATAGTAGGTATGTATCTACTCCTTTACTTCCTGCACTGTCCTGTCAATTCTCTGCAAATCAATATTTTTAGGTGAAATTCTCATCTTTAGGAACTCAATCACCTTATAATAAGGCTTCATTCAGGTGATGGTGCACCTGTGACTCTATCTCTTTCCAGTCCACTCATTGGCCGATCCACTGCTCTCTTGCACTCAACCACAAGTCAGCTGAAACCACTATCTCCAATAAAGTACTCAAGTCTTCCCACAGACACTTAGAAAGTTTTACAAATCTATCTGTCTGCTGGTACCACTCAACCGGTATCTCTCTTAGTTTTGGAAAATAATTTGTGAATGACAAAATATCACTCCTGTGCCAAGGGACATGAACTAATTTCCCTCCTGGAATTTCCCTCTTTGGCAAGAGTTTTACTGGATCCTTTTCTTTCTAAACGCTTTCAGACCCTTCCTGTGAATCTCCTGTGTTTCCGTTTATCCTTCTTCTTTGCCCATCTACCTTCCCACTTCTCTAATGCTCCCCAAATCTGAGCACTCTGTAATAACTCTCTGAGATGCGCTTTCATCCCTGGTGATCTCATGTGTTCAAAATCTTTGCCTCAAAATCTAACCTGTAACTCCTTTTCCATTGCTTTGTTTTGTTTTCTCAATTTTTATGTCATGTTTATCTGCCAGGTCTGCTCATTTCTGATGTATTTTGCTAACTTCTTTCGTAATTCTCAGACACAAGTATCTCAGCTCTTCTTCAGTATAGGATTCTAACCTATTCACTCCCATCGATCCCTCAACTAGTTCCGTTATCTCTATAGCCAGTCTAGCACGATTAATCTGCTCTTCACCCTTGGATGTATTTCGGGGAGTGTTCAGAATATCCAATCACTCATTCAGTTGCTGTGCTGTCAATCCCTGTAACAAGATGTTACTTGCACTTGGCATTGGCACCTGTTGTACCACTGCACCTGGAGTTTGCGGTGTCAAAAGCTTCAAGCTCTGACTTACACTCGGGCCATTTACCGCATCTGGAAGCGCAACAAGTGGACTAAGGTCCCTTAACAGTCTAGATCCATCATAGGTCTAACCCATAGATGAAAGCACCTGCACATGCTCTCTCACCCCCTCTTGACAAGACTTTGTGACATTTCACCTGGTTCTTCTGCAATCGGCTTCTTTTGCGCAAATAATGGTACCTCTAGACCAACAGTAATTGGCAAGAATATTGCATCTGGTGCCGCTCTGACACCTGCATTTTGTGTTAGGGCTACTCCCATACTCTGATTCATCACTGGTGTCACATCTGACTGTGTCCCTATCATTTGTGTGAACTTCGGCAAACCCTGTGGCTGTGCCTGAGGCAACAACATTGGAGTCGGCTCAGTCTGAACTAGCATTGGCCTTGGAACCACTTGTTCCACAGGAACCACTAAGTTTGAAGTTGTCTCAAGAATTGGTACTCCTGGATACATTCTCTGTATTGGAGGTGGGTGCATCTGCGCTTGGACCACCAAAGTAGTCACTGCATTAGGAGTACTCTGCACTACCCTGTGTTGCTTCACTCTTCAGAATAACAGAACTATGCACTTCAGGATAGTTTAGGGCACAATGTGAAACAATCACTCTCAAACACCTTAGTAAGTAGAATAATCAAGTTTATTTATGGGGTAAGTTCTCACATAGCAAAACTGACCACACTAATATATCATGAAAAATAACATGAGAATAACTGTAAGAATAACTGTAAGAATATAAACACGCTGTGATATCATGAAAAATAACACGAAAATAACTGCAAGAATAAGTGCATATAACACACGCACACACAATATGCTTCAATACTTTTATAAATTGAAAGGCTTCACCGAAAAGAGATTCTGCATCCCTCCGCCGCACACAAAGCCAGGGAACCCAAATCGACTGGCACAGGGAGTCTCCTTCGGGACAATCAGTCCTCCTGGCGTTGCGTCCAACCCAGAAGAGAGTTCCTAAACCAGTCCATCCAGGCTCCTGACCTTTATAGTAGTTACTAACGTCCAGGAGTCTTTTCTAGAAAAAGACCCCCTCCTTTACAAATTGTGCAATCGGCGGTACCTTGTTCACCCTTCGAGACGTCTCCTCGGAACGGGCCAGGTTCCCAGAAGAGGGCTCCAAGGTGAAGCTTGCATTCCTCCTTGAGTACAGGTGCATCCCCCTGTTGTCCTAACTGATAGCTTGTGGAATGTAAATAGCGCCCTTCGTATCAGGGAGATGGAGCGAAGTTGAGCAGAAAAACACCCCACCCTGCAGCTTGCCGAAGCTTGTGGAAAAACACAGAACAGTGCTTTATGCACAGAACCAGACTCGACAAAATGGAGTTGTGAACCAATGTAAAATGGAAGCAAAGGCCAATGGTCCATAGTACATTTCATTGTTCTTACCCTGCACCACTGTTCACCTTGCACGTAGTGCACTTGCACGTAGTGCATGTAGCAATACATTCCACCATTGGACCATTTGGCCATCTTACAACTAAGTATATCCTATAAGCTGAAATGGCAATGCTCTTGGGCGACACTGAGATAGAAGATTAGGCACACACTGAATACAACAACATAACGAAATTAAAATAACTATTTTGATAATGATTACACTAAGGATATAACGCAGTTGGCCTAAATTAGGCAGCCATCCAAAAACCCAGTCCCACCACCCCTTGTCAACATACTGCTGCACCCCCTTTACTAACTTATGCAGGGCATCTATGTGGGAGTTGATTGATATGGAGTGGTCGGATAAATTAAAACAACACAACCCTTCAAAATCGCTGCAGCCATGGTTGTGTTTAAGCAGTAAATAATCAATAGCTGCGCGATTCTGCAAAGCAGCTTTTCTAGTTCCCTGTACATCTAGTAACAGCTCAGCTAAAGCAGCTGATGTATAATTAATATTCTTAACTACTAAACATGCAAGTTTATTAATAACTCTGGTATTATACGCTGCGAGCCCTGACACCCCTACGATAGAACCAGCTAAACTGACATATTCCGTTTTGGAAAGCAATGACATTTCAGAATCACAGTCTGTAGGCAATTGAATAGTGTCTCTGGTATAGAGGGGGTGTAGAGCAGTATCCATAGGAAACATGAGAAAGCCTAAGGGTGTCCCGGCACAAGGCCTTCCAGTTAGATTGGCTGGGATATAGGTAAAAGAGATGTTACCACATGAAAAGAGCCAACCTTTAGGCAACTTAACGTTTTGAATGTGGCTGGCAGCAGGCACCACATTCTGGCAGCACATTGAATTATTTACATTCAAACAGGTCAGGTCATTTCGTGAGTGGCACAATGTCCGTTGTGCAGCAGTTAAGTTTTTGTCTCTCTTCTCCAGTTTAAGCTGAGCACATTTACCTATTTTTATAGGATCACAGGTCAATGAATAGCACACATCTCCATTTGAGATGTTAAACGTGAGTATGGATGTCATGTTCCTCCACAACCGCCTGCCCACCTCCGGTCAATGACGGCAGTACTCATAGAGTGACAGATGGGTGCGAACGTCACTCACATCCACCATTCCATCTTGGTTTGTATCGTTAAAGATGTGCAATAATATAGCAGCAGGAGTGGGCACCGCCACTAGACACGTGGTAATCAGATCTTGAACGCTTCGCATGTTACTCATACAGAAGTGAGATACATTCAGCACTTCCTGCGCCAGATGAATCCAAACATTGTTCGGTTGATGTAACAGCGTCAGCATCTGTGGCTGACGATTGAATCTTTGGGCTATGAGCCCCTCCCGCTCCCCGGTGGAGCCTCCCGAAATGGCTCCATACACCACACTCATCACACAGGCACCCCACAGGATGATCTGAAAAGAACAAAAGACAAAACATGTATTATCATTCTCGCAAATAGCGTTTGTCAGCGGGAACATGTTCCCATTTGTCTTGACCAGCAGCATAACTACAGGACATTGTCTGGTCCAATGGCAATGACATCAGCGGGTTGAGGAGGGTTATTTGGGGATTCAATCCACACTTTGGCCCCTGGGTTCTTGTCAGTAGATCCAAACCCTCCTTTGCCTCTTACAGTGAGAAGGGCTGGGGGCACTCCCCTTCTTGACAACACCTCCATAAACCGGCATGATGACAATTTGGGCAACGCGATCACCGGGTTGCACCACTAGGTCTGTGTCACCACTGTTCAATAGAATCACTTTCAATTCGCCCTGGTAGTCTGCATCTATCACGCCTCCTAAACTTTGGATGCCTCTCGAGGGGCGATAAGACCATAATGCTCAGGGGGAATCTGAATTCCAACCCCTGTTTCAATCAGAGTGATGTCTCTAGGCTTCAATCGATGCATGTGTAAAGCATACAGGTCAAGTCCTGCAGATTCTGGTGTAGCTCGATATGGGGCCAAAGCTCATGGAGCTATTTCCCAATACACTATGGTATTGCTTGCTGTAAATGGATTAATCTGTAAAGCAGGTGTGAGCATTCTCATGAGAGGTGTCTCGGCATTCGTAAGGGGTCGGTTGTTCAGAATTTGCAAAGCATCGTACAAATTATCCCTCCATCCCTTCAGTGTCCCATCAGACAGTTTGCGTAACTGTTCTTTCAACAACTCATTCATTCTCTCAATCAGTCCCGCTGCTTGTGGGTAGTAAGGTATGTGAAAAATCCACTCAATGTTGTGTTGTACACAATAGTCCTGCACTAGTCTGCCCTTGAAGTGGCTGGCGTTATCACTTTGAATTTGGAGCGGCACTTTATAATACAGAATCAATAGATCTAATGTTTTCTGGGTGCTCTGCTGAGTTGCGCGCTTGCAGGGAAAGGCTATGAGATAACCAGAGTAAGTATCCACCACTGTGCAGGCATACTGACACCCTCTGCTCACTGGCATTGGTCCAATGTAATCAATCTGCCATATCTGTCCTGGCAATTTACCTCTGCCTAACTGGCCTCTCACCACTTGTGGGACCGGTCTGTGCTGTGTATGCTGACAAATGGGACATTCAATGATTGCTGTTTTAATTAAATCTAGGGGAAGATGCATCCCTCTAATCTCTGCCCACCTGTGAGTAGCTTTTTCTTCAAGATGTCCACATTTCTGGTGTGCCCATTTAGCCATTCCCACCAAATCAGAATTCTGCACCTCCACTTCAGCCTCTTGAATCTTGGCTCGATCGTCTGCAAGACAATTGAACCATCGGTCTAATAAATCAGTTGGACAGTGAGCGTCCACATGATAGACTGTCACAATGCTTTGAGGTAACATTTCCTAGATCTCCTGCCATAACTCCTTCCCCCATACCTCTTTGTTATGGATTTTGTACTGATGTGCATGCCACGTGGGAAGCCAAGTAGCTAACCTATTGGCGGTAGACCAGGAATCTGGATAAATGTGACATTTTCCGGGTAGCTCTTGTTTCAAAGCTTGATACACAGCTTAAAGCTCTGCAAACTGGCTACTTCTTCCCTGTCCTGTAGTTGTTAAAAGCTTTTTTGTAACAGGATTATAGGACACTGGTTTCCAGTGCCTTTTCGCTCCAACATATTTTGCTGAGCCATCTGTGAACCACACATGTTTTTTATCATCTGCAGACAAGTCTGCGAACGGCTGGCCCCACCCTACTGGAGATTCACACACCAGAGGTACATCGTGCAATATTTCTGAGTTCTCCACGGGAGCCTGCGCTACCTGCGCATGCAAAACGGCAGTTCCTTTTGGACCCGCTCGTGCCCTGTCCTGGACATACCATTTCCATTTTATAATGCTGGCTTCCTGTGCATGCACGATTCTGTGAGTTTTAGGAGAACTCATCACCCACTGCCTGATGGGGTTTCAGGTCTTAAAATCACATTATGTCCCAGTGTAATTTGCTGGGTATCAACCAGAGCCCAATAGCAAGCCAGCAGCTGCTTCTCAAAGGGAGTGTACCGCTCTGCTGCCTCGGGTAACTTCTTTGTCCAAAATACCAGGGGCACCCTCTTTCTTCCTTGTTTTTGCCATAAACTCCAATTAGCATGCTGCCCCTGGACTGTCACATTCAGCTCAATGTCTCCCTCCCGAATCGGCCACAAATCCAAAGCATGCTGAATGGCATCTTTCGCCAATTCAAACGCACGCTGCTCCCGCTCTCCCCATTCAAACGCTTGCTTCTTTCGTTTAACTTTGTACAATGGGGCCAAAATCTGAGACAAATGGGGTATATGCTGTCTCCAGTACCCGAATAGTCCAATAAAACTCTGGGCTTCCTTCCGATTTCGCGGCACTGCAAATTCTTTAATCTTTTGTTTCACTTTTGGCAACACTTCTCTGTGTCCCTGATTCCACTGAATGCCCAAAAATTACACGCTCTGAGACGGTCCCTGCACTTTCTCGGGGTTAATCTCCCACCCTTTATTCTACAAATGTTCCACCACCCTGTCTAGCCGAATCTGCACCTGTTCTTGTGTCTCTCCCTGCATCATCACGTCACTCTATGTAGTGGGAAATTTGCACTCCGGGAACCACTGGTACTTCATCCAAATGCTCTGCCACCAGCCGGTGACAGATAGTGGGGCTATGTAAATACCCCATGGGCAATCTACAGAAGGTGTACTGGTGCCCCGCCCACTGGAATGCCAGCTGGGGCTGGCTCTCAGTGGCTATTGGTATCGTGAAGAACGCATTGGCAATGTCAATTGTGGCATACCAAGCCCCACTGTGTTTCTGTATGTTTTCAATCAAGGTAATGGTGTCTGGGGCCGCCGCAGTCAGAGAAGGGGTATACTTATTCAACTGGCGATAATCATTACAAATCCTCCAACTGTTATCACTTTTGCGAACAGGCCAGAGGGCATTATTCCACGCAGTGGTGATGGGAATTATTACTCCGGCCTCCAGTAAGTCATGTATAGTTTGGCTAATCTCTTCATGTCCTCCCGGTATTCTGTACTGTTTCATTTGAATCACCTTAGTGGCTTGGGGAAGTGTTACTGGAGGAATCTTCAACAGCCCCACCCTCGTGGCGGCTATTGATATAAATCTTTTGGAACCAAATTGATAACATCCATCTTCCAAATGTAGGGTCATCCCTTTCAAAATGTCAATCCCAATAATTTACTCGGAAATGGGCACAATCAAGACAGTGTATTCCCTCTTTGGGAGTGCCCCTATTTTCATGGGAACCACTATCTGCACTGCTGGGGTTTCTTTTCTGCCCAATCCCGTAATGGTGAAGTACTGTCCCTTGAATTTTCTTGGGTTTCCATGAATGAAAGCGGCCTCCGCTCTGGTGTCAACAAGGGCTCTAACTTTCTGAACATTTCCACGTTTCCAAAAAATTTCTACTTTAACATGTGGTCTGTTATCTTTGCAGGCCCATCCCGGCACCGGAGTTTGACCTATTTCCTAGTCTATTTTCACTCTGCGCACATCGGAATCTGCCCAAGTCAGATCTGGATACAGTCTGCGGTAATTCTCAGGAAACTCCTCCTCCTTATCTCTGCTTCGCAATCTCTGTGAGCTTACCAGCTCTCTCTCCCACTCTCTGCCTCGAGTTCTCTCGGGACCTGTCTGTTCCCGGTCTCTCTCTCTGCTCCGGGTTCCCTCCGAGCCTCGGTGCTCTTGCTTCCAATCTCCATCATCTGGGGATCTCTCTCTACTGCGGGCTCTCTCCCTCTCTCTCCCTTTTCATCCTTGCGCTCCTCCCATCCTACCTTTCTCTGGTTCACCAGTTTGTTATCTTTCTTGTTCCCTTTCCTGCTCCCCTCCTTCTTATCTAAACCGCGTTTGCGGTACATCTCCCACATGTCCTTGGTAGTTATCCCATCAATGTCATCCCTGGCCACCCCATCCTTCAGCAAGGCCAGAAACATGTCCCGCCTTGACACCCTGTTGCTATCAGTACGACTCTCAGACCGTGAATTCCTCTCTGGCTTAGTCCACACCCCTAAATAACTTAACTCACGCACCGCTTCTACCGCCTGAGACAGTGGGTTACCAGTCTGATTAATTAACAAAGTCATGATGACATGCTTGTATGCAGGAGGAGCGGACCTAATCAGCCAGTTTCGCACAGACACATTTAAAATTCCATTCATCAAATTATGAGCATTACCCAGAAAGATAGCTGTTTTCATCCCTTCCTCTTTCAATCTCTGTACTGCATCTCTCAAAGTATACCAAGGTTTACCATTAGACGGCCAGTCTGACTCTGTCGGATACTTCTGAGCACACCCTTGCGCTGCTAACTCCAACAGATTAGTCATGGGACCATTCCCTGGATAAGTTCTAAACTCATTTTGGACAACTGGGTCCGTACTTAAGATACAAAGCCTCGGGGCGTCGCCGTGATCTAATTGGACCCCCTGACCCCCCATATCATGCACTCGCAGCAATGTTTGCCCAGACCTCTGTTGAAATCTGTCTATCACATCACTTAGTTCTTGCTGTGTGTAATACTCCAGAGCATCCAGCATCACCCCTCCAGGGTTAGCTGGACTATGCTGTAACTTTCGCCGATATATTGGCTGCGCACGGACAACATTCCTGCGCTCTGTCTTTTCCTGACTAACATCTTGACAGTTATCACTCCCGGACTCATCTGAAAAATCAGACGTATCCCAGATGTTTCCATCCCAAAATTCAGGGTCAAAGGCTAATCCTGCCTGAGAGATAGCTAAATGTACCTTCTTTTTATTAACTTTCCCTCTTCGTTTTTCTGTGTTAATATTGAGCGACGCTAGCTGCCGTCCTCTCTGCAACCAGCTGGTACATTTCAAGCTTATCACTTAACAATTTATTTTGACAAGCTAACATGGGAGAGGAATTCCGGGCTTCTACTAACTCCTTCTCCAGCTGCTCGTGGTCTTTCTGTAACTGTAAACATTTTTCATGCAACTTTCTGTACGCATAGAGCAAGATCCAGCCTAGCCTCCCTAACGTACAAATCTCTTTTCCCTTGTCAATTGACACTTTTTGTAAACATGTAAAAACATCTTCAGGTTCTGCATTTAACATACACGCATTCCAATTTTCACACAAACCAGCACAACGTGACCATTCTTGAGCTAAAAGTTTATACGGGGCAGTTTCCCACCCCGGTATTTCTATGTCCGTATTTGATACATGAGAACTTGCTTTTGAACTCGCTTTGATCTTATTAAACATTTTATTTTTTTCGAATCCTGCTGACTATGCCAAATTGTGTTGCTTCACTCTTCAGAATAACAGAACTATGCACTTAGATAGTTTAGGGCACAATGTGAAACAATCACTCTCAAACACCTTAGTAAGTAGAATAATCAAGTTTATTTATGGGGCAAGTTCTCATATAGCAAAACTGACCACACTAATATATCATGAAAAATAACATGAGAATAACTGTAAGAATATAAACACTCTGTGATATCATGAAAAATAACACGAAAATAACTGCAAGAATAAGTGCATATAACACACGCACACACAATATGCTTCAATGCTTATAAATTGAAAGGCTTCACCGAAAAGAGATTCTGCATCCCTCTGCCGCACACAAAGCCGGGGAACCCAAATCGACTGGCACAGTAGTCTCCTTCGGGACAATCAGTCCTCCTGGTGTTGCGTCCAACCCAGAAGAGAGTTCCTAAACCAGTCCATCCAGGCTCCTGACCTTTATAGTATTTACTAACGCCCAGGAGTCTTTTCTAGAAAAAGACCCCCTCCTTTACAAATTGTGCAATCGGCAGTACCTTGTTCACCCTTCGAGACGTCTCCTCAGAACGGGCCAGGTTCCCAGAAGAGGGCTCCAAGGTGAAGCTTGCATTCCTCCTTGAGTACAGGCGCATCCCACTGTTGTCCTAACTGATAGCTCGTGGAATGTAAATGGCGCCCTTCGTATCAGGCAGATGGAGCGAAGTTGAGCAGGAAAACACCCCACCCTGCAGCTTGCCGAAGCTTGTGGAAAAACACAGAACAGTGCTTTACGCACAGAACCAGACTCGACAAAATGGAGTTGTGAACCAATGTAAAATGGAAGCAAAGGCCAATGGTCCATAGTATATTTCATTGCTCTTACCCTGCACCACTGTTCACCTTGCACGTAGTGCACTTGCATGTAGTGCATGTAGCAATACATACCACTGTACCTGTCCATTATCTATCTGTACTGGTCCCACTGTCCCCGACACTTGAGCTGGGGCAGTTGCAGTAGCACTAGTATTTGGGCCCCCTTCATGTATCGCATATGGTGGTGGTCTGTCGCTCAACACCTGAGTAATAAGATCCTCAACACCTGAATCTTCTTCTTCTCTATAAGTCTTTTTCTTCTTCTTACCCCCTGATGAACTCTTATCACTCTTGCTAGTATCCTCTTTCTCTTCTGACTCATCTTCTTCTGATATAGCAGGAAACAAATTAACACCCTGCAATGTCGCCATTCTCCACTTCTTCTCTTCCCAATCCCATCTTGCCTCTGCTAAAGACTTCTCTACCTTCCTTATTCTCATCTGGAATTTAATCTCTTGCTGCTGTCTTGCTATGAGCTCCCAAACCGCTAATGCCTCAAACTGTGCTGGTCTCGGAAGTGGCTTCGTCTCATATAATGTCATTCCCAACTGATCCAAAATTCTCAAATTAAAAGTTCCATGCTCTGGAAACGCTAAAGCTCCTTGTTTCTCTGTCAATTTGCACCACTGCTTTAACCAAAGATATGGCACGACACCTCGCTCCTCCATCACAATAAATGGCGGACAATTTTCCGGTTGGGTAGGCTCCCCCACTGTTGCCTTAATGTAAGAATCACCCTTCATGGCACTCCTGAACGCTTTGAAAAACTTCATCTTCTCTGTTGTATTTATTTTGATTCAATAAGGAAATTACTTTTACTTCCAAGATTCCCTTCACCATCTTTCTCAACTAATTGTCTCTTACGGACGGCTGCCAATCCGCTTGCGACTCTTCTTACTAACCAACCTATCCCAGCGCGGCTCACTCTGATGTCACATTCACACACTACGGCTGACAAAGTCTTGCGGCTTGTCCTCCTGATCCCCAATTCACACAAAACTAATGCAAAATTATTGCAAACACTAACCAAAAACAAACCTGCTGGTGTACTACAGGAAGGTACACAATCGCTTCAGAGACCTTACTTATTTGCACTGATGGCCCTTTCGCTCATGCAGCTATTCCTCTTTCTCAGTTTCCCACATTCGCAAGCAAAATTCGACCCACAGATTTTACTCAAAACTGATCAATGGGTCTGTCCTGGTGCACATAGGATTCGCCAAATCGCAGTCGAAAATTTCCCTTACTCATGTAACTCACACACCGACTTGTTGACCACGCCAGATCAACCTACTAAACCAGACACATTACAACATATAGCCAAGTGTCTCCCACACTTGTCAATATACTCTGGAGTCTTAGACCACGCATGGTCCGTACATCACCAACAACCAAGTGGACAATTTTTTAGCACAATGCACCACACACATATGAAGTCCGACGACTCCCCTATTCTCATACTGCTGAGTACGGACACTCCTACTAAATCTCAACTGGAGTACGCAAACTCCCTACTTCCCTCACATACATCACAATTCACCTGCGATCTGCATAAGCCTTTGCAAGTGCAACCTATCAATTCCTCACTATCATAAATATGCCGAGGACATACCCAACTCTACTAGCGGGATCCAGGATCTGGGAAAGTCATTTCTAGGCTTAAGGGGACATCATCTTTGCTACAATTGCCATTTCAGAAAAACAAAATTCAAACCTCATAAAATAAACAACTAACCCTGATTTAAACTACCACCATAACCATCGGCCACCATATAACTAGTTCTCCAAGGAAACTAACCATCAAGCTGCTCCAAAAACTGCTAGCGTGCCTGGTCCCTTAGTAAGTAAACGTACAAGGGGACGCGTATAGGCCGATGAACCTTTTTGATCGCATGGATTATCCTTGCCATGTAGTGACCAATGTTATCAATATTCAATATAACCGATCAGTAACCACTAAGAGAATCATTAATCATTAGACAATTATGTCAACATTTCATGAATAACCACAACTCAATATACGTTTTATCAATTTTTATTTCCCTATTATTTACAATTCTAATGCATAAGGTTAGCTCAAACTTTATTCAATCAGCCCAAAATGTAGTTCATTAGTGACCACCAATAACATAATCTAATCAGAATTTGAGAAAACATATGCTCTAGTGCTTTAGCATAAAACAACAAAGATGAATATAGCGACATTAATAGCAGAGTTCAGCAATTAGTTCGTCAATCATTTGTTGCATGTCAACGTCACCCAAAGAACCCTACCTAACCTAGAAAGAAAAGGTACAAAAGTTAATCAGTCACATTGTCATAGCTACCTATCCACGTAATGGATCAGCAACAAAGTCAGTCCTCGTCTTCAGGTCATCAGTCGATCAGCAATACATCAGGCTCTCAAGAGCATGAGCCATTGACAGAATCTCAAATCGTGACTTCTGACATCATCAGTTCACCCCTCACATCTCCAGTTTTAGCCCTCTGTCATGACTTTTTATTAGAGTTTCCCAGTCCATACCCCTAATTCCTAATTGAAAATCAGTCAATCACCAGTTATTACCCTAACCAATAATGTTTTTTTTACAAATCTATAAGTTCTAAGATTACGCAGTTCTCAGTTCGTTGATTGGTTCACTGTACGATGTCCTCATCATCCGGCTCATCAGGTATCGAAAATGTTGTATCTTCTTCTCCAGTCAGTGTCTCTATTGTTCGAGTCCTAGGAAAGTACACTTTGTCTGCTTTACACCAGGGTTGATACAATTTTGATTACTTCATCTCCTGTCCATCAGTACATTGCAGACAATTCTAGCTAAGCAGATTTTATTAACACAAGTGGTCAGGGTCAGTTCAACACATTTGCTTCTCTACAGTACATGGTTATCTGCTGCTGCATAAGGCCCGGCAAAACTAGGCCACAACTTCGGCTAAGTTAGCTCTACAATATAATGCAACACATAGGTTATACATCTTAATATGACATATTACTACATTTTTATTACACATTTTCAATATTTCATGCATTTTTTAATCATTTTAGTACAAGTTCGTATAAGTTGGCTATCACTCTTCGTGGGTACATTTTCAAACATGCACATTAATTTTTCTACATTTAATTTTTCTATCTTTTTCTTGTTAATCAGAACGCATAAACATGTATTAATAATTTCTAATTTACATGTCTGCTTCAACAAAATGCATATGTCACATGCATGAGGGAGCAGTGTCCAGATGTCCAAGATGCTAACAGACCTATGCTGGCTTATATCAAATGGTCTGGGTATGCCAGGGCTAAACCAAACGTGGAAGATGGTGGCAAACACAGTTATCTGAACTGGTGGGTCGGACTACGCCCAGCACTATGGAACTGTGTCTGCAGAGACTAAAAGGAGAAAATAACTGTGTAGATTCATAGATATAGCCCTCCTATTGTTTAAGAGGTGCATTACAATGGAATGGAAAGCCAGCACTACACTGAAAATAGCTAGGTGGCTAAGAGATCTGTACAAATGGGCCGGAACGAAAGCAGATGTTATGACACTAAATAGACAAAGGAGTGGGCGAGGTGCAGATGGCTCAATCTGAGACGAGTACATTACTAAGTTAAAAGCAAAAAATGACACAAGACCACACTAGTCACACCTAACAGACCTCCTAAACATCTTGGAAGCAGGATACAACAAATAATCAGTTCCTCTGAAGGCTATTGGTACGTGCACGCAACTCCACATAAGTGAAGATTTAACAGATCCCTCTTTGTCTGGGGCCCAAGACTGTTTTTTAGTTGTTTGCTCCCACTGTCCACTAGAATAACATACCACCCCTAGATACTTACCGTGGGTTTGTCTCCATAACAACTGCACTGTATTTGCAATTTGGCATTTGAAAATAAGTATTGTTATAGAATAATTAAATTGTTGTTACCATGTACACCTTAAATGTGTTGCTCTAGACTGGGCATTAACCCGTATAGTTGCTCTTTTATTGCTCGTTAATAAAGAAATTTAGGAAAAAAACTCATCCTGCCCCAGTGTTGAGCGTTCTTTGAGGTGTAATATTTTAGGGGTACAGGACACCCACACAACTCAGGAAGCAAGACTGAATGATTGCTTACTAACAGTGAAACTTTATTTTCCCTATGTAGCTCTCAGTGGAAAGAGCCACTGTTCAATGACGAGCTTCCCAGCCGGATCACCTGTGGCTACGTGGTGACGAAACCCAACGTGGTGCAGTTTACGGAAACATCTGCTCGATTCGATGATGGGACAGTGGAGGAGGACATTGATGTTGTTATTTTTGCCACCGGATACACTTACTCTTGCCCTCTCCTCGAAGACTGCGGCATCAGCAATCTGGACGTAAATTCCCTGTACCGGAAAACCTTTCTTCCCAACCTGGAGAAGACAACCCTGGCTGTGATTGGCCTTATCCAACCTCTTGGTGCCATTATGCCTACCACAGAGATGCAGGCTCGCTGGGTCACGCGTGTTTTAAAGGGTGAGTGGAACGTAATGAGTTTTTTTTCAACATCAATGTGGTGATTTAAGGGTGAGATGTACAAAGCATTTCTATGGTCATGCTACTACACCAATTCTTTTTACTAGTCGGAAAACATTTACTGATTCCTAAAATGGAATTAAAAACCCATACTGATTTGATAGTTGGACAGGATGTGCCGTGGGCGTCCCTTCTAAATACCAAATCTGTATCATATGTATCAGTGTTCTGCAACTGTTATCTGACTGCAAAACATTGAAAAGACACTGACCCCGAGCTGGGGTGGTAACCCATTCTTAAAAGGTAAAGGCTGCCCTCAGAATCCCTTACCCTTTGTGAATGAAAATAGAAATGTTGGAAAGTATGCTGTTGTCCAGGAGACTATTGCCAAATCACAAACTATAAAAAAGTTAACTTTTTTTTAATACACCACCCTTTCCTTTAAAAAAAAATACGGGCAGAATCTTTAAAAAAAGGTTAACTTTATTTAAAGGTTTACTATGTTTAGCAGGCCTGTGATGGCGACCAATCAGACTGAGTCTCAGTTTGTGACCTACCTAATTATTATTCATGAGGTTGGTCAAATTATGATACACCTCAAATTGGAATTTTACAAACCGAACTTTTAGTACATATGCAGCCTCATAAAATTCTATACTAGTTGCAAAAAAATGGCCACTAATTTTATCCGTTTTTTTCAACCAGTATTTAGTACATATGGCCCTAAGTTCTTTGGTTAGCCTTTTTTCCTCTGAGATCCAGGAGTGAATACCTCTGTTGTACATTGGCTCGGAGTGCAACAAAGCTCAGTCTGTGTAAACTGGTTTTAGATTGGTCTTTATTCTGCAGATTCCAGAGAATAAAAATGTTGACTCATACACTCCAGAATGTGTATTCTTCCCCTGACTGACATCTGAAATCAGTGACTAGTTCATAGATTTCAATCTGGCACCAAACAATTGTAAATGTGATAATTAAATTGCAGGCTAAATTGGTAGCCTTGAGGCAATAAGTGGCTTTAATCTGCTACTCACCAGGCCATTCTCCTCTGTTACAGTTAGCATATGTTCTACGCTTGCTAGGTTCAGCAGAAAAGTAATTGATTACATTTTCTTTTAGAGTTTGCTACTTAGAAAACATCTAGTTAGAATGGAGGTGTACGTGCAAGGGGTGCTTTTGTTGGTTTTTTCCTTTGTGTTAATATTAGAATATTTGTTCCCAACGGTTGTGTATCAGAATATTAATAACAAAATAATGTCTCACAAACATATTGTGGCCTAAATATTGTTTACAAAACTATAGCTTTATTGAGTGTAGATTTTCTTTTGTTAACTCCAATGGGATGATATTTTTGTAAATGATATTTAGGACAAATATTTTTGCAGACAATTTGTAGGCCATAATATTTTGGCAGCATACTTTTCATGAGCACTGAATATTCCAGAAAAAAACTCATAAAAGAAGGTTTGATACAGGTGACTTCTAATTCTCTGTGTTGGTGTGGAACCTAATGAGATTTCGTAAAATTCATTCTGCATACTTTTCAAACCCTCGGTTTCGCTCCGTGGTTTCTTAATTCTGCACAAGAATATGAATGTTTCTATTGGTTGAGTGATGACAACCCTTTGTGTTCTAGGCTTATGCAAGCTTCCTCCGCTGGAGAAAATAATGGAGGACATTGCCAAGAAGAAAAAAACGTTGGTGGAAAGGTGAGAATGTATATGGTGGAAGTCGACGTCTTCATGTCAGGGAGCTCACTAAGAATTACTAGGTGTGTTGCCCAGTAGAAGTTCCGCTTTAGGGACATCTGACCTAGACTGTTAACAGTCAGTCACAATTCTGAGATTGGGGTCTTCACTCTCAGATGGAGTAATATTTTTTATTTCTGTAGCAGTTCATAGTGTAATTTTATTGTCAACAAGTGTTAAAATTACCGATTATATCACCCAGTTTACTGATCACCGAAGGTTGTAAGGCAAAGTAGATTTTTCTGAGATTCCATCTGGAGACATGAAGATTGCAGAAGCTGTCAGCAGCAAGAGTTTAACTCACTGGCCATCTTGTCGGCCTATAACTGGCATTACAAGCTGGACACCTCTTTGTGTAAAGGTGTGTTGAGATGCCTGGAAGCAATAGGAAGTGTTTTTGTCTCAGTGTGATCTACCTTTGTCAAAAAAGATATGTCTAACTGTGCTTAACATATCTCTCCCATTTGCCTTCTGTCTCTTTTCGTCTTTTTTCTCATTCTCGTTTTAGATATCTTTCATGCCTCTCCCCCCATTGCTAAGATTGCAAAAAGAGTAATGGACGTATCACTTACCAGTATAATTTGGGTAGGGGTCCTTTGCAGGAGGTGAAAATCTTCAGCAGCTGGTCTGACAGAGATCTAATATCAGACCTTTAGGTGGGATCACTAACGAATGAAGAATTCTCAAACACATGAGGGTGCAGATATTCTCTCCAAACTGCACTGAAGTAATTCCAAAGAAAAAAGGCCAGCTTAAACCCCAAGTGTCTCCCACTAATGACGGTGTATGCCCATATGTTTAAGTTATTCAAACTTGTACATACGATTCGTCAATGCACAGGCTTTACTGCTAGTCTGAGCACTCAAAGGAATTGCAGTGAGCCGTGAACTGAATTTACACTACGGATGGTAGTTCCGTTATAAAAACGGGTATACGTGTTTGCAAAATGTAACAATTTGAATCTATTTATGATGCTCTCAGAATGGTCCCCAATTATGTGCAAATGTATGCACAAGCAAGACTGGCGATTCTTTTTAAACAAAGGAATCTTTTGCTTAACTGTGTGCAACGTTAAATACGAGTTCTCTGAGGCATCATTTAGTAAAACGTGTTTGACGCATGTCGGGGTTTAAAAGAGATCAGCGTAAAACCATTGCGGAACATTATCGCAACGTGAAAATAAAATAGAGGCCCGATTCATAAAGTTACTAGCATGAACCAGCAGGTATGTCATTTTATTGGCCTAAATTTACCACTTTCAAGAATTCACAGTAATTTGCCAAAGTAAGCCTAGAAACCATGTTCCTATCAAACGTTTGTGACGCACAGAAATCTGCTGAGCTATTGCAAAGTCATTTTCCATAAATCCAGTTGTCAGTGCTACATTTGAAACCTTTTGGAGAGTTTGGAGAAGAGCTGTGGGAAAACTCTTAATCCTGCTGTGTTGTGGCAATGCACAGACTCAAAAGGCATTCCAACCCTTGAATTGCACCCCCCACCCACATTCTATGTACATATGCTGAAAAGAGGCAAAATCGGAGCCTTGCAGAATTCAAACCGGAGATAATGAAAGCTCTAACATTATCAGAGAAGATATTAGGGGAACTCTGATATAACAAGAATTCTGCCATAATTTCTCCAAAAGTGGCAAGTGGACTTTTTTTTACTGGACAAGTAGATTTCTAAAGCATCCTGCCCCTTGGTAGTTATACCGTTCCACAACTCTGGGTCTACTGAGACATCCTGACACCCGCAATTGTATTTGGTATTTTTTTACACAAGTATTTTGCATAAAGTGGAATAAATCTATGTAATTTCCTTCACAGTTTACCAAAGAAGTAATCTAATAGGCTACAAGTTTCAGAGACAGGTTATAAAGTACTCTAGAATCTCATCTGATCAGGTGTGTCGCTGTACTTTTTCCTCTGCAGCACTCCTTGTCTCCCTAGAGTGCAGGTTCGGAGTGGAAACCAGAGGGAAATGATGGTCAGCTTGACCACTGCTGACAGGACCCCTGAATAGCTCTCAGGTAAAGAGCCTCCAGTGCCCCTGCCCTGGGGTTCCTGGAATATGGCCCAGAATATGGATCTGCTATTCCACCTCTTCCCACAGCATATCAGCCTAGAGGGCCGGGGACTCCTACAAGCAATAACTGCATAAGAGCGAAGGGGATAAAGGACATGGTTACCCTCTGCAACCAGAGCCTTCTTTCTGCTGCAGCTTGACTGAAAGGCTGCACCTATAATGGGGTTTCAAGTCGTTGCCACTGTTGAACAGGACTGACCTCCTGAGGCACAACAGTGTATCTGGCTGCTTGGCCTGGACCAAAGCACTTAGTAATATGTATGGGACTTCAAAGGGCATCATTGACCTCAACAAACTACTCTACCTTTCTATTTGTACAGTCTTGCACTGCCAATTCGACCTGGAAGTGTACCCACTTGCCAGGCCCAAACCTTCCCTTTTTATACATGTAAGGTAAGCCCTAAAGTAGCCCCATGGGCAGGGTTTAGTGTATGTTAAATGTGGGAAATGCATTAATATGTTTTTCAAGTCCAAACAGTGAAATACTGCCAAATTTGTTTTTCACTGTTTTCGTTTTTCCCTGTTGCAAGGCCTATCTCTCTCATAGGTTAACATGGGGGTGCCTTAAATAACTTTTAAGTGCAGTTTCTCTTTGGGAGCAGATAGAGATTTGGAATTTGGGGTCTCTGAACTCATAATTTAAAAATACAGCTTTTTTTTTATTTTTTTTAAGTTGCCATTTGAAAATACCACTTTTAGAAAGTGGGCATTTTCTTGCTTAAACCATTCTGTGCCTCTGCCTGCTTGTGTATTCTCTGTCTGGGTCAGACTGACAGTTGGGCTGTTTGTAAATCCCCTCCAGACAGTGACACAAAGGGAGCTGGGGTGCAGCCTGTGTATCCTGATGGCCATCTGGGCTAGAGTGGAGGGAGGAGTGGTCACTTACACCTGAATGGGCTAT
Source organism: Pleurodeles waltl (assembly GCF_031143425.1). NCBI lineage: Eukaryota > Metazoa > Chordata > Amphibia > Caudata > Salamandridae > Pleurodeles > Pleurodeles waltl. The sequence continues at coordinate 505,952,240 of NC_090443.1, forward strand.
GCCTGCCATCGCACAATGCAGTCTCCAACCGCCTAGTGTGAGTCTGGAGCCAGGCCTGGGAAACGCAGGGTCTTGTGAAGTTTTCCTAAGAGGTATAAGTAGTGGACCCCAAACCCCAGATTTTCAGATTACTTCTGAAATCGAGAGGAACCTCTTCCAAGGAGAAGAGCTGAGGAGCTGGAGGAGGAGTACTGCTCCTTTGCCTATGACTGTACTTTGCTGCGTTGGCCTGTAGTTGCTGCTTCTGCCTGAAAAAGGGCAAAGACTGGACTTTGTGGTATATTCCTGCTTGTGAAGAATCTCCCAGGGCTTGGATTAAGCTTGCCTACTGTTTTGAAGTCTCAGGGACAGCAAAGGCTTCGCCAACCAGTCTCTGAGTCAGCACCTGGACTCTCTTCTGAGACTCCTGCCCAGCCAAATGGTGCCCTGTCCAGTCCCTCTGCCCTTGACAGGTGAAGTTGACAGAACAAGGGACGGAAATCCACGCACAGAACACTGCGCGGGGACAGTTTTGACACACCACCTGAAATGCAACTGAAAAACGACGTGCCACCCGCGGCTAAAATTGACGTTTCTTGGCAGGAGAAACGGCATAACAACTGCTTGCGGCTGCTGATAATGACGCAAACCCCATGCAGCGTGGCTTTCCAACACCGTGTGGCCGGATGTCTCACACATCATCGCTACGCATCAAACATCAATGCAAGCCTGCGTGGATCCAAGGTGCCCGCCCGGAAATCAATGCATCGCTTACTTGCGGGAGAGAAAAATGACGCATCCCCTACCTGACTAAAGGAGAAACAATCACAGCCACACTTGCGAGTAAGGTATCAAAGCATTGCTGACTTTTTCGACGCACGCTCACCCGTGCGTCTTTATTGTTGACGAAACCCAGGTACTTTGTGTAACAATAACGTTTCCATTGTTTCTTTGGAGTAAGACTCTTATTCTTTTGAAAATTCATATCTTGACTTGTGTATGTTGGATTTTTGCTGTTCTGGTCTTGTTTGATTTAGATAAATATTACCTATATTTCTAAACTGGTGTGGTGTCCATTTTGTAGTGTTTTCACTGTATTTCTGTGTGTGTTGTTACAAATACTTTACACATTGCCTTTGAGATAAGCCTGACTGCTTGTGCCAAACTACCAAGGGGGTGTGCAGGGGTTATATCCTACATGTAAAGCCACTAGCCCACATCTCCCTTGCCTTGAGGGCCCTACCTTGGTTACCACTTGCAAGAAGATCTACCTTGAAGCTGCTCTGTATAATCCCACAAAGCAATACATGGAACAGGACCGCTTTTAATCAGGAAGAAAATCCCCAAAAATATTCAACAAAGAAACATCCGCTCAAGATTGGCACCCCACCTTAAAACACCATCATACAAGAAAAAGATAATAGCTGGTACATATTTTTCTGTTCAAGCGGCCAAACTATGGAATTCATTACCCCCAAACATAAGATCCACGGATAACTAACTTATCTCCAGAAGACTGCTCAAGAGTTGGCCCTTTCTTATAACCACCATACTCAAAGAGCAATGGACTGTATATCCCCGTTGTTCGTAAACATATTATAATTTGGTTATATTTATATATCTAGATATGTGTATTTACTTGTGCAAATGCATATAAATATTTTATCTTAAAATATATACACACTCTTGTTTAACAAATGTATGTTTCACTTCAATTAAATGTATAAATGTATGTATTATGGATATGTGTATGTTTCTATGTATATATAAGTGTATATTATTGTACACTTGACGTGTTCATAGGTTATTGCATAGTTTCTATATAAGTTAGATTAGATGCTTATGAGTCTCTGTTTTCATTTTATGTAACACAGTAAGTAAATATTACTTTAACTATCTGATAGAAACTTCTAGTTGCAGATTCCTTCGTACCTTAGAATTTTCCCCCAGGCGTCAGACTGGATCCAGAGATTTTTTGTTCGAGCAATACCCTTGCGCGTTGCTAGGTGGTGTCGGTCGACTCCGCAGGCGTCGTAGGCGTCGTGGTCGACGTGATGACGTCGGGAGTAGTACATAGACACCGCCCTCGCACAGTGACGTCAGTTCTTTTCTTTCCGCGTCACGCGCTGATCCGAGAGAGAGCTACCCTCTGCTTTTTTGGCCAAATTCGACCGTTCTGTCGACTTTTTTGGTGCGAACTTGGTGCGTCGAGATGTCCCCGGAAACCGGGTTCAAGCCCTGCGAGGACTGTCACCACATGATGTCGGTGACGGACCCTCATCGTGTCTGTCTGTGGTTTCTCAAGTGCGACCACGACCCGAAGTTGTGCTTTGAGTGCCGGGCGATGCATCCGAAGGCTTTGAGGGAGCGGTCCCTAAAGCTGATGGCGGCCCGGCACTCGACTCCGCGTATGTCCCGATCTCGCTCTAGAGGAAGGTCTCGAGATCGGTCGTGGAGCCACCACCACTCGTCGTCATCGAAATCGTCGGGTCACGGTAAGAAAAAGAAGAAGTCGAAGAAGTCCCATCACTCTCCGACTTCACCCCGTCGCTCGGCCGATGCGACGCAGGACGAGCGTCAACAAAGTAGGCCTCTGTCCTCGGAGCCTATGCCTGGGTCGGCTCCGCACTTCCCCGAGTATCCCGGAGCGACCCCCACCCAACTCAAAGAGTTTTACGAGGCCATGCACCTCATCTTTGGGCGTGCCGACCCCGATACGGCGCCTTCGAGCCCAAGGGACTTGGCCGAGGGGCCTTTGGGTTCCACGCCAGCAGCTTCGGCCACGGCCACTGAGGTCACCTCCGATCCGTGCGTGGATCCGCCCCGACGCCGGTCGCACAGTCGAGACCTGCGCCGGGTCGTTTAGCGACGCTCTCGTCATCGGTAGTGCCCACTATCAACGTCGACCCCATTCTCATCCCTGACGACTCAGAGCGGCGTCAGCCGACGCCGCCATCGGCGGTCCCTATTCTCCCAAGGTCGGATTCTGACCCATTTTCCTATGGGTACAAATATGTGGAGGAATTTGAGGGGTCCCTGGACCCTTATGAATACCAGGAAGACCCTACTATGGACTGGGCACAGGACTTGGGCAAAGCCAGTGGTCTTGATACTTCTCCTGACTCTGGCATGCTGTCTCCTCCTACCTTGGCTATGGCGGAGGGAGCTACCTATGGTATGGTAGTTAGTAGGGCGGCTGAGGTCCTTGGCCTTGAGCTATCTACTGTTGAAGTCAGGTCTAACCTCCTGACGGAGGTGCTTCAGCCTGGGGCTTCTACTTCTGAACCCCTTCTTCCATTCAATGAAGCTCTCACTGACTTTCTTTTGGGTACATGGTCCAAACCCAACACAGGGGCTCCTGTGAACAGGACGAACGCTTGCCGCCGTCGGCCTGGGCCGAACGACCTGAAGTTCCTGTCCCAACACCCTACGCCTGAGAGTCTTGTTATCCAGGCGTCCTCTTCTTCTAGCGCGTTCCCTTCCGCACCCCCGGATAGGGAATCCAAAAGGCTGGAGCAGTTTGGTAAGAAGGTGTTTTCTTCCTCCAGCCTTGCGTTGCGGTCCGTGAACACTGCATGCCTTTTGGGCTGTTATTCCCACTCCCTGTGGGATACAGTTGCGCAAGTCCTGCCACAGATACCGGAGGAGGCCCGTGCTATTGTCTCCCAAGCAGTCAAAGACGGTAGAGACGCGGCAAAGTTCACCATATGTTGTGGGCCGGATACGAACGACTCTCTGGGCAGATCGGTTGCTACGACAGTGGCCTTGAGGCGCCATGCCTGGTTACGTACTTCTGGTTTTTCGGGGGATGTTCAACAGTCACTCATGGACATGCCCTTTGATGGCACCCGTCTCTTCGGAGACAAAGCGGACTCGGCTTGCGCCCCATCCTCGATCTTCGGGACCTGAACTACTTCCTCAAGAAGGAGAAGTTCAAAATGCTCGCCCTGGCTCAGGTTCTGTCTGCCTTAGACCCAGAAGACTGGATGGTAGCGTTGGACTTGCAGGACGCTTATTTCCACATCCCCACCCTGCCTGCCCACAGACGTTACCTACGATTCGTGGTAGGTCACAAGCACTTTCAGTTTACCGTGCTCCCTTTCGGTCTTACCAGTGCCCCTCGGGTGTTCCCCAAAGTGATGGCGGTGGTTGCAGCTCATCTGCACCGGTTAAGGGTCTCAGTCTTCCCCTACCTGGACGACTGGCTGTTGAAGGTGCCTTCATCCCAGACAGTGGTCTCACACCTCCAGACTAAGGCGAACCTCCTGCACCAGCTGGGGTTCACTATCAACTTGCCGAAGTCACACCTGACTCCCTCTCAGATGCTCCCTTTCATCTGGGCAGTTCTGGACACAGTGCGGTTTCGGGCTTATCCTCCCCAAAAGCGAGTCCAAGACATTCAGGCTATGATTCCGATCTTTCAGCCTTGGTCTTGGGTTTCGGTGAGACAGACTCTGAGGCTGCTGGGCCTCTTGGCCTCCTGCATCCTGCTAGTAGCACATGCCAGGTTGCATATGCGGGCTCTGCAGTGGGACTTGAAGTTCCAGTGGGCGCAGGATCAGGGGAATCTCGCCGACATGCTCCTGATCTCGGAGGGGACTGCAAAAGACCTGCAGTGGTGGCTTTCGAATCCCAATTGGGTCAATGGCAGATCCCTCTCCCTTCCCCAACCAGATCTCTCAATAGTGACAGATGTGTCGCTTCTGGGTTGGGGCGGCCACATGGGAGACGCGGAGATCAGAGGACTCTGGTCTCCGGCAGAGTCGGGACTCCACATCAACATGCTGGAGCTCCGAGCGATCAGCTTTGCGTTGAAAGCATTCCTTCCCTCTCTCAAAGGGAAAGTGGTGCAGGTGTTCGCGGACAACACTACCGCCATGTGGTACTCCAACAAACAAGGCGGGGTAGGGTCCTGGACCCTCTGGCAGGAGGCACTACGCCTCTGGACATGGCTGGAACATCAGGTCATTACCCTGATGGTTCAACATCTGGCGGGCTCTCTCAACGCCAGAGCAGACGAACTCAGCCGCCGACACACTGTTGATCACGAATGGCATCTCCATCTGGAGGTGGCGCAAGGTCTCTTCCTCAAGTGGGGAGAGCCTTGGTTAGATCTGTCTGCCTCCGCAGAGAACGCACAATGTCAGCTATTTTGCGCGTTGGAGTTTCCAAGGCGGCACTCGCTCGGAGGCGCTTTTCGTCTCGAGTGGAACTCTGCCCTCCTGTACGCCTTCCCACCTATCCCTCTTCTACCCAGAGTTCTCTAGAAGATGAAGAGCGACCGGGCCCAAGTTACCTTGGTGGCTCCAGACTGGGCTCGAAGAGTGTGGTATCCTGAGCTACTGAGCATGTCCATCGATCCTCCACTCAGACAGCCTCTTCGGGCGGATCTTCTGTCGCAGCAGCAGGGGGCGGTCCTCCACCCGAACCTGTCCAACCTCCACCTTCATGTGTGGAGATTGAGCGGAAACAGTTGACAGCATTTGCCCTTCCACCCGAAGTCTGCAATGTTATCTTGGCAGCCAGGCATCCCTCGACTAAAACTGTATACGCCTGTCATTGGAATAAATTTGTGGCATGGTGCACTAACAAATCTGTTGACCCCCTATTTGCCCCTCTTTCAGAGGTTCTTCTATTCATTCTTTCCTTAGCCCGGCAGGGCTCTGCATTGGACACCCTTAAGGGGCATCTGTCTGCCATTTCTGCCTTTCTTAGGCTTCCCGATCGGCCCTCACTCTTTAGATCTCCTCTTGTGAGTAGATTCTTGAAGGGGCTCACCCAACTTATTTCCTCCCACTCCCTTTATCATGCTTCAGTGGGATCTTAATCTTGTACTTACTTTCTTGATGTGTACTCCTTTTGATCCTATGCATAATTGTCCCTTACGGCTCCTCACATTCAAAACTGTCTTTCTTATCGCCATCACCTCTGCTTGCAGGGTGAGTGAGCTTCAGGCCCTATCTTCAAAACCTCCATACTTGTCCGTACACCCCGACAAAGTGGTGCTACGCACTAGAGCTTCCTTTCTTCCTAAGGTGGTTACACTGTTCCATGTCGGACAGTCCATCACTTTGCCTACCTTCTACGCACCCCCACATCCTTCCCATGAGGAGGCGAGACTCCACCGTCTGGACCCAAAAAGAGCGTTGGCGTTCTATCTCAATTGTACTAAAGACTTCCGGGTGGACGATCAACTCTTTGTTGGCTATGTGGGTGCGAAGAAAGGGAAGGCGGTGCAGAAACGTACCATCTATCGATGGGTGCTTCTTTGCATCAAAATGTGCTACGCTTTGATGAAAAAGCAACCTCCTGAAGGCTTGCGGATTCATTCTACCAGGGCCACTGCTGCATCCACTGCGTTAGCACGCAAAGTTCCTGTCCTGGATATCTGTCAGGCAGCTACGTGGGCAACCCTGCACACGTTTGATAAACATTACTGCCTGGACAGTCAGGTCTGTCGGGACGGCTACTTTGGTCGTTCGGTCCTGCAGGACTTTCTAGTATGATCTTAGTTCGCAGCTCACCACCAAGGATGGCATTGCTTGGGTATCTATTCTAAGGTAAGGATTCTGTAACTAGAAGTCTCTATCAGATGTACAAGTTACTTACCTTCGGTAACGAAATATCTGGTAGAGACATTTTCTAGTTGCAGATTCCTTACCGCCCACCCATCCTCCCCGCTTGCGAACTGATTTCTAGGGACAGGGATTCCCCCTTTCAGGTCCTTAGCTCTGGCACACCAATATCAGTGTTCTTAGCGGCTCTGCGCTGTGGCGTGGAAAGTCGTTAAAAAAAACTGACGTCACTGCGCGAGGGCGGCGTCTATGTACTACTCCCGACGTTATCACGACGACCACACCACCTACCGACACGCAAGAGTATTGCTCGAAGAAAAAATCTCCGGATCCAGTCTGACGCCTGGGGGAAAATTCTAAGGTAAGGAATCTGCAACTAGAAGTCTAAGGTAAGGAATCTGCAACTAGAATATGTCTCTACCAGATATTTTGTTACTGAAGGTAAGTAACTTGTACATTTATCTACAAGCATTCCACTATTGAAATATTGAGGAAAGATAAAATACTGTCATAAAAGTGCACAAATAAATTAACTTCAAATACTGTAACTCTTGAAAACCTGTGTTTATACAATACAACTTTAAATCTCAATATATTATATTCCTTACACATTTTCCCCTTGATTATGTAATCATTTATCTATATATTTACTACTCTAATCCTACTGTACAAGAAAAAAAAAAAATGTTTTACTCTTTCAAACGCTTTACTATCCTCTATTTCCACTCTGACTAATCCCAAACCCTTTCTACTAATATGATCTCCAAAGTAACCCTTCTCAGACTCTTCCCTCCTCTACCCCGCCTGCCTCACCCCAAACCTCAGTTTATGACTATGAACTCCTAAACAACACTACTAAATTCTCCTTCATTTATCTCTCCTTTTACTCATCCCAAACCCCATTTAACCACTGTGATCTCCCTATTACCTTTCTACAGACTCTTACATCCTCCACCCCTCCTTTTCTCATTCCAAACCTCATGTTACTACTATGATCTGCCAATTAACATTTCTTGTGTTAATTGGCAGATTCTTGTTCCCTTGATCCCTCAATTATTCTATTCAAATCAAATAACAGACTAACGTTTCCTCTGCTCAACTTAACTCGTACCTCCCTATACTAATGCCATACTCATATTTCCCAGTACTAATCCACCACTAATTATTTTGGGTTCTGGAGTATCGTGCTACTCATCGAAAAGTGATTCAATGCCTTGTCCGGGGTAGTAAGAGCTATATAAATACAATTACAATTACAACTGTGTGGTACTGGAAGATATGGTGAATGACATTGTGGATTTTGTTATGAGTGAAATTGAGAAAGGGTTATTGTTAGTAATCACTGGGGGAAAAATGCCACAGATTACATTTTGTGGGAATTGTTTTTGAGGGTATGAGGTACTTGGGGGTGTTTTGGGAAAAGGTCCAGGGAAAAAGCAAATTTTAGGACCTCAGGGAGTCAGCCACAATTGACTTCTATAGGAAAGTTCCCCTTTGTGTAAGGTCACACCCCACTTTTGCCCCAATGCTGATGTATATGACTCTGTTACTGCACTGGAATCCTGCAAACCAGGCCCCAGTGCTTGTGCTCTCTCCCTAAATCGATTTGTCGACTCGGTAATTCCCTGATTGGCAAAGACTTTAGTCCCTTAGAAGCCCCTAGTAAAGGGTATCCTGGGCGTAGGTGGTAAAGGGGTCCTAAGGGCTGCAGCACATGTTTGCATCACCATAAGCAACCCAAGGAAATTGCTGATGGCAGGCCTGCCATTGCAGACTGCCAGAGGGGTGCAAACCGCTCGAGTTTGACTATGCCCTCAACATGAGTGGCACAGTCCCATGCACTGCCCTACTTATATGTCAGGCACACCTAAGGAAGGGCTCTGCAGTCCAGGAGGCTGGCTGCATTATATTTAAGGTGCAGGCAAGTAAGCATGAGCTTACAAGTCTCTACAGTGTCCTTTCTATTAAAGTCCACTATAAGTGCAGGCCGGTTCGTAGGATAACATGGAACTTAAGCCTGGGCAGACCCAGGCTGGTAGCTCCATTATGGTACTGTCTAGATATGTTGAGTTTGGTGTCAAACAACTTGCTTTCTTTCTCCCAGTACAAATCTGGTGTCAAGGGATGGCAACCATGAACCTAGGTGGCTCAGTAGGGGTTTCCCACCCTTCTTTGTGATCTGGTTGGTCAGCCCAAACTTCTTTCTGCGCTTGCTGTGGCCAAGACAGGTTTCTGACCTTCTGCCAGGTAGCATATGTACTGTCCGACAGTGGAGGAAACAACCCTCAGGCACGTTTACTCTTGTTCAGGAGGGAAATTAGGTATGCAGGACAGTCACAGAATAGAGTAGCTAAAGGTGACCTCTTCCACCGGATGTGGTAATCTCAGGGATGGATTAGCTGTAGGAGCAAGCTGCATTTTGGCAACTGACCTCCACACCCCTAACTAACCTAAATCCATGAACGGCCCTCGTCCTTGGCAGAAACTCATCACTCCTGACCAGAGGGACCCATGTGGAAGCCAAAAGCACCTCAGTCTCCCTTGGACTAGTGGCACTAGTCCCCTGCAAATTACAGGTAAAAACACGCTCCAGCACCTGCTTCCTAGCCAACCCGAAACGTACCCACGGACCCTTTGCATGCCACACCTGCAAACTCACCTTCCACCGCGAAACTACCCCGCCCGCCAGCCCACGCGACAACAACCACCTCAAATGCATCCTGACAACGCACGCTCCGTCCACAAGCACGCCATTGAACTATGGGACCTCCTGGACTCCACCGCACCGGATGTCGCCTTCATCACTGAGACCTGGATGAACGCCTCTTCGGCCCCCGACATCGCCATAGCCATCCCCGACGGTTACAAGATCTCCAGGAGAGACCGTACCAACCAAGTCGGTGGAGGAATCGCCATCGTCTTCAAGGACTCCATCAACATCACCACCTCCACAGAAGACACCCCCCTCGCTGCCGAACACCTACACTTCCAGATCCACACAGACCCCAGGACCACCCTCAGAGGAACTCTCATCTACAGACCCCCTGGTCCTCGCGCCCTCTTCAGCGACTCTATCACTGACTTCATCTCTCCGCAAGCCACTGCCTCGCCGGACTACATCCTCCTCGGTGACCTCAACTTCCACCTGGAACAGAACAACGACCCCAACACCACCGCCCTGCTCGACAACCTTGCCAACCTCGGTCTCAAGCAACTGGTGAACACCCCCACTCACATCGCCGGACACACGCTTGACCCCATCTTCTCCGCCAGCAACCACGTATCCTTCAGCCACTCTTCCGTTATACACTGGACCGATCACAGATGTGTCCACTTCACCTTCCGACGCGAGACTCGCCACCTCCGCACACAATCCATCCCGCGCCGACATTGGAACAAAATCCCCGCGGAACAGCTTCTCTCCACTCTCAGCGACAACCAACCCACCTTCTCCACCAACCCCAACGACGCAGCCCTCAGCCTCACGCACTGGATCACCAACTGCGCAGACAACCTTGCTCCCCTCAGACGCCTCCCAAGACAGACCAACACCAAGAAACCTCTCTGGTTCACAGACACCCTCAAGGAATCTAAAAAAAAACTGCCGCACCCTCGAGAAAGCCTGGCGCAAGGACCACACCGCAGATAGCATGTCTGCTCTCAAGAACGCCACCCGCGAACACCACCAACTGATCCGCGCCACCAAAAGAAATTCCTTCACAGACAGACTGGACAAGAACACTCACAACAGCAAAGAACTCTTCAACATTGTCAAAGAGCTCTCCAACCCTAACGCCAACGCCATCACGCCCTCACAAGACCTCTGCAACTCCCTCGCCACCTTCTTCCATCGTAAGATCACCGACCTACACGACAGCTTCAGACACCAGACCCAGCCAACCACCAGAGAACCTACAACCCCAACCATCACCCTCAACGCCTGGACTCACATCAACACGGAAGAGACCAAAGCCACCATGAACTCCATCCACTCCGGTGCCCCCTCGGACCCCTGCCCACACTTCATCTTCAACAAAGCCGACGACATCATCGCCCCGCATCTCCAGACCATCATCAACAGCTCGTTTGCTTCTGCCACCTTCCCCGAGAGCTGGAAACACGCAGAAGTCAACACCCTACTGAAGAAACCTACGGCGGACCCCAGCGACCTGAAGAACTTCCGCCCCATCTCGCTCCTCCCCTTCCCCGCCAAAGTCATAGAGAAGACCGTCAACAAGCAACTTACCAACTTCCTGGAAGACAACAACCTATTCGACCCCTCTCAGTCCGGATTCCGAGCCAATCACAGCACAAAAACCGCCCTCATCTCAGTCACAGACGACATCAGAACTCTGATGGACAACGGAGAAACAGTCGCCCTCATCCTCCTCGACCTCTCGGCTGCCTTCGACACCGTCTGCCACCGAACCCTAATATCCCACCTCCGCTCCACTGGGATCCAAGGACAGGGCCTGGACTGGATCACCTCCTTCCTCTCCAACCGCTCCCAAAGAGTCTACCTCCCACCTTTTCGCTCAGACCCCACCGAGATCATTTGCGGCGTCCCACATGGCTCCTCGCTCAGCCCGACTCTCTTCAATGTCTACATGAGCCCCCTCACCGACATCGTACGCAAACACAACATCATCACCTCCTACGCCGATGACACTCAGCTGATACTTTCCCTCACCAAGGACCCCACCAGCGCCAAGACCAACCTGCAAGATGGAATGAGAGACGTCGCAGAATGGATGAAACTCAGCCGTCTGAAACTGAACTCAGACAAAACGGAAGTCCTCATCCTCGGAAACACCCCGTCCGCCTGGGACGACTCCTGGTGGCCCACGGCCCTTGGCACCGCACCAACCCCCTCAGACCACGCACGCAACCTCAGATTCATCCTGGACCCTCTTCTCACCATGACCAAACAAGTCAACGCCGTATCATCCTCCTGCTTCCTCACCCTCCGCATGCTCCAAAAGATCTTCCGTTGGATCCCCGCCGACACCAGAAAGACCGTGACCCATGCCCTCGTCACGAGCCGCCTGGACTACGGCAACACCCTATACGCAGGAACCACGGCTAAACTCCAGAAACGCCTGCAGCAAATTCAAAACGCCTCCGCCCGCCTCGTCCTCGACATACCCCGCAACAGCCACATCTCCGCCCACCTGATACACCTGCACTGGCTTCCCGTCAACAAAAGGATCACCTTCCGGCTCCTCACCCACGCACACAAAGCCCTCCACAACAAGGGACCCGAATAACTCAACCGCCGCCTCAGTTTCTACACGCCCACCCGTCAGCTTCGCTCCGCCAACCTCGCACTCACCGCCGTCCCTCACATCCGCCGCACCACGGCAGGTGGGAAATCCTTCTCCTACCTGGCGGCCAAGACATGGAATTCCCTCCCCACCAACCTCAGGACCACCCAGGATCACCTCGCATTCCGGAGGCAACTCAAGACCTGGCTCTTCGAGCAGCAGTAACCCCTTCCCCCTAGCGCCTTGAGACCCTCACGGGTGAGTAGCGCGCTTTATAAATGTTTTTTGATTTGATTGATTTAATGCAAAGTTTCACTGGCATCGGGCCTGCCATCGGATCGACAAAAGCCAGGTGGTCCAGTATCTTCTAGGAGTTGTAGTCTTGCCTGTCCTCAGGTTTCAGGCCGCTACGTCACTCCCCTGGACCCTGTGAGGTTCCTAAAGGGTTTCTGCACCTTTACTACTGCCAAGGCCTGTTGGTTGCCAGCCAGGTAACTAACCCCTACACTCGACACTGCAAGGGCAAGGCACATTGTGCTGCCTGCACCCGACATCTGCATCCCAGCCCAGCTGAGATTTTGCATCCCTTTCTGCACCCAAGACAGCCAGGACAACTCTGCCCCCGGACCTCATTTATCAGGGAGAAGTCAACACCCTGTCGAGGTCTGGTCTCAGGACCTGCACAACCTTACTAGAGAGCAGAAGTAGTAGAGAGCAGAGAAAAGTAATCTGGGGTTGCTGGTATGCTGCCTAAGTCTTCAGAGGTCACAGTGCCACTCCACAGGCACACAGGTGCATCCCAGGTGAGCTTAATTAAAAGCACCCATAAGGCTAGAATGTTTTAATGATTTTACTACATTAATTGTATGCTTAGAATATTTTATTTTGCTTATCTACAAAGTTTGCATGAATAAATTCCAGGTGAAACATTGTTTTGAGTATTTACTAATTTTCTGAATGTTGTATGGGGCATTTTAGGTATCTGAAGTATTTGGGCTAAAGTGATAAAAGAGACAGAGCAGGGATGAAATACATTGAATGGTGATAGTTACTCAAGTGAACACTGATGAAAAGGGGAAGGGAAAAGTGGTATAGATAAGATCATTAGAAAAAAAGATATATGCTCGGGAGAATGATAAACAGGTGTTTGAGGTTGAGAGGTATGGTGAGAGGACCATTTTTCCTGCACAAAGATAACTCAAATGTGACGGACAGGCAAGTGAGTTATGAAAAAAGCCTTATGAAGGGTGGCTGTAAGGAGGGAGCGGTCACAGCACTTTAGAATAGGGGCATCTACGGAAGGTTTCCAACTGAGTTTAAGTGCAGCTAGACTGAAGGACTTAGCAGGAGATAGAGAAATGATTTAAAGTGAATACGGAAAGGATTCAAAAATCATGTTTTTGCCCCGCAGATGCTAAGGAGAGCAAGGGACAGAAGAAAGCTATCTGGATATGTTGGCATTCCGTTGTGAGGTGGGCTGGAAATGACGCAAGGAAACAGTTTGATGTTTCGTAACTACCAGTTGGTGGTCCGATGGTATGGTTTAGGGGACATAGTATGAGGACAGTAGATGCCCACTCTGTAGAAACTGACAGCTAAATGGTCACCTCCACGTCCAGTATCATTATGTCTTTGGTAGACCTGATGCATTCAACAGGATTATAATTTAATACAACTGATGAAGATGGATTTAAGTACGTTAAAGGAAAGATGTGAGGGGAAGACTTTTTATTGGACCCAACTGTAAACCAGAAAAGTGTGTCTAGATGCCATGAAGCTGTCAGTGATAAACCTCACATGAAAATAGATAAACAGAGACATTTTGGGATTTTGTAAGTCAAAAGTATGTATTGTCTTCAAACCTTTTGACAAAACGGTACTGGAAAAAAGGTTGTGCTTGGGAAAGGTAAATGAACTGATGCAAGGACTCAAACAAGGATTGTGGGTAGGCAGGGGTGACAGAAAGAACACCCCAGGAAAGGTTTTTTTCTGGTGCTGGAGTGCGAGCTAAAAAAATTGGAGAGCTGTAGAAGCACTATAAGGATGATCAGAGGATGTAGTGGTAAAGGGAGTAATTATGGAAAACCAAGACGTAGGCCTGGTTCTGAGGAGGGCAGTTTAGACAAGCAAAGTGAAGTAGTGGGGTACAGAAATGAGTGCAGATGAGGAATGTTTGACTTAAGGTTGCAAATACATTTATTGATGAAAAGAAAGTGAGGAGGTGAGGGAGATGTAGAGGTCTGAAGTTGTTTTGAGGTTGGAGGAAGGGTTAATGCTAATTGTTAGTGCGTTGTTTAGGGCATGATAGAATGTGCGGCTCAGCCAAGGGACATAACAAATAGTAGCCCAGCTTGTCCCAGTTAAAGTGTTCTTTTTTCACAGCAGAATTGCAGTGGAGCGAGTGATTCCCCTCCCAAAAAACTATGGGTGTGAATCCTGATTCAGTGAAGTCTTCTCATTGCACGTGAATCGGAATTTGCTGAACACTCAAAATAAGGCCCTTTCACATTAATGTCTCCTTGTTTGTCCTCTTTGAATACCTCTAGAAATGGCTACAGATGCCCCAGCTAGAACATCAACATGAACTGCTGGCTGCTGTTGTCAAATAAACACATCCACAGACTGTTTACAACCATTAATTTTCTTCCTTTCTTTTGGAGAATGTTTTAACTGAGTGTTTAAAAACACAGTATTGGCAAGTCAGACCATGATCATTTACTAACTTATTTCGTACTACTTAAATGTTGCTGTGTGCTAATGAGCTTAAACTGCATAGCTCAGATTAATTTATGCATGCTGCTGTTTTCTTAAGAAAGAAAATCTGTCTTTTGAAGTCTGGCTACTGACAACTTAAGTTGTCTGCCAGATCACTTCATCAAAACCAAGACAGACACGGAAGGGAGCTTTGATCTTTTTCAGCTATTTGTTAGTATGCTTGCAGAAAGTAATATTCACTTTTTGGATCAGGCCTAATGAGTATTTTGATATTGGCTATTAAGTGTTTTAGTCCGAGTATGTAAACAATACTTTCCTATGCAGTTCATGGTTCAGGAAGCTTCTTTCCACTGCAACGGAGTCACATTTGTGCCCTAAAAGTGTTTCTGCACACATATTGATGGTTCTTAATTGACTGACAAATGTGTGTGTGTGTGTGTGTGTGTGTATATGTGCAGTTGTGTAAATCAGTGAATGGGTGAATGCGAGAATGAGTCAAAGAGTTGATGAATGAAAGTGTTAGTGCGTGGATTAATAGATGCATGACTAACTAACTGCAGGGATAGCTGTGTAAGAGAGTGGATGCATGCACCGATGAGAAAGTCCAAGGGTGAATAGGTGAGTGAATACATAGACAGATGGCTGTATGGATAGGTGAGTGGATGGATGAATACGTGCATAAATGGATGAGTAAGATAAACAATTGCACAGAGTGCAATGGTAGTGTGTGGTTAGCAGCCCCAGTACAGTTGGTGGCAGGATGCAGCTTTCCACTACTGCAACAGGTGCTCAATCAGTCATGGATCTATCTCTCCATGTATTAGTCACTCAGCCATTCATCCGTTCATCTATTTGGTCACTCATCCATTTCCTCACTCATGCACTCACTCATCCAACCGTCTATTTATCTGAGTATAACTGACCATTTGGACATGGCATGCAAGAACACTAATGATTTTCCCGTTTTTATCTATGCTCTATGCACAGACATGGCAGATAAACAGGAGAGGAGCTCTCACCTTCCTTCCTAGGTGGTCACCAGTGATGTGAATCTATAACCAGCCGATCGGCTCTGCTTTTGGCCTGATTCCTTGATGTAGGCAAATTTAAGCGCCAGGAGTGCTGACTAACGGTACTTAACTCTGCAACAGTCCATTGGACTGAACATAGGACTATCTTGGTTACACTGTATCTAACTTACATTTTAGGAACAGGAGAAGCTATTCCTCATGGTAAACATATTCCTATATATCTGATGGCATCCACCTCTCTGTAGCAAATTATGATTTTCAAAGCTTAAAGTGAAAAGAAAATGGAAGTGTTATAAAAGGCACAGAAGCTAACATATTATGTACGTGTCTTCTTCAGTGGTCTTCCAACAAGTCGCCAAGGTTACTAATAGAGCTGAATTAGCATTTCAATTACATTCCAATCCTCCTGGAACATCCAAAGAGATAAGTCACCCTTCTTGATCTCTCCGTTTTATTGGGTGTACATAGGGCAGCCTTTAGCATGTGTGAGCTGGGCCCACCCACAGGGATCTGACCTCCAGTGGGACACTAGGGCCCAGATTTAAGAAGCTCTAGTGCCACATTAGCGTCATTTTCTTAGCCCAATGTGGCGTTAGGATTCAAAAATTGCCTGGCCATATTTACAAAGTGGCACAATGCATGTATTGCGCCACTTTGTAACCCCTTGCGCCACATTCTGGCTGGCTGTGCCAGACATAATGTATGCAAGGGGGGCGTTCCCCGTTAGGGGGGGATGACAAAATGGTACAACGAAATCTAAAATATTTCTTTACGCCATTTTTAGCAGCATTTACGTTAAAAGGAGGAACACCATTTATTAAAATGTGCCTCTATGTACTTTGCAGGACTAGTGGCAACATTTTTGGCACTAGTCCTGCAAAGTACATCAATGACGTAAAAAATGTAGACGCTATTGCCCCTACCCTGCACTAAGGTGCGCTGTATATAAAATACGGCGCACACATGGTGGAAGTAGGGGGGGCGCTAAGGGGTGCTGGAAAAGTGACGCTGCATTGGATGTAGCACCTCTTTTCTTAAATCTGCCCCTAGATCTTCCTGCAGCAGTGTCCCACTGACTTAGGTCCAAAGAAAAGAGGGCTTAAACATCTTTTCTGGTGCCCGTGTGTGCCATTTGTTTGTTTTTCTTACCCCCTCAACTCCCTCGTACTCCACACCTTTAGCATAGCCACAGGTTCAAAAACTTGTCAGGAATAACTCAGCTTTTATACTGTTGGAGCTGGAAAAACAGAGGGGCATATTTACAAGAAACTGGTGCACCAGTTTTCTTGCTTCGCCCCTGCCCCACCTAGCGACACCATGGCGGTCGTTGGTCCATAGATTTGACACTATTGTGGTGCTTTGCTGCACTAGCGTTAAACACTTTGACCCTAGTGCAGCAGAGTGCAAGGAGGCTCATAGGTTTCTATGGGTTCATCATTTTATGCAAATGATGCCAAAATGACACAGTGAAATCTTGCAGATTTTACTGCGCTATTTTTGCGGGCTTCCTAACACCGGAACACCCCCCTTGCATACATTATGCCTGGCGCTGGCAAAATGTGGGGCAAGGGGATGCAAAGTAGTGCAATGTGAGCATGGCCCCACATGGCAAAAAGCCTTTCCAACGCCACGTTAAAAAAAAAATAATGCTAATGTGACGCCGGAAGGCGCTAGTGGCTTGTAAATATGCCCCACAGAACTAGTGAGTCTCTTTATAAGAAGGTGAATATCACAAATACCAATTCCAAAATGTTGTGTAACCTAAATATCAGACTGCCTGAGGTAACAATATTGTTTTAGTGCATATAATATCGTTTTAAAAAATATTTTTAGAGTTTAATTTAATATAGTTGTAGTAATGACCTTTTTTTGGTTAATTTCATGTATAAATATAAGAGCACTAACACTTTGTAATTAAGACTAAAGTGTTGCACAGCTGATCATCTTTTTGATGGAATAGGGGCTGTTGAGTATAATGACTTTCCTGAAGAGTGGGTGAAATAAACGAGCATTGACGCATTATTTGAAAAACTTTTATTTTATACAAAATGGCAAAGAAGAGCCAAAGAAGCAAACATTACAAAGATAAGCAGTACACTCCAACTGCGGGATAGAGGAGAAAGCCAATGGCATCACTTGTATGTATACGTGGGGACAATATACAGATGTGTCAAAGGCATAACATAGCATAACAAGTGCTTACACACTACCTCCTATGAAGGAACAAACAGGGCTGTAGTTATGTCGACTGACAGGCCTATCTAATGCTGACTAAGCTTGTCTGCCCACAGTGTACAGCAGCAGAGAGGAGGAGAAAGGTGAAGAGAGAGAAGGCAAAAAGGTAGGGGGGAGAGGCGAGGAGTAGACATAACACCTAACAAGAGGGTCAGGCAGGAGTATGCTATAGGATAAATTCCGGGCATTAACCCAGGCTAGAAAGTGATCTAAGAGGGGAGTTAATGGAGGTTTGTTCTCCTGAAGGTATTTATTGAAGGTATCCCAAAGGCGACTGGGGCCAGAAGTGTCATGAAGCAGATTGTGCAGTGTTGTCAGCATCTCTGACAAAGCGTAATAAATTCCACCATTTGCCAAAGGTGCTTGGGGATTTGGGCTTCCAATCGGAGAGAACTGTTTTGATGCCCAAGGAGAGGACAAGGTCCACTAATAAGGAATTGTGTGGATTGAGTTCCAAAGAGCGGGGTTGAAATGTAGGCCCATGATAGTGGTTAGGACATCAATATTTATTGTAACCCCTGTGACTGTGGGGCTCAGTAAGTTTTTGTGAGTTGACCAGGATCTAGATTGTGCTAGGACAGGGGTGGTTTTAGCATCGAAGGGCGATTTCCAGATCTTTTTCCATATCGTTTAATTTAAGTTTGAGGCACTTGCTAATCATGTATGAGGTTCCCATTTCCAGTTAATAAATCTCAGTAATAATCCAATCTCCATTAGGTGCATCGAATAATTTGTGCAGATGTGAAGCAGTATGACCTCTCCTTTTAAGGGTGCCTAACAGTCCGGGGAGATCAGTTAATTGGAGGTCTCAGTTTACTCAGTACACTTTTGAGTCTTAGAAATTTGTAGAAGTCAACATTGGGTAGATCAAATTTCATTTGCAAGATGGAGAACGGGATAGGGTTGGTACCCGATCCCAGATTATTTATTGCGTTTATACCTTGGTGAGCCCATGCATCCCAGTGAAGCATCTTCCCCTCAAGTTTAATTGTGCAGTTGATCCATAGGGAGGCTTGTTATGAGCCATGTAATTGATGTTATAGGCTCTTATTGAGGATTAGCAGTTATGCAACCGTGTCCATTAATTGCCTGCAGTGATCCAGATGGAGATTTGAGCTATTGTGTAGTGTGAGGGTGGGATTAAGGGGTAAGAATGTGGGTTAGGTTGGATTCAGTGATGAGCCACGGCAGTGGGTGGGGAGGGATTGGATTTCTGTGATCTCAGACACCATGCACACTAGAATATCAGGAATGCTCTTTAATAGCAGGGATAGTCTGGAATCTTTATTCCCTTTGAGGATTTGCACCTCTTCAAGATTTTCATAGAAATTCTTAGTTTTTACCCTTTCATATAAATTCAGAGATGGTGTTATCCACAGACTTAAAGAAGGGGAGAGGACTACTGGAAATGCTAGATGTGAAGTTAATTGGGGGGCTATCATCATCTTCACCATTTCTGCTCTCCCCCACCAAGTGATAATTTTCAAGGACCAGGTGTTGAGAAGTTCTTTTATTTTGGTAAATGATTTTTGTTCATGGAGTGCAACAGAGTGTTTAAGATCAGAGGTAAACCATATGCCCAAACATTTGATGGCTGTCAATTGCCACTTTAGACCAAGGTCACCGATTATAGCAGATGCACAGTGTACATTTAGGGGGAATCCCTCAGTTGTATCTTTATTTAGAGAATAGCCAGCTACTCATGAATATTTTTCTATTACTTTCATGATAATTTGTATGGTTTGTGGGACATCATCGGTGAATAACAATACGTCGTCTACATATGCAGCTACTACTTGTGTGCCTGAGGAGAAGTTAATACATGTAATCCCAGGGTTTTTCAGAAAGGTGGAAATTAATCGTTAAATGATGAGTAGGAAGAGAAGGTGGGGGAGCGGGCCCCGTTGACATGTACCTTGAGAGAGAGTAAAGGGTTGGGATAGGTGGCTGTTGACTCTAATCCTTGCCATGGGGCCCGAGTAAAGGGCCATAATCATGCAGATAAATTCATCCTCCAGGTGGTATCTGTGTAATGTGGCATGTAAAAAAACCTAGGAAACCTTGTCAAGGGACTTTTCTGCATCTAGTGCTAGGGCAGCTGTTGATAAATGGGTTAATTTGGCTCTTTTTACAGCATGGCAGAATGTCCTGATGTTGTCTGCCGTGAGTATGCTTTTAAGGGAACCCTTTTTTGAGTTTGATATCAAGTTTTGGATGACCAGCTGCAGTTTGCTGGTATCAATCTATGCGTAGACTTGCACATAAAGGAGATTAGTCTGCACTTTTTGACATTTAAGTGATATTTCACTTCCTTTTGTATCACTAGGATACTGGCTTCAATGGCTGAGCTGGTAATGTGGCCCAATGAGACATTCTGTTGGAAAACTGCATGAAGGTGTTGTAGGACTCTCACCATGGAGGTCAGACTGCTGGTTTCGGGCTGCAGCACACCATATGCAGTGTATTGAATCAAACTCACACCATTTGGCAGCTGTCGACCTAACCCTTTCAGCCAGCTAGCACCATGTCACCCAAACCTAAAAAGTAAAAGTGATTTGTGGCAGCCTAACGCATGACACTCTGACTCCTCAGGGAAGTCGCGGTAAAACAGATCTTATCTCTTTCTCTCATATGCACATTGCCTCATACATGTAAGACAGACAGAGAGATGCACAACAGGTTTCATTATATTCTATTAAAGAAATTGCAATCTATTTAAAAAGGCATGAACTGAGATTATTAGTGTTAGACTTTTCATCCTTGGCGTGGTCTCCCTTAACTTTTTGCCTCTGTTCCCCAGGTTGTTGATGTGTGCTGGACTCTGATTTTGCTGTTTTTGTTACTCTGGGCACTTTACCGCTGCTAACCAGTGCTAAAGTGCAAGTGCTCTTTTACAAAATGTGTATGTAATTGGCTTATTCATGATTGGCATATTTGGTTTACTAGTAAGTCCCTAGTAAAGTGCACTAGAGGTGCCAGGGCCTATCAATCAAATGCTACTAGTGGGCCTGCAGCACTGATTGTGCCACCCACATGAGTAGCTCTGTAATCATGTCTCAGACCTGCCACTGCAGTGTCTGTGTGTGCAGTTTTAACTTCGACTTGGCAAGTGTACCCACTTGCCAGGCCCAAACCTTCCCTTTTCTTACATGTAAGGCACCACTAAGGTAGGCCCTAGGTTGCCCCAAGGGCAGGGTGCAGTGAATGGTTAAGGTAGGACATATAGTAATGTGTTTTTATATGTCCTGACAGTGAAATATTGCTAAATTCGTTTTTCACTGTTGCAAGGCCTGTCCCTCTCTTAGGTTAACATGGGGGCTACCTTTAAATCTGATTAAAATGTAGATTCCCTTTGGGAGCAGATGGACATGTGGAGTTTGGGGTCTCCGAGCTCACAATTTAAAAATACATCTTTTAGTAAAGTTGATTTTAAGATTGTGTGTTTGAAAATGCCACTTTTAGCTTATACCATTTCTGTGACTCTGCCTGTTTGTGGATTCCATGTCTGGGTCAGTTGGACAGTTAGGCTGGTTGCACCTCACACTAGACAGTGACACAAAAGGAGCTGGGGTGTAGTCTGCATTTACTGATGAGCCATCTGTGCTAGGAGGGAGGGGAGGAGTGGTCTCACCTGAAAGGGCTGTGCCTCTCCTCACACAGTGCAGCCTCCGACACCCTAGTGAGTGTCTGGGGCCTGGCCTGGGCAAGGCAGGATTTCACATTCAAAAGAGACTTTACTTTGAAATAGGCCTACTTCAAAGGAGAAATTGTGTATAAGAAGGGCACCCAAAACCACAGACTTTAGATCACTTCTGGACATCAAGAGGAACGTCTGCCTGGAGAAGAGCTGAAGAACTGAGGAAGAAGTGCTGCCCTGCCTGTGACTGTGCTTTTTGGAGCTATCCTGCAGTTGCTGTTTCTGGCAGAGCAAGAGTTCAAAGACTGGACTTTGTGTGCCTTCCATCTCCAAGAAATCTCCAAGGGCTTGATTTAGAGCTTGCCTCCTGTTTGAAGTCTCAGGGACAGCAAAGACTTCTCTCTGCCAGCACCTGGAGTCTCTGGAGAGACCACTGTTCACACAAGTGGTGCCCTATCCAGTCACTGGGCCCTTGAAAGGAAAGCTGGTGGAAATTCAAGGAAATCGACTTCAGACCGACGCCGCTGCTGAATCCGGTGACACCGCCTGCACCCGACTCCGTGATCTTTGCTGGAACGCGACGACCTTCACAGGCCTGACATCGCTGCAGCCACACCGAAGTCCGCAACTCTGTGGAAGTCGCCGCACTACGTCGTGACCGACGCCGCTCGAAGTGGGCAGATTTAACGTTTTGCACAGACACCGCGATCCCCGACTTCACGCATCGGCTTGTTTTCACTCGTCACCAAAGGTACTGTACTTGGGGGTCTACGCGACTTTGTGTCCGGCGCCACTGGTGTCGGATTTCTGGGAACGACCCTGTCACGACGCTGTGTTAACACCTCATCGAAGCATTTTGTGTTTCTAAGCGCTATTTTTGAGTTTAATCTTTAAAAATTCATAACTTGACTTTGTATGTCGGATTTTTGTCGTTTTGGTCTTGTTTTGTTTAGATAAATATTTCCTATTATTCCAAACTGGTTTTGTGATATTTTGTAGTGTTTTCATTAAGTTACTGTGTGTGTTGGTACAAATACTTTACACCTAGCACTCTGAAGTTAAGCCTACTGCTCTGCCAAGATTCCAAGGGGGTAAGCAGGGTTTAGCTTAGGGTGATTCTCTTTTACCCTGACTAGAGTGAGGGTCGTTGCTTGAACATGGGGTAACCTGACAGTCAACCAGAGACCCCATTTCTAACAATTAGGAAGATGAAACACAACACAATTATCATTGTGACCAGGAACATGAAACAAATAAAAAGTCCCAACATCCTGTCACACTACTGAATCTAAAATTTTAACCCATACTTCTAGCTTCTTCAGGAGCATAGCAGTGTTAGCCCTTGTCTGCCCATACTAGTCTCTGAAAGGAAATCCCGGCCCCATACCTGAAAAATCATCATGGATCGTTTGCTTGTGGTCTGCTAGCAGTCCTCCCAAGTAGCTGGAGCAAAGAGGTCAAGATCACCAGAGCTGCTATGACATGGTACAGCATAAGATGGCTGGCTGGCTGGAATGTCCCCTCTAACCTTATTTTTACCATAATAAAACATGTTGTTTTCTAAGAACTGGCCTGATGTGATAATGTGTCTTTTCTGTATGAGGTGCACTATGTTCTCTTGGACAGGCAATACTTGGTACATTATCATATAGCACAAGATGAGAATGTTGTGCAATAGTAACTAATAACAATCCGTGCGTGGAAAAGCAGCTGATAAAAATAATAAAACATCACTGCTAAAATGAAGCCATGTTAAAATAATAACAAGTATTTGCAATGCAATGGGTCTTGCATTTTCTCAAGTTAGAGCTATTACCATTGTAAACGCATAACAAGATTTTTCTTGCCACCTAAATTGAAAATTAAAAGTAAAACAGTTTCACATAAAAGCGGGCTATCCAAAATAAACATTTGTATTTACATTTGCTGTGGGGTGGTTGGGAGAATAACGCACTATTGTACCGATATTTGCAAGTTTCTAGAACAGTAAACATCGAAGAAACAGAAGTTCACTCGGGTCAAACGTACCGACAAAAGTGCAGTTATCCATGTAACAGGGGCAATGTCATGCAAAGCATTCAACTACTGCTCCTTAGAAAATACAAAGAAAAAGTAGTCCAGAAACCATAAGAAAAACATGGAGCCTCGTATGTTTTCAGTACTTTACCAGTGCGCTCAAGGAGGGCTAAGCACCGGAAAAGGCATGACGTATGCATGCCTTTCACTAATAAAATCAAGCAAATTTTAAAAAGCAAGCCCACGAACCAACGAAAGTGATGGGCATGACATGGGGTGGCTACACAGAGACACCATCAAAGTCACCACCAGCTCCCAAGACACTATTGGCAACACTGAACACATGCACTTCCTCATCCACATCAACAACAACTCCACCCTCAGAGGTACACTAATCTACAGATCACCCGGACCACGCCCCGCCTTCTGCGACACCATCTCCGACAGCATCAGCCCGTACGCCCTCCCCTCCACAGACTACATCATCCTCAGTGATTTCAACTTTCACTTAGAAAACCCACAAGACCACAACACTACCTCCCTCATAGACAACCTCAACAACCTCGGACTCAAACAACTGGTCACCGCACACACCCACTCAGCAGGACACACGCTGGACGCAATCTTCACCTCAAGCCAACACATAGCCTACACCCACACCACCGAACTCCTCTGGACAGACCACCGCTGCATCTACTTCTCCTTCACCAAACCCCCCACACACTACCATCAACACACCACACCCTACCGCATGTGGGACAAGATCCCCACAGAACGACTAAACTCCCAACTGGCCCATAACCCCCCCCACACCAATGACCCCAACGCAGGAGCACACAACCTCTCCAAATGGATCACTACCTGCGCAGACACACTAGCACCCCCCTGAAAACACATCACCACCCGCAACATCAAGAACGCCCCATGGTTCACCCCTGAACTCCAAGACTCCAAGCGCAAATGCCGCCAAGCTGAGAAAATATGGAGACTAGAACCCTCCTCAACAACTTCTCCACCCTCAAAACCAACATTCGCACCCATCACCAACTCATACGCACCGCCAAAAGAGATCACTACAAGACAAGCCTTGACAACACCTCCCAAAACAGCAAAGAACTCTTCACCATCATCAACAAACTTGCCAAACCCAAAGCCAGCAACATAGACCCCCCCCACACACACAGCCCCTATGTGACGCCCTTTCCAACCACTTCCTCCACAAAATCCTGGACATCCACAACAGCTTCATATCACACACACCCACCACACATACCCCTCTCTCACCCAACTCAACCCCCACTCAAGACCCCCCCACCACACTATCTACATGGACCCCTACCACACACGAAGAAACCGAAAAAACCATGAACTCCATCCACTCCGGTTCTCCCTCCGACCCCTGTCCACACCGCATCTACAACAAAGCTAGCCCTACCATCGCCCCCATACTCTGCAACATAATCAACTCCTCTTTTGACTCCGCCACCTACCCAGACCCCTGGAAGCACGCAGAAATTACCGCTCTCCTAAAAAAAAAAAAAAAGCCGACCCGGAGATCCTCTCCAACTCCCGCCCCTCTCCCTCCTCCCGTTCCCCGCCAAGGTTGCAGAGAAATTAGTCAACACTCACCTATCCCACTTCCTCGAAGCAACCAACACCCTTGACCCCTCACAATATGGGTTCCGCAAGAACCACAGCACAGAAACCGCCCTCATCGCATGCACTGACGACATCAGGACCAAAGTCGACAAAGGTGAGACCGTCGCACTCATCCTCCTAGACCTCTCCGCAGCTTTTGACACTGTCTGCCACCACACACTCCGCACACGCCTCCACAACATAGGAATCCGCCACAAAGCCTTAGACTGCCAATCCTCCTTCCTCACCGACCGAACCCAGAGAGTCCGCCTCCCACCCTTCCACTCCAACACTACCCACTACCCTCCCCTCACCCGCAACCCCACCACCGCCAAAACCAACCTACACGCCGCTCTCCTAGACACCGCCAACTGGATGACCACTAACCATCTCAAGCTCAACTCAAACAAGACCGAAGTCATCATCTTCGGCCCCAACAAAACCACATGGGACGACTCCTGGTGGCCCACCGCCCTAGACCCCGCACCCACCCCCGCAACCCCTGCAGGCAACCTCGGCATCATCCTCGACCCCTCCCTCTCCATGACACAGCAAATCAATGCTTTAACCTCCTCCTGCTTCCACACACTCCGCATCCTAAAAAAATCCTTCAAATGGATCCCCCCCAGAAACCAGAAAGTCAGTCACCCACGCACTCATCAGCAGCAGACTGCACTACGGCAACGCCCTCTACGCCGGCACCACACTCAAACTCAAAAGAATCCAGAACACAGCCGCGCGCCTCATCCTTGGCCTCCCCCGACACGAACGAATCTCACCACACCTCAAATCCCCAACACTGGCTCCCCATAGACAAGAGAATCACATTCAAGATCCTCATCCACGCACACAGATCCCTCCACAACACCGGCCCAACCTACCTCAATGAAAGAGTAAACTTCCACACTCCCACACGCAACCTCCGATCAGCCAACCTCGCCCTAGCCACAGTCCCCTGCATCCAGCACACCACCACAGGAGGCAGGTCGTTCTCCTACCTCACCCCCAAAACCTGGAACTCTCTCCCCACCGACCTTCGCAAAACCAGCTGCGGCTGTTCGACCAGTGACCCTCCCTGCCCCTCCTCCCCCCAGTTTCCACCCCCCCAGCACCTTGAGACCATCACGGGTGAGTAGCGCGCTCTACAAATTTCTTTGATTGATTGACAAGCCCACAGAGATATTACAACAGGGTAGAGCGCATGCGCGCGCTCAACCCTAAAAAGAATAAATGAAAATGAACTAGGTAAAAAGACACAGGCTGCAGACCCTTAGTTAAAATAAGTGTATCCAAGCATCGCACTAAAAGTGGCCCATGACACCCTCCCCATTGTTGGTACAAGAGTGCGGGGACCATCCTAAAAACCTACAATAAAATCACTACTCCTAAACTACCATTTAAAGGAGGCTAAAATGTGCATAAAAAGAGATAAAATGTCCATGTTGATAAGCAGGACAAGCTGTAAGACAGGCCAAATTAAAAACCGTCAATTTAGAAGTTAAAGAAAAAGTACTCAAATTAAGGCTGAATGTTAAAGTCAATAATAACCCAGATGAAAATCACCAGTATCCTGAATAGTGATGGAATTCAGGAAAGATCCCGCTCCAGCAGGCAATAAGTTCACCAGCTTGTCAATAAGAATTGAAAGGGAGCACACATGTTCCAGCGCCTCAGCCATAGGTCAGGCCAAGTGGGCAGCAGTCTGTGCAGTGGCAGGTGTTAAAGTACATGGAGGCAGTAGGTCCACGAAGGGCAGCTCATAGGAAGCATCCTGTTAGAAATGGGGTCTGTGGTTTACAGTCATGTTACCCCCTGTTCAAGCAAGGACCCTCACTCTAGTCAGGGTAAAAGAGAGTCACCCTCAGCTAACCCTTGCTTACCCCCTTGGTAGCTTGGCAGAGCAGTAGGCTTAACTTCAGAGTGCTAGGTGTAAAGAATTTGTACCAACACACAAAGTAACTTAATGAAAACACTACAAAAATGACACAACACAGGTTTAGAACAATAGAGAATATTTATATAAACAAAACAAGACCAAAAAGACAAAAATCAACAATACACAAGTCAAGTTATCAATTAAAAATCAAAAAGAGTCTTTAAGTAGTTTTAAACACACACTAACACTGTTAACGTGAAAATGTACCTTGGGTGCGTCAAAAATAACCCCGCACGGGCGAATGTGCGTCAGAAAGGGCTTGCGATGCATCGATTTCACTCACGAGCGAGACCTTGCGTCATTTCTCCTTTCGTTGGGTCGGGGCGCGCCTTTTCTTCTCTCCACAGGAGATCGATGCGTCGATCCAGTCAGCACTCTCGGGTCCGGGCAGGCCTTGCATTGTTTTTACATTCCCAACAGTACTTGCGTCGGAAATCCAGTCGCACGATGATCCGAAAACTACGCAGCGCGGGTTACGATCTCACCAGTCTCTGTCAGCGATGCTGTGCGTCGGTTCTCCAGCTCCGTGCATCGATTCTTCAGTCGCGTTACAGGTGAGCTGCGATTTTCAACCGCGGAGCCGGCGGTGCGTTGTTTCTTCAGACGCAGATCACAGTCTCGTCGATCTTTTCCCTGCATGGCGCCCTGTACGTGGATTTCTTCCTCTTATGCTAACAGCTTCTCCTTTCAGGGTCTCAGGAACTGGATGGGCACCACAGGGCAGAGTAGGAGTCTCTCCAGAGACTCCAGGTGCTGGCAGAGAGAAGTCTTTGCTGTCCTGAGACTTCGAACAACAGGAGGCAAGCTCTAAATCAAGCCCTTGGAGTGTTCTTCTCAAGATGGAAGGCACACAAAGTCCAGTCTTTACCCTCTTACTCTGGCAGAGGCAGCAACTGCAGGATAGCTCCGCAAAGCACAGTCACAGGCAGGGCAGCTCTTCTCCAGGTAGAGGTTCCTCTTGGTTTCCAGAAGTGTTCCAAAGTCTGAGGTTTTGGGTGCACTTTTTATACCCAATTTCTCCTTTGAAGTAGCCCTACTTCAAAGTAAAGTCTCTTTTGAATGTGATATCCTGCCTTGCCCAGGCCAGGCCCCATACACTCACCAGGGGGTTGGAGACTGAATTGTGTGAGGACAGGCACAGCCCTTTCAGGTGTGAGTGACCACTCCTCTCCTCCCTACTAGCACAGATGGCTCATCAGGAAATGCAGACTACACCCCAGCTCCCTGTGTGTCACTGTCTAGTGTGAGGTGCAACCAGCCCAACTGTCAAACTGACCCAGGCAGAGTCACAGAAATGGTATAAGCAAGAAAATGCTCACTTTCTAAAAGTGGCATTTTCAAACACACAATCTTAAAATCAACTTTACTAAAGGATGTATTTTTGAATTGTGAGCTCAGAGACCCCAAACCCCACATATCTATCCGCTCCCAAAGGGAATCTACACTTTAATTTGATTTAAAGGTAGGTCCCATGTGAACCTATGAGAGGGACAGGCCTTGCAACAGAGAAAAACAAATTTAGCAATATTTCATTGTCAGGACATATACAACACATTACTATGGCCCTGATTACAACTTTGGTGGGCTGCAACTGCCGCCCGCCAAGTTGTGACCGCTGCGCGGCCGCCAATGCAGCCGAATTCCCGCGGTGGCCATTTCGACATCCCCGCTGGGCCAGCGGGGATGACGGCCGCAACATAGGAGCCGGCTCCAAATGGAGCCGGCGGTGTTGCGGCAGTGCGACAGGTGCATTTGTACCCGTCTTGCTTTTCACTGTCTGCTATGCAGACAGTGAAAAGCTTCATGGGGCTGTGCCAGGGGGCCCCGCGACTCCCCTTTCCTCCAGCCTTTTCATGGCGGTTCCTAGTGCCATGAAAAGGCTGGCGGGAGGGGGACTTGTAATCCCCTCGGCAGCGCTGCAAGAAGCGCTGCCCTGGAGGATTGCTTCCGCTGCGGTCGTAATGTGCGGGTTTGCACCGCCAGCGTGTTGGCGGTGCAACCTCCAGAACAGCCCTGGCGGTCTTTGACCTCCAGGGTTGTAATGAAGCCCTATATGTCCTACCTTAACCATACACTGCACCCTGCCCTTGGGGCTACCTAGGGTCTACCTTAGGAGTGTCTTACATGTAAGAAAAGGGAAGGTTTAGGCCTGGCAAGTGGATACACTTGCCAAGTGGAATTTACAGTTAAAACTGCACACACAGACACTGCATGGCAGGTCTGAGACATGATTACAGAGCTACTTATGTGGGTGGCACAACCAGTGCTGCAGGCCCACTAGTAGCATTCTATTTACAGGCCCTGGCACCTCTAGTGCACTTTACAAAGGACTTACTAGTAAGTCAAATATGCCAATCATGGATAAGCCAATTACATATATATTTTGTAAAGGAGCACTTGCACTTTAGCACTGGTTAGCACTGGTAAAGTGCCCAGAGTAACAAAAACAGTATAATCAGAGTCCAGCACACATCAACAACCTAGGAAACAGAGGCAAAATGTTAAGGGAAGCCACGCCAAAGATGAAAAGTCCAACTCATCCCACATCTCAATTGGTACGTCTGGCAATGAACCCTCATTGGGAACAGAATCAGACTTGCATCCGAAGAAGGTATGTACTGCAGAGCAAGGCGCATGTTCCAATTAGCACCACAAGCATCGATAGACGGGCTGCACACAATTGAGGTCTGGCCTTAAAGACAGTGACCAGTTCAACTCCAGTTCTTACAGAAGTGGTGCTCCAAAGTACTGCATCATGCTTTCACGACACAGTTGGGCTGGTGAAAGCTCCATCATTCCTCTTTGTTATGATGGGCCAGCCATTGCGCATGAAAAACAGCAATAGCAGAATAACGCCAATTAATGCCAAGGTTGTTGGGAAATCCCCCCAGAACACTCGAAAATAGTGAGTGGATGGCTGAAGATATAACTCCAAACACAGTTTGAAAGGTGCTAACAAAACTGGAGCCAACCGCCTTAAAAGAGTGCACAATCCCACTGGTGTGGGACACATTAAATATGCAGCAATTCAGTTCACCGAAATGTTTTGGAAAGTTAGTATTTAATACGGACTGCATCTCTGCGGTTGACTCTGCTACTTGAAGATTCTATGTCTCACGAGCAGATGTAAGCGCCACATGTTTTTGAAACAATAGAACCTTCAGTCTGCTCAGTTTGTCAAAATTTATATTAGAAGTAGCAATATGTGGTCATATGTCTGCTACTTATATCTCTCACGTAGGGGGAAAAAAATCACATTTCCGCAACAAGTCACATTCTGAGAGACCAAAACCACGTAGGCGAAGCTGGCCTTCATACCATAGCAGCCTTCATCACTCAACATCACATAATTCCCATTCAAAAGCACCTGGAATACTGAGCGAATCTAAGGGACAGGAATTCCCTGCAAATAACGAGCTAAGATCACTACTGAAGCATTAGAAGCTCAATGCAAGGACAGCTGTTTACAAATCTTCAAATGGCTCACAGAAGTCTTACATTCACTGCTGCTAAGCAAGACCGTCCTTGCAACATTGAAACATTTGGATGAAAAGGGGAACTCCCACGCCTTGTGAATGTAACTGTCTCCCAACCACTCAAATTTGCCTATTGGATGGTGCTTCAAACACAAAGTAAATGGAATGTTGAAATGGGCAGATTCATTACTCCATGTATTACCCACACTGCTGATGGAATTTCTGCCACAGTAAAATGCAACTTTTCTAACTTCTCGATGTTAAGCATGACATAAGTTGCTTCTTTATTAGCCATAATTTGTTGTGTCCATTGTTGTTTAGTAAGTAAATGTGGTTGACCAGTGTGTTGATACCATTATGAACAATGGCTAGAGGTTTCCGTACGTTTTCCTGATCTATTTGGCTTATCCGGGCAGCAGCCTCCTTTAGGGAAAGCTTCAAAATGTCATTGTTTATTACATACAAGAAATGTTTTGCGCATGGTTTCCTAGGACCTAACAGGAAATCCTGTAAGTCTACATTGTCTGACAGGAGTCTAAAGTGTTCTTTAACGGCTGTTAAAATGGAAGATTGTAAACATTGATGACATAGTTTACCCACGCTATATGTAATGACAATACCAGAGTGTTGTGTGGTGATGTAACGAGGGTCAGGTCTGCTCGCTCTAAAACCCCATATGAAGTTAACAAATCATGTATGGCAACCATTTGTGTCCACTGGCCACAATAACCACCCGTTGGGACTTGAAAGTGTTGAATTAAAGGTGCTGTTCTCAACCCATCCATTGAGCTGATCTTCAGTGACATTTAAACTCTTTTGCCATTTGTCAAATGTAGCCTGTGAGGGAATACTAGTTGCACTCAACTCTTTAATTTTCAGTAAGCCTGAGTAACTTGTTTGTTGTACAGTTTAATTAAGAAATATAATTTATAATGGAATAAGGCATGCTCTAAATAAAGTTTCCCTACCCTGTACTTGCCAATCTCTTGTTCCCCACACATGTTTTAAGTCAATGGACTTCATCCAACATTCATAGCCTTCTATAGCCAACTGGGAAACAAAGGAATCAGAATAATCAATGGTGTGTCAGTTAACAACTTTGTCCATTATTTTGAAGGTGTCAATTTAAAATAATACAACTCAGCATTTTTAACATCATGCCCAGAGAAATATGAAATATTTTCTACATATGTTTTTGAACTTCACACTGGTGGGGTCAGGCAGTGTTCCCATTGTGTGTAATTATAAACTGTTCTCGGGATACTGGCTCTATGCAAAAAAAAGTCTATAATGGCAATAGCAAAACATTTCCCCATAATTTGCAATTGTCATATAAACATCTTCACTTTCAAATCCAGTATAATATTCAAACTCAGAAAGCATAGAATTAACAGTTTTTACATCCCAGTAATCAGACACAGCTCCTTGTGGTATAATATAATTCATAGATACTTTAAATACATATTACATTTTAATCATTTATGAAGGGCCAAGGATATCGAATCATACTTTATCCCAAACAATCCCATCAGGTATTGGAACAGCTGAAATGTTCACAAAGTACATGTCTCTTCAGATCTTATGTGAGAATAGGTAAGATTTCAAAACCTCATCCACCAGTTCAACAGCAGATAGTTCAGGAAGATAATGGCCAAAGCTAAAACAGGTGCTCTATACGATGGGCCAAATTCCTTCTTTACATCAATTTTTTCACATACTAGATCCCCAACTTTAGAAATCTAGCCGGTGGATGTTGTTGGCAAAATCCTTCCTACTCAAGGTAGTGGCAAGTGCAGATGAGTTTTCATCACAGAACTGTTGTAATTCCTGCAAGACAGTGACATGTTAATTTTTGTCAAAAAGTGTTTCTTCCACCACCGCACCAGAGCCATCAAGATCTGGGACATACATAGGTATCCCAAACAGGACTTCATATGGGTTACGTCCTCCCAAAGACATTATGGGCAGATTTTTTAGTGCTCTCTGGACTGGACTCCATACAGGTGGTGTAGCCAACTACGATCTGTACCTAATACTCTTTCTGTTAAGGATTGCTAAATTTTCTGCCCCACAATGCCATTTCCGTTGGGATGATATGGAGACGAGAAATGCAGTTGAACACCCATTGTTGCCATGGTGTCTCTGAATGCCCTGGAGGCAAAAGAAGGGCCCCAGTCTGAGTGGAATGCTGCAACAGCATACAGTATATCCTAGTGAAGACTTGCATATCTTTAATAACAGTTTGAGCGTCAGACGATCATTGTGGCCATAGCCATAGGAATCTGGAACATGAGTCAACAGTGACTAAGATGCATGCATCATCAGATTGTAGGGGACCACAATGGTCCAGGTACACACATTGAATTATACAGGTAGGAACCTTTCAAATGTTAACCCTTATCTTAATGTGGTGTATACCTGTATGGCTTCTCTGACTGCTCACGTTTGTAGTTCCATACTGTTTGCTTATGGTTTTCTTTGTGCTTTATGTTTGTAACAGTTTACAGACTTATCACGGTTTGTTAATTGAAACGTTGCATTCTGTTAGGAACACTTACTGCTCAGACTTACTTTGGGGTAGGTTTACGTGTAGCGCTTGTGTCTCACCATTCTGTTAATCTGTGCAATTTTTTTGTTTTAGATGATGGGTCGTTTTACAGCTGTGATCGGCGGTTTGCCTTTCCCTCCTACTGCATACCATTCTGTTACATCTACGATTTGCAAGTTTTCTCTCATCTCACCATATTTTGTTACATGTGGTTGTCGTCTACATACCTTTTATTGACTTTGGGGTTAGCTGTCCCATTTCCTTCCATCACAATTTTGTGGATTCTTTACTTTGTTGATACTAATGGTCACTTTGTTATCTAGCTTGTTCGGGGAATGTTCCACAGTATTTATCGACTTCTTTGTTTAACTAGGTGAATATGAAATCACCCCATGATCCCTTTTTGATACATTCACTGGTTTTCATTGAATATGTTTGTGGACCCTTGACACAATCAAGACAAGACGATCTGGCTACTCATTGCTCATTAGTGGGTTTCATTACTTTTTTCGCCTATGGAGTATCCGGGTGTATTTTACTACTCTGCCCATGCTTGACATTTTCCTTACCTCTTTTTCTCCAGACTCTTAGGACTGCGTTTTTAGGTGTGATATCCATAGATTTTTGCTAGATGACCTGTTTCATTCAAGCCTTTATTGCTGCTTCCAGAATACAACTATTAGGTTGGATTCGCTTTAAAACTGTTCTGTGGTAATCACAATCACGGATGGGTCTTTCACTATTCATTTCTTTATCATCTTCTCACCGTTGGTGGTATCACTTTGATGTTTACAAGGGTTGCTAATGTGCCAAAATGTACACTGCGTCCTTATACACTGTCTTGCACAATTTCTTTTGGATCTACATGGAGCTTGGTGCTAGGTTTTCTGTCTGTGCATGTGATTTTGGACTTTCGTCACATTGGCACTATCACCAGCCTTTGGCACATGTACAGGAGCTGTTGTTTCTAGATACCCTTTTGTTTTTTGTACATATCCCGGTCATCGTGGAAACATTACAATTTGATATTCTTATGTACTTCTTGTAGCCTTGAAAAAGTCACATCGGTGACGAAATATCCTCCCGGTTGAGGATTAATACAGAATGCCAATAAAAGAATTTTGGTTTTACCTACTCTTCTAAGCATCCATACTGTAAAGGGAGTTGAAATACAAGTGTGCGCTGGGTATTTTGTGTTTAATTATCTGTATTGGTTCCTATGGGATCAACAATGTATTAGCTGTGGGTAGTTGGGCTTTCTTACCTGACCAGCACCATAAAAACTGTTTGCCTTGGTGTTGACATTTCCCACTACACTACTAGAATTCCTTGTACCTGGAGGTGCAAGGAATATTCCTCTACTACCCATTTTTTTTTCACAAACATTGAAGTGGTTTGTTGTAAACCAAGAGAGGTGTCTGTTGTGGGAGTTTGATGGTTTGAGGGTACACCCTTTAATTTGCTGACAGATGTCACAGCAAAGGACATACTGTTTGGTCTGTTTGTATAGACCTGGCCACCAATAGCCTTTTTGCAATAATGAGATAGTAGCAGCCAGACTGGCATGGGCAGACGCAGCCCCCTCATGCTCTGGTCCTGGTTGGGGATCACACGATCACCACCCCTGGTATTTTTGAGAATGCAATGTTTTGGGCACTTAAGTGGTAGGAATATTTTGTAGGATATACTTTTGGTAAGGGTTTGCCATCAGTCAAAGCCCTCACAGCAGCCTTGCCATATACCTCCACAAACGAGATCTCCGACGAAGACGACAACGGTAAGTACTGCAATCTACTAAACAAGGGAAGAAAGGGCACAGTTACATACCCACCCACTCCACAATGCACCCACAACCCCTCACCACAGCATAAGCCATACACACCTGAACAAGAGGTACTTACCCGACACAAGGCCAAGACAACCTGCCCAGAGTACACACATGTGCACAACACCCCCACAAAGAAACGATGAACCACAGTTCCAGAGTGTGCCAAAACCAACACTGGCCACACAAACTTTTATTAAGCTCCAGGAGCAACAGAAGGCCAATGGCTAGTCCATAGTCCAAAGTCCGATGGGCCCAAACGGCCCCAACTTGACTCCCACAAGTGCAAATGGTACTCCACCATAAAGGGGCATCAATGGGGCATCCAGGTACCTCAGGGGCAGGTGGTGGCGGGTTGGGGACTTACGTCTGGGAGGGGGGGCGGGCTTACGTTTGGGAGGTGGAGGGGGCTTGGGTCTGGCCTTTGAAGGTGGTGGAGCAGCCTTGGACTGGGGTGCAGCAGATGTACCTGGGCCAGCATGGGGTCTCTTGCTCACAGGGGCGGTAGCCTGGAATGGGAAGGGTGAACAGGGGTGGGATGTGACATGGGAGGAGTGGACAAGCCAATGAGGTGGGCACGTTTAGGGATGAGACGGGGTGGGCCAGTGGGTTCAAATAGGTCAACATGGGATAGGAAACGTTTTTTAGGGGCAACCAGGGTGGACCTGGAGGAAGGTGTGGGAGTGGAGGTAGAGGGAGTGGTCTTGTCAGGTGTAGGTGTGCATGACGTGGATGCAGGTGACTGT
The DNA here is from genome assembly GCF_031143425.1 of Pleurodeles waltl. Taxonomy (NCBI): domain Eukaryota; kingdom Metazoa; phylum Chordata; class Amphibia; order Caudata; family Salamandridae; genus Pleurodeles; species Pleurodeles waltl. The sequence continues at coordinate 505,987,861 of NC_090443.1, forward strand.
ACAGTATGCTGAGGTGTGGTGGATGTGTGTTGGGTGGGTGTCTGGAAACGTTTGAGTGTCTTGGGAGGAGGTGGGGTGGACACAGTGGGACAAGACAGGCTGCCAGTGTAAATGGATGTTGTCTGTGTGTCTGCAAGTTTGGTGAGTGTGCTGCATGTGTTACTCAAAGTCGTTGTCGTGAGTGCAGGTGTGGTGTTTGGGGTGCATGACTGGATGTCTGATGTTGTGGTGACTGCCAAAATGGGGTCAGCAACAGTGAATGAGGGTGCAGTGCTTGTGAGTGTGCATGTAGAGGTGACAGACAGGGAGGCAGAAGAGGTGGACCCACTGGGGGAAGTGGATGTTGGTATGTGTGCATTTGTATGTTGGCTGTGTGTATGCCTGTGGTGGGAAGTGTGGTGCTTGTGTTTTTCAGTGTTCTTCTTGTGTGCTGAGGTGTGTGCATGGCTGTCAGAATGTGTGCTTGGGACGGGTGAAGGGAGTGGGGTGCTGGAAGGGGTAGAGGTGGTTGGAGGGGGGACGGATAGACCAGGGACACTGGCTGCGGTCAAAGAGGAGGCCAGAGCCTGAAAAGATCTCTGTAGTCCAGACACGGCACCGTGAATGCCATTCCAGTACGCATTGGTCTGCTGCACCTGGTCTGTTAGCCCCTGGATGGCATTGACGATGGTTGTCTGCCCTACATTGATGGTCCTCAGGAGGTCAATAGCCTCCTCCGTGAGGGCAGCAGGGCTGACTGGGGCAGGGGATGAGGTGCCTGGTGCGAAGGAGACGCCCACACTTCTGGGTGAGTGGGCACGAGCAACTGGGTGGGGAGCAACTGGGAGGGCGGAGATGGTATCAGGGTGTCAGAAGATGACACAGAATGGGCGGGCCCACTAGGGTCTGCCACCACCAGGGAGCTTCCATCAGAGGAGGTATCAGAGTCACTACCTCCAGTGGTAGTTGCCTCCCCCGTGGTACTCCCCTCGCCCGCCAATCCACTGGTCCCTTTGCCTTCGGTCGACTCTGCCTCTGTGGAACCGTGGGCCGCCGCATCCCCACTCGCCGGTGCCATTCCTCCCTCGCCAGATAATGCTGATGTATGCAGACAACACAAGAGAACAGGGATGTGGAGACAAAACAGGAGAGACACTTGTAAATAGCTGAATGGAGGTACATAACTGCTTCACACATTCTCCCACCCTGCAAATATACCACCATGCAGCACCTACCACTGTACACATGGCTATGCCCCTGACTAGTGGCCACAACTCTGCTCTACAGCCATTTCCAACATCACAGAAGGATCTGAAGTACTGCAGACCTGTCCCTTACAATCTAACTTCCCATGGGGGCCAATATGTAAAATGACAACAGTCAGAGTCCCTGCCACTAGACAGCATACATACTACAGCACCCTCACACATCCATCAAGGTGGCATACAATGGTTTCTGTACTCACCCCCTTGTGTCTGCTGTGCAGCCTTCAAGCGCCCATCCAAGTCCAGATACGCCACTGCCAGAATGCGGCGCATTAGGGAGGTCAGTGCCCTATGGGCCCCCTTTCCTCGTTAGGAGGACTTCCCCAGCAGGGCCTCACAGGTCTTCCTCACCCAGCGCTGCAGGTCCTCCCACCGCTTCCTGCAGTGGGTGCTCCACCGGTTGTAGACCCCTAGGGTCTGCACCTCCCTGGCGATGGCCTGCTAGAGTCCCCTCTTCTGATGGGCGCTGACCTATATGGGACACAGAAAAGGTAACACAGAGGTCAGACAATGCCCATTAGATACAGCTGGCTATACGTCCCCTATGGGACAGACACTTACAACAGCATAACAGGACCAAACACAAGTAGCATGTCATTAATTCTACGATTGTACAGTGTCAAACCGTGCACACATTTACAGCCATCTACCACAATTAAACACATCCATGCCCCCCAAACTGCCTACTCACCTGTACCTCTGGACGACCATAGAGCTTGGCGTACAGGAGTAGGACCCCGTCCACCAGTTTGTCCAGTTCCTCCATGGTGAAGGCCGGGGCCCTTTCCCCTGCCACTCGTGCCATATACCAGGACCTGAGTCAGGACACAGCAGCACACTCAGTGAAGTACCTGCATGTACGTAATCCAGGAGTCAGGTGAAGTTGGGGTGACCAGATGGTATACGCTCTGCGGCAGTGTGCACCGTCACCGCCGGCGACGATCATGGTAGGCTCATATTCCCCATTGACAACCATGTTAACAATTGAATAGTTGCACGGTGGTGAACACCGCCTTACGCCATTACGACAACCACTAGCGGTATGATGTCACTTCCACTAGAACATATCTTGTTTACTGGGGGGCAGACATTTTGTACATTACTACGCAGTTATTCAATTCTCATTGGCCCCATGCAGGCCCTATTGTCCCCAGCCCCCAAACACATGAACACATATACATTTACTCACCACAACAGTGCAGATGTATCATTGAGGACATGTCACTCCAGTTTAACATCCTACAATGCATTTGTGCCATCGACTTGTATGCCAGCAGTGTTGAATATTCAACATGTTGAGCAGATGAAGGTGTGTTCCTCACATGTGATCTCCACTCCTTCTAAGTACAGACCCATGTGGCGAGGGAGGGCCCCATTGGTGTACAGAACACATGTTGATTTGGGGACCATGGTGGAGCGTCACATCATTATCAATTACAGACTCACTCGTGCTGCTATTCATGAACTTTGTGCATTACTGGATCCAGCACTGAGACCGGCTAATCGGAATCAGCATGCCATCCCCACTGAAGGGCAAGTGCTCTCCACACTCCATTTCCTGGCCACGGGCTCATTTCAGGTGACTGTGGGCATGGGTGCAGGTTTTTCACAGCCAGTGTTTAGCCTCATACTATCCAGATTCCTGAATGCATTTGTACAACACCTGCAGTCCTATGTGAGGATTCCCCAAAGTGCTGAACTCCCTGCCATCAAGTCAGACTTTTATGCGTTTGCCAACATTCCCCATGTGATAGGTGCAATCAATGGCACCCACATAGCTCTCATCCCCCCAAGAGTAAGGGAACAGGTGTATGGAAACAGGAAGAACGTTCACTCCATGAACATTCAATTGGTGTGTACTGCAGACCAGTACATCTCACATGTGAATGCCATGTTCCCTGGATCAGTCCATGATTCCTTTGTGCTGAGGAACAGCAGTGTGCCACACATGATGGAACAACTACAAGGGGACAGAGGATGGATCATAGGTAAGTGTGTCTGACACTTTTTGGCACATAGCTGACAGCCAGGCTGTCGCAAACTGAGGGTTGTCAGTGACAGTCCTGTTTTGCCCACTTCTGCAGGTGATTCTGGCTACCCCGACATGCAATGGCTCCTGACACCAGTGAGGAATCCTAAAACAGATGCTGAGAGGAACTACAATGAGGCCCATGGACATACTAGGAGGGTGATAGAGGGTGATAGAGCTATAGGTCTCCTGAAGGCGAGATTCCATTGCCTACATATTTCTGGGGATCCCTGGCCTATGACCCTGAGAAGGTGTGTAGAATAGTGGTGGTCTGCTGCATGCTACACAACGTGGCTGCGAGGAAATCTATTCCCCTCTTGGAGGAAGAGGGTGCTGGATATCCAGACCTGCTTCCTCTGAGAGGGGATGATAGTGATGGTGATGATGAGGAGGGGGAAGATGTACACTCCAGGAACAAACTGATCCAACTGTACTTAGTGACTAAGAGGTACTATTTGATGCTGTTGTTGTCTGTACTGCATACTGTCAGTATGCCTTATCCTGCATGGGGGTGTTGGGTCTATAGACATTTTCACTGTGACCAGGTTTGCATGTGACATGTGACATGATGGATAACTTGTTAGACATTTCTGTTGACACCACCCCATGTTATGCGTGGGGGGCCACTCATGCAATGAAGGTATGAATAAATGATTTAAATGACAATTGCATGCACACTTCGATTTGATTCAACAAAGTGACAGGGGACATTAACATTGGTGAACGTGTTTTATTTGGTGTCAGGGATGCCATGGTGCTCCTTACAGTGATGGGAGTGGGCTACTGGTGGATGTCCATATTGGCTCCATGGTCTCAGCAATTGTTGGCAGTGGTAATATGTCCATATGTTATTTACAAGTTTTTGGGTTGCCATTGCACGGTGGGGATGGTGGTTCAGTGGCACACTTGGGGGACAGTTCTTGTCAGAGTCACTTCTTAGAGGGGGCCTTGGTCTTGGCAGGTTTTCCAGTGCCATATCTGGGCCTGAGGGACCGTTTGGGTGCCTGGTGTTGGCCTGTACGGGTTGAGGTGCTGGTCTCCTGTGTGTCCTCAGATGGTGGCACCAGTCCAGTTGCTGTTGCTGTCTGGTCTATATCTTTATCTGTGGTAGGGGCTTCCTGGTCTGTGGGGGTCTCAGGCTGGGTAGAGACACAGTGCAGCAGCGCACCTGCTATGGTGGCCATGGTGGTACTGAGCAGTTTCCACTGCTCCATGGTCTCTTGATGTTGGGCTATCTGCAGCCTTTGACTCTGCTCCAAGGTGGCCACAATCTGGCCCATCCTGTCCTGGGTATGGTGGTATGCTCCCAGGACCTCAGAGATCATGTCCTGGCCTGCAGCATCCATCCTGTGGCTTCCCCCCCGGGCCAGTGATGCCCTCCACTAGGCCTATCCCCCTGTGCCTGTGTCCCCTGCACAGGTCTGGTGGTACCATTGTCTTCCTGCCTGTTGGTATGTGGTGACTGTGGCCTCTATCCTTGTGTTCCATCTGTGGCCTGAATACACAGCTGTGGGGCCGGTTGCCCTGGCCTGATGTTGGTGGCTGGGTTTTAGGGTTGTCAGTGGTGTCCTGGATGGGGCTGCTGGATGGTGACAGTCCAAGACTGTGTGAGGGGCCAGGGTATTCCTCACTGTCCTGAGTTCCCTCTCCAGTGTCCTGAGTGGTGCCTCTGTCTCCATGTGGGGCACTGCCACTCCTTGTCCTGTCTGTCAGGGTGGAATGGGTGGTGGTGCCTGTTGGGGGGAATGGACATGTCTGTTACAATTGCTAATTCGGATGGGGTGCATAGGGCTGGGCTATTTTGTGCAGGTTTTCCACTGTTGGGCCATGCAGGGTGCCTTTGTGAGGTTGCCATTGCATTTTGCTTGGGATGTGGAGGTGCATTGTGGGTGGTGTAGTGCCATTGTGATTCCTTGCAGGGGGTAGGTGGCTGTGCACAGGAGGAGGGAAGTGGGCCTGTTGGTGGAGTTGTGGCCATGCAGGGTGACTGGATGTTGTAATTATGGCCTTGGTGTAGTAGTGGTCCTGGTGGCTGTTGGAGCGGTGGGGTGGAGCATGCATTACAGGTGTGGTGGATATGGGGTAATTGTAGATGACTTACCCAAGCCCATTCCTCCAGTGAGGCCCTCAGGGTGCAGGATGGCCAGTACCTTTTCCTCCCAGTCAGGGTAGTCGGGTGGTGTTGGTGGAGGTCCTCCCCCAGTCTTCTGGACCGCAATGTTGTGTCGGGATGCCATGGACATCACCTTCCCGCGCAGGTCGTTCCATCTCTTGCGGATATCATCCCTCATGCGTGGATGGTTTCCCACTGCTTTGACCTTGTTGACAGTGGTCTGCCATAACTCCATCTTCCTGGCGATGGGTGTGTGCTGGACCTGTGCCCCGAATAATTGTGGCTCGACCTCCAGTATCTTGTCCACCATGGTCCTTAGCTCCCTTTCTGTGAAGCATGGGTGCTTGGGGGGTGCCATGGTGTGTGTTGTAGGTGGTGTGTTGTGTGGATCTAGGTGAAGGTGCTGTTGTGTGGTGTGATTTGTGTGTTGTGGCGTTCAGTGTGTGCTTGTGGAGTTCTCAGTCTCAGTTGTCCTATTGGCGATGCAAAGGATTGTGGGGAGTGCCTGTGAGTGTTTTATAGTGTTGTGGATGTGTGTCAGGTGTGTGGGTTTCTAACTTGCCAATGTGTGCTTTTTTTTACTGTTGGGTCACATTGCTGGCCGTGGCGGTCTGTACCGCCAATGGTCGTTCGACTTCCACTGACCGCTGCAGTGATTTGTGCTTCATTATTTGGAGGGTGGGAAATTTGTGTGCTCAGCAGTGGCGGGGTGGGATGTCCAGCATTTTCGCCAACAAGGCCCTGGCGGTGACTGGTGGCAGGAAAATGTTTGGAGGATTCTTATTTTTGCATCTCTATATGGCGGGTTTCCGTTCACCGTTGCAACGGCGGGAAACGGTGTTTATCGCCATGTTCATAATGACCCCCTAAATTTGTAGCCCATGTTGGCAAATCTCATAACAATGCGATCCACACTTACTAGGTGTGTTCTGAGGTCCTCATCTGTGAGGTAGATGCCATCTACATAGGACAGGGCCTTGGGATCAGTATCATGTAATATTGATGTTACACGGGCTGAGAACAGTCCTGGACTGTTCTTATACCCTTGAGGGAGGCAGCAAAATAGCCAAGCACACTGAAGGCACTCAAATCCCTACTTTCACATGTTAGATTTTGATAGAAAAACTATGGAAATATCAAAGGTTGTTTTATATTTATTGCGCACTAGGGGGCATATTTATACTTAGTTTGCACTGGATTTGCATCATTTGTTTTTTACGCAAATCCGGCGCAAACATAACTCCATATTTATACTTTGGCGCTATACTCGTCTAGCACCAAAGTTATGAAGTTGGCGTAATTTTTTTACCGTGAAAACCTACCTTGCGTCAATGAGATGCAAGGTAGGCGTTCCTGGGCAAAAAATTACTCTAAGGCCCTAGCGCCTGATTTATCCTCCTGTGCAAAAATGGTGCACAGGAGGTAGGCAGGCCTAAATAATGGCGCTAAGTCTGCTTAGCGCCATTATTTAACACCTGGGTCAGGGCAGGAGTTACGGGACCTGTGGGCTCATTTCCATGGTGGGACTCTATGGAATGAGTCCACAGGTGCCCTCCCCATGCCCCAGGGACACCCCCACCCACACCAGAGGGACAGTGGAGGATGAGGGACCCCATCTTGGATAAGTAAAGGTAAGTACAGGTAAGTATATATATATTTTTTTGAAGTGCCATAGGGGGCCTAACTTGGGCCCCCCTACCTGGCACTGTGCCCAATGGCCATGCCCATGGCACATAAGTCCCCTGGGCATGGCCATGGGGCTGGGGGACATGACTCCTGTCTTTACTAAGACAGGAGTCATGTCCATGGGGGTTGTGTGTCAAAAAAATGACGCTGGTCAGTTAGATACATTTTTTGACTCTAACTTGACTAGCGCCATTCTTTGACGCACAACCTCCTGTTTCCCCGACGCCTCCCCCACCTGGTTAACGTAATTTATTTTGACGCTAATCGGGCATTACCGCCGGCTAACGTCATTCCTTAAATATGATGCCCGGCTGGCGTCCAGGAATGGTGCTAGCGGGCGGTATACTTTTTGACGCAAACCTACGCTATCGTAGGTTTGCGTCAAAAAGTATAAATCAGGGCCTAAGTTGCTAATAAGTGCTGTGCCATGTGCATTTTATATTGCATATGTGCATGTATGACTGTTAAGATGTCTGTAATCTAAGACTATTCTATAGGAATGGTCCGGCTTAGCTACTTGAAACAAGGGTTATTCATTGATGATACACGGGGTTCAGTTACTCCCTTGTACTCGATTTTTTAGAGTATTTCTCTCACTGGAGCTTTAGCCTTATTTTTAAATGGGTTTTGCTGGTGGAACTGTGGAGTTGCTCTAATTGGTGTAACGTGGTAGGGGGAATGTCTACCCCCCCCTATATGGTTGTGGTACAGCACTGGATCCTGCACCAATGTCCAATCTATGGCATAAGCTTCTTTTAGCACACCTGGAACAAGGACTGAGAAAGAAGGCAACATTACATCTTCTCCTTGTGGGAGATTACGGACAAATTCAGGTGGCCAATCCTTTCCTGCCAGAGGGATGTCATAACTAAGCATTAATCTTCCTCAAAATATACCTTTAATAGTGCGCTCTATTATGTCTCCCTCAATTTGATTTTTTACTTTATAAACCCTCTCGGGTGGGGAGACACGCCTGTCCGCAGTTTCAACTTCAAGAAAGTCATTAGTTGCTGTCACATCCAGAAGCTCTTTTTTTTAAACAGAAGTTTATTGCATTTTTTGCATCAATATTTACATGCAGTACATTATTAAAACAACAGTTTGTCGTCAGGAGTATTTTCGAGAGGGTCTATAGTGCCTCCTATCAAATCCAGATAGCTCCTATAAGTAATCTACAATATAGTGCAACCGCCCTCTCCTGATTTCCTCTTCTAGTGTTATCAAGTAGTCAGTGTCTTATTTCTCAAACTTCATAATGGTTAAACTCTGTACTTCCCCCACCCGTTCTTTGGGAATTCCCTAGTCACTACACCAGGCATGCGTCTTGTTCCACTTGATTCTTGGTGTTAAGGCACAGGGATTTCTGCAATCTGTGGTAGTTGCAGGTGGTGTGTGGTCCTGGCAGTTCTTCGGCTTTCTTTTACGGGATGTTCCCCACCCTCGAAGATGAGCCCCACCATTCTTTCTGTTGTGGTCCATCTCCCACTCCACCCAAATGAGGTTTCTGCTCCTCAGATTTGCTAATCTTTGAGGGCATCTGTTAAGGCCTCTCATGCCCGTACTCCCTCGAGTGAAGTACGTCCCCTCTTGGCCTCTCTGAGTCATCTTATTAGTATCCCGCCCATTCGGTGAATTATGTCTTCCAAATGGCTATGCGAGGACCCCCTCTGCCCTTCCAGTTTCTGGTTATTTCCCTTTTTCTGAGCACATAGGCTAAGTCTTGGAATCGGCTAGTGGTCTTATTTTTAGATGTGTGTGAGAACCAGCTCAGCAAGCATCGGTCCGTCGAACATGGGACCTCTTTTTCTATAACAGTAAAGACTGTTTATGTGATTCCCTTCTAAATCCCCCCCAGCGCAGGGCACCCCCAGAGCATATGAAAAAATGTGGCGCTTACTTCCTTACAATAAGCGCATTTAGCTGTGTTTATGTGATACATATTATTAATTTTCTCTGGTGTAAGGTATGCTCTATAAAATATATATAGAAATTAATTAGCTTAAACCGGACATTGTGGCCTTCACTGTATTATAGTGGATGTTTTCACAGTCCTTGTCCCCAGTCGTCTTACCAAGGTCTGTTTCCCACTTATTTTTCAGGCCATCCAGTGGCTTCATTGCTTCCCTTCTTAGTCTCCCAAATATTCAGGTTACGGCTTTGATCGTCTCTGATGTCATCACTAGATATTGACAACTAATTGATTGGTGTGGTTCCTCTATCCTAGCTTTCCAGTGTCATTTAATATCTTCCGTAACTGCCGTATGTAAAAGAAAGTGACTTCTTGGCAATTCATGCTGGGCCATAATTTCCTCGAACGCAAGGAGCGCTCTGTTATCATAGAGTGCTCTCATCTCAGTCGCTCCTGCTTCCTTCCATGACCTCAACTTTCTCCAAGATCCTCCATGTAGAAGTTCCTCCAAAAACCTATCGGGATGTTTGGAGAGTATGGGATCTTTATAGGTATTTTTCAGAGGTGTCTTTCCTAGCAATGTTGTGTAACCTGGAATTCAGGTTTGTTTCTTCTATCAGTGCCTGGGAGCCGTAGAATCACTCTACACAAAGCTGCTGGGTCAGGGACCAATATGGGGAGTGATCCTCCCGGTGTTCTTCTACCTGCTACCCATTGTGTAAACCATTGCAGCTGGTCTGCCAGATAGTATGCCTCAAACTCTGGGACTGTCATACCTCCCTCCGTTGTCGGTCTCTGCAGTGTGGTCAGAGCTACTTGGCGGCGCCAGAACCCCATATGAATCCCATTATTATCTTATCAATTTCTCTGAAGTATGCCCTAGGAACCCATAGGGGCAATGTTGTAAAAGAGTATAGCAACATAGGAAGTGCCACCATTTTTAGAAGAGCCACTCTCCCTGCTACAGAAATCAGTAGTGTGGACCAGAACAAGATACTTGTCTTCAGGCCTCTCATGGCCCTACCCAGATTACCATCTAGCAGATCATCTGTGCGGTGGTATATGTGGACCCCTAGATAAGTAAGGGAACGAGATTGCCAGGGCAAGGGTCCTAGCTCATCCAGGAGTATGCCATCTGCCTGTACTGGGAACAGACTGGATTTGTTCCAGTTTACCTGAAGTCCTGACAAGAAGCCATATTGCTTAAACATATTTTGCGCTCCTGGGAGATCTCTCTGGGCATTCCGAAGGAAAAGGAGCATATCATCTGCATATAATGCAATATAGTGCTCTTTGTTATCCACCTCCAATCATCAGTACATCGTCCCTCCTCTGGCCCAGCATGCCAAGGGTGCTAGGGCTAATGCAAATTGTCTAATGCCCTTCTCCACCCTGTAATCCCAAGATATTTTGTCATCCTGTTCGGACTCTAGCTGTCAGGTCCATATAAAGTAAACGGGTCCAGGAAATGAATGCCTCCCCTAGCCCCACATTTTCCATCACTTCATATAAAAAGGGCCATTCCAGGCTGTCAAAGGCCTTTTCTGTGTCTACTGTTAGGACTGCTGCTGTCTGCCTACCGGATGTAGTGGCCCTCAGAACTGCACAGAGGCGCCATATGTTATGTGCTGTCCTTCTCCCTGGGATAAATCCTGATTGATCTGCGTGGATCCGTAGAGTCATATGAGGCAGCAGGCCCGTCACCAAGATCCTGCCTAAGATCTTATAATCCGTATTTAACATTGAGAGTGGCGTATCAGCGTGTTTATCATGGGGCTCTTTGCCTGGTTTTAACAAGGGAACAATTAGGGCATCTCTGGTAGATTGTAGTAGTATACAAATTGTCTTGGCCATGTTAAGCATATTGGTCAGTCTAGGAACTAGTGTTTCTCTATAGGTGTCATAAAACTCAATAGGGATTCCATCAGTCTTATTTTGGGCCATGCTTTTAATTGCTGCCCGAACTTCCTGGATTGAGATTTCAACTCCTAATGCCTCTATATGCTCTGGGGGCAATCGTAGTAATTGTAGGGTGTCCAATAACTCCCTTAGTTCCGTCATTGGGAGTCCTGCACGTGCTATATAGAGCTGTGCATAGTACTCTCGGAATATTGTATTAATCTCTTTTTGTCTGTATTGTCTCGAGCCATCTTCTGCTTCAGGTTCTACAATAACTGATCCTCGCTTGGTGGGATTCACCCACCAAGCTAATAGCATGCCCGTACTGTCTCTTTCAGCGTGGGCCCGCATCATATAGTTTCGGTAGTCAAAACAATGTAATTTTCCAACCTTAACTGCTACGCTTTCCTTTACAGTGAGGAGCTCCTGGAGTAGCTCCGGATGGTCGGGGAGTTTTTTTTCACTCTCCAGGAGCAAAGTCTCTGCTGTTAAGACCGCTTGGAGTAAAGTTCTCCTGACCCCTCCCACTTCTGACATGCATCTTCCTCTGATTACTGTTTTAAATGCATCCCATCCTGCTGGGGAAGTCGGCTGTTCCTGTGTTTTCTTCAAAATATTGAGTAATAGCCATGCCTATCGCAGTTCGGAATACTGGATCCTCCAGGGTTTCTGGGCACATTTGCCACGTCGGAATGCTTGGGCGTTCTTCTCCCCATCTAAGACAGAGTAAGAGTGGGTTGTAATCTGATAGGGTATGAGTCAGAAATTCAGTTTTATGTACCTGAGTATGTATTTCCAGGGAGCATAGAATAGCATCTAATCGGACGTGCAAATCCTATATGATGGAATGGCAAGAATAATCCCTATCCGTGGGATGTTGCCTTCTCCAAGAGTCTATCACCCCCCATTCCAGTTGCCACTTTGAAAAGGCTCAGGCTACACTCTCCGTCTGCGTGCTTGGAAGGGGTGGGTGCGATCTATCCAGGATAGGATCCGCTATACAATTGTAATCCCCTCCCAGTGTTACCGGGCATATTAGAAAAGGGGCCAAGACTCTGGATACGCCAGCAGAGAACTGGAACCCCTCCTCCCCCTCCATATCCAGATCAGTGCCCCAGGACCCAGATCAGCGCACATATGCATAGCTGTAGCGCTGAGCCTTCCTTGGCTGTTAGGTGTGTTTCCTGTAGGAGGGCAATTTGCACCCCTCTACGCTGCAGATAGGAGTAGACTTTATATAGCTTAGCCATGGTATGCATCCCTTTAATATTTAAAGTGATTATCTTATATGTTGTGGTGTCTGCCATGTGTAATCTTAACTCTTCTTATCGCAGCCCTGCTATCCTGTGCCCAGCGCCCTTCTGGGAGCTCTCGGCCCTCCATTAGTATAATTAGTGTGGTGACGTGACTCCGGACTCCCCATTCCCCAAATCAGGCTAACTGTGAACAATCCCCAAAACTCCCTGTCCCCAGGACAAATGGGTCGCCCCTCCTCATCCAGACTATTACACTTAATTTAATATTGGCGAAGATGTCCACCAATCAAGGTCAAGCGGTGGTTGCAATCAACAGTCAACATCCCACCGACTTCCCCCTACCTGCCATCATTGTCATCTTATATCTGCTCCTCAGCTCTGTCCTATAGTTTCCGACCAGGTTAGTGTAAGTATCCATCACCAATATCTCATCGGTCGGTCCCCTCAAGATCAGGTTCTCCATGTTCAACAGCTGTGCAATTAGTTCCCTCGTACCAGTGCCCTACTTGGGTAGATAGTGAGTAAGAATGCCCCCAACCACCGCCAGGTGCTAGATCATACTTAGTGCTTGTCAGTTAGTCTCAAAAGCATTTATCTGCCGTTTTGGGGGTGATTTTGGGCATCTCATCTTCCGAATGGTCCGAAGAACCCTCTAAGCTAGGTATGGAGGCCTCGCTATTTGTTTCCGTTGCCATCGGCTGGTGCCTTCTCGTCTCTTCCTGCTCATCTCAGCCATTATTGCTATTGCCCTTTGCTGATCTTTTCATGCATTTGTTTTAGTTGGTGTGCCGCGTTGGGTTCCGCACTCTCTTTTTAACTTTCTTCTTCCGTGCGATGTTGTCTGCCAGAGGTGTACGACTAGGTCCAGGTTGCTCTTGGAGGTCCAGCCTGTCCCATACTTCCTTGGGTGAGTGAAAGAAATGTGTCCCCTCAGCCGTGGAGAATCTAAGATGGGCAGGAAACATCATGGCATACTTCACATTTAGGCCCACGTTTATATTCTTTTTTAGCGCCTCATTTGCATAATTTTTTGACGCAAAAGAGGCGCAAACTTACAAAATACAATTGTATTCTATAAGTTTGCGCCACTTTTGCGTCAAAAAGGGGTGCAAATGCGGTGCTAAAAAAGTATAAATATTGGCCTTAGATGTCTTAGTCTCGACTTTGTTTCAGTGAACGTTGCTCTTTGTTTCTGTATGGCCTTAGTAAAGTCTGGGAAGATCATAATTTTATGATTGTTCACCATTATCTCACATTTCGCTTGCGCCCTTGCCAGGATGTGGTTGCGATCTCGGTAATGTGAGAGACGAGCTACAATAGGCCTTGGGGGCATTCCAGGATGTGGCGGCTTAGCTGGGACCCTATGGGCCCTCTCCTGCGCGTAATAGGCAGAAAGTCCCTCAGGTGCTATCTCTTCTTGCAGACATCTCTCCCTGTAAGAAAATGCATTTCTCCCCTCCACTCTTTTGGGAATACCTACGATGCAGATATTACACTGTCCTCTGCTCAGAGTTCTAGGGTGCGCACCTTCGTCTCCATTGTAGTTAGCCAGGTCTGCAAGGAAACTACCTTGGGGTTAAGCTCCGTCAGTGTTTTCTCAGTCGTGGTTACTCTTTTGGCCAATCTCGGATGGTCATCCTTGAGAATGCCAATGTATACTCCCAGTGCATCTAATGTGGTTTCGAATGATTCTCTTGCGGTTGTGATGGCTTGCAAGATGTCCATCAGCGTGGGGTCTCGCTGGGGTTCTTCTGTTGTGGTATTCAGTCTCGTTGAGAGCGTCCCATTACCCTCTGCTCCTCCCCCTGCTCCATCCTTTTGTTTATTCATCTTTCCAATGGTGGCAATTAGGGGCAGGTGGCCTCTCAGGCACTACTCCAGTCAGATGGAGGGCTTCTAGTCTATGTGTGCTCCGAGTCCCTCCATCCAAGGCCCCAAGGGACGCTACTTCGGCAGAATTGAGCGCCCTTCCCCTTCTTTGTTCTTTTTAGAGCATCTTGGCACTCTGGGCACTAGCCCACAATGTTGCGCTAGGCTGGTTGCTCCTCTCAATGAGGGGTTCTTGTACAGGGTACATGCGATTTGTCTGTGGCCACCTCTGGTCTCCTGGGCCCCGGTCCACAGGCCCCTCGATGTTTTAGGGCCGGGGATATGCAGAGCCAGCCTCCCCCGGCATTCAAAGGCACTCTATTGTTCTTATCACATTTCCGTACTGTTTGCCTTCAGGGCGCCCTCTTAGATTTGCCTCCTCACCTCTGTCCATTGCCTCCGTTGCTGCTCTGCGGAAGCTCTGTCCATCGTGTGGCCTCCGCAATTGTCTTGGTACTCCTCCGTCTCCCCTTCCACCGGACAGGTTAGTCGGCAGCCTGCAAGGGTCACCAGACTCTTTCAGGTTCCCTCATCCGGTCTGCGGGTCCTCCGCTCTTCTGCAGGCGCCTTCCTTTCCTCACGCACTCATCACTGCCATTTCATCTGGGCCCCACACAGTTGCTCAGGGCCCTTAGGTACAGGGAACCAGTCGGTGACCCTTGTGCATTCATGCTGCCCTCAGGGCCTGCAGCAGGGTCCCGGGGAGATCACAGGGGGAGCACCGGAGGGAGGAATCTCATGGGGGCCTCCTCACCTCTGTCCCTCGTCTCTGCTGCCGCTCAGCGGGAGTGCTGCCCGTTTCACAGCTCCTGCAATCACCTCGGTCCTCTTCCGACTCCTCGCCCACTGGATAGTCCGGTCGGCAGTTAGGCATGGTCGCTAGGTTCGCACAGGTTCTTCTTTCTGACCTGCAGGTTTTCTGTTGTTCTGTAGGCGTCCCCTTTTCTCCGTGCACTGGGCGCTACCATTTTGCTTCGACCCCTCGCCGTTACTCGAGGCCTTTAGGAACAGGGAGTCGAACAGCGTCCTTTGTGAACTCACATTATTTTCGGGGCCTGTAGCTGGGGCCTGGGTTGATTATAGGAGGGTTACTGGAAAGCCCAATCTCATTGGGGCCTGAGTTTGTTCAGGATTGCTAGGGATGTGGGGTCGCCGGGCAGGAGCTTGGCGATTTGCGTCTTGCTGCATCTGCCGCTGGCCCCACCCTCTCACATCCAGAAGCTCTCGAAGATTCTGGCGTACTATTGTGACCTCTGCTGTGCTGTCTAGCAGAGTCACTGCCCATTTCCTGTTCTTCAGCAAAGTTCTCATTATGTGTGCCATTTTTTGCAGCAACCCTTTTCTTTATGAATTTAGTTTTTTTGCTGTGAAAGTTTCTCTTCCTGTTTAATTGAAAATTTGGATGAGTGTTGTGAATCTTTTTTTGTTTTCACTTACTTGTTGTGGTGTTCTGACTGCCTTTCTCTCTCACTGTGTTTGTCGGGTGAGTCCTGAAAGGAATGAGATTGGTGATTATCAGTATATTGATATCTTTTGGGAGATTTTAAAGCTACCCAATTTTTAAAATTATAGTATTTCTTAGAGGTCTCCGAACTCAGAAATTCTCCTCTTTCTTTTTTATTATCTTTGCTATATTTTTGTTTATCCCAGCATTTTTTTTAGACCCCTCTTCTGCTTGTTTGGTAGAATACTTATTGGATTTACCTTGTAATGGTGGTTTACCTGGTCTAGCTCCCAGACTATCCCTACCTATACTATTATAGGTTTTGATGATAATCTTAGATAGGTCGCATTCTTGTTCCAGCTGAGGAATGTCTTGGAGCCGCTGGGGAACTGCCAATGCTACTGCTTCCC
This sequence comes from Pleurodeles waltl, assembly GCF_031143425.1. Lineage (NCBI taxonomy): Eukaryota > Metazoa > Chordata > Amphibia > Caudata > Salamandridae > Pleurodeles > Pleurodeles waltl. Next base: position 506,003,720 of record NC_090443.1, read on the forward strand.
CTTTTAAGTTACTTAATATAATGTAGGACACTGTGGCAAAAATTTCCATTAATTGCATCCCCAAGTACAGGCCTGGGGCTGCCGCGTAATCATCTTGAATGTGTTTTAACAGTTCCAGAAGATTCGCAAGTGTTAGTGTACCGTGTGCGGTAGTATAGAGTGTAGCAAAAACTGCACCACAAGTAGCACAGTTGTCCACTGAGGGAACCATCCCAAAGGGCAAGCACATTGTGAGAATTCTATGTTTGTCTTGAGGTCCCATATGGGAAACACTACTTCCTGTGCACTTATTTTCTGTGCTAGCCAAAACAGAATGTATTCATGTCTGGTGGGTACTTTATCCATTGTTGAATGCACACTGGGGCAGTGTTAAAGGTCAGAATTACGAATTATATTGAGCATCTATATATATTTCTAGGAAATGATTTTATAAGTGGCATACGTCCGCTACTTGTAAGTTTCCTACATTAGTGTGTGGTATATATGTGGCCATTTTTGGCCATGTAGGACTTTCATTACTTAAAGGAACCAATCTCAAATTTTGTGGAACATGTGGTAGGGTGCCATCAAGCCAATTTTGGCGTTCTTGAAAATATAGTGGTATGTCTATGCATATGGTCTGTATTGTGCCGGTGTATTTGCAATTGTGTAATTCTGAAATGTATGTGAGTTGTCATCTACTGCTGGAAAGATGATCCAGGAATTGAAAATTTCAGTTCTGTATGCGTTGTGTGCCTCAACCATGAATGTAACTTCCCCACCCTCATCAGCGAGCCCATGATTTAATAAATGTTGTATGAGAGGTTGTCTCATGTTTGCTGCAATTGCTACCCATTGAGGGTCTTCTATATTTGAAAATGGTCAGTTCAGAGATATAAACACCTATCTGGGGAGATACAAGCTTGAGCAACCCACAGTCTAAATTAGGTACTATCTATTTAGCTGAGGAGGATATTGCCCTAATACCATGGATGTCTCCATGTAAGGTGATTAGGGTGGCTGTAGCATTTAAAGAGACAGAGATACTCAAGAGATCTGTAAAGCTAGTGCCTAACCAACGTTGGTGACGCCATCTCGTAGGACTCTCACCATAAAGATGAGACTGCTGAATTTGGGTGGTGGCACCACTGCATGTGGGGGTCTAGCCAAACCTACACCTTTTGGCAGCTGCCTGCCTAACCCTTTCAGTTAGCTAGCTGCACCTCACCCACCCTAAAAAGTAAAGGTGATTTGTAGCAGCCTTAATGCATGACACTCTGACTCCTCTGGAAGTCATGATAGAACAGATCTTACACCTTTCCCTCATTTGAACATGGCCTCATGTAAGACAGACAGAAAAATGCAGGACAAGTTTAATATATTTTATTGAAGCAATTGCATTCTATGTAAAAAGGCATGAGCTGTGATTATTAGGAAGATCAAACACACCATAATTTTCATTGTGACCATGAACGTGAAACAAATAAAAAGTCCCACCATCTTGTCACCATAGTGAATCTAAAATCCCTACACATACTTCTAGCTTCTATAGGAGAGTGTAGTAGTGTTAGCTCTTGTCTGCCCGTACTAGTCTCTAAAAGGAAGTCCCAACACCCTACCTGAATAATCAGCAGGGTTTGTTTTCCTGTGGTCTGCTGGCAGTCCTCCCAAGTAGCTGGATCGATGAGGCCAAGTTCAGCAGATCTGCAACAACATGGTATAGTATAAGATGGCTGGCTGCAATGTTCCCTCTAACCTTATTTTGACAGTGTGGTGTTTTTATAATAAAAACTTGTTGTTTTCTAGGAATTGGCCTGATGTTATAATGCGTCTTTTCTGTATAGGCAATACTTGGTAGATTATTATATACAGCCGTGAGCAGAGTACAAGATGAGAATGTCGTGCAGAAGAAACTAATAACAAGCCCTGCTTGGAAAGGCAGCTGATAAAAATAACAAAACATCACAACTAAAATGAAGCCATGCTAAAATAATAAAAGCAATAAATGAAAATGAACTAGGGAAGAGGGCACCAGCCACAGGCCCGAAGCTAAAATAAGTGTGCCATAGCATTGCGCTAAAATGGACCCACGACAAAGGGGACCTCTCATTTTGTTGCCAAATCCTTTATAAAATTTTCTGAATAGCCATCTGTGGGCTGGGGCCTTTTCCAGTTTTAATGGAAAGTATTGCTGGGATGATTTTGTTCTCTGTGATGGGTTAATTGGTGGCGAGGGAGTCCTGTTGTGATATTTTGGGGAGAATGCAGGAGTCAAGGTATTTGATAATCTTAGTTATAGAGGTGGGAGTGTTGGAATTGTAGAGGTTGCATAAAATGATTTAAAGGGGTCGAGTGTACCTTTTGTTGATGTGGTGACCACCCCTTCTGGGCTCCTTATGGCCGATATAAGGGATTTGGTTTTTGTGTATTTTAAGTATTTTGCTAGTGATTTCCCAGTTTTGTTGCTATTGCACCGCCTGCCCGCATTGACCATGTCAATCCATTTCTGGGCCTTTTGGCTAAGGATATGTGTTAGAATTGGGGTCTTTGGTTGGCAGTCAGGTTACCCCGTGTCCAAGCAAGGATCCTCACTCTAGTCAGGGTAAAGGACAATCACACTCAGTTAACCCCTGCTCACCCCCTTGGTAGCTTGGCACGAGCAGGCAGGCTCAATTTCAAAAGCAATGTATAAAGTATTTGTACCAACACACACAGTAATACAGTGAAAACACTACAAAATGGACACCACACCAGTTTAGAAAAATTGGTAATATTTATCTAAATCAAACGAGACCAAAGCGACAAAAATCCAACATACACAAGTCAAGATATGTGTCTGAATCCTTAGAAAACAGTGAGAATGCTGTTGTTCCACAAAATACCTGGTTAACATCAAAGATAAAGCAGCACAGGCGAGTGTGCTTCAGAAAAGTCAGAGATGCGTCGATTCCTTACTGGCAAGTGAGGCTGTGTGTCGTTTCCTTCTACGGTCGGCAATGCATCTTTTTTCTCCATTGCAAGAGAGCGATGTTTCGATTTCAAGATGGGGCACCTCGACTTCACGCAGAGTTGGGCTGACTTAGACGCCCAGGGCCAAAGCATGAAAACTCTGGTTGCACAGTATAAGAAAACAGTGCTGCGTGGGGTTTGAGTTATCATCAGCCTCCATAAGTGGGTGTTGCGTGTCGTTTCTCCAGCCACGAAGTGTCGATCTCCCAGCCGCGATGCAGGTGGAGCGTCGATTCCAGCTACGAAGCCGACGGCGTGTCATTTATCAGCCGTGTTGTGGAAGGTGTGTCGATGATTTCCCCGCACAGCATTCTGTGAATGGATTTTCAGTTCTTGTCTGCCAACTTCATCTTTTAAGGGCCCAAGGACTGGATAGGGTACCACTTGGCAGGGCAGGAGACTCAGCAGAGAGTCTAGGTGCTGGCAGGGGAAGTCTTTGATGGTCCTGAGACTTCAGCAACAGGAGGCAAGCTCAGTTCAAGCCCTTGGAGATTCTTCTCATGCAGGAATGCACAACAAAGCCCAGTCTTTGTCCTCTTTCACAGGCAGAAACAGCAACTGCAGGATATCCCAACAAAGCACAGTCGCAGGCAGCACTTATCCTCAGCTCTTCTCCTTGGCAGAGGTTCCTCTTGATTCCAGAAGTGATCTAATTTTCAGGGGTTTTGGGTCCACTACTTATAACCCTTTCTGCCTTTGAAGTAGGCAAACCTCAAAGGAAAGTCTCTCTTGTTTGTAAGATCCTGCCTTGCCCAGGCCAGGCCCCAGACACACAGGGGGTTGGAGACTGCATTGTTTGAGGGCAGGCGCAGCCCTTTCAGGAGTGAGTGACCACTCTTCCCCTCCCTCACAGCAAAGATGGCTCATCAGGATATGCAGGCTACACCCCAGTTACCCTTGTGTCACTGTCTAGATGAGAGGTGCAAACAGCCCAACTGTTAAAATGACCCAGACAGGAAATCCACAAACAGACAGAGTCACAGAATGTTTTAAGCAAGAAAAGGCCTAATGTCTAAAAGTAGCATGTTCAAACACACAGTGTAAAAACAACCTTTACCAAAAGATGTATTTTTAAATAGTGATTTCAGAGACCCTAAACTCCATATTTCAAAGGGAATCTACACTTTAATAATATTTAAAGGCAGCCCCCATGTTAACCTATGAGAGAAATAGGCCTCGCACAGTGAAAACTAAATTTGGCAATATTTCACTGTTAGGAAATAGAAAATACATTAGTATACGTCCTACATTAAACATACACTACACCCTGCCTATATCTTAGGGGTGCCTTATATGTATGAAAAGGGAAGGATTAGGCCTGGCAAGTGGGTACACTTGCCAAGTCAAATTGGCAGTTTAAAACTGCACACACAGACACTGCAGTGGCAGGTCTGAGCCATGTTTACAGGGCTACTCATGTGGGTGGCACAACCAATGCTGCAGGCCCAGTAGTAGCATTTGATTTACAGGCCCTGGGCACCTCTAGTGCACTGTACTAGGGACATACTAGTAAATCAAGTATGCCAATCATGGAAAGCCAATTACACATACATTTTACATAGGAGCATTTGCACTTTAGCACTGGATAGCAGTGGTAAAGTGCCCAGAACAGCAAAAACAGAGTCCAGCACACATCGACAACCTGGGGAAGAGAGGCAAAACGTTAAGGGAGACCATGCCAAGGATGCCAAGTCTAACAATATGGCTATATTTGTATTGTGCTGCGCGCAATTTAGGTAGGAGAGATGAACCTTTAAAATTTCTAAGTTGGATATTTAGTCTTTGGATAATCTAATCTAGTTCCTTGAGATGGTTGGATATAACCTTGTTTTTTAGCGATGAGATGTGGATCAATGTCCCTCTTAATGTGGCTTTGAAGGCATTCCATCAGGTTGTAGGGGATGTGTAATTCGGGAGATTTTCTTTGAGGAAGTTTTCAATGGCCATCTTGATCTCTGTCCTATTTTTGGGGCCATCTAGATCTTTATTCAAGCTGCACTGTCAAAGTGGTGGGGTAGGACCATTGAGTGTTAATTGGATTGACACACACATGTGATCACAGATAACTATTGGTTCCATTTTCAGGGATTAAGAAAGGTGGAGTAGGGAGTTGCTCACCATAATATAGTCTGTTCATGAAAATGAATGATGGGGCGAGGAGTAGAAGGTGTAGTTGCTCCCAGTAGGGTTATGGAGATGCCAGACGTCTACGAGGCTATCATTATTACAGCAGATTTCCATTTGCTTGCATGCTTTATTGCATATAAATTTGTAAATTGATATTCTGTCTAGGTTACCGTTCATAGGCAAATTAAAGTCTCCACCTAAGATAAAGTTTGTCTGGAAGGTCTGAGAGCTGTTTGTCTAAATCCTTCCAATTATCAGTAGCTTTGTCATTCAGAGTGTAGAAATTCAGATCTCTTTATTTATCTTGGAGATGAGCCATCTGCCCGATTGGGCGTGAGTGTGTGATATGACTGAGATAACAGATTTTTTAAATATTAGTGTTCCCACCCCGTTCTTTTTGTGTAGGGTCGGGGTAAGGCCAAAGTCTGCAATCAATGACCTGTAGAATTTAATGTCATGAATAGATTTCAGGTGGGTCTCTTGTAAGAGGATGAAATCCCCCTTTAGTTTGTTACAGTAATCTCCCACTACTCTATGTTTCAATGGTTGGTTAAGCCCTTTGTGTTTAAAGAGAGTATGTTTAGGGGAAGAGCCATGGTGAGAGAGTGTGGTCTCTTCGGTCAGTAGGTGGATGTTTTGGGGGGGGAGAAACCTGCAGATGATAGTAAAGATGATGCTTGAGCTCGATTGGGTTGTTCAGTAGGCAGCAGCAAGTCTTGACCATAAGTGTGTTTGGTCTTCTGGGGTAGAGCATTGTGTATAGGTCGAAGTATGGCCTAGGTAACCGAGGGGGAGAGTGGAGGGGCCAGGCAGAGTTAAAAGCTAGAGTAGAGGAACCAGTTTATCAAATCATACAAGTAAAGCTAAAACAAAATCAACAAACCCAACCTTTACCCATCCTTCGCCCAACCCTATGTATAAGATGCATTCTCCCACCCTTATTCTACATGGGAGACATTGAGCGATGAGCTGGCCTGTCCCAAACTGGCTGGGTAGCTACCCAGCCCTACAGAATAGCTGGTTGGTAGCAATCGGAGACAGAGGGTCATGCTGTAAGGGAAAAAGGGAGTATTAATGTGTACTGGTTGTATGAGAAATGGGTCATAGCGAAAGTCCGTTGGGACGCCAAGAATATAGGCTAATTCGGTGTCTGAACTCTATCGCTAAAAGGAGCCTAAGTTATACTGAGATAAAACATAAATGATGTGCCTAAAGATTGCAGGCTAGAATGAGTATGGTTGGTGGTGGGATGCAAGATGAAGTTAGTCAGCGCTGGCGACTGAAGAAGCATTGCAGAGCTTTGTGATATGCTGAGGGTATTGTTCAGTGTAAGAAAGTGGTGAGGATTCACTCACTGAATTGGGCAGGGCATCTTGAGTTATCCATTGTAGTGCCGAAAGGGCAAGATAAGCGGTAAAGACCAGTGTAGGTAGCACAGGTAGTGGGGACTCCATGGTCAAACGCCATCCCTGACATCAAACATTTCCCCTCTAAAGAAATATAGCATTCATGCTATGAGACATTCATGCAAATCCTATGTATCTGGTGTGGTGTAACAAGGTACGGGTGCATTACGGAAATTCCAACAGGGTCAATCAGGGTTGGCCCTCAAGTATCAAACAAGGAATTTGTGCTCGATAACGTAAAATTAGAGCAAGATAGCTCCAGCAGTGGGGCTAGGTGCTACCCTGTGGGGTGGCACAGCGTAGTTTGGCATTAGCCCACCAGACTAGGAAGTCAATTTGATGGTCCAGGAAGTGTTCATGAGGAACTGTGACCTCTACCAATGGGATCTTGGCAGCTAAACATGAGGAGAGTCAGAAGATGTAAGCAAACCATGTGGACATTAGGGGGGTCATTACAACCTCGGCTGTCTTTTAAAAAGACCGCCGAGGCTGCGGGAGACAGAATACCGCCATTGGCGGCGGTATTCCTGGCTCCCTATTATGACTTTTCCGCTGGCCCAGCGGAAAAGTCACATCAACATTGCTGCCTGCTCGTAATAGAGAGGGGAGGGGCCGGCGGTATGGCCATGGCTATTGCGCCACGGTCATAATAGCTGGCGGAACACCGCCAGCCTGTTGGTGGTGTTACCGCCAACTTGCCGCCAGGGTCGTAATGACCCCCTAGATGTTTATCGCAGCCCAAACAGAAGAGTCCACAAACGTTTGTAGTTCTACTGGATCTGTGAAAAACAGGGTATTACCATGGACGACGATCCAGAATTTCGAACAGCCTGCAAATCCGTACGGAATGTTGGCATCTTTGAGAGACTGGCGGAAGGCCAAGAAGCTTTCTCTGATGGTCACTGTGTCCTTTGAGTAGTCCTACGCAATATTGGTTTTGGCTCCAGTGCAAGTATGGCTTCTGCATTGCAGTATCGTAGCGGTCTAAATATCATGGCTCTAGGTTGTGAGTTAGGAGGGCTAGAGCGTGACTTGCCCATCTGGACTCTATGAGCCCATTCTGTGTCAAAGATCTATCAAATTTGATACCCAGAGTGTGGGGTAACCAGGTTTCCAAAAATTCAACTCAAGAGTTTGCATCATCTTCCACCATTTCTGGTAGCCTGAATATGTACTGATTACCTCTGCAGTTCTGATCCTCCAACTCAGAGATGTCTTTCAACAGTGCTTTGATCTTCTTGGTGGCTGCATCCACTCTTGTCTTCTTGGAAGATGCAGAGTCCTCCAGTGTGTCAATTCATGTCTCTGCTTCTGTAGCTCTGCCTGCCATATTTTGAAAATCGTTCCTTAGGGCTTGAAGGTTTTGATGCATGGCATCTGTGTTTGCTTTTGTTTCCTGGGCCAGGTTATGTAAGGCACTGAGTCGCTGTAGAATCATATCGAGGCTGGCCCCGGAGTCTGTTTTAGGTTTAATGGAGGAGTCTGGCAGTAGAGGCTCCTCCTTGCCGAGCTTTGATGTTGATTTGTTGCACTATTGTGGAGATAGGAGTTGTAGGCCGTAGATAACGGCCTTGGATGAGAGCGATCATGTAGCCATGGCTCGAGCAGCGCCTCCGGACCACAGGCACAAGTATTTCTCTGTGCAGCTATACAGGCTGGTAAGTGTTCTCCAAGAGAGTCCTCTGTTGGGGTCAGCGTATTGTGCCTCCTAACTCACAGTCGCTTATGTGTTTGGCTGCTGTGCGATCTGCAAGGCACGGAGTTGCTGGGAGCTGCCAAGTTGCTTTCCTTGCACAGAAGCAGTGAGGAGACCAGTCCGGTCTGATGGCCGGTCTATGCCTCGATCTCCACATCTCAACCCTTTGTGATTAGTTTGCCTCCTTGGATTTGCCTCGGGTGTCTGGTGATCAGATTGTGCTTCGAAACTGCAGGGCCAGGCACAGAGCAGTTGGGTTAAGCCTCCATCTTGCTCGAGCCCAGGCCACCCCTCCCCAGCATTGAGGCATTAATGCAGGCAAACAAACAGATGGTTAAACCATCGATGGGAGGTTGGGTCATTTGAAGCATAATGTATTTTTTAATAAATGGGCTAAAAATAGATAAAGAGAAAGATGTCTGCAAAATTACATAACCTCTTTTCCCCCTCAGTTTACTCAGCCTACCCAACTTCTCTATCGCTAAATAATAATATTTTGGTAGACATATATACATATATATATATATATATATATATATATATATATATATATATATATATATATTCACTCAAAAACAAACGTTGAAGTGATGTTCTGCTTAGGTTTGGAAAGAGAGGTGAGCTAAACTAAAAAAAATAAAACAAAACTGTAGTATGGCAGTTATAATTTGGTGAACTGACTATAACTTGTGCCCCAGCATGAACTGCGTATGGGGTCACATATTAAATCACCCATGAAATGCTAAATGACAATATTGATGGCATCACATATTATATTTAAATAACAACCATATTGAAATTATTAACGAGATCAACCAATATTCTGGCAGTGAACTATGTGCTTTATGTATAAGGAGTAGTACAACAACACACACCAGTGCTTGGAATCTTACAAGCGTTCCTGTAAGCTTTTGAAAGATGCAATAGAGATTGGATATTTCAGAAGTCAAGAAACTTTGAAGGATGCAATTCTGTTCTTACTTGTATCCACCTAAGGTAAATGCTGAAAGTTATATGGTGCACCAATTACAAATCACTAAAGTTCGAGTAACATGCAGTGCTCCATATTAAACAAGCTAAAGGCTGAGCACATCTGATGTGGGTTGCAGAGGTTTTTCCTAGCTAGGTCGTGGCATAAAGCTTTACCCTTTTGGAACAAATCTGTGCGAGAAGGCAAAGCTTCTGTTGAAAATAGATGATCTACTATTCAATATTTGGACACATGCTCAAGTTAAATAGTTGTAATACTGTGTGCTATGGATACATTCTATGTAGAAAATACATTTTTAAGGTGTGGATGTATATTTCCATAACTCAGCTGAAGAGTTTGAGATACTGCAGATTGTTCAATCATGTAGAATGTAGGTGGGTCCCACTTAGAGGTTTTTTATCTGACACTGGGATTGTAAGCATGGCTCTTTCAATGTATGCCGTTGTGCTCTTTTCAGGAATGTGTGTAGTTTATTTTACTAAACTACAGAGGGCTATCTGTAGGGCCTGGCAGAAGTTGTGTTTTCAATGGCAAACACATACCTGTCAACCTCTTTACTTAAAATTGAGGGCCAGGTGAAGTCTTTAAATGGATGATCCCATTAAGGTGAATTGAAATTTGGCCACAGGTGTGGCGTATTGAATTACTTTAAGTCCACAGACTCTATAGGACTCTGTCGCAAAGATTGAATCATGTCATCAGAGATGTCATCATTGATGTCATTTGAGATGGCATCAGTGATGTCACCAGTGATGTACTTTAACATGTCATTAGTGGTGTAATATGTTTGGTCATAAGCTGTGTATGGTAAGGCTGCATGTTATAGTTACTTCAGTAAGCTATAACGGGTACATTTTAGGTTTTTTGTTTTTTAAACATTAGTCTTTATCTCTCGAAAATAACAAAACTGATGTGTACTGTTGTACTTTTCATCCTTGGCGTGATCTCCCTTAACCTTTTGCCTCTGTTTCCCATGTTGTTGATGTGTGCTGGACTCTGTTGTTGCTGTGTTTGTTACTCTGGGCACTTTACCACTGCTAACCAGTGCTAAAGTGCAAGTGCTGCTATACAAAATGTGTATGTAATTGGTTTATCCATGATTGGCATATTTGATTTACTAGTAAGTCCCTAGTAAAGTGCACTGGAGGTGCCCAGTGCCTGTAAATCAAATGCTATTAGTGAGCCTGCAGCACTGGTTGTGCCAACCGCATAAGTAGCTCTCTAATCGTGTCTCAGACCTGCCACTGCAGTATCTGTGTGTGCAGTTTTAACTGTAAATTCGACTTGGCAAGTGTACCCGCTTTCCAGGCCTAAACCTTCCCTTTTCTTACATGTAAGACACCCCTAAGGCAGGCCCTAGGTAGCCCCAAGGGCAGGGTGCAGTGTATGGTTAAGGTAGGACATATAGTAATGTGTTTTATATGTCCTGACAGTGAAATACTACTAAATTATTTTTTCACTGTTGCAAGGCCTGTCCCTCTCATAGGTTAATATGGGGGCTACCTTTAAATCTGATTAAAGTGTAGATTCCCTTTGGGAGAGGATAGACATGTGGAGTTTGGGGTCTCTGAGCTCAGAATTAAAAAATAAATCTTTTAGTAAAGTTGATTTTAAGATTGTGTGTTTGGAAATGCCACTTGAAAGTGAACATTTTCTTGCTTAAACCATTTTTGTGAGTCTGCCTGTTTATGGATTCCCTATCTGGGTCAGTTTGACAGTTGGGCTGGTGGCACCTCTCACTAGACAGTGACACAAAAGGGAGCTGGGCTGTAGTCTGCATTTCCTGATGAGCCATCTGTGTTAGGAGGGAGGGGATGAGTGGTCACTCATACCTGAAAGGGCTGTGCCTGCCCTTACACAATGCAGTCTCCAACCCACTGGTGTGTGTCTGGGGCCTGGCCTGGGCAAGGCAGGATTTCAAAATCAAGAGAGACTTTGCTTTGAAGTAAGCCTACTTCAAAGGGCAAAATGGGTATAAGAAGGGCACCCAAAACCACAGACTTTAGAACTCTTCTGGAAAACAAGAGGAACCTCTGCCTGGAGAAGAGCAATATAGCTGAGGAAGAAGAGCTGCCCTGCCTGTGACTGTGCTTTGTGGAGCCCTCCTGCAGTTGCTGCTTCTGCCTGTGCTAGAGGACAAAGACTGGACTTTGTGTTGCCTTCCTTCTTGTGAAGATCTCTCCAAGGGCTTGATTTAGAACTTGCCTCCTGTTGTTTGAAGTCTTAGGGACAGCAAAGACTTCTCTCTGCCAGCACCTGGAGTCTCTGGAGAGACTCCTACTCTGCCAAGTGGTGCCCATCCAGTTCCTGGGACTATGAAAGGAGAAGCTGGCAGGCCAAGAGTGAGAAATCCATGCACCGACCGTCGTGCTGGGAAAAGATCGACGCAACTCCATTCTGCAGCTAAAAAATCGACACGCCGCCGGCTTTGCGGCTGAAAATCGATGCTCGTCTGCAATGCGACCAGAGGATCGATGCCCGCGGCTGGAGAAACGACACGCAGCATTGCTGACGAAGACCGGTGAGATCGCAACCCACGCTGCGTAGTTTTCAGATCATCACGCAGAAGGATTTCTGACGCAAACATCGCTGGGGGTGCAAAAACGACGCAAGGCCTGCCCTGACCCGAGAGTGCGGTTTGAATCGGCGTATCGATATCCTGTGGAGACCTCCTGGACTCCACAGCACCGGACGTCTCCTTCATCACAGAGACCTGGATGAACGCCTCCTCTGCTCCAGACATCGCCACCGCCATCCCCGAAGGCTACAAGATCTCCAGAAAAGACCGCACCAACCAGGTAGGAGGAGGTATCGCCATCGTCTTCAAAGACTCCATCAGCGTCACCACCTCCACCGAAGACACCCCTCTCGCCGCTGAACACCTGCATTTTCAGATTCGCACCGATCCGAGGACCACCCTCAGAGGATCCCTCGTCTACCGTCCTCCCGGGCCACGCGCCCCTTTCAGCGACGCCATCGCCGACTTCATCTCCCTGCACGCCCTCGTCTCGCCGGACTACATCCTCCTAGGTGACCTCAACTTCCATCTGGAACCAAACAACGACCCCAACACCACCACCCTGCTCGACAACCTCGCCAACCTCGGCCTCAAACAACTGGTGAACACCGCCACCCACATCGCCGGACACACGCTTGACCCCATCTTCTCCGCCATCTTCTTCAGCCACGCCTCCGCCCTACACTGGACCGACCACAGCTGCGTCCACTTCACATTCCGACGCGAGACCCGCCACCTCCGCACCCAACCCATCCCTCGTCGACAGTGGAACAAGATCCCCGAAGAGCAACTCTTCTCCGCACTCGCCGCCAACCAACCCACCCTCACCACCGACCCCAACGACGCAGCCCTCAACCTCACAAACTGGATCTCCAACTGCGCAGACATCCTTGCTCCCCTCAAACGCACGCATCGACAGACCAACACCAAAAAACCTCTCTGGTTCTCTGACACCCTCAAAGAATCAAAGAAAACTTGTCGCGCCCTTGAGAAAGCCTGGCGCAAGGACCGCACCGCTGACAACATGACCGCCCTCAAGAACGCTACCCGCGAACACCACCACCTAATCCGCGCTGCCAAAAGGAACTTTTTCACCGACAGACTGGCCAAAAACAGACACAACAGCAGAGAACTCTTCAGCATCGTCAAGGAGTTCTCCAACCCCAGCGCCAACGCCGTCACGCCCTCACAGGATCTGTGCGAATCCCTCGCCACTTTCTTCCATCGCAAGATTAGCGACCTCCACGACAGCTTCGGACACCAGACCCAACCATACACCACCGAACCAGCATCCATGGCCATCACCCTCAACAACTGGTCCCACATCAACACGGAAGAAACCAAATCCATCATGAACTCTATCCACTCCGGCGCCCCTTCGGACCCCTGCCCACACTTCATCTTTAACAAAGCCGACAACATCATCGCCCCGCACCTCCAGACCGTCATCAACTCTTCTTTTTCTTCTGCTACCTTCCCCGAATGCTGGAAACACGCAGAAGTCAACGCCCTACTAAAGAAACCTACGGCTGACCCGAGCGACCTGAAAAACTTCCGCCCCATCTCTCTTCTGCCTTTCCCAGCCAAAGTAATAGAGAAGACCGTCAACAAACAGCTGACCACCTTCCTGGAAGACAACAACCTGCTCGACCCCTCACAAACCGGATTCCGAACCAACCACAGCACTGAAACCGCCCTCATCTCAGTCACTGACGACATCAGAACCCTGATGGACAACGGTGAAACAGTCGCCCTCATTCTGCTCGACCTCTCGGCTGCCTTTGACACCGTCTGTCACTGCACCCTAATCACCCGCCTCCGCTCCACCAGAATCCAAGGCCAGGCCCTGGACTGGATCGCCTCCTTCCTCTCAAACCGTTCCCAAAGAGTTTACCTCCCTCCGTTTCGCTCAGAACCCACGAGATCATCTGCGGCGTACCCCAAGGCTCATCACTCAGCCCGACACTCTTCAATGTCTACATGAGCCCCCTCGCCAACATCGTACGCAAGCACGACATCATCATCACCTCCTACGCCGACGACACCCAACTTATACTCTCCCTCACCAAGGACCCCGCCAGCGCCAAGACTAACCTACAAGAGGGTATGAAGGACGTCGCAGATTGGATGAGGCTCAGCCGCCTAAAGCTGAACTCTGAAAAAACGGAAGTCCTCATCCTCGGCAACACCCCGTCCGCCTGGGACGACTCCTGGTGGCCCACGGCCCTCGGCACCGCACCGACCCCCACAGACCACGCCTGCAACCTCGGCTTCATCTTGGACCCTCTTCTCACCATGACCAAGCAAGTCAACGCCGTGTCCTCCGCCTGCTTCCTCACCCTCCGCATGCTCCGCAAGATCTTCCGCTGGATCCCCGCCGACACCAGAAAAACCGTGACCCACGCCCTCGTCACGAGCCGCCTGGACTACGGCAACACCCTCTACGCCGGGACCACAGCCAAACTCCAAAATCGCCTGCAACGCATTCAAAACGCCTCGGCCCGCCTCATCCTCGACATACCCCGCAGCAGCCACATCTCCGCACACCTGAGACACCTGCATTGGCTCCCAGTCAGCAAAAGGATCACCTTCCGACTTCTCACCCACGCACACAAAGCCCTCCACGACAAGGGACCGGAATACCTCAACAGACTCCTCAGCTTCTACGTCCCCACCCGCCTCCTCCGCTCCTCTGGCCTCGCACTCGCTGCTGTCCCTCGCATCCGCCGCTCCACGGCGGGTGGGAGATCTTTCTCCTTCCTGGCGGCCAAGACCTGGAACTCCCTCCCCACCAGCCTCAGGACCACCCAGGACCACTCCGCTTTCCGGAGACTCCTAAAGGCCTGGCTGTTCGAGCAGCGATAACCCCCCCCCCCCTTTTTCCCCTAGCGCCTTGAAAACCGCACGGGTGAGTAGCGCGCTTTATAAATGTTAATGATTTGATTTGTGGAGATAAGAAACTACGCACGCCGACTCGACTGAAGGAGAAACGACGCAAGGTCTCGCTCGTCAGTGATAATGACGCATCGCAAGCCCCCTAATAGGGCCCCACAAAGATTTTCACTGTCTGCTTAGCAGACAGTGAAAATCGCAACGGGTGCCACTGCACCCGTCGCACCCCTGCAACTCCGCCGGCTCCATTTGGTGGCGGCTTCCTCGTTGCAGGGGCTTTCCCGCTGGGGCGGCCTTTTGGCGGTCGCCCGCCGGCCCAGCGGGAAAGTTGGAATGGCCGCCGCGGTCAGAATGACCGCCTAAGTGTACACTACTGTTTTGAGTGCAGACCACTACGTGACCACATACTACTAGTCTTCTGATTTTGGCATTTTCCCTTTCGCTTGGATTTTTCCCTACATCCACTTTTGTGATAATCTTTGATTGACTTCTGAACTTCATTGGGAACTTGTTTTCTGACTTTTGGAACTTTAAACTTTTATTGACTTTTCATCATCTCCCAATCTGGAGATGCATCAGTTGGAGCTGCTTTTGACCTAGAGAAATCCGAGAGCTATACAAAGGCTCAGTTGAAGCAGTTATGTAAATGTTTTGACTGTCCCATTAAAAGCTCATCGAAGAAGGAGGAGCTGCAAAAGGTGCTTAGGGCCTGGGTGACAGCCAAGTGCACTGAAGGGCACACAGAGGATGAGGAGGAGGAAGAGCATTCCATACACAGTGGTTTTGTCGGTGGGCCTCTTATGTCCAAGGAGAGGGTCTCCAGGGCAGGTAGCAGTGTCTCATCTAAGGGTCTGACCCCTGAAGAATTGCAGGACAGACAGGCAGAGAGGGAGCACCAGAGGGAGCTGGAGAAAATGAGGATGGCCATGGAGGAGAAAACGTTGTTGTTAGCTCATGAGCTCAACTTGAGGGAGCTGGATTAGAGGAGCCAGTCTAGTAGGGATGGTGGCAGCCACATCATAGTGCAGCCTAAGAGGAGAGTGCACATTCCTAAAGATCTTGTGAAGGATTACAAAAGGGAGGCTGACATATACTAGTGGTTTAAGGGGTATGAGTCTGCTCTCCACATGAATCTGGTCCCTGAAGCTCATTGGGGGGCGGGTCTGTGGAAGCACTTTGAGGTAGAGAGGAGGGACACACTGACAGCCTTAGAGGATGCTCAGAATCTCACCTACACTATCATGAAGGATGCTCTACTCACAAGGTATGGTCTGACCCCTGAGCAGTACAAGGATAAGTTTGGGTCCTATAAGAAGGAATCCCAAACATAGATGGAATGTGTTGATTCCTTTTGCAGGTCACTGGATGGTTGGGTGAAGGGGAGCAAGGATACTACGTATGAGGGGCTTTACAACCTGATTGCTTGGAAGAAGGTGGAACACAGGTCTCACTTGGAGATGTTGGCTCTGCCTGGGTGGGTGTGCGTATCCACCCGGTCAATGGCAGCCCATCAGGGTGGTCAAGAGCCCCTGGAGACTGAAACAGTGGTCCAGGGGACCGCCAAGAAGAGGAAGGGCAGGAGACGTGGGAAACGGGCCCCAGAAGTTTCCACGGTCTGGGAGAAGGCAGAGCCTTAGGGTGACGCCCCAGAGCCTACAGGGGAACAATTGGCTGAACTGGGTGAAGTCCCTGAGCTGTCGCAGTGGCAGCAGGAAGGGTGGGCCCACCAGGGAGGCATTATGTGCAGCACAGAGGACATGTCCTACTCTGGAGGGTTTGCGGCAGCAGGCTGCAGACCTGGCGGCTGCCAAGGAGCCAGGATCGTACCTGATCTATTGGGAGGATGACCTCCTGTATAGTGAGCCTAAGGTTCCTGAGCCTGGGTTAGCCCGTGTGCTGGTGGTACTCCAGTGCTTCAGGGCCTTCCTACTGGGGTTGGCTCATGATGTGCCTTTAGCTGGACACTTGGGGGCAGGACAAGACCTTTGAGAGGCTTGTCACCCACTTTTACTGGCCCCTAATGCGCAGGCACTCGGATGCACACTGCAGGTCTTGCCAGACTTGTCAGTCAAGTGGCAAGAGTGGGTGGAAATGTAAGGCTCCCCTCCAACCTTTACCTGTTGTCAGTATTCCTTTTGAAGGGTAGGTATTGACATTGTGGGGCCTCTGGATCCCAAGACAACCATGGGCAATAGGTTTATCCTGGTCTTGGTGGACCATGCCACCCGGTACCCAGAAGCCATTCCTTTGAGATCAATCACTTCCTCTGTGGTGGGTCATGCTTTGATGGGGGTTTTTACCCACATGGGGTTCCCCAAGGAAGTGGTATCTGACAGGGTTCCCAACTTCATATCCACATATATGAAGTCTCTGTGGAAGGAGTGTGAGGTAACCTACAAGTTGACCACCCCATCCCACCCCAAAGTAATCGTTTGCACCTTGAAAGGCATGATGATGGGCCTGTCAGAGCCCTTGAGGTGGAAGTGGGACGTCCTCTTGCCATGCCTTCTGTTCGCCTACAGGGAGTTCCTCAAAAGGGACTTGGGTTTAGTCCATTTGAGCTCATCTATGGCCACCCTGTGAGGGGACCCTTAAGTCTGGTCAAGGAGGCTTTAGAAAAAGCTCCTAGTAAACCCCGCCAGGATGTATTCAGCTGCATGCTGGCTCCGAGAAACCAGACTGCCCTCTTCAGGAGTCTCGCACAGGAGAACCTGGAAGCCAGCCAGGAGGACATGAAACGCTGGTATGACCAGAATGCCACTCTGGTTGAGTTTCATCCTGGACAAAAAGTGTGGCTGATAGCACCAGAGGAGCATAGGGCGCTCCAGGACAAGTGGACTGGGCCATTTGAGGTGGTGGAACGCAAGAGTGAAGACCACCTCAAACTTGCAGTCCCCAAGGAACCCTTTAAGGGTCCTGCATGTCAACCTCCTCAAGCCGCACTCTGAGCGGACCGAACTGTCCATGCTCCTTGTGACAGATGATGGGGTGGAGGAGAAAAGTGAACCTCTTCCTGACCTCCTGTCTGCAGGAGAGAAAGATGGGTCTGTGGAGGGAGTGATCCTCTCCCCCTCCCTGACTGAACAGCGGCAGGGTGACTGTTGACACGTGTTGGGACAGTTCGCCTCACTGTTTTCCCTGATCCCAGGGGTCACACACTTGTGCACACATGATGTGGACATTGGGGATAGTCCACCCATTAAACAAAAGGTTTACAGGGTGACTGACAGGGCCAGGGCTTGCATTAAGGATGAAGTATCCAAAATGTTAACCCTAGGGGGGTATTGAGCACTCCAGCAGTCCTTGGGCAAGCCCAGTGGTATTGGTCCCAAAGGCTGCTGCACCTGGTGCCACTCCAGAACTCAGGTTCTGTGTGGATTACCGGGGACTGAATGCGGTCAGCAAGACTGACGCACATCCCACCCCCCGAGTTGATGAGCTCATTGAACGGTTGGGAGCTGCCAAGTACCTCAGTACGTTTGACTTAACATCTGGGTACTGGCAGATTGCCTTAACTGAGGGGGCCAAGGAGAGGTCAGCATTTTTTACCTTAGATGGACACTTTAAATTTAAAGTGATGCCATTTGGAATTAAGAATGCCCCTGCCACCTTTCAGAGGTTGGTCAACCAGGTGTTGTCTGGGCTGGATGAGTTCAGTGCTGCCTACCTGAATGACATTGCTGTATTTAGTTCCACATAGGAGGAACTCCTGCAACACCTCTGGAGAGTGTTAGAGGCCCTGCAAAAGGCAGGCCTCACTATTAAGGCGACCAAGTGCCAAATAGGGCAGGGTTCAGTGGTGTACTTCGGACACCAGGTAGGAACTGGCCAGGTGCCACCTCTACAGCCAAAGATTGATACTATTCCGACTTTGGAGCCTCCCAAGACCCAGACTGAAGTGAGAGCCTTCTTAATGTCTCACAGGATACTACAGGAGGTTTGTCAATGGATATGGTACCATTGTTATCCCCTTGACTGAGTTGACTTCTAAGAAGCAACCCAGGAAGGTGATCTGGACAGAGGCTTGCCAGACCCCTTTTGATGCCCTGAAGGCTGCCATGTGCACAGCACCTGTGCTGAAGGCACCTGACTACTCCAAGGAGTTTGTTGTGCAAACAGATGCATCAGAGCATGGTATTGGAGCAGTACTCTCACAGCTTAATGAAGAGGGCCTAGATCAACCCGTAGCCTTCATTAGCAGGAGGTTACTTCCCAGGGAACGTAGGTGGAGTGCCATAGGACGTGAATCGTTTGCTGTGGTCTGGACGCTGAAGAAGCTAAGGCCAAGACCCTACTTGTTTGAGACTCAATTCCGGGTTCAGACTGACCACAGGCCCCTCAGATGGTTAATGCAGATGAGGGGTGAGAATCCAAAACTGTTGAGGTCGTCCACTTCCCTACAGGGGATGGACATTACGGTGAAACACTGCCCTGGTACAGAACACGCCAACGCTGATGGTCTGTCCAGATTCTTCTGCCTTAGTGATGAGAACTCCCATGAGGTTGGGTAGTTGCGCCCCACTTTCAGCTTGGGGGACACCTGTTAGACTTTTCATCCTTGGCGTGGTCTCCCTTAACTTTTTGCCTCTGTTTCCTAGGTTGTTGCTGTGTTTGTTACTCTGGACACTTTACCACTGCTAACCAGTGCTGAAGTTCAAGTCCTCCTATACAAAATGTGTATGTAATTGGTTTATCCATGATTGGCATATTTGATTTACTAGTAAGTCCTTAGTAAAGAGCACTAGAGGTGCCCAGGGCCTGTAAATCAAATGCTACTAGCGAGCCTGCAGCACTGGTTGTGCCACCCACATAAGTAGCTCTGTAATCATGTCTCAGACCTGCCACTGCAGTGTCTGTGTGTCAAGTTTTTAACTGTAAATTCAACATGGCAAGTGTGCCCACTTGCCAGGCTTAAACCTTCCTTTTTCCTGACAGTGAAATACTACTACATTTGTTTTTTACTGTTGCAAGGCCTGCCCCTCTCATAGGTTAATATGGGGGCAACCTGTAGATTCCCCTTTGGGAGCGGATGGACATGTGGAGTTTGGGGTCGCTGAGCTCAAAATTTAAAAATACATCTTTTAGTGAAGTTGATTTTAAGAGTGTGTGTTTGAAAATGCCACTTTTAGAAAGTGAGCATTTTCTTGCTTAAACCATTTCTGTGACTCTGCCTGTTTGTGGATTCCCTGTCTGGGTCAGTTTGACAGTTGGGCTGGTTGCACCTCTCACTAGATAGTGCCACAAAAGGGGGCTGGGGTGTAGTCTGCATTTCCTAATGAGCCATCTGTGCTAGGAGGGAGGGGAGGAGTGGTCACTCGCACCTGAAAGGGCTGTGCCTGCCCTCACACAATGCGGTCTCCAACCCCCTGGTGTGTGTTTGGGGCCTGGCCTGGGCAAGGCAGAATTTCACAAAAAAGAGAGACTTTGCTTTGAAGTAAGCCTACTTCAAAGGGCAAAATGGGTATAAGAGGGGCACCCAAAACCACAGACTTTAGAACACTTCTGGAAACCAAGAGGAACCTCTGCCTGGAGAAGAGCTGAAGAGCTGAGGAAGAAGAGATGCCCTGCCTGTGCTTTGTGGAGCCCTCCTGCAATTGCTGCTTCTGCCTGTGCTAGAGGACAAAGACTGGACTTTGTGCTGCCTTCCTTCTTGTGAAGAACTCTCCAAGGGCTTGATTTAGAGCATGCCTCATGTTGTTTGAAGTTTCAGGGACAGCAAAGACTTCTCTCTGCCAGCACCTGGAGTCTCTGGAGAGACACCTACTCTGCCAAGTGGTGCCCATCCAGTTCCTGGGACCCTGAAAGGGGTGAGTAATCCACACACCAACCGCCGTGTGGGGAAAAGATCGACACAACTCTCATCTGCAGCTGAAAAATCGACGCGCTGCTGGCTTCGAGGCTGAAAATCGCCGCTCGCCTGCAACCCAACCGGAAGATCGACACCCACGGCTGGAGAAACTACGCGCAGCATTGCTGACGGAGACCGGTGAGATCACAACCGGCACTGCGTGGTTTTCAGATCATTGTGCAGCAGGATTTCTGATGCAAACATCGCTGGGCGTGCAAGAACGACACAAGGCCTGGCCGGACCCGAGAGTGTGGTTTGAATCGACGCATCGCTGTCCTGCGGAGAGAGGAAACGACGCACGCCGACTCGACTGAAGGAAAAACAACACTAGATCTCACTCGTGAGTGATATCGATGCATCGCAAGCCCTTTTTGATGCACACTCACCTGTGCGGGGTTATGTTTGATGCACCCAGGTACATTTTCACGCGAACAGCGTTAGCGTTGTGTTTAAAACTACATGAAGACTCTTTTTGCTTTTTAATTGATAACTTGACTTGTGTATTGTGGATTTTTGTCGTTTTGGTCTTGTTTTGTGTAGATAAATATTTTCTATTTTTCTAAACCTGTGTTATGTCATTTTGTAGTGTTTTCATTAAGTTACTGTGTGTGTTGGTACAAATACTTTACACCTAGCACTCTGAAGTTAAGCCGACTGCTGGTGCCAAGCTACCAAGAGGGTGAGCGGTGGTTACCTCAGGGTGATTCTCTTTTACCCTGACTAGAATGAGGGTCCTTGCTTGGACAGGGGGTAACCTGACTGCCAACCAAAGACTCCATTTCTAACATGTACCAAATCTCACAAAGCATACTTTCCGAGTGAAGTGCTAACTTTCTGCCAAATTGAGTGTAATTCTGCTAAGCTGTTTTTTTCTGCATCGAAGAACAAAGTTTCTTTTAGAAATGAACACAAGAAATCTATATTTTGCCCCCCCCCCACTTTTTTATTGCCAGCTGCTTGACGGAATGTCCTCATTCTTTAGGAAGTCTGTAAAGCACAAACCTCATTCTCTAGGAGTTCCTCTTAGCTCGCAAAGGGTTAAATGCCACAGGAGCTAAATCAGTTCACCAATGATGAAACAACGCTTTGAACTTTTTTGAACTTCAAGATTTTTTCTGCTTTATCTGGTGTATTTCAAATCATGGTACAGGCATGGGTAAATAACATGTTAAATATTTTGCATTTTAGTAGGAGCTTCCCAATGCATGAATACAATTTTAACCAAAAGTCTATTTCTACTATATGCTTGCAGCGTACTTGCAAGGAACGTACTGAAGACATATCAGTCTCTTTCCCAGATCCCTGATTAAATTGACACTTAGGCCCTCATTGTGAGTGGACCAGATAATTCCAATATGGGTGGTACCTACTGTACTGCACAGAGCGGAATTAGGAGTTTGGCAGCTAACATTGCACTTCCGCAGTTATCTTCAAATACATTTTGGCAAGTCAAACCTGCTGGAACTCCTCACTGGGAAAATGCACGTTAATTAGCAGGACATGCAGATTTTGGTGTGGTAAGCATCGGAGTCTTCATGTCATTTCCCATGATTGGGCACAAGCTCGTAATTGGGTGCTATGTATTTCGTTGGATGAATTCTGAGCCGCCAATATCAAATTGCGTCAAATAAAATAGAGATCTGCCCGAACACTGAGTTATTTGAGGGCCATTGAAATGTCCGCTTCTGCACACATTCATAGGTATAAGTGTGCAGGAATATTTTCTGTGTTAAACCCGCTCATAAACAGACTTAAAGTAAAGTCCCAGAGTGAGGTACCTAACATTCTATCTGTCAGCTCATGTTGCAGTCCGAAAGCAGTTGTTGCAAATAAATGGAATGCTTTGGGTTTAGTTGAATCATTACCCAGGCGGTAGGAGGGGTGTTCATGGGCAAAAGGGGCGTTGCCCTGCCACCCTTCAGGGAGAAGCAAAAACAGGGAAACAAACGCAGAGCAACTGAAAAGAAATCACTGCTCTGAGACAGTGTGCTGACTCTCCTGGGTGAACTCTAGTGAGCTTTTCAGATGTCCTGCTGCGCAAGTGTCAACCCAGTGATGATTTCTTCAATCTGCAAGCACAAGCTACAGCAGTGACATCATCCGAGAGGGAGTGCTGAATTATAATGCAATGGATCCAGTTACTTTTGGGGCGCATAAACAGTGCCCTGAAAAGAGTTACAAAGCTCCATTCACTTCAATGGCTGGGGTGGGACAGGTCGATGAGGACAAGAAGCTAGTGGGTGGTAACATTTGTTGGTCATCACAGAGGGGCATGCTTTAGGAGGGGTGTAAGGGCTGCTCTCCTGACAGTAACACTTGTTTAGTACTGTATTTGGTTTCACTTTGGAAAAACATGTTATGGAGATGACCATGACAGAGTGCGCCTTATCTCGACTCTGTAGAGGCCTAAGAAAGGGAAGGAACAAGCTGCAGACAACATGCACAATTGGACTAATAGGTAAGTGTGCGGTTAAGCTTCTCGTTAAGGAGCATTGTCAATCCCCCCCTTTAGCAGCAACGGTGGGAAGTGGTGCTTGATGGGCCTCTTCTTTTGTCTGCAGCTCTGCAGACAAATGCTCATAACTAACTTGGGAGGGTGAGTGAGTAAAAGGAAGGATGAAATGGTGGATGAATAGTTGCATGGATGAATGAATGAAAGGATGGACAAAAGAATGGAAGAGTGAAAGGCAGGGAGGGTGTATGAGTGAAAGGGAGGGTGGGTGGATGGATGGGTGGAGTGAAAGGGTGGGTTGATGGATGATGAGAGAAAAAATTGATGTATGGTAGAATGAGTGAAAGGGTGGATGGATGAGTGTAAGGGTAAATGGATGAATGAGTGGATGGATGGATAGAGTGAAAGTATGTATGGATGAGCAAAAGGATGGATGAGTGTATGGATGTATGTAAAGATGGATGAGTAAAACAATGGATAGATGAGTCAAAGGCAGGATAGATGGGTATCTGGATGGATGGATAAATGAAAGGCAGGGTAGGTGGGTGTCTGGATGAAAGGATGATGGATGAGTGAAAGGGTGAATTGATGGATGGATGAATAGATGTATAGATGGATGGATGAGTGAGTGGAAGGATGGATGGCTGAGTGAAAGGGTAAATAGAGGGGTGTATGGATGGATGAATGGACGGGATGAAGGGTGAATGGGTGGGTGTAAGGATGGATGGCTGAGTGAAAAGGTGGATAGATGGATGAGCCAAAGGCAGGATGATGGATGGATGGATGAAGGGAAAGGATGGATAGATGGAGGGAAAGGATGGATGGATGAGCGAAAGGATGGCTGATTGAATAGATGGATGAAAGGGGGATGGATAAGTGAAAAGATGGATGATTGAGTGGATATATTGGTTTGATGGGTAGGTGTCCCTGGTCCAGTAGTGGCTCTCCTTTGTGAACTCCACAGCTACACTACACCCTCCTTGTTTAGTGGTCCATTTTTACTGTATCAGGAGTTAATAATTGTTCACTCTTGGTACAATAAAAATAAAATGCAGACCCGCTTTGGGTCAAGCAAAAAACTGAGACAGCTAGTGACATTGATTGCTGACACAGGTGCGTGAAGGTGCCTGCACCAGCAATCAAAGAGATGGTTCAAAACTGGTGAAATCCCAGCACTGTGAGCATGTTTGTGTGACTGTGTGTGAATTGAAGTAAGAGAGAGTCAGTGAAGGAATGAGTCAGAGTGAGTGAGAATGAGTGACCTAAGGACGAGTATGTGCTAGAATGAATGCGAACGAGTGAGGGAGAATGACAGTAAGTGTAACTGAGAGTTACCGTGTGTGAGACTGAGTCACAGTAGGACTGAGTAATACAGAATGAGTGGGACCGAGTGAGGGAAAGTGGGCCAGAGTAGAATGAGTGGGACTGTGTCAATTAATGAGACCAAGTGAGACTTAGTAAGTCAGAGTGCGACCGTAAACTTAGTACAAGAAAGTGGTAGAGAACCCTTCAAGAAAAAGCTCTTTCGAATTCGAGCCAAGGATTACGCCCACCACTTATAAAGGTCACCAGCCACCACTGGTGGGTACTGCATTGCCATCTTTTCACATCATCGGACCAGTTCTTGGGCTGTGTTCAATTGATATATCTGGCACAGTTCAAAGGATTCTGATTCTAAGGATTCACACACATCCTGCATTCCCAATATTCATAAGACAGTATTTCTTCGATATTCATAAGACAGTATTTCTTCTACAAATCCTTGAATGCAACTACAAACTAATCAGTGGAGACCTGCAAGGGACAGTAGAGCCCACGTCTATTTATTTGTTAATTGTCAACGGCAAATCCATTTCTTCAGATACACGCATTTCAATGCCAAAAAGTGGCACATTGCAAAGAGGACTTCCGGGGTCCTGGAACTGCCATGTGCTCCACCCTATAGCCACAACTGTGCAAATGATTTCGTCTTAACAAGTGCAGTTGGTCATCTTCAATGCTTTGCAACAATCAGGGCCATTGCAAACCATGAAATCATTTCTTTGGAAACTGCATGGTAGAGGGAACACCCATTTACTGTACCTTTGTCCTAGTGATTTGTAAGGAATCTCAGTGCTGGCATTTTGATTTTCAAAGACTTTTATCTATAATAACTGCTTCCCGGTTGTGTGAAGAGAGTGTACCCTTATTTTGCTGTGAATGATATCTAAATAGAATCAATATTAACTCAGTTTATCCAGTTTTTAAAGATGTTTCTGGGTGCTCCTTCCCATATCCCATTCCAGCACACCAGTCACCTTAATTTATGCTAAAAAAAATCTTTTATGTGAACCCACAAACCCATCTCCAGTCCCACACTTAAACATGTGTTTAAAGCAAAGTGGTGCTGTCTGAGGCTTAGATATATTATCACCAAGGAATCCAGGTTAAAAGTGGGAAAGCATGAGGAAATGTTATATGAGAAGCTTGCAGTGAAAAATGTTAAGCGAAAAAACATATATTTTAAATTAAATGGGAAATGCAAAAAGTAGTTTTTTTGTGTAAATTGTCTTTATTGAAGGTTTACAGGGTACAAGATATATAGGCATATAGCCATTGTAGCGATGTTTCTCCAGAATGCCATGTCAAACCAGGCAATCATTAACAGCCCCACAACAGCCTCCCTCCCTCCCTCCACTGCTCCTGCTGGTGTTGCACCCGAACTGCCCTGTTCCCATGCCGTCACATTCCCAAACGCCTTCGTGGCATCCCATGTGTGTACTAGTTCCCCTCAGCAAGTGCCTAGTATGCATGCTCAGCCTAGGATAGTGTCAGACAATAGCCAAGCCTCAAATCGCATGTGGGAATCTCTCCCATTCTGATTTCCTGAACGCACTGATATCTTACCAGGTCTCTCTATGTGCGCCTTACTCTGCCTGTATTGAGGTCTAGGAACATCTGCTCCTTGTGAGCAATTCTGATCTCCAAGTATCTCACACTGTCTGATGTCCAACATCTGGGAGCATTTCAGTCAGACTTCCTACTAGCCTCCCCAGTAGGAACAAGGTAGATTTATCCCAGTTGACAAGTAGTCCTGACGGCTCCCCAAACCTATGCATTTAGGAGTATGGGTACCAAATACTCAGTTGCCTCAAGTAGACCAGGGCATCATCAGCTTAGAAGGTCATGTGTGGAATCCCCGACCTCAATCCCCTAGGGGCATACCACACAGCCTTTCTGGCACCGGTTCCACCACCAGAGCAAACAGTGCCCCTATGTAAACAAAATCTATCTGTAAAGTAATTTAACCCATTGCATAAACCCGGGACCCAGCTCCACTTTCTCAAACACTTGCCATAGGTAGTCCCAATCCACTAAGTCGAATGTTTGCTTGATGTCAAGAAATGTCAGGGCATACACCATGTCCTGCAGTCTTGACACATATTATATGAGTGATAGTCACTGCAAATTGTGGAGTGTGTTCCTCCTGGGGAAAAATCCACTCTGATCTCCATGTACCAAGGTTGGGAGGTGGGGCAGCAATTGCGCTTTTAATGTGCCACTGAGGATTTAAACATCTACATTTAACAGGGAGAGGGGTCTATAGCAGGAAGCCACTGTGGAATCATTGCCTGGCTTCTACACCATCACAATCATCTCTTCACACGTGGTGTCTGGAAGCCTTCCTCTTTGGAAGGCTCATGGAAGATCTCCAGGAGCTTGTCTTGCACTGTATCCACATACCGGTGATAAAACTCTACAGTGAGGTAGTCGCTCCCCAAGTAAGAAATAATTTGGGCCTCATTCAGTGTTTGGCTAGTGGCCCTTTAAGCAGAGGAGGCTCTACTTTCTGCACCCCTGATAGAGAACCGCCCATTCTATATAGAGATCCTCATCTGCTTGTTAAGTATCTGAGTGCCTTCAGTCGACTCACCCATGCCAGAGACACACTGATGGTACAAGTGAACAGCT
This sequence comes from Pleurodeles waltl, assembly GCF_031143425.1. Taxonomy (NCBI): domain Eukaryota; kingdom Metazoa; phylum Chordata; class Amphibia; order Caudata; family Salamandridae; genus Pleurodeles; species Pleurodeles waltl. The sequence continues at coordinate 506,030,589 of NC_090443.1, forward strand.
GTAGGAAGTTGGCTCTGTATATACTATCTCAAAGTAAGAGATAGTGTGCACAGAGTCCAAGGGTTACCCTTAGAGGTAAGATAGTGGCGAAATTAGATAATTCTAATGCTCTATTTTGTGGTAGTGTGGTCGAGCAGTAGGCTTATCAGAGGGTAGTGTTAAGCATTTGTTGTACACACACAGGCAATAAATGAGGAACACACACTCCAGGCCAATAGTTTTTGTATAGAAAAATATATTTTCTTAATTTATTTTAAGAACCACAAGTTCTAGATTTGAAGTAAATACATAAAATGCAAGATACTCCACACAGGTAAGTTGGGAACTTTGAATTAGAGCAATAATATATACAGTTTTTGTTAAAATGGCAATAAGCTATTTTAAAAGTAGACAGTGCAAAAATCAACAGTTCCTGGGGGAGGTAAGTAATGGTTAGATTGGGAGGTAAGTAAGACACTTACAAGTCTCAGTTCCTGGGCATAGGCAGCCCACCATTGGGGGTTCAGGGCAACCCCAAAGTTACCACACCAGCAGCTCAGGGGCGGTCAGGTGCAGAGGTCAAAGAGGTGCCCACAACACATAGGCGCCTAAGGAGAACAGGGGTGCTCTGGTTCCAGTCTGCCAGCAGGTAAGTACCCGCGTCCTCGGGGGGGCAGACCAGTGGGGTTTTGTAGAGCGCTGGGGGGACACAAGTAGGCACACAAAACAAACCCTCAGCGGCACAGGGGCGGCTGGGTACAGTGTGCAAAGCAGGCGTCGGGTTTTGAATAGGTTTCAATGGAAGACCCAGGGGTCCCTCTAGCGGTGCAGGCAGGCACAGTGGGGGCTTCTCGGGCCAGCCACCACCTGGGCTAGGCAGAGGGTCGCCTGGGGGTCACTCCTGCACTGAGGATCAGTTCCTTCTGGTCCTGGGGGATGCGGGTGCAGTGCTTGGTCCAGGCATCGGGTCCCTTGTTACAGGCAGTCGCGGTCAGGGGGAGCCTCTGGATTCTCTCTGCAGGCGTTGCTGTGGGTGTGCAGGGGGGTCATCTCGGGCTACTCACGGGGTCGCTGTCGCTGGGGAGTCCTCCCTGTGGTGTTTGTTCTCTGGATCTCGAGACGGGGCGTCGGGTGCAGAGTGTGAAGTCTCACGCTTCCGGCGGGAAAAGTGAGGTCTTTGAAGATTGTAGAAAAGTTGCAAGTTTGTTGCAGGTTGTTGACCAGAGCAGCTGCTCACGGGAGTTTCTTGGTCCTGGGGGTCAGGGCAGTCCTCTGAGGCTTCAGAGGTCGCTGGTCCCTGTTGGATTCGTCGCTGGTTGCAGGTTTTAGACTCAGGAGACAGGCCGGTAGGGCTGGGGCCAACGCAGTTGTCGTCATCCGTCGTCTCTGCAGGCTTGTAGGTCAGTAGTCCTTCTTTGTAGTTCAGGTTGCAGGATTCTGATTTCCTGGGTTCTGGGGCACCCCCTAATACTAAATTTAGCAGTGTGTTTAGGTCTGGGGGCAGTAGCCAATGGCTACTGTCCTGAGGCTGGCTACACCCTTGTTGTGCCTCCTCCCTGAGGGGAGGGGGGCACATCCCTATTCCTATTGGGGGAATCCTCAATCAAGATGGAGGACTTCTAAAGGCAGGGGTCACCTTATCTCAGGACACCTTAGGGGCTGTCCTGACTGGTGGGTGACTCCTCCTTTTTTCTCTCATTATCTCCCCTGGACTTGCTGGGAAAAGTGGGGGCTGTGTCCAGGGGGCGGGCACCTCCACTAGCTGGAGTGCCCTGGGGCATTGTAACACAAAGCCTGAGCCTTTAAGGCTCACTGCTAGGTGTTACAGTTCCTGCAGGGGGGAGGTGTGAAGCACCTCTACCCAGAGCAGGCTTGGTTTCTGGCCTCAGAGGGCACAAAGACCCTCACCCCATGGGGTCAGAAACTTGTCTCTCAGCAGCAGGCTGGCCCAGACCAGTCAGTCCTGCAATGAAGGATTGGATAAAATACAAGGGGCATCTCTAAGATGCCCTCTGTGTGCATTTTTTAATAAATCCAACACTGGCATCAGTGTGGGTTTATTATTCTGAGAAGTTTGATATCAAACTTCCCAGCATTCAGTGTAGCCATTATGGAACTGTGGAGTTCGTTTTTGTCAAACTCCCAGACCATATACTTAATATGGCCACATGGTACTTACAATGTCTAAGAATAGACTTAGACACTGTAGGGGCATAGTGCTCATGCAGCCATGCTCTCACCTGTGGTATAGTGCACCCTGCCTTAGGGCTGTAAGGCCTGCTAGAGGGGTGACTTACCTATGCCACAGGCAGTATTTTGTATGCATTGCACCTTGAGGGGGATGCCATGTCGACTTTGCCTTTTTCTCCCCACCAACACACACATTCTGCAATGGCAGTGTGCATGTGTTGGCAGTGTGCATGTGTTAGGTGAGGGGTCCCTAAGGGTGGCACAACACATGCTGCAGCCTTTGGAGACCTTCCCTGGTTAGAGGGCCCTTGGTACCACTGGTACCTTTTACAAGGGACCTATCTGTGTGCCAGGGGTGCGCTAATTGTGGAAACAATGGTACATTTTAAGCGAAAGAACACTGGTGCTGGGGCCTGGTTAGCAGGGTCCCAGTGCACTTCTCAGTCAAGTCCGCATCAATATCAGGCAAAAAGTGGGGGGTGGGGTGGTAACTGCAACAGGGAGCCATTTTCCTACACAAGCTCCCCCCCCAGCCCACAGGCAGGAGACTCAGCCAAAGCTGGGAGAGTCTTCCTAGTCTGTCAGGCGAGGAAGAGTAGGGAAAATAGGCTGGCTTGTTGCAGGGCCTACTCTGCCTTACATCCTCCTGTTCAGGCCATTCCCTATGGGGCACTGACCTACTTCCACAGTGATAGGACCTAGTCTGAATTGTCTCTTGTCTGTGTCTTTAATGTCTTCACCCATTCTCTCTTTTTTGGGGTTAGAGGTATCCACCTCTGCTAATCTTATTTTAGCCAGGATCAAGTCTAGTTTACCCAAAGAGGTTACCCAGAGCTGGAGTAACCCCACCATGACCAACAAGGTCAGGAGGCCTAACTTGCTATTTGTCATGGGGTCAGACCACCATGTCAAGGATAGTGCAGCCATAAAGACTAACACCCGGCAGAGGCCACTGACAGCTGTCAGTGTCCAGAACCACACATTTAGCTCTTCACCTACAAGGGAAGGGACTAAGTTACAGGCTTCTTTGGGTTCAGGGTGCCTGTCTGCTATGTTAGAGTGGGGGGTTACTACATCTTGTAGTAAACACCCTTCTTCCACTCTTTCTTCTGTTAAATGAGGAGCCACGCACTCAGGTTTAACAGTTGCCTGACTAGCCAGGACTTCTTTTGGGTCAGGTTGGACTTTACCAGTGCCACTTTTGGAATTCTCCCCTACTGGAGCAGAATCTCCTTGGCTTGCTGGAACCTTGGCTACAGGTTGTCCACCTTTCGTACACTGTTTTCTTTTCTTTTTCTTCTGAGGCCTACTTGCAGTAACTGCAGGGCAGCACCTCCAGAATCCTTGGGAGAGGACTGGCACTGGACCAGTTCCTCCCTTGGGCTCTGACTAACCTCTGGGTAGTCACTTCCAAGGAGACAATCAAGGGGGAGGTTTGTACTGACTACCACCCTTCTCCAGCTAAAAGTCCCACCCATTTCTATGGCCACAAAAGCCACAGGCCTATCAGTGACCCTGTCTGGGCTAACTCTTACTCTGGCAGTCTCACCTGGGATGTACTGGTTTGAGAACATCAGCCTGTCATGCACAATATTGTGACTGGCACCAGTGTCTCTCAGGGGAGTGGCTGGGATTCCATTCTCCAGCAGGTGGTGGAAGTGTCTACTTCCCTCTGGAATCTCCAACTCACCTGTTGGGCCCTTTTTCCAGTTGAAGGCTATGAAGACCTCCTCATCTGAGGAGTCATCCCCAATGGCTACCCTGGTCACCCCTGGGATTTTGCTAGGGGGTTTGTTTTTGAGACAAGAAATGTCCTTGGTGTGGTGCCCTGTCTGTCTACAGGTTTGGCACCGTGCCTTAGTGGCATCCCAGTTCTTACCCTGGTACCCACCTTTGTTTTGGGTTGTGTCTTGGGGCCCACCCACCTGGTCCGGTTTTTGGGGGGCTACAGAGGACTCGTTTTCTTTATTTCTAGTGTCACCCACTTTCTCCTGGGGAGGTTTTGTAACCCCTTTCTTTTGGTCACCCTGAGTGGACGTTTTGGTTACCCTAGTCTTGACCCAGTGGTCTGCCTTCTTTCCCAATTCTTGGGGAGAAATTGGACCCAGGTCTACCAGATACTGATGCAACTTTTGATGGAAGCAGTTAATTAAAATGTGTTCTTTTATAAACAAATTATAAAGCCCAACGTAGTCATGCACTTCATTTTCAGTTACACAACCATCCAGTGTTTTCACTGAGTAGTCTACAAAATCAACCCAGGTCTGGCTTAAGGTTTTCTGAGCCCCCCCGTGAACCTAATCCTGTACTCCTCAGGTGAGAATCCAAAGCCCTCAATCAGGGTAGCCTTCATTAGGTCATAGGATCCTGCATCTTTACCAGAGAGTGTGAGGAGTCTATCCCTACACTTTCCAGTGAACATTTCCTAAAGGAGAGCTCCCCAGTGAGATCTGTTTACTTTTCTGGCTGCACAAGCCCTCTCAAAAGCTGTTAACCACTTGGTGATATCATCACCATCTTCATATTTTGTTACAATCCCTTTGGGGATTCCTAGCATGTCAGTGTTCTCTCTGACCCTATTTATGTTGCTGCCACCACTGATGGGAGCTAAACCTATCTCTTGTCTTTCCCCTCTCTATGGCTAGGAGCTGTCTCTCCAAAGCCAGTCTTTTGGCCATCCTGGCTAACAGCAGGTCATCTTCATTGAGGCTGCCCTCAATGCTTCAAGAGTTACTGGTCTCCCCTGTGGAAGAACCAGTATCTCTGACTAACACTTGTGGAGTCAGTGTTTGAGGGACCCTGGTCTCCCTAATTAGGACAAGAGGGAGGGAATCATCATCCTGTTCACTAATTTCTACCTCTGTAGGGTTATGCTCAGAGGGGTGGTCCTTTGCAAACTCTGCCAAAAGCTCCTGGAGCTTAACTTTGGTAGGGTTGGACCCAGTTTTTATATGTTTTAGCTTACAGAGAGTCCTTAGCTCTGACATCCCTAGATGCAGGTAAGGGGTGAGGTTGAGTTCCACCACCATCTCATCTGTGCTACACATTATATCTCTAAAAGTTGGGATAACTTTTTAAGAATCTAAAAACTGCTTCTAGAACATAAATCCAAGCTTTTACAAACTTTTTAAACTCTAAAAGAAATGCTAACAGGGACTTACACAAGGCCGTAGCAGGACTTTTACAAATTTAGAAAATTAGCTCAAATTTCCAAAATCAGTTTCTAATGACATTTTTGGAATTTAGTTGTGTGATCAGGTATTGGCTGAGTAGTCCAGCAAATGCAAAGTCTTAGACCCCACCGCTGATCCACCAATGTAGGAAGTTGGCTCTGTATGTACTATTTCAAAGTAAGAGATAGTGTGCACAGAGTCCAAGGGTTCCCCTTAGAGGTAAGATAGTGGCAAAATTAGATAATTCTAATGCTCTATTTTGTGGTAGTGTGGTCGAGGAGCAGGCTTATCGGAGGATAGTGTTAAGCGTTTGTTGTACACACACAGGCAAGAAATGAGGAACACACACCCAAAGACTTAACTCCAGGACAATAGTTTTTATATAGAAAAATATATTTTCTTAATTTATTTTAAGAACCACAAGTTCTAGATCTGAAGTAAATACATAAAATGCAAGGTACTCCACACAGGTAAGTTAGGAACTTTGAATTAGAACAATAATATATACAGTTTTTGTTAAAATGGCAATAAGCTATTTTAAAATTAGACCGTGCAAAAATCAACAGTTCCTGGGGGAGGTAAGTAATGGTTAGATTGGGAGGTAAGTAAGACACTTACAAGTCTCAGTTCCTGGGCATAGGCAGCCCACCGTTGGGGGTTCAGGGCAACCCCAAAGTTACCGCTCCAGCAGCTCAGGGCCGGTCAGGTGCAGAGGTCAAAGAGGTGCCCAAAACACATAGGCGCCTATGGAGAACAGGGGTGCTCCGGTTCCAGTCTGCCAGCAGGTAAGTACCTGCGTCCTCGGGGGGCAGACCAGTGGGTTATGTAGAGCACTGGGGGGGACACAAGTAGGCCCACACAACACACCCTCAGCAGCACAGAGGCAGCCGGGTGCAGTGTGCAAATTAGGCGTCGGGTTTTGAATAGGTTTCAATGGAGGGACCCGGGTTCACTCTAGCGGTGCAGGCAGGCACAGAGGGGGCTTCTCGGGCCAGCCACCACCTGGGCTAGGCAGAGGGTCGCCTGGGGGTCACTCCTGCACTGAGGATCGGTTCCTTCTGGTCCTGGGGGCTGCGGGTGCAGTGCTACGTCCAGGTGTGGGGTCCCTTGTTACAGGCAGTCGAGGTCAGGGGGAGCCTCTGGATTCTCTCTGCAGGTGTCGCTGTGGGGCTCCAGGGGGGTCGTCTCGGGCTACTCACGGGGTCGCAGTTGCCGGGTAGTCCTCCCTGTGGTGTTTGTTCTCTTGATCTCGAGCCGGGGGCGTCGGGTGCAGAGTGTGAAGTCTCACGCTTCCGGCGGGAAGAGTGAGGTCTTTGAAGATTGTAGAAAAGTTGCAAGTTTGTTGCAGGTTGTTGAGCAGAGCCGCTACTCACAGGAGTTTCTTGGTCCTGGGGGTCAGGGCAGTCCTCTGAGGCTTCAGAGGTCGCTGGTCCCTGTTGGATGCGTTGCTGGTTGCAGGTTTTCGACTCAGGAGACAGGCTGGTAGGGCTGGGGCCAAAGCAGTTGTTGTCGTCCGTCATCTCTGCAGGCTTGTAGGTCAGCAGTCCTTCTTTGTAGTTCAGGTTACAGGTATCTAATTTCCTGGGTTCTGGGGCACCCCTAAATACTAAATTTAGTGGTGTGTTTAGGTCTAGGGGGCAGTAGCCAATCACTACTCTCCTGGAGGCTGGCTACACCCTTGTTGTGCCTCCTCCCTGAGGGGAGCGGGGCACATCCCTATTCCTGTTGGGGGAATCCTCAATCAAGATGGAGGATTTTTAAAGGCAGGGGTCACCTCAGCTCAGGACACCTTAGGGGCTGTCCTGACTGGTGGGTGACTCCTCCTTGTTTTTCTCATTATCTCCCCTGGACTTGCCGCCAAAAGAGGGGGCTGTGCCCAGGGGGCGGGCATCTCCACTAGCTGGAGTGTCCTAGGGCATTGCAACACGAAGCCGGAGCCTTTGAGGCTCACTGCTAGGTGTTACAGTTCCTGCAGGGGGGAGGTGTGAAGCACCTCCAGCCAGAGCAGGCTTTGTTTCTGGCCTCAGAGGGCTCTCACCCCATGGGGTCAGAAATTCATCTACCAGCAGCAAGCAGGCTGGTCCAGACCAGTCAGTCCTGCACTGAAGGATTGGATACAATACAGGGCACATCTCTAAGATGCCCTCTGTGTGCATTTTTTAATAAATCCAACACTGGCATCAGTGTGGGTTTATTATTCTGAGAAGTTTGATATAAAACTTCCCAGTATTCAGTGTAGCCATTATGGAACTGTTGAGTTCGTTTTTGACAAACTCCCAGACCATATACTTAATATGGCCACACTGTACTTACAATGCCTAAGAATAGACTTAGACACTGTAGGGGAATATTGCTCATGCAGCTATGCCCTCACCTGTTGGATAGTGCACCCTGCCTTAGGGCTGTAAGGCCTGCTAGAGGGGTGACCTACCTATGCCACAGGCAGTATTTTGTATGCATGGCACCCTGAGGTGGATGTCATGTCAACTTTGCCTTTTTCTCCCCACCAACACACACAATCTGCAATGGCAGTGTGCATGTGTTAGGAGAGGGGTCCCTATGGTTGGCACAACACATGCTGCAGCCCTTAGAGACCTTCTCTGGTCACAGGGCCCTTGGTACCACTGGTGTGCCAATTGTGGAAACAATGGTACATTTTAAGTGAAAGAACACTGGTGCTGGGGCCTGTTTAGCAGGGTCCCACCACACTTCTCAGTCAAGTCAGCATCAATATCAGGCAGAATGTGGGGGATAACTGCAACAGGGAGCCATTTTCCTACAACAGCCCAGTACCATGTCTGTTTGGATTGAAGGCAGGAGTATGCTTTTGAAGTATAGGTTGGGCAGCAATATGTGTATGTTCGAAGTAGGAGGTAAGGCTTGGAGGCAGGCAGTATGGCTTTGTGGTTTTGGTTTGGCAGGAGAATGCAGAGTTTTGAGGCAGAGTGAAGGTGTGTAGCTGTAGATGTGGTTTGAAGACAAGAAGTGTAGTTTGAAATCATACACATACAGTGTTTTACATGTCAGTATTGCAAAGTCTGTATTAAAAATGTATATACTTTGTTAATTAATCTAAGTACTTATTTTTTTCATTTCAAATGGTTTTCATGGTTTAGTTTAGCTGTATATTATAAGTCCATAAAAGCATTTAAAATGAAAAAAATAAGTACTTAAATTAATTAACAATATATATATATCATAATAATATACAGCTAAACTAAACCATGAAAACCTTTTGACTGTGGCACAAACTCTTCATAATCGGCCAAAATGGCTCTTTTGTAGTCTTTCACTTCTTCCTGGCACCATAAATTTGCTTCTTGGAGATAATTCCGGAGGAGCAGTAATTCAGAGTAGCATATACCGTGGCTTGGAGCACAAGCTTGTATCCGAAGCCATGCAATGCATGCATCCTTTAGCCACAATCATAGATAAATTAAGTAGTTCCATTGTACTTTTCAGCTGTCAAACACCTAAGTTGTCTGGGATTTGGTTTTCTGACCTGGGTTTTCTGGTATTGTGATCTCACAGCTTGAACATATACAGTTTGTCAGAGTGTAATAGAATCTGAATATGATTGGTAATGTTGTTTGGACAGTATAACTGTTTCAAGATTTACTGAGCAGTTCTTAAAATCATTCATTGAGAATGGTTGGGTAATTATGAGGCCTAACATATTAGCAGTGTTTAACAACTCATACACCAATTCAAGTTGTAGTTTTTGCGGTCACGCTCAGTGGCGGTTGGTGGCAAATTACATTGGAGAAGCATAAAACACATAAACAAAAAACTACATATAACATACACAATAACATAAACACTAGTATAACTATATAAAATAAAATCACTTACCTCATTCGAAGTGCTGCAATATGTCCCTGTTGTTCTGCAGCACATTCTCTGAGCGCAAAGCCCACAGCCAACTCCCTCATCCAATCAAGACGCTGTTTACATGCTGTTAAACACAATGAGTAAAACATCTTGATAGGCTGGAGCAGGCCGGCTCCATGCGCCAAAAGGCACTGTAGGTCTGTGTCTGCTCTCTAACCCAGCTGTCCCAAGACAGCCGTGTTGCAGGGGTTTGAATTGTGCATGTCGGTTTGGCTGTAGCAAGGTAGCCAGCCAGAACAATATGCGCACTTCAAACATAAGTGGCCACTTCTCACTGCTGCCAATAATTTGCAGCAGTGACATATTGGCCCCACCTTGCCCTCTCAGCTCCATTTGCTGGCAGAAAGCATCAAAATGAAAAATAATTTTATTACCATTTTATTTTTTACGCTTTCTGCACAGCAGTGTGGAGGGAGGCGACACTCATCTACAGACAGCTCCAGCTGTCAGACAGCACTGTAGACAATACTTCGGAAAGCCACTCTTTTCTCAAGATTGCTTGAATTTTGTGTCAGTCTTAGATACCTTGCTTTTATTTGTTGTGTTTCTCCCTTTCTGTGTTTGACCTAAACATTGGAGCTTTTTGGTTTCGTTGTCAGTATATTTGTCATTCGTTTGAAAGAAACATAGTCACGTTCAAACAATAATAGTTTGTTGCATTTTAGTGGTCATTAGAAAAACTGCACTAGAAATGTGGAAGATACAACATCAACCTTCACAAATATTGTAGGCTACTTTAAGCAAGCATTGTAAATGCCAGTTGGTCTCACTTGCATATAAAGGCAAGCAAGACCGGTTAACTTTGCCAGTATTTGACTTGTACATGCTTCTGGTTTGTATTGAAGAGTAATTACCTAGGAATCCCAGTAAATAACATTCTTCACTCATTTTATCTGAGGAATCTAAACAACATCTTTGGGCTCCCTAGTCTATGATATACATCCTGTCCTCCACCATTCAACTTTTGCCTTCATACCACTCCTCAAGCCACCCCGACCATAACCTTTTTCTTTTAAACTTAAACTCCTGCATTAAAAACGCATTGTAAAAATCCAACCTAGTCTCCGAAAACGACCCGCTCCTGTCAAACCACACTTCTCTTGTGCAGGGCACGCCTCATTCTTTCAAACTCAATTATCTTGCTCTCTTAATTGATCCAATACCTCAAACAATCAACCAACCATCAAACATCAGTTTCTGACTCTAAGGCTGATGAATCCGATGAGGGCTGGCATTTTGTCCATTACCCCAGCGTGGGGTATTTATTGGATGTACTAAGGCCCATATTTATACTTTTTGACGCAAAACTGCGCTAACGCAGTTTTGCGCCAAAAAAATTAGCGCCGGCTAACGCCATTCTGAAGCGCCATGCGGGCGCCGTATTTATTGAATGGCGTTAGCCGGCGTTACCCGACCGGTGCTGCCTGGTGTGCGTGAAAAAAAACCACGTACACCAGGCAGCGCCGGCGTAGGGAAAAATGGCGTTTGGGCATCCACAAATGGGGCAAGTCAGGCTGAGGCAAAAAAATCGTCTTAACCCGATTTGCGCCATTTTTTTACGACGCCCATCCCCCATTGAAATGACTCCTGTCTTAGCAAAGACAGGAGTCATGCCCCCTTGCCCAATGGCCATGCCCAGGGGACTTCTGTCCCCTGGGCATGGTCATTGGGCATAGTGGCATGTAGGGGGGCACCAATCAGGCCCCCCTATGCCACAAAAAAAATAAAAAAAAAAACTTACCTGAACTTACCTTAATGTCCCTGGGGTGGGTCCCTCCAGCCTTGGGTGTCCTCCTGGGGTGGGCAAGGGTGGCAGGGGGTGTCCCTGGGGGCAGGGGAGGGCACCTCTGGGCTCATTCTGAGCCCACAGGTCCCTTAACGCCTGCCCTGACCCAGGCGCTAAAATCCGGCGCAAATGCGGGTTTTTTAGACCCGCCCACTCCCGGGCGTCATTTTTGCCCGGGAATATAAATACGACGCAATAGCATCGCAGTCATTTTTTAAGACGGGAACGCCTACCTTGCATATCATTAACGCAAGGAAGGTGTTCACGCAAAAAAATGACTCTAATTCCATGGACTTTGGCGCTAGACGCGGCTAATGGCAAAGTATAAATATGGAGTTAGTTTTGCGTCGAATTTGCGTTGAAAAAAACGACGCAAATTCGGAGCAAACGGAGTATAAATATGCCCCTAAATACCTTCTATTCCAAGTTGTTCACTTGAAATGAAGGCCTTACAGTTTGAATTTGTATATAATGTACTGAATTCTTTGTTACATTCTTCCAGAGCAGCATTTCAGGTGAAAACAGCAGGGTCCAATAAGTTTAGCATAACTCAGAAATCTAACCCCTGTGCAAACCTCTGTGTGTGCAGGGATCAAAATGTAACTGCCAGTTTGTAATCAGTGTCTAAATCATGGTTTCGTCTGAGTCTATGGACACCAACTATGGACAGGCAAGGGTAGCTGCAGCTACCCGTGCTTGTTGTTCAGTATCCCTAAAGTAAAGTATAGAAACTACTTTAGGCCATCACAACCCTGAGGTATATGGAGGATGAAAAACACCAAAAAGAGAATGTCTTCAGAAGATTTAGAAAAATAATTGTTTTTAGCCCTCCTTCAAAACTGGTTTCCTCATATTTACGATTTTCTAACTAGGATATTGTAGTACCAAATATTGTTTTTGTGTGTATTTGCTTTTATTAATTCCATTACCTGTGAAAGATCTTTACAGATGACATTTGTCTACAATTTGTCTTTATGTTCTAATGTCATTTGTATTTATCTTTGTATTTACTGTGGTACATCACACACACGTACTGACTACTGTTGTTTATTTCTTTTTGTGCTCCGTTGTGTTCACAGCATGCTATGTTGTTTTAATGACTTTTCCTGCATGAACACTTACCCTACAGTTGTTAAGCGCTCTGTCACCCCTAATGGTCTAGGAGCCCAGTATAAATGGCCTTGGCCGCCATTGAGTAAATAATGTCACGTCTGTTACTGTTGGTTGAATCGTGGTCCATGAAATCACATTTAAAGCCTCCAAATTACATGTATTTATGCAAATTCACTAAATCACTTTAATGATTTAAGTTCCTGAGTGGGAACAGTAGTTGTGTGCTACATGTTGACAGAGCATCCTTTGGCAGTCAAGCAAATCAGTGCAGTGGAGTTGGTTAAGAGTAGCATCTGTTTTCATAGCCATATAAAAGACAACTCAATGATGGCATATAACATGATGTTTTATTCCTGAGTGGCCTTCTCAAATTTTCAAGTCCTCTTTTCTCTATGCCCAACAACCCTCCCATTTACCAGCAGTTTCATTTAATCATAACATTGTTTTTTGTCTCCAAGGTTTGGCACAAGACGGCAGAACAGTCTTCAGCTGGATCAGATTGAATATTTCGACGAGCTTGCCACAGAGATTGGTGCCAAGCCCAACATCCCATTTCTCTTCTTGACTGACCCACTATTAGCTCTGGAGCTCTTCTTTGGCTCCTGTACACCATTCCAGTATCGTTTGGTGGGACCAGGGAAGTGGCCTGGAGCTCGACACGCCATTCTAACCCAGTGGGACAGGATTGTGTTAGCCACGAGAAACCGGGATGCAAAGATCCAACAAGATCATTCTCCAATGCTTGTGGTGCTGTTCCTTCTTGGTCTCTTTGCCACATTGATTATGTTTGTCTTTTTTTAAACAGATTATGCCTCTTAGTTTAAAGACACTTACACCATGTCTTTGTGCTTTGGCCTATCTGTTTAACACCCTGATATGTGGTGGCACTTGCCTCCAGCTCTGTTTAGCTCTTGTTGAAGAAAAGCCCATATGACTCGCACTGTCCATAGTACCTGCAGAAGGGTCTGCCATTTTGTTTTCAGGTAACCTTATAACATTTCTTGTAACAGTCCTCCTTTACAGCAATTCATCATTTGCTGGAGGTTCTCAGATGGCAATCCTCTCCCTTCTAAACTTGGTAGACTTATCCATCCTTACTACATTTACGGTTGAAGAGCAATTATTTGAATTTTAAACTTGTCTTTTTCAGGCTGAAAAGCACCCTATTTGCTGTTGCACAGTGCATTCATGGCTGCATCTCTTCCAGTTCACACTTAAATCCTCAGGTTAATACCTTTGGACATGAAAAAAACAATGAAAGCTCCTGTAAGTTTACAGTGTGTTTTTGGGAACATAGCTACTTCAATAGCAAAAAAGTAATTCAGAAGGGACTTCTCAGTAAAGCAAATAGAACTGAGTGAAGACAAAAAAGGGAGAGTGAGCACAATATTTAATTAAAAAACAGAAAACAATGGGCAGATGGAAAACAGAAAAGAGGAAAAGGGGACAGGAAGGGGGAAACAAGCACTCACACTTTAATGGAATAAAAACACACTAGGGATGTTTAAGTTCTGATCACAAATCCAAAGAGTCATTAATTCGGGAAAACAATTTGTTTTCTTTCATTATTTTTTCTTCTTAGTTGACGTGGAAAAATCATTTTGCCTTGTTGCCTCTCCAATAAATATAATTCCATGCTAGTTTTTTTTAATGTATTTATTTTATTGCATTTATCAACAAACACAACTAAACAGAGTATAGCTCTGCACATCATAAACAATGCAGTAAACATAGTCAATTTGTAAGCCTAGTAGTAATAACAGACAGGCAATCGAGCTAGAAAACAAGCAATAGAAAAAGTTGCTTAATCCATTAAGTATCGTCCATACAGAGCACAATTGGACATTAGGGACAGGGGAGGGGAAGGGGGGAAGAGAGGGGTAGGGGGAAAAAAAGAGGCGGAGAGGTCAGAGTAGCAATCATGTTACTTACTGATGGGGTGCAATGTCGCTCCCCCCCCAAAGGGGGGGCGACCACAGCTCCACAATCCAGCAATCCAGGGGATGCAAAAATCAGCTGCTTGCCGCCTTATATTCGGGTCTCGAGAAAGGATCTCAGGGGGTCCCAAATATCTCGCGGGTGGGAGCCCTCAGGCATCAGCTTCCAGTAGGTCATTAGTTGTTCTTGGCAATACGCTACATCCTTCAGCCATTCATTACACCGGGGAGTTTGTTTCCTCCCCCAGCACAGCGTGATCCTACGCTTAGCCAGCAGCAGCAGCAGACCCACTAGCTTCCTACATATAGAGGCAGTCTCCTCGACATATCCCAAGAGGGAGACTCTGGGACTGCGCGGCAGCACAAGCTCAGTCATCTCCTCGAGCACCTTAAGCACCTCTGTCCAGTAGTTCTGCAGCGCCCCGCAACTCCACACCAGATGCAGGAAGTCCGTCTCAGGGGCGGAACACCGCAGGCACCTAGCATCTGCCGTGAGGCCCATTCTCTTTAGTCTGCTTGGCGTTTAGTACAAGTGGTGTAAGAAGTTGAAATGGATGAGGCGCAATCTATAATTGGGGGAGAGGTCCCGCATCTGCGCACAGCAGTATCGCCACACCTCATCCGGGATGTCCTCACCCAAATCCGCCTCCCAGTGAGTCTTAGCTTTAGACTCCACAGGAGTCTCTTTAGTTTGCATACAAACATATAGTTTCATGATGAGTCTGCATGGGGACGGTGCTGGATATACTATTTCTAACGCTCGACACACCAGGGGCATCGCTGGACGGCGGGGGTATCATGCTTGTAGCATGACCCTGACTCTGGAAAAAAAATAATCGGTACATCGCAGTGTCATGTAAGGCACCAAGTGCGGCCTCCAAGGAGATGAACGTCCCCTCCGGAAAGCAAGACCCTGGTGAATCCATATTTGACTCGCAGAGGAACTCATGTAGCTGGCCGTCCCCCGATGAAGAAAGACCCACAGCATCTCTCACCGGCATCGAAGGCGTGAATGGGTCGCGCACTCCTGTGCGTTTCAATAGCATCGACCAGGCCTGCTCCGAGCAAGACACAGTATCCACTTCACGCCGCCGAGGCCTGTGCATTCCGCCAATCACCCCAGATAGCTGATCGGGCCGCACCAAGTCACGCTCAGGCGCCAGGTGTGGCAAATATCATATGGGGTGCAGCCAGAAGTGCGCAAAATGAGCCTGTGCGCAGTTGTAATAAAGTTCAAGATCCGTGGCCGCCAGGCCACCTTGTTCGAACGGAAGAGTCAGTGTTTCCCATGAAATTCTAGGTTGGTCGCCCACCCATGCAAGAGTCACCAGTGAGGATTTGAGTCTTTTCAGAAAGCTAGTGGTAAGGACAAGAGGTAGATTTACAAAGAGATACAAGAACTTGGGTAGAATCACCATCTTTGCTATCGCAATGCGGCTAGTCAGCGAGAGAAGCAGTGAGCGCCAAGCCACCATCTTATCTTTCAGCCACGAAATGGCCGTGCCGTAATTGGCCGACCATAACTCTTCCGCCTTTCGGCTCAACCAGATACCTAAATACCGCACCGGCCTGTCCACCCAGCTAAGGGTGTATCTGGAGCTGCACTGCGTCGTAACACCAGACAAAGGCAACACCACTGATTTTGACCAATTAATGGTGATCCCAGAGAGCCGGCCGAATCGGACTATTTCATCCATCAGTAAATCGAGGTGTAGCTGCAGTTCGCAGACATAAAGTGCAACATCGTCCGCATACATAGAAACCAGTATTGGACACTGTCTGAAGGTCAGTCCCCTATGATTATGATGTTGTCGCAAGGGGCGCCGCAAGTGGTTCCATCGCCACCGAGAGTGGGCACCCCTGGTGAGTGCCCCCGGCAATCGGGAAGGGATCCAACATTATCCCATTTATTCGCAGTCTAGCGGTTGGTTTCGAGTACAGCAGGCAGATCAATTGGATGAACTTAGGGCTCTGCCCCACTCTAGCTAGCAGGTCAAACATATATAGCCACGAAAGTGAATCAAATGCCTTACTGGCATCTAGAAAGATCGCCGCTGCGCGATCATCGGGGCCAATCATACGGGATATCGTGAAGAATGTGCAGAGCTTGTATAGTGTTGAACGTCCCGGCACAAAGCCAGACTGGTCCGGCAGCACCAAAGGGGGAAGCAGGGGCTGCAATTGGGCAACGATGAGCTTTGCCAGAATCTTATTGTGGTCAATTTGAATTGCAGCTACTCGGGTCCTTGACGGGCTTCAAAAGTGTCATGATGAGAGCCTCCCACAGCGAGGCCGGCAGGGACCCGTTCTCAAGTACCTCAGCATACATCTCAGGAGGTGCGGTGCCAGAATATCTGCATATTCCTTATAAAAGATCGTTGTCAGACTGTCCAGTCCCGGGGCTTTGTCTCCCAGTAAACTGCGTATGGCCTGTATCACATCATCTACTGAGAAGTGGGCATCTAGGTTTTGTCTGTGTGAGTCCTCAAGCCAGAGCAGGCTAATATCTTTAAAGTAGTCGGTAGTTGCTTCTGAGTTCGGTCCTGCCTGCTCAGCATACAGGTCCGAGTACAAGTCAGTCAAGACACGCTTGACCTCCTCTGTACCGGTGGGGAGCACTCCCGCCGAGTCAGTCAGTTCCACATTGTAGTTCCCAGCCCACAGCTTGCAGGGCATAGCAGCCAGCTTTCTACCAGCCCTCTCGCCTTCACCATATATCCTCGCCTGAGCTTCTTTGCCCAGAAAGCAGACTTCGCGATGTGCAGCCTCCTCATATAGAGTCAGCTTTTCCCTGAGTTCAGCCAGGAGGCCACCAGACCAGCCAGAGGCCAACCTTTTCTCCAGGTCAGCTAGCTGTGCCTCTAGGTTCGTCAGCTCCCTCCTTATCGCCTTTAGCACACCATGCTGTTTGGTGAGGCAAGACCTCCTAATTATGACCTTGAAAGCCTCCCATAAGGTGCCCGCTGAGGATAACGATCTCTGGTTAACAGCAAAATAGTCCATTATAGTGGCACGTATCTCTTCCCTGAGGGCCTGATCTCTCAATGCTCCACAGGGCAACCTCCACGAGAATTTGCAGCTGGAGCCCCCAGGTATGAGCAATTCCAGCATGACCGGCGAGTGATCCGATAGGGTACGGGGCTTATATTCAATTGATTTTGTCCAGAGCTCCACATCCCTAAGATCCGAGCCACCTGTCTATTCTGGACCAGCTACCATGCACATAGTAGACACATGTGCCTTCCCTTTCCGTATCATGTTTAGTCCTCCACAGGTCTACCAAGGCACCCTCAGCCATGATTTGAGACAAGGTTCTCGCAGCCGCCGCATGTTGTGGCCTAGCCCGGCTCTCGCGGTCTGCCTCAGGGTCCAGCACATTGAAATCGCCGCACCACAGCACAGACCCAGACCCCAAAGATCTAATTATTCGCCATATTGCCCCAAAGAATTTGGGGTCGTCATCACTGGGGCCATAGCCTGATACCAGACGGAACAGCCTGTCGTGTAATGTTCCCTGTATCATGACATAACAACCGTGTAGGTCTGCAAGTACTTTTTCTGTGTGCCACTGCAGTCCCTTTCTAATCAATATTGCCACTCCACGGGCATAACTCGAGTACACTGCTACATGACTCTCACCAATCCAGCCAGCCCTCACCCTAGATATCGTGGCCTCGACCAAGTGTGTCTCCTGCAGCATACAGATGTCAATCGCATGACGCTGCATATAAGCCAACACCATTCTCATCTTGCGTCCATCATTCAGCCTCCTGACATTCCAAGTGAGGCACCGGACATGAGACACACTGTTACGCGCCATCCCAATAGTGTACTGTATCTCATAACGCCCGCATCCACAACACTTACAATATCAGTAGCTAAACGCCCCCAGCCCTCACACATGTACCATCACCTGCGAGAAGAAGGGGAAGAAAGGGGGGGGGGACAAAACCAACAATTCCAATAACAAACATTACAGGTCCCCACCCACGCTGGCCCCCCAATTGGGCCAGTCCAGCAAACCCACTTGTGCCCAAACTCATAACCCACAGCATAACAACAAACAACTTGGTTGGACTCATCCAGCGGGACGTCGGCGAGGCCATCCGTTAACCAGCCCAGGTGGGGTGAGTGGGTAGGAGCATCAGAATTCCATTCGTACTACAAGACTGACCGCACCAAAGTGGGCCCGAGTCAAAATTCGACCGGTTCCAGGCCACAATATAGGTTCTCCTGCGGCATCCAACAGCGGAGCGAGCTTAGTCATTGCCACTGTCCACAGGGGCGCACTGCCACTCACCCCGCCCACCTGCGCACAAGTCGGAGGTGCCCTTTTGGGAATAGTCTTAGCGTATTTGGTTGCCAGTTTCGGGTCTGTAAAAAAGTGTAACTTGCGCTTATGTAATACACGCAGTTTAGCAGGGTAAATGAGAGAGTACTTGGCATCCGTCTGGCTCAAAGTGCGCTTGACCGGGAGAAATGCCGTGCGGGCCGTCTGCACTCCAGGGGTGTAGTCTGGGAAGATACTGAACTCGTTGCTATTGTATATCACTGGACGACGCTCCCTGGCCAGCCGAAGTATTGTGTCTCTGTCCTGATAGTTCAATAAGCGCACGATGATTGGATGCGCCGGCGTCCCCAGGGGCGGTCTCGGGCCAAGCGACCTGTGAGCCCGCTCCACTACCAGTATCTGAGAAAGCTCACCAGAGAAGAGCGTAGTTAACATAGTCTCCACGTAGTCTTCCATAGGCCCCATGGCCGTCGTCTCCGGAAGACCCAGAATACGGATATTGTTACGGCAGGAGCAGGCCTCGAGATCCTCGTTCTTATTGCGGATTAGTTCAAGCATGCGTTCCATCTGCAATAACTTCTCCCCATTGCCTCGGCGGCTGTCCTCCAGATCCAAGGTACGAGATTCCACATGTTCGAGACGGGTGTCATGACTGTCCACTCTCTCCTTCAGGCGATCCATTTATTCGGTCAAATGGTCTAACTTGCCATTTATACTAGCCAGGCTGTGCTTGAGGTCTAGAAACATAGCCTTCATGAAGGGTGATTGCGCTTCCTCCTCCTGGGGTAAGTCCTCCAATGACCTGCCCGCCTGGCTGCATTTCTTTTTGCCCTCAAACTTAAGTTTGGGCTGCTTCTGGTCCGCCTTTTCCATCGCAATTAGGGTCACTCCACAGCTCTCAAAGGATCGTCGAACAATCTTCCAACCTGGCCAGCCTCCCGGGCAAAGGGGAGAAGAGGAGGGTTCACCAGATCCCCGACACACCCACAGTTCAGTATTCGGCGCGCACCGCCGCCAACCTGAGCCAGAAAGCACCTCCAGTCAAAAATGGGCCTTGGCCAGCAGTCTCCGTCTACACCAGCGTCGTCTGTACCCTCCAACTGCAGCCTCCTCTGCCAGGCCTGCCAATCCGCGGGGTTCGTGGCTCGATCAGCGCTGCCGGTGGGGCCCCGGTGGGGGACTGACACCAGAAGCGCCAGTGGCATCCCAAGGCACCAATCATCCAGCCAGCAATCCTCCTCTCTGGGATGGGGGGTTCTCCCCCTAGCACCCTCTCTGTCCCCGGGGTGCCATGTCATCCTCCCGCGACGGCCAACGATCCGCAGCGTGGCCAGGCCACACGGCAGAGCCACCATCCGGCCCCAACCTCCTGCCCAGGCTGGCAACCTGCCAGCACAGGCGCTCGCGGGGCCTGCGGTCTGATCTGTACTGCCGATCTGGCCCCACCAGACTTCACCGCCCAAGGCTTGCGCCGCGAAGAACAAGAGCCGCCAAGCCACTGATTGTCAGGGGGGGCAGGGGACACCACCCAGCAGCATCATCCACAGGAGCCCTGAATTAGGGCCCGGTCCCGCGCGACCGGGCCACAGGCCAGGCACCGGGCGCTAAGCAGCCCCCAACCCTCGTTGGCAAGACAGCGCCTCTGTCGACTTCCACCGCACTCGGCTATTCCCCAGGTTAGGAGATCCTCGTCAAGCCACTCTAGCAGCCGATCTGCAAGGAGAAAGGTCAGATTTAGGCTCCCACCCGGCAGAGCCTCACTAAGTGACGGCCATGTTGCAGGCCGGCCAAGCCACGCCCCCAATTCCATGCTAGTTGAATAATGTCTTGCCCACATATGCCTAAGCATGGCATCCCTTAATTTGTTTTGGAAGCTGTCACTGTATTGGAGAATGCCACAGATCTAGACTGTCAGTAGTTAAACCCCAGTACAAAAACCTATAGTATTGTTGCTCCTTCAAGCAGCAGTATTTTTTAAGGCTCTTGTTTATCCTGGTCTGTGCCTCTGTTTTCTGTGTTCTCGCAAAATTCTAGTCATATCCAAACTATTCTTTTGCTATTTGTCAAAGGTATTGCAAGCCCTTGTTTGGAACACAACATTTTCAAACGATAAAGTGCAGCCAGTTAAGGCCTATCTTTTGAAAAAATGCGCCCAGTCTCTCCTTCTGATAGGGCAACATCTTTATTCATCAGTCCGGGTGAAGACCCATCAACAGCAAATGATGTTCTCCACCATGTTAATCAAGCAGCTCCCCAAGAACTCTATGAAAAGCTTAGAAATTCCTAACCAGCCAGCATAAAACACATCTTGTCCATACAACATAAGCGTATTATTTGGTACTAAAGCCCTGAGTGTGGCCCAAAGAATAAAATTGGATATCCCAAATCACTCTCCGTTCACTGCAGATGTTGACCAGTGTTTGTGCCAGTAGTAAGTCAGCCATGCAGTTGTGAACTTGACCCTCCCTATCTGGGTTACCTGATGGCAGAAGGCCTCCCTACATTTTCAGTGGTCAATACAAACTGCCCTTTAAAAATCTGGAGATGGACATTTAGCTAGAGCCCAGAAGTAGCTTAAAAACATATAGAGCAGTCTGAAAACTCGTCACGTCCTGCTCAATACAACCATTCACCAAATTGCTCCCTACCTCCACAGCTTCTGCCTATAAGATGGAAACTTTGTGCCCATACTCCTCTGCTTGCATGAATTAGTTCTACTCTGCTGGTAAAGTTCCCACCTTCCTATGATGAGCCGTGGCCAACTTTATGTATTCCATGTTTATCCTCGTCTTGTTCCTATTCATCATCATTGCAAAGCACTGGTCATATGTGAGATGTTGTAGCACCCTCATTACAAGACGTAGCATGATCTCCTAATGTTTCTAGGGTAACATCCTAATACTATCATGATGTCCAAATACACCTCTTAACCATATAACGCCATATTGGAAAGGTCACATCTTACTTCTTTTCTCTCCCTTAAGTGGCATCATAATGCAACTGTGACATCATGCTACTGATTCTTATCTGTTGATATTAAAATACACCCTTGCTAACTATACCACCATCATTATTTTGTTACCTCAGTTGTCTAATTCTCCACAAAACCGAATCTGTTTCCTCACGATGAGGCATCATGCAATAACTTTAACATCATGATTTCCTGCCTTTTACAGTGCCATCGTAATTCACATTTCAGTGTATTGAAGTAAAATACATTTGTGACTTTCTTGATCCTTCACTCTGCATTATTCTCTTTAATTTCTGACTGAAACACTGTGAATGACATCTCTTTGTAAGGCAGGGACACATACAACGGGGTGTATTACATAGGGGGAACTGTGATGGCCAATGGGTAGATCGCAAATGTCAAAATGTCACATCATAATAAATTCCGTAATTCATACAAGGTTCTAGTGTATCGGGCATTATAATAAACTACATCTTTAATATTACAGGGACCATGGATTAGTCTGTTTATTCTGTGGATTTCTGAATGATTGTCAGACCTAATGAAAAAGGCAGGGATTATGAGGACACAGAAGCTGCCATGTTACATCCCAACGCATCCCAGTAAACCTAATGCTTACGCTTGAAACTTGGTGCCCATTATATTGCCCACCCTCCAGTGCAGGTTGGGATGAACCTTTCCACACGTGCAGAGTGTATTCCCTTATACACAATGTAAGAACAAATCCATTGAGTAAATCCTGTGTTATGCACCACGTCAGGGATGCCATTTTGTGCCTTTGGGTTGCGATCCCTGCCATTGAGCTAAGTTTGAAGTGATAACGCGTCCCTTTATAATAATTTATTACACATCATGACTCGTTTTAGGCCAATGAATCTTTTGACCCAGTTGAGAGACACCTTAGGACGAGATAGCTAATCAATATGTCAATCAATACATCAATAATGTCATCAATATTTATTATAACAATACATTTCACTTTAGTTAAAGTCATCAATTAATTTCAAGACACTACCATAACCTTGCAGTCATGAATAACCACACCAGTTTAGTAGAATTTATGAAGTTTTATTCCATGTTGATTACAATTCTAAAAGCAGATGCGTTAATCTCAAAACCAAGAACCATAATAGCATAGTCACGATATGGCAACTTTGATAAGATTTCATTAAGGCGAGAATCACAAACATTAAAACATAACACGGCGTAAACGTAGATCAATTTATCAGAGTGTCAATAACGCGTCCTTTCAACAAAGCATAGTTTCAGTCGTTTGTCTATTTGCGTCAGTTTTAGTGAACACCTGTCCTAACCACTGATTAGCATTAGCATGTTGGGCTTCATGCAAAACGATTTTAGAACACCAATTTGGAAAACATCTAACTATAGTCTCTGTCAAAATAAGCAGTTTGTACCTAGAAAGGAAAAGCAAACAGACAAATCACAAATGCATTGTCATAATTACCCTCCAAGGTTTAGGTCAGCGCACAGGTTCAGTCTTCATCTTCAGGACATTAGTCAAATCGCCATCAGTCAGAACTCAGCTCCGGG